>NC_064251.1:44746807-45346807 GCF_003254725.2 Canis lupus dingo | reverse complement strand
CCTTAGACTTTGTACTATTGTTTTCACACATTTTACTTCTATGTTATAAACACATAATTATTTTTGCTTTAAGCAATTATCTTCCAAAAACATTTTTTAAATAAATATATTATGTTTGCTCACATATTTACCATTTCTGTGTATATCAGATTTCTATCTAGTACAGCCATTTTTTTTTTTTAAGTCGGGGATGGCCAAGTGGGGGAAATGAAAGAATTTTAAGTAGGCTCCACAGCCAACATAGCGAAGCCCAATGTGGACTTGATATCACGACCCTGAGATCGTGACCTGAGCCAAAATAAAGTGTCAGTCACTTAACCAACTGAGCCGCCCAGGCACCCCCAATTCACAAATTTAAGGTGTATAATTCAGTGATTTTTAATATATATTCAGAGAGCTGTGCTACCATCACCACAATCAATTTTAGAGTACTTTTAATGCCCAAGAAAGAAAGCATATATCCATTAGTCAATTATTTTATCCCAGACCCTTTGACCCTAGGTAACCAGTAATCTACTCCTGTCTCTTTGGACTTGCAGTTCTATCAGTGTTAGCTCCACGGATTTTGAAACTCTGGTATTAGATGTATAAATATTGAAGATTGCTGTGATTTCTTAATTGACCTATTTTTCATTATGAAATGACCTTTATCATGGTAATATTCTTTGCTCTGAAATCAACTTTGTGTGTTATTATTATGGTCACTCCAGCCACTCTTTTGACATTAATTCCAGGGAAAGTGAAAAAATGTTTACAAAAGGAAAATTATAATTTACCTCATGGCTAAGCCCTTAAATAGCATACATAATCACAATGCTAATGCTAAATTAAATATCAGTCTATTCTAACTTAAATTACATTGTAATATATTGTAAAGGATGGAGGAATAGGAAATGTTTCGTGTTTGTGTGTGTCAACACACATATGGGCAAGAAGCTAAATCCTTGTAATGCATACTGGGAGGCTAATAAATATTGTTTAAATCGGGGGGAAAATGTAGCCACACAGCATGTTCATTCACACTGTGGAGGTACATATCAAAAGAAAAGCCAAGATAGGGGTTGGGAAACTTTCTGTGCCAAGGGTCAAATAAAAAATATTTAGGTTTTGTGGGCTTGGGGTCTTAGTAGCTTGGCAGCTACTGAACTGTGCCCTTGTAGTGTGAAAGCAGTCATAAATGCCCACTTCGGCAGCGCATATACTAAAATTGGAAAGCAGTCATAAACATTATGGGCATGACTTTACTTTCTTCTTTCCTTCCTTTCTTCTTTCTTTTTCCCTCCTTCCTTTTTAAGTAAACCCTATGTCACATGTGGGGCTCAAACTTATGACCCTGAGATTAAGTGTCACTTGTTCCACCGAGTCAGCCAAGCACCCCTGAGCATGGCTTTTTTAAATAAAACTATATTGTAATAGGCAACTGTCTAGATTTAGTCCTTGGGCTGTTTATTAATGCCTGAGCTAAAGGAATTGAAAGTAGTTGACTCAGAAGTAAGAAAAATAGGGGGGAAGAGAGACTGAGAAATGCTCTGGTCTTAAAAGACCTTGTATAACAGGATGACTCTTTAAACTATGAGTATATGTTATTTTGCTTAAAATAAAAAGAATCAATAAAAGGTAAAAATCAAGCCCTCTGCCAAGACTGTCTGCCTCTTGCTTGAAGAGACTGAATAGGGAATTAGTTATACAAAATTACCCAGCTCAATATCCTATATATAAAGTGAGCTTTTGAATTGGTGTATTGGATCCTGTATTCTCCCATTACCTTTAGGATGTAGTGAAGGAGTTGTATGATTTTCCCAGAGGTAGAAGGGTTTCAGAGAGCTCAGGTTCTTCCGTCACTTGGCAGAGTTTGCAGCAATGGTGGTTCCTGATCAGTGAATCAGAAACACAGAGAAACCTCCTAACATTTTGAACCTGAGTTTAGGAACTTTCATTGAAGATGCGGGAAGAAAAGAAGCAGAGTAAGCCAATAAAAGATGGTATCATCACTACCATACTCCTGTCTGTTACACAAGAGATAATTCTTAGACTTTTAGAAATAAGACCTCAAGAACAGAACAGTTGACTTAGAATTGGATCCAACACAACTATAGGGTCCTCAGCACCCAAACTAATGGATCTTCCATTGAGTCATTTGACATTAACGTTACTGATGTTATTTCCTTACTCTTTAAGTCTCTGGTGTTTTTTGTACCCTTTGCCTTTTTGTGCATTCTTATCCCTACCCATTCTCTAAACTTTTTCTCTACCAACAGTTTCTGCTAACTTGTACTACCTGAAAGTCAGTATGTTTTAATTTGTTTAAGGCCTGGCATGAAACTTTTGGCCTCTCTAAACACTTAACTATCCTTCTAGACACTGCTTCTATTGCTATTTCCCAGTTTGGTTTATCCATGGTTTGGTTACTTTCTATATTAGTCCATTTCACAAATTGGTCTCCCTTTGGCAAAAAGCTATGGCTGGAGAGTTAGGGTCATATAGAACAAAATATGGCCACCAAGAGGTGCCTTCTGGTTGTGGCTTGTGGGCAGGACAGTCTAAGCCCAGGCAGCAGATTGAGGAGAGGTAAAATAGAATTAATGACTAGGAAGTGGAACACCCTCTGAGTATAATTACCATGCCTAATCACAAAGAAATAGGCAATATTTAATTAATTGATATTATCTATTGAGGGAGGCCTTTATAATAAAATCATATAAGGGAGAGTAAGAACACAGAGTTAATGATGTAGGGTGGGCTTAGGTGAGAGTGGCATTACATAAACCTCCCATGAGAAGAATGAAAATTCCCAATATTACTGGCAAAAAGATATGAGTCAGTGGATTGGGGATGTCTATAGAATGTAAGAGTAGCTGGTAGCTTATATTAAGAGGGAATGGGAAATCAGTCACAAGAAATCACATAATATGTGATTCCATTTATATAAAATATCTAGAGTAGGCAAATCCATACAGGAAGGAAAATGAATAATTGCCTAGGGCTTGGGTGGGGGAAAATGGAGAGTGACTACTAATAGGCATGAGGTTTCTTATGGGGGTAATGAAAATGTTCTAAAATTGATTGTTGTAATGGTTGCAAATTCTGTAAATATACTAAAAACCATTACATTGTACATGTTAAGTGGGTGTATTATATTCTATATAAGTTATATTTCAATAAAGCTGTTAAAAGAACCAACAGGAACTTTTGAAGATTCCAGTATCATTGTCTTGAAAACTTGTTCCTAGACCATGGAAAGCCATAATTAAAAAGGAAAATGTTCGGAGCAGACAATCTCTCCTCTGCTGTCCTGGCCACTGAGGCTCCTTTACAGTTTAATAAACTTCTATCTCCTTTCTTCTGCCTTAGGTGAGTTCTTTCACTGCCTGCACCACCGGCCTTCACCCAATCTGAATGTCCCACATTTTGTGGCCCATATGGAGAACCTCTCCTGGGCGGAGACTATTCTCAGATTCTCTTGGAATTTCCCAGGACTTTTCCTCAATGGACCAACTCTAGTACTCCTTAGGGGACTGACAACCGTGGCCAAGGTTATTCCTTGGTGAGGATCTGAAGCCCCAGGGGGAGCCCACCACACCACCCTTGCTGAAAGGGTGAGGAATTTACCCTTTTGCCCCTTTTGCCCTTTGATCCTTCCTTCCCTCTCCTTTCTTTTGGGCCCTTTGGCAGTCTAACCCTAGTACTTCTCAGACAACTGAAGATCTCTGGCCAGGATGGCTCCCAGGTGTGATCTAAAGGTCTGAGGGCAGACAAGTCAGACTGCCTGTGCCTCTGAGGGTGAAGAATCCCTTTCCTTTCATCTTCCACTCCATCTCTCTGAAGTCTCTGTTCCTAATGGACAGTGCACTTGACAGTAGAAGCTCATCTAGGGAAATCTGCATGCATGATGGACTCATTTGGGACCCTTTCCTTTTTTTTTTCTTTTAAGATTTTATTTATTCATGAGAGACATGGAGAGAGAGAGAGAGAGAGAGAGAGAGGCAGAGACACAGGCAGAGGAGAAGCAGGCTCCATGCGGGGAGCCCGATGTGGGACTCGATCCTGGGACCCCAGGATCACACCCTGGACCAAAGGCAGGTGCTAAACTGCTGAGCCACCCAGGAATCCCTGGGACCCTTTCCTGATGCTGATTTAACTCAGCTGCCTGGCTTCTTTTGCCCCACCTCCCCACCCCTTTTCCTTTTGTTCCCTTGGGTCCAGCTGCCATCCTGATCTACAGGCAAAATATGTTCCTATGCATCTGATTGAATCCAACAATTACATACAAATGATGATTCCACAAGGATTCCAGCCCATGCCATCAGAGGGTCCCCTCCCTCTAAATCCCATGGACCTGGCCACTAGGGAATTTCACTTAAATTCACTCAAATCTCCTCTCAGCACTTTAATATAATGCCATGTTCTGGTCTATGACTGCACAAAACCCTTGATGGATCCACAAGTTTAGGTAGGGACAGCATGCCTTCCTCTGTTCAATATGAAGCAGCTACTGAAGATGATTCCTCTGCTCAAATGCCAAAGATTTGTCATTGTTGATCTCTGGGGGGGGGGGGGGGGGGTAGGTGGGGAAGAATGTAGAGGCCACTTGTAGACAACAGGCTTGACCAATGGAAACCTGAGAAAGGCTAAAGGGCTCACCATGACCACTGGGCTGAATGCAAACAGGCTCATTAAGTGACCCACTTCAAAATAGCCATAGGCCCTAGCTGACCAATGGGCTACTTAAACTGGACATAATTACCAAAGAAGGAAAATTGCATACATTCTCATACCCTCTCATTTCCCCCATAATTTTAGCCCTACCACCATGTCCTGGTAGATAGTCTCTCCTTACTCGTTCCTCCCTTAGTATATTCAATAAACTTCTATCTCCTTTAAGTTAAAAAAAAAAAAAGAATGAAAATTGTCTAGATGGTTGACACCATACAGTGTCCTTGTTACCTATAAGCTACAGCAAAGAGAGCCAATAAAAATCTAATCAATTATATGCTTCTGAAGTATATGTAACTATAGGTAATTCAATCTGTTCAGATTATTCAAATCAATCTATCCAATAAATAGATTTAAATATAAATCTGTATCCAAATTTTTGCCAAGTGTAAACAGCATCTGCTTCACTTAAAGTAAGTTCCTGGTGTTAAGGCATGGTATTTTACTTGAATGATGGTCAAATAAATTCAATTAATCTTAATTGTTGGTTGCTTAATTTTAAAGTAGTTTCCAAAAGCCTGATCACATGGTCATTAGCTTGGTAAAGGTTGAAAAGTGTTTGTGAGATGACTGAGGTGCTGGCAAAAATTAGGAAAGATGAATGCTAGGTCCCCCTGGTTCTCACTAGCTGTTTGGACCTAGGTAACTCACTCTTTGAGCCTATGTCCTCATTTATAAAGTGGGGATTATAATATTGGACTGACTACCTTACTGGTTATTGGGAGGATCAAATGAAATGGAGTATGAAATTACTTTTAATGAGTTAAAATCCACGCAAATGTATGATATCTGTTCTCATTAGGCTAGATGCCATTTAGTTAACCTAATGCCTGTGATAATGGTTAAGAAGGTAGCATTCTGCAAAAATGTCCTCTCCTCACTGCCTAAAATGCCATTTGTATGCACAGTGAATTCTATAAGCTTGTTCCGAAACCATCAGGATATGTGACTCTCAGTTTAATATCTTCAAGAACATTGTTCCTAGAAATGTTGTTGCAAATGCCCTGAAAAGCCCTCTTCTAAATATGAAATAGGCTTATAGGTTAAAACTGGGCATCCAGGAGATGAGGACTGGTAATAACACTGCCATCTTATCAGAAAAGGTTAAGAAGGGGCCTCCAATCTCAAATTATAAGATGTTTGGAACACATCACATTTTGTCAACAAAATAAAGAAAATGAAGTTTAATTTCCCAAATTTTTATTAAAAATGGACTCTCATCAGATATCTTATTGCAAAGATGAAATCTCACAAAAGAGCAGTAAAGTTTGCCATAATAATAAGCTTTAAATAAATATAAATTCTTTTTGCAGTTCTTGAACTTGAGAGGTTTTTGTTATTAAAAAAAAAAGTGTTTTCTTTTTTCCATGAGTCATGGACATTTTTCCACAAGAATTTCTATTCATCGGAATAATTTGTTAAAATAAGTGGGGAGGGGAGCCAGAGCTGGGGAGGAAGAAGAAGTGGTGCTCACTTAAGTCTCTGAAAAGTTAGAAAAACAATTCCCAGTTCATTTCTTAAAATCTTTATTACTTGGTACTCTTAATGTAAAAATTGCCATTTTTTCCCCTTAAATCCTCAGTCTTTACTTTGTACCTTAAAAGAATAAAAATAACTCTACCTGATTAACCACAAGAGTCCCATGGCAGATACAAAGCTAAGACTAAAAGGAAACTTTTAAATATATTGTATAACATATATTTGGTTACGACTACCTTAACTAGATAGTTTTTAGATCAATTTCTCCTTAGGTAGCATTTTTGTTTTAAAAGTGCTGAGGTAAATGTCTAGGAGAAGAATATGTCTATGTGGCACTCCTTTCCAATTGAAAATGTTTTATAGTTAACAAAACAACATGACAAAAATATCCTAAATACAGTACCAATTCATTAGCATTTCCCTGGCAAGTTTCCCTTTGGCATTTTTGCATAAACACAGGAGTCAGTTTTGGAGGGCAATGGGGGTAAAATAGCACTGCTTGGTTTTTTGTTTAGCTCCATGAGAGCTAAGCAGATGTGTGCCCAGTGGTATAGGTATTCGATGACAATATTACCAAATTTCCATACTTCAATTCGAGAATGACCTGTACCAAGAAAAAAAAGTTAATTCGGATAGTTTTGTAATTCTATTATTAAAATATAAGTTCTAGTATTATAATGAAAGTTCATTAGGTATGTTAAGTTAAAGCCATAGCAGAATTTTATGTAATTATAAGAAAATAGATTATAATAAATGTTGCTATATTCATATAATATTATGTAGCATTTTATGATTAAAGAACTAGAACTACTTTTGATTATAAATCTCAAAAACAAATTATCACAAAAAGTATATTGTAAAATAATATGTTCTTGGGGCACCTGGGTGGCTCAGTTGATTAAGCATCTGCCTTTGGCTCAGGTCATGATCCCAGGGTCCTGAGATCATCCCCTGCTCAGCATGGGAGTCTGCTTCTCCTTTCTCTGCCCCACCTCCCTGCTCATTCTTTCTTTCTCTCTCAAATAAATAAATAAAATCGTTTAAACAAATGTTCTTTTAGATAAACCAAAACACTGCAAAATAATATTATATTGTTTATAGATTCATAAGCATGTAATAAAAGAAATCATGCATAAAACTGATAAACATCAAATCATAATGTTAACTTTAGAGAGAAAAGAGAATGGGATCAAGGAGAGATAGAAAGTCTCAACTGTTTCTATAATGTTTTATTTCTTTAAAAGTGTCTGACTCATAAATAGCGTTAAGATTGAATATAGCATATGGCACTGTAATGACTACACAGGTGTTAATCCTAACTTATTTTAAAGTAAACTCTACACCCAATGTGGGGCTTGGGCTCACAACCCCAAGGTCAAGAGTTGCATGCTCTTCTGATTGAACCAGCCAGGCACCCCTCTAACTTCTATGTTTAAAATATTTCCTGGGATCCCTGGGTGACGCAGCGGTTTGGTGCCTGCCTTTGGCCCAAGGCGCGATCCTGGAGACTCGGGATCGAATCCCACGTCGGGCTCCCTGCATGGAGCCTGCTTCTCCCTCTGCCTGTGTCTCTGCCTCTCTCTCTCTCTCTGTGACTATCATGAATAAATAAAATCTTTAAAAAAAAATATTTCCTAATTAAAATTTATTTTAAAACATGGGCAGCCCCGGTGGCGCAGCGGTTTAGCGCCGCCTGCAGCCCAGGGTGTGATCCTGGAGACCCGGGATCAAGTCCCACGTTGGGCTTACTGCATGGAGCCTGCTTCTCCCTCTGCCTGTGTCTCTGCCTCTCTCTCTCTCTCTCTCCCCCCCTCTCAATAAATAAATGAATCTTTAATAAAATAATAAAATATGTGATCACGGCACACCTTGATGTTTCATTTGTCAAATTGAAAACTATTAAACTGTCATTTATAAAAGTTACTTTTCCCCAGGAGTCAATGACTAATATTCAGACAGAATGGTCCAATGAAAAGGGAATATGCTTTGAAAGTTGAACAGAGGGACGCCTCAGTGGCTCAGTGGTTGAGCATCTGCCAGTCGCCCCAGGGCGTGATCCTGGAGTCCTGGGATCGAGTCCCACATCGGGCTCCTTGCATGGGCCCTACTTCTCTCTCTGCCTGTGTCTCTGCCTCTCTCTCTCTGTGTCTTTCATGAATAAATAAAATATTTTTTAAAAAATTATAAAAGTTGAACAGATCTGGGTTCCAATTTGGCTCTACACCAACTAGTTCTGTGACTTTGAGCAGTCCACTTAATCGCTGTTAGTCTGTTTCATCTTCCATAAAACAGGGATAATACCTCAGATATTTTATGAGGATTAACAATGTTATAGTTTCTAAAACATATTAATTACCTTCCTTCTTTTAGGTTGACTCTCACCCTCAGCTTGGTGTTTTATACATTTTTGTTAATCCTATTGTCTACTATAGTGCCTAACCCAATAAATGTTTGCTAATTTGAGTTGACTAAACCATTAAATGATACTCATAATTGAATAGGAGTTTTTAAATATCATCTTCTATCCAATGGCTTATTGACAACAATGACAATTCTGTGCCTCATGGGTATCTATTAGAATGACAGAACATATTTTATTTCCCTATATTCTAGCCCTTTTTTTTTTTTTTTTTATATATATGAAGGAACAAGATTCCTTGAATTAGATTTAGCCTTTCTATGGTTTCAAAGTTTTGGTAACAAAAGGTACAATATGAGATATGAAAGTCACATAAAAACTGGGAAATATTCACAAGACTCAATTTTTATTTGAGGGTAACTTTAAAACATGGGGGTACAATTTTGTAAAATTCTCTCTTTTAACACACACAGAAGTACTATCTTTTTTCTAAATTGTTCCGGGACTAAAGTACGGAATGATTAAGTTAGGTTTTTCAAATCTTAAAAGTCTTTTCAGATTATAGCTTATTAACATAAGTGACCATAATGAATGGAAACAAAAACAGATGCTGGTCATGAGAGCACATTAAAAATACCTGATTCATCTCAAGTTATATAATATTAGACCAATCAACATAAACATTTAAAAATATTGAGGTGCATTTGTTATAATTGATCCCTGTTGTATTAATTAGTTTCCTGGAACCTTTACAAGGTATGCTATAGGTTGCAAAGTTTACTTTGATTATCTTAATGTTCCAATGTTAATGAATCTAAAGTTTATTCAAGGTTTCATTCCTAAAACCAAGCCTAATTCATTTTCTGAGATATCAGCTTTGTTGCACCCAACAGTTTTTATTCTGCCCTTCCCAAATCCCCATTAAGAGCTCTGTTCCCTTGATGCCTGCCACAGTGTTCTTATCTGAACATCCAAATGAAACAGACCCCTATCTGCAGCCATTATTAAGCTAGTCAGCCATCTCCACGGTGATTCAAGGACATGAGGATGGGGAGGGAGGCTTCTCCCTTTCACAAGCCCCTTTTGCTTATTTCCTGTCTTTTTGTTACCGGGGACAGAAGCTCTGGACCTATCTGGGCTGTGGTTCCTGTTTGCCTGAGTTTTCCAATGAAAGATTGATGTGTTAACAACTGGCTGTAATGATTTCTCTAATGAAGCCTCCTTGGCTCTGTTGGGTTTCCATTAAAGATGGTTGAGCGCTACTGCCCTCTTGTGATGGAGAGATGCCAGATTTTGCAGCTTGGCAGATGTCAGGTTGCACAGGTTTCATTAATTCTTTGAAGCAGATATACTACTTTTGTCTCTTTTCTAACTATAAGAAATTGTGTTTTTTTTGCTTTGCCTTGATAAAGGTTATAGTAAATTATTTGAAGGCATCTGAGCGGGGTAGCTGGGTCAATCTTCAAATCTCTTTATGAACCTATTGACTCAGAAACATTTTACGGTATTTTTGTAGGTTCTATTTAATCAAACTTACATAAGAAGTTGATTTCGCTGAAAACATTGGGATGTTTTAGGATATTTCTTTTTTTTTAAGATTTTATTTATTTATTCATAGAGACACACACAGAGAGAGAGGCAGAGACACAGGCAGAGGAAGAAGCAGGCTCCACGCTGGGAGCCCAAGGTGGGACTCGATCCTGGGTCTCCAGGATCACACCCCGGGCTGCAGGTAGCGCTAAACCGCTGCGCCACCGGGGCTGCCCTGTTTTAGGATATTTCTAATTCAAATTCCCTTTATGGATCTCTGCTTTAACACTAGATTAGTTAAATCTTTAGAAAGATGGGCAAAGCAAAAATAATGAAATACTTAAGCATCAAATTCCAAAGTTAAAGTGTGACTGCTCCTTTCAACTAATAATCCAAGATCAGCAGTATGTCTTGAATGTTCCTCTCTTTATCATTAGTTCTTAGTTTTAGTTCCTTTATTTCTATTGTTCTATACATCCTATGCCACCTCTTCATATTACCGTTACATGCAATGAGCTCAATGTCCATGCAACATTGTATACTTAAAAGAGCATGTGTGTGTGCATATTTCAGTTTTCATGTGGGTCAGAAAACTCATATTTGCTATGGCAGTCAGGCACTTAATATGTCATTGTTAATTTAATGTAGTCTGAAATGTACTGTAGGGTGTTGCTTCCTGCTTATCAGGAAAGAACCAGTGGTAAGTAGGAGGAAAAACACATTTTTTTTTTTTTTTACATTTTCTTGAATTATCCAAAATTGAATAGAATTTTGTTCCGGGTGGAACATTGACTTCTTGTAGGTATATTAGTCTCATTTTTGTTGTAAGCAAAAAATTTTTTAAAAAACACTTACTTAGGGATCCCTGGGTGGCGCAGTGGTTTGGCGCCTGCCTTTGGCCCGGGGCGCGATCCTGGAGACCCGGGATCGAATCCCACGTCAGGCTCCCGGTGCATGGAGCCTGCTTCTCCCTCTGCCTGTGTCTCTGCCTCTCTCTCTCTCTCTCTCTCTGTGACTATCATAAATAAATAGAAATTTAAAGAGAAAAAAAAAAAAAAAAACAAAAAAAAACACTTACTTAGGGGATCCCTGGGTGGCTCAGCGGTTTAGTGCCTGCCTTCAGCCCAGGGCTCGATCCTGGAGTCCCGGGATTGAGTCCCGCATCCGGCTCCTTGCGTGGGGCCTGCTTATCCCTCTGCCTGTGTCTGCCTCTCTCCCTGTGTGTGTGTCTCTCATGAATAGATGCATAGAATCTTAAAAAAATAAAAATAAAAAGACTTATATATATATATTTATTTATTTATTTATTTGAGAGAGAGAGAAGCAGATTCCCCGCTGAGCAGAGACCCTGATGTGGGACGTGATCCCAGGACCCCAGGACCAAATAAGCAAAATTTCTGTAAGATATTACATTGTATTGGCTTGTTTTCATGATATAGCTATAAATCAAATGCGAGAATTGAAATCAATGTGATTTACTGTACAAAAATTCATAGTTTAATGCAGTGGCCTCTGAACTCTGTTTTGATTATGTGCTTTCCTCAGTAACAATGTTAAGCATGGGCCCCAATATATGTATATTTATGAATTATTCATTTAATTTTTAGTTTCTTTAAAGATTTTATTTATTTATTAGAGAGAGAGAGAGCACAAGCAGGGGGAGTGGCAGGCAGAGGGAGTGGGAGAAGCAGACCCCCTCTGAGCAGAAAGCCCGACATGGGGCTTGATCCCAGAACCCTGAAATCATGACCTGAGCCAAAGGCAGATGCTCAACCTATTGAGCCACACAAGCACCCCATAAATTATTCATTTTAAAATATTTAAAAACAAAAAATAGAAAGTAGGCAATGATGGGATAAAATAATTACAAATAAAAGTCCTATAATATTTTTCTTATACCCCAAAGATATAGGTATCAGTTGTTTGCTCCTTTTGTTTTCTCCTTTTTGCCTAGAGCTTGGTGGGAAAACTTAGAATATAGAGGTCTCTATATTCAGTAAACAGACTCAGGTTGTCCCTGTTTTCACTCTGGTACTCTCCGTTCTCGACTGTGTCTGAAGTCCCTAGTCCAAAGACTTTCTATGTTACCCTCTTTGAGAAACAGCTAGTGTTGGAGAAGGAACTTGTCCATTGGTGTGATGTAGAGATGAGATACAGAGACCAAAACAGTAAAACAGAAAGAAAGGAGAAACAACAGAGAAAATAAACCTTCAAAAAATAATTATTGTTAATACTCTGAGAGATAAGATGTTGCATTCATGAAACATGAACAAGATGTTGTACAAAGCAAAGATTTAGAGAACCAAAGCTCTTAGACATTAAAACATGCAGAAACAAGGATTCGATAGGATTAGGAGATCAGGTTGACAGAAGGTCTCAGAAAGTGAAATAAAAAGATGGAAAATAGGAGAGAAAATATAGGGATTTGAGAGACTTAATCTAGGAGATCCAATGTCTGAATAATGGGAGTTTCAAAGAGGGAGGGCGGTGTCACCACCCTCTAGGTTACCTTTGTGTAAATGAGAAAAAGACACCTACCATGGATGAATACACTCTGTGAGTGCAGCTCAGTAAGCAGAAAAAGAGGCAGAAAGAAAAGGATGCCCCTCCTGTAAGCAGACATAGCCTTAAGCTAAGGCGCACAGTTTAGTGAATAGAATCCTGGTTAGATTTCAGTCTCCACCCACCTCCTCAGCAGGGTACCTTTATGCAGTAGCAACAGTGATGCCATGGAAGACAACACACAGAACTTAAGGACCCGAGTTTCACAAGAGAAAAAAGGCCCAGTGAATGCTCAGATCAGTAGATGAAAACAGCCCTATATCAAGGCATAGCAGCATTATGAAATTTCAGTCTTGGAGGAAAGGGGGGTGATTCTCCAGCTTCTGGAAAGAAACAAAACTACAAACAAAAAAGAAAAGGTCACAATGCCCAGAATCAGATTTCAGAAAGGCTTTAGACTTCTCAACAGCAATCTTGGTAGTTTCCAAGCTTTTTCAGACAATGGAGCTACCTCCTCAAGAAGTTAAACATAGTTTCCCTATGACTCAGCAATTCCACCCCCTGTTAGACACCCAAGGGAACTGAACGCATATGCTCCCACAAAACTTGTAAAAAAAAAACTTCATAGCAGCGTTACATACAATATCCAGAAAGTAGGAACAACCCATATGTCTGTCAACTGATAAATGGATAAATAAAATTTGGTATACCCATATAATAGAATACTGTTCAGTCATAAAACATGAATGAAATATTGATACATAGACCAAAGATGAACCTTGAAACATTACGCTAAGTGAAAGAATCCAGATACAAAAGGCCACCTATTGTATGACTCCATTTATATGCAATGTCTAGCTAGAATAGGCAAATCTTAGAGATAGAAAGTAGATTAGTGGTTGCCAGGGGCTGTGGTAGAGAGAAGCAAGGGACAGTAACTGCTAATAAGTGCAGAGTTTCTTTTTGGAGTCATGAAAATATTCTAAAATTAGATAGTGGTGATGATTGCAAAGCCTTGTAGATATACTAATAACTACTGAATGATACACTATAAATTGGTGAAATTTGTGGTATGTGAATTATATCAATTTCTCAAAAAAGACAATGAGGCATTGTCTTCAAGATTGTTTCCTGGCAAACAACAGATCAAATGTGAGGGCTGAATAAAAACATTTTCGGACATGAAAGGTCTCAAAAAATTTACCATTCGCCCACTTTTTCTCAGAAAACTGCTGGAGATGTGCTACCTCAGAATAAGGCAAAGTAAATTCCTATGATAGCAGCAGAATGCATTTCAGGAAGGCAACTGAGTAGCAGATCTGGGGTGCGGGGAAGACCCTAGATAGAGAATTTTTTTTAAATTGTTATTTATTTATGATAGTCACATACACAGAGAGAGAGAGAGGCAGAGACATAGGCAGAGGGAGAAGCAGACTCCATGCAGGAAGCCCCATGTGGGACTGGATCCCGGGTCTCCAGGATCGTGCCGTGGGCCAAAGGAAGAGCTCAACCGCTGCGCCACCCAGGCAGCCCTAGAAAGAGAATTAAGATCTCTAGAAGAGATGTCATCAAGAAAAAAAAAAAAAAATGGAACTAAAAAAGTTAAAACTTTCCCCCAAATTTTCCTTTTGGGAAGTTATATGAAAAGACAAATGGATGGAGTGGGAATTATCAGGAAATACAAAGAAAACTTAGCAATTAAAAAAATAAGAGCTAATTATTTACTTCAGGAAAAACAAAAAATGAAAAAGGAGCAGTTAAATATGTTACAGTGTTCAGCTGTAAAATCATGTAAACACTGCATTTTTATTTAACCCCAAATGGTAATGTAATTACATTGGGAGGATAGGATAAGAGAATGGTGGTACAACAGGGCTAAACTTTCATCTATAATAAGAGGAAATCAACTGAAAAGGTTTAAAATTGATGAATGAAAAGATAGCAATATTGTATATTAGAAACACAGAAATGTGTGAATGTCAGAAGAAACAGTCAAGGGGCACCTGGGTGGCTCAGTGGTTGAGCGTGTCTGCCTTCTGCTCAGGTCGTGATCCTGGGGTCCTGGGATCAAGCCCTGCATTGGGCTCCCCTCGAGGAGCCTGCTTCTCCCTCTGCCTATCTATGTCTCTGCCTCTATCTCTCATGAATAAATAAATTAAAATCTTAAAAAAAAAAAGAAGAAACAGTCAAAAGAGTCAAAAGGAATTACCTCTGGTGAGGGGAACTTTTGTTAAAAGAGTTGACTCTTGTTAGAAGGCTTTTAGTTCTTTTTGACCTTTTAAAATACTTTAATAAAAATAAAATTTTTATAATCCTTTGCAATAAAAGATTACTTAACATCTACCAAAGTTTAAAAAAATGTGTCAAGGAACTCTTGAAAATTATGTTTGCCTTAAATAGAAAAATGTTGTCATTAAACTGATCTTTAGCAGATTTATCAGATATTAAAGCATCAGTGATGGTACCCAGACAACTAAACCATGTTGTTTCTCTAAATTCAAAAACTATTGTTGGAAAATAAAAGTTTAAAATCAAAAGAGGTGATAGGAGCAGAAAGAGAATTGATTATTTGATTTTTTTTTTCTTCTTTCCCCCTGGAGGACTTGGACTGGAGATGGAAGGGGTCTGCGTGCAGGGGAAATGGGTCAAGCATCCAGGCCCCAAGTCTTTACTGAACCCTAAAATAGTTTCCCAAACAGTGTGTGAATGAGTACTTGTTCAGTATCTTCACTAACAGGTGCCTTTAAGAGTTTTTTCCAGGACAAAAGGAATCTTCTGAAACTGGATGTCTCCTCCTCTAGAACCTGAAATCTGTGAGCACTTCATAAATGGCACACTCCAGGCTCCCTGCTAAACCCACATCTAACTGTGATTGCAGCTTTTGTCCAACAGGTAGGAAAACAAAAAATTCCAGAAGTAATCACCATCCAAGAAACTAGGTCTAAGAAGGTGGTAGAGAATGTAAATCCAAACTAATGATAATATACAGAGTGTCCTAATTAGTAGGGCAAAACAATGTTCTTGGTATCTCGTAATCCATTTCACTTTGACTTGTTTAAAAGAATCAGGCACATCCTCACAGCTGCAGATTCAATTCAGCACTGTATTCATATTGATTATTTCTGGAAAGTGGGAGAATCTTGTGAAAGATTCCTGTCTCATATTCAGCTGTGCAGTGGGGAATGAAGGAGAGAGTCCTGTCCCATTCTTGTAATGGAGGGAGTTAGAGAATAGCACTTGCTAGAGCCACCATGGTGGTGGCAATAGCACTTAGGTCAAGATCACCTGGGGAAGGTGAATCTTGAAAACAGAGTTAATCAGGCCTAGGAGTCCAGCAATCCTTTCCTCTGATGGTGGGGTATCTCCCTCCATTGCCATCTTTGGAGGATCATCATGGTGTTTTTTTGAGGAAGCTGGAAAATTTCTTTATAGATAAGAAAATTTCTTTATAGATAAGATAGATAGATGGTAACAGCACTGAGGCTCAGGCTGCTTTGGCATAGGAGGAACTCTAGGGCTCTTGCAGGGGAAGTGAAGGGTCTGGGGAACTCTTGCAGAGACCAGTGCCTGTGGACTTAAGAGACCCTTGGATTTAGGCATGGGGAGGAAGTATGGCCACTTGGCAGAAGTACAGACTCTATATAGCAAAGTGATTATGGTCACACTTGAAATGAAAGGCAGTGTTCTTCTTGCTTCCAGGTCCAAGAACATTTCCTGGTAGACACCATCTGTCCCAACCCCCTGGAAGGCAGACATGGGACAGGTATGGGATACCCTACAGAAAGAGCAGACAAGATTGGCAGCAGATGTCCAAAGTGGAGTGGGGAGAATAGATCCTTGAGAAGGTGGTTCAGGCCTTCTTTGAAGGTTGTCACTTCAGGCAAAGTGACAGAGGCTTTTAATGTACTACTGTATGCACAGCTGTCTGGGTCCTGGTCCAGTGGTCACCAGAGTCACTGGGTTCTTGACAGGAAAGTGTGTCAGCAACATTCATGTGCAGTGGCACAGCCTTAGAAGCCAAGCCCACTGAACAAAGCTACCCAATGATCCTTCAGAGATGCCCCAATCTAAAGGCGGGATTCTGCTGCCTGGACTTCTACCAGAATATAATAAAATACCCCTTTCTAGAAATGCAAATCAAAACTACAATGAGATATCACATCACACCTGTTAGAATAGCTATTATCAAAAAGAAAAGAAGTAACAAGTATTGATGCAGGTGTGGAGAAAATAGAACCCTTGTACACTGTTGGAATGTAAATTGGTAGAGCCACTTTAAAAACAATAGGGAGGTTCCTCAAAATTTTAAAAATAGAAGCACTATATGATCCAGCAAATCCAACTTTTGGGTATATATCCAAAGGACATGAAATCACTATCTCAAAGGGATATCTGAACCTCCATGTTTGTTGCAGCATTATTTACAATAGCCAAGACATGTAAACAACCAAAGTGTCCATCGATGGATGAATGAAGAAAATGTGGTGTACATATATACAATGAAATATTATTCAGCCATAAAAAGAAAGAAATCCTGTCATTTGTAACAAAATGGATGGACCTTCAAAGTCATTATGCTAAGCGAAATAAGTCAGGGAAAGGCAAGTGCTATATGATCTCACTTGTGTGTGGAATCTGAAAGAACTGAACTCACAGAAACAGAGATTAGTGATTACCAGAGACAGGGATTAGGAGGTGGGGGAATGAGTGAAGGTGGTCATAAGGTACCTTCCAGTTATAAGATAAATAAATTCTGGAAATGTAATGTACAGCCTTGGGATTATAGTTAACAATCCTATGCCATATATTTGAAAGTTGCAAGGATGACAAAACATGAGAGACTCCTAACTCTGGGAAACGAACAAGGGATAGTGGAGGTGGGCACCCCACTCCACTTTGGACTCCTAACTCTGGGAAACGAACAAGGGGTAGTGGAGGTTGGGGTGACTGGGTGACGGGCACTGAGGGGGGTACTTGACGGGATGAGCACTGGGTGATATGCTATATGTTGGCAAATTGAACTCCAATAAAAAAAAAGTTGCTAAGAGAGTAGATCATAAAAGTTCTCATCACAAGAAAAAAAATCTTTTTTTTTATTTTTTTATTTTTATTTTTTTATTTTTATTTTTTTAAAATCTTATAACTATGTGAGGTGATGGATGTTAACTAAACCTATTGTGACAATTTCTCAATATATACACAATCAAATCATTATGTTGTACACCTTAGACTAATACAATGTTATATGTTATAATGCCTCAATAAATCTAGGACAAAAATAATAAAAAATATACCTTTTCTAAACATTAAAAAATATATATGCCTTTCTAAAACTAGGATGGAATAGGGTGAAAAAGTTGGCAACAGAAGTCCTAAGAAACTATGGGTGCACCACCAGCCCTGATTTTATCTTCTTGGCAAAATCATTAGTTTGAAAGGCTTGATGGGTTAGGAGCTGTTAACAGTCCCTCCCCAACATGGGCAGAAGGGACAAACATTGTTGGTGGTATTTCATGCTGGGTAGGGTTATTGAGTAGGGCCCTAACTGACACCGCTAGGAGGCTCAGATAAATTTCAAGCAACAAATTGCCCTGCCAGAAGTCTCCTCTTTTTTCAGCACAAACAGAAAGGTGCCCCCAAAAGTTCCCCTTCCTTTCCCCAACTGGGGAGCTTAGAATCTCCAAATACAATTGCAAATGAAGGAGAGAAGGTTGGTATCTGGGTGGCCTATGGACTTTCTTGATTGTAGCAGAGACTATAATACTAGAGCTCTGGCAATGGTTGTAGGGGAGGCTAGGAGCTCTGGAGCTCTGGCTGAATCCAACTGCAATTAAAATTCCTGCCACCTGAGGACACTGTTGGAAAAGATAAAGTGGGAGCACTGGCGATCAAGGCAGCTCACGAATTGGTTATACAATTTAAAGTGGGGTCAGGCAAAGGAGGCGGAAATTGGCATGTTTCCTCAAGCAAAGGAGCTATACAAGACTATGGGGTGGGGGTGGGGGGGTAGTTCTGATAGGGAAGTTAGAGGTGGAACCTGAGGAGATTCCCTTAAAGCACTGGGATGATGTCACAGAATAAGTCTTTATCTGAGGATGAGTTTATTTACGGCAAGAGCCAAATCCTGAACACCATTGCAAGATGGAGAGTGGATGGGCTTGCTCCCCATCCTCAGCTTCCGTCTGACAGAAGGACTAGATTGTTCAGTGGTGAGTGCCTGCGTCCTTGCCCAAGAAGGAAAACAGCAGTCTGAGAGGACATGAGTGTCCCTGGAAGCAGGGTCTGGCTCTTGGCCAAGGAGCTGGCAGGTTGGGGGTGACCAAAGTGGAGCAGGGGCTCAGGGAGAGTTTCCCACATGGAGTGGGAGGGTGTGCTGGAGCTCATGGTAGGGAGTGAATCTACTTTAAAGGAAAAAAGGGTAACCAATATAGAGAATATTTCTTCTGGGTTTTAAGTCATTAGCGAATGAAGAGTGAACAAGTATGGAACAAGATAGTCACAGAGTATTAATTTTGTTGTTGCTGTTATTACTATTTCCCTTGAATAACACCTTAGAAGAAGTGATACCTGTGACATCTGTGAATTCAGAGGCTTCCATGAAATCAGCCCAGTCACAAGGCTACAGTAGAAGCCATTCCAAATAGAAATTCTAATCTTGTTCATATCACACTAATGGTCCACATGAACTCATGTTAACTTTTCTTTGGATTTCATGTTCCCTCCTCTCTCTAGCACTCCCAAACTTCTGAGACTGTCTTGCCTTCCTAGGCTAAAACATCTTTCTCCCTTATCCATCTGCCCTGGCTCACTGCTACATCCTTCCACTGTGCTATAAGCTTCCACTACCACAGACACCCCTGAGGAGTGAGTGTCTTCCTCTGGTTGCCTTTCCCCTCCTATTCTCCTTGGAGTCTCTCTGGATCTGAGCTTCTAGGCCTCATATATGTATCACAGAAGTCAAGAAACCCTTCTGACTTGGCGCAGAGTCTCCACGAACAGTAGCAGAGGGAGAAGGTGAGGAAAGGGACAGGTTTAGTGAACAATTTCTACAGAGCCATCATCTCAACTGATGATTAGTTTTTCATAAGTAATCAAAAAAGAAATAAAATTTAAATTTATTCCTTTTTGGCCCATTCACACAAACAGCCTGAAGTCTTTGGTGAGATAACATACACGCCTGGAAGAATGTATGCTTCTATGTGTATATTTACTCTTTTAAAAAAATGTTAATTCCAGTATAGCTAACAGACGGTGTTATATTAGTTTCAGGTGCACAGTACAGTGATTCCACAATTCTATACATTACTCAGTGCTCATCATAAGTGTATTCTTAATCTCTTCACCTATTTCACTCTGGATATTTACTGTTACATGTGGTAGTTCTCTGTGGCCGAAGAGCTCGTCACCTTCTCCAACCTGGGAGCTTCCCTATTCTTGATTCCTGCTGATTCTACTTTTCCAAAAAGTCTGTTAGTAGTCTATAAAGACTCAAGATCTGTTTTTCCTTTGGTTCTTCATTGAAACCTAAAAGGTAAGCCTTTTTTCCTTAATGTACTTGTTTCCCATCTTCACTACAACCCCTATTCACTTTTTTTTTTTTTTTAAGATTTTTATTTATTTATTTGACACTTGGAGAGAGAGAGAGAGCACAAGCAGGGGAGTGGCAGGCAGAGGGAGAGGGAAAGGCAGACTCCCCACTGAGCAAGGAGCCTGATACGGGGCTCCATTCCAGGGCCCTGAGCTGAAGGCAGACACTTAATGGACTGAGCCACGCAGGTGCCCCTACTTTTGTTTCTTTTAGTAAATAATGTAATGTAGTTAAATAAGTGGGAGATGGATGTGACTCAGAATTCTCAAATGTGTGGCATGAATAGTCACTTCGGGGAATACAGTCGATCATAAACAAATATCCCTCCTTTTTTTTTTTAATTTTTTTTATTTATTTATTTATCATAGTCACAGAGAGAGAGGCAGAGACACAGGCAGAGGGAGAAGCAGGCTCCATGCACCGGGAGCCCCACGTGGGACTCGATCCTGGGTCTCCAGGATCGCGCCCTGGGCCAAAGGCAGGCGCCAAACCGCTGCGCCACCCAGGGATCCCAATATCCCTCCTTTTAAGACTACTATCAGAACTGTTTCTCCTAAAAATTGATTTTATAAGCCACTTACTTTATTGTAAAAAAAAATCTGTATATCTGAATTGCAACCATGTTTTATTGCTGTTAGATTTAGACCACAATTAAGTGTAAATTTACCTCTGATATATTCACCAATGAGCTGTAAATTAACTTCCACATGCTTAGCAGTTGGATCAAAGTCACAAATATTCTCGACTAAATATCTGCTAACATACTGTGAACAAAAGAACAAAAGTGATGGGGGAGCACCAGCAAGTGGAAGTAGAGTACCCAATTCACCAGTTTACATAATTCCATTTATGTACATTTTAAAACAGGCAAAACCAATCTATGGTGTTAGAAGTCAGGAATGATTCTGATCTGGTCACTCTGGGGTGTGTGTGGGTGTGTGTACGAATGTGTGATGCGGGGTGTATGGGAGAGGATACAAAGGAAGGTTTTGGGGATGCTGCTAATGTTTCTTGATCTAGATGCTGGTTAAAAATGTTCATTGTATGAAAATCCTTGCATTTGTACATTTAGGATTTGTACAATTATTATTGGTAGACCGAAACCTGTGTGTGTTATTCTTCAGTAAAGAGAGTACTTTTAAAAACTTACCAGTTTACACTTCTCCCAATTTCCAAACTCACTTGATAATTCCAACTCTGGATGGATGAACAAAATAACCCCTATCAGGATGTCCTGTACTAGCTTTATGTTGGCTTCCAACTCCTGGGTCTTGCTGTCTGGTAGAGATACGGACTCTGCTGGAATATGATAATCATAGATCAACAGTGATACAAAGTCTATGGAGGTAAGCAATCGGAGGCTTTCTTGCAGCTCTTGTAGCATGATTCGGAAAAAGAGAACTCCTGCCCGCTGGACTTCTCCTACATTTTCAATCTCTGAAACAATAGGGTGACATTCCCCACATTCAGTACATATATTAGTTTTTCAGAGCATTCTGAGCATATACAGTACACTTCTTTTTTTCCAGGAAAAAGGCCATATCCTATGGTTTTAAACAATCTTAGTTTCTCTAGTCATGAAATCAAAACATGGAAATGAAATTATACCTGAAGCTCACAGGAAGAGGCTTTAAGGAAAGGTAAAAACTCAGGTTTTGAGGTTGGACCTTAGTTTGAATACCTACTCTCTCCCTTTTGTCTTTCTGAACCCCCTTTTCCTCTCTGTGAGCATGGAGCTGATCCCTACTTCCCTGGTGATCTGCGGGAATTAAATGAGGTGATATATGTAAAAGTGCTTAGTGGATAAGTACATAGTGGATGCTTATAAGACATGAATTTTGTTCTTTTTTCTTCTTAACCCACCTTACCTAATGGCAAGAAACCTCTCAGATTAATCCCACACATTACTCTATTTACTCCATCCTAGGTAGCTAAAGGTTTCCATGCTTCCTTCTTCCCTCTCTTATGCCCAAACTGGTTTTGTGCTAAGAGTAGCCTCATGGGTGTGGAATCCCAGGCATGAGGGTCTAGTCTTGGCTCTGCCATTAGCTTGCTATTGGATCATTACTTTCATGGGCTTTAGCTTCTTTATCTGTAAAACAAAATGTTCCATTGAATTAGTGCTGTGTAATACAGTGGAAAGAACACCCAAACTGGGGTGCAAATCCAGGCTTCACCACTTGTTAACTGTGTGGTTTGGTGCAAGTTGTTTTGTTTTTCTGAACTTTACTTTCTGTACCTATAAAATGAGTTATCACCATTCGCCTGAGTTATTATGGTAAGGACTAATTGAAATTACATATTTAAAGCACTCGATATACAATGGGGCATTTGATAAATGCCAGTTCTACATTGCTTTTATGAGCCCCCTTCCAGTTCTACACCATGATTCCAGCCAAGGAGGTGAGATTCGTGCCCTTCGCTCTAATTTATAGACCATACTCATTAGCCCAAGACTGCATGAGGGAATTTCTTTGACTTAGAAAGAGCTGTATATTGTCATTCCATTTAGAAAATGCACCCTTCTGTGATTCCTTTGGTATTTATTAAACCCATGAATTGAGATTGTTGCCTCACTCACGATACCTAGGATATAGTTTTTCTTTATTTCTCCAGATAATTCGCCCAGTATTTCGTAGCAGGCAGCTTGGACCACTTTCATCATTTTCTGTAGGTCTTTAAATTCTCGATACAATAACATTTTACTCTTGCCAATGTTAAAATCAAGAACTCCCAAAGCTTTTCCTGTTCTCTCACGGAGTGGAATTAGTATGTGGTTTTCTCCACAGACAGAGGCCAAGACAACTTCGGAACTGTCTGTACATTTAAAGAGGAAGTCTCTGAAACCAAAACCAAATAAGCATGAGGACATAAAACATCAGCCTGCTCATAAAATTCCACCCAAATGTCCTGAATCACTCTTTTGTGCCAACAGTGCTGCAGCCGCACCAGCCCTTATTCCATCTGCCTGCACTGCTCCTCTCTGTGATTGCACAGAGCTCTCTCCCTCAGTTCACTCATCTGATAGAGAAGCCTTCTCTGATCAAGCCATCTAAGGTCACTCTCCAGCATGCTGCTCTGCTTTATTGTCTTTGCTAGACTTATGCTTTTCTGAAGGTATTTGGGGTTTTTTGTTTGTTTGTTTACATATTGTCCAGTACGTATCTGTTGAATGCCAGAAGGAACAGGGAGTATGTTAGGTAGGTCAGGCTCCCTAGAAGCAGAGCCTGAGACAGGAATGTTTATGCAAAGGATTTATTGAGGAAGTGCTTTCTGGGAAAACCTATAAAGGTCTGAGGAAAGTAGAAAAGGGAAGGAGAAGCTAATTAAGAATGTGAAGACTAGGGGCACGTGGGTGGCTCAGTTGGTTAAGCGTCTGCCTTGGTCTTGGGTCCTTGGAGAGGAGGGGATTGGGTAACTGGGTGATGGACATTAAGGAGGGCATGTGATGTAGTGAGCACTGGGAATTATATAAGACTGATGAATCACTGAATTCTACCTCTGAAACTAATAATACACTATATGTTAATTGATTAAAATAAAATAAAAATGTAATAAGTATGTGAAGGCTAGGGGCACCTGGGTGGCTCAGTTTCCTAAGTATCCAACTCTTGATTTTGGCTTAGGTCATGATCTCAGGGTCTTGAGACTGAGCCCCACGTCGGGTTCAGTGCTGGGCGGGGGGGTCTGCTTGAGATTCTCCCTGCTCCTCCACCGATTCGTGAGCACACTCTCTCTCAATAAATTAAAAAATAAATAAATAAATAAAATAAAATAAATAAAATAAAATAAAATCTTTTTTTAATATACACATCTCTATATTTATATATTAGATATAGGCACAGGGGTGGGCAGGAGCACCAGGCTGTCCTCGTGCCCCCAGCTCCACTTCTGTTCACCCACATATAGAGGCAGCAGGGGGTGTTAGATGTGGCAGCTTTGGGGGAGGGGGTTTAGGCCTGGGCCCTGCCCCTCAGGGGGACTAGCCCTGGAGCCTCAGGAATATTCCTTCAGGGAAAAAGGGGTGAGGTTTTAATGGGTCAGTGTCCCCCATACCCCCACCACCCTTCAGTCGGTCTCGGGCAGCCAGAGCCCTTCCATTCCAGAACTACCAGAGACTGGGATAGCTGGGGTAGACGAAGGCAAGCAGCAGAGGGCGATTTACTTTGGGGCCACCTAAGCCCCTCAGGTCCTGGGAGGGGAGGCGGGGCAGAGGGAGCCTTGGCCTGCCTGGAGCAGGAGACCAGAGCAAAGCCGTGGAAGGTGGCCAGGTGCACCCTCTGCCCGGACCTGGGCCATCTGGGGTCTGGGTGGGGCACAGTGCCCATTTCCTAACAGTCTGGCAGGGGAGGGGCAGGCAGGAGGCAGAGCCAGGCCCCAAGGAAGAGAGGTGTCTGTCCAGACTAGGGGGCCTCCAGTGCCCCAGGCTGGAAGCGGGCTGTCTCCTGGAAGATGAGCTCCTTCAGACGGTCCTTGGGTAGATCACCAGCTCCATTTTGAAGGTGAAAGGCTCCTCAGCAACTGGCTCATCTGTTGGGTCGTAGTAGTACTGCTCCAAGTAGGGATGAGCCAGTGCTTCTTCCACTGTGATCCGTTTGTTGGGGTTAAAGGTCAACATCCGGTCTAGCAGGTCAAGGGCTTTGGAGTCTGACTTGGGAAAAAGCTTGGCCCATGCCACCTTGGTCTGGGAGGGCAGAGACTGTAGGTAGTTTCGGGCCTTCATATTGATGATACAGTTCAAGTCCTCCTAGGATGGGGAGCCTAGGATACCTAGAATGTGGTTGAGCTGGTCCAGGTAGTGCTTGCCAGGGAAGATGGGCCCGTTGGAGAGCATCTCAGCTAGAATGCAGCCCACAGACCAGATGTCGATGGACTTGGTATAGCCCTTAGAGTTAAGCATGATTTCTGGAGCCCGGTACCAGCGTGTGGCCACATATTCTGTCAGGAAGCCAGTGTGGTCATGCTCAGGATCGGCAATCCCGGCCAGGCCAAAATCGCAGATCTTAAGGTCACAGGTGGTGTTGATGAGCAGGTTAGAGGGCTTTAAATCCTGGTGGAGCACATTGGCTGAGTGGATATACTTGAGGCCTCGCAGGATCTGGTAGAGGAAGTAGCAAACATGGTCGTTGCTCAGCTGCTGGCTTTTGCGCAGCTTGTATAGGTCTGTCTCCATCAGGTCTTGCACAATGTAGACATCTTCATGGCGTCCAGGGTGGGCGCCCGCAGAATGTCCCGAATGCCAATGACGTTCTCATGGCAGAAGCACAGCAAGATCTGGATCTCCCTCAGTGTACGCTGGCAACAGGTCTGATGCTCAAAGGGGCTGATTTTCTTGATGGCCACGCGAACCTTGCGCACGTGGTCGTAAGCTGGGCTGACCATGCCGTAAGCGCCCTCGCGGATGTAGTGCAGCTGGGTGTAGCGCGGACCCACGTTGAACGGCTGCCCTTTCACCACCTCCCCCTCACCCAAGATCCCCGGCGACCCCATCAGTTTCCCGGGGCTCCCTGCCCCCGCCCCCCTGAGCCGCCGCCGCTGTCTCCACTCCTCCCCTCCCGCCTCCCCGCCTCCAAATAAAATAAAATCTTAAAAAAAAAAAAAAAAAAAAAGAATGCGAAGGCTAACCTCAGTCCTATTCCAAGGGAGCTCTGGAAGGCAAATTGTGCCAAAGAATTTGCCCCACCTTGAAGCAGTCATTGGCTCTAAGATGCTTTGAGTGTGTGTTTACATAACTGTGAGACACACCTAGTAAGGGGCTCCCATCACTCAAGGGCACTCCTCCAGAGCAAGTTATGGTGTGAGTCATTAGCAGCTGTACCTGCAGCAGCTGGCAAAAAAATATATTAGGGATCTGGGTAGCAGCGGCAGTACTTCCTCAAGGGGCCTGAGATTCTCATTGAAATGTATAGATGCTTCTGTCTCTAGTGACACACAGACACATCTCTCTCTTTTTCTTTTAACCTCTTTAACCCCCTTCCTAGTCTACATTGATATTGAGATGTCATTCTTCTGAGATATTTGTAAAAATGTTGGTGTTTGCATAGCCTCAAAAAGTACATTTATGGCTCATAACATCAATCCTATAATGCCAGGTAAGATTATATCCTCTTTTTTTTTGCTGTTCACACCCCTTCCTGCTGCTAAGCCACCAATCTGTGTCTTTACCATAGTAATGATGCATCATGCTAAACTTGCCAGGCATAACAATAAAGCTGATTGGTCAACAAAGTTCCTCAAAATGCAACTGTTCTAAGTTACACACAGGAGTCAAAGGTAATGAGTCTGGGTGTCACAAGGACTCTGATAAAACGCTTGACCAGCACAAGGAATAAGTATGTGGAAAAGAGCTTAAACCTGAATGAACATTTAGGTATGAGGCCACACTAAAATTTAATTACCGCATGTGGTGCTCCGCTTCGGCAGCACATATACTAATTACCGCATGTACTTCAATGTCAAATTAGCCCTCTGAACTGAGATTGGTTACTGCCTACTCAATTTTTGCAATATGTGTGTCCATTGTTAAGATCTGTTTTGCACCTGTCTACGGATGGGCAATGTTCCTTGCATCCCACAGGGAAAGGCACTCAAAATAATCCAGAACTGGATACTTTAATTAAAGACCATATTCTCTGCTTCCTCCCCACCTTTGCCCAGACTGTTGTCTCTTCCTCCTCTTCCTCCTCCTCCTCCTCCTTCTCCTCCACCTCCTCCTCCTCCAAGGTTTTATTTATTCATGAGAGACACAGAGAGAGAGAGAATGGCAGAGACATAGGCAGAGGGAGAAGCAGGCTCCATGCAGGGAGCCTGATGTGGGACTCCATCCTGGGACCACAGGACCACTCCCCAAGCCAAAGGCAGATGCTCAACCACTGAGCCACACAGACGTTCCCAGCCTGTCTTCTTTATTTGCTTAAAAAAAATTTTTTTAAACAAATGGTTTCCTTTTTTTCTTAAGATTTTATTTATTTGACAAAGAGGGAGAGAGAGCACAAGCAGGGGGAGCAGCAGGAAGTCTCCTAAACAGGGAGCCTGATGTGGGGCTCAATCCCAGGAATCTGGGATCATGACCTGAGCTGAAGGCAGATACTTAACTGACTGAGCCACCCAGCCTGTCTTTAAATGAAAAATACACATTCACAGGCTTGTTAACATTAAGATGATGAGCTCGGGTAAGTGTATGTATTTTTCACAGTCCTGGTGGTTTTTTGTTGAATTCCATGTTTACCAGGAAATCCTAGAAAATAAAACACTTATTGTGCTTAAAAACATGCAATTTTAATATAAAATACCAATGAAACCTGTTTTAAAAAGGACTTGAAGGGGGAAGGAGTTAACATGTCCCACAAAGACAAGAATTTTTCTTTAAAAATCAATCGGAATAGGATTCAGGTATATACTAATAATAGGCAAAAGCTGTGTCTCTCAGGGCTGCTAACTTGGAGGGGGAATGTGTTTTGGCAGTCAAACAAAACAGGCATAAAGATGTATCTCATACCTGAAGATGCATGTCTTCCTGAAAATTATAGGGGGGTTCCTGTGGATTTCTGTTAGACCCAGGTGTCTGGTAACCATCATATTGCGTAAAACATAGTCTGAATCCTTGAAAAGATGAAGGAGTTTCAATAGAGAGGAATAATTAGACCTCATTTTCCCAGTAAAGGTTTTGGGAACAGAAAAATAGGAAAAAAATTAGGAAAGTTTAGATGATCTCTATCTTGAAGCATCTGAGACATTTTATTTAATACCATTAAGAACAAGGTGTGCACAAGAGAAAAATTTCAAATTACAATATTCTTTTAAGCACAGAAACTTATTTTTTAAATAATTTTGATAAAACCATGTGTTTATATTATTTTTTATGTGAAAAGTACAATGTAGAGCATTTGAAAAATACAGAAAAGTCCAAGGAAAATAAGAACAATAAAAAATATTCTCCCATGAGACCTTTGTCTTCACCATCTCATCAAAACCATTATGGTTAAGGTCACTAGTGATTCTCTCATTGTGAAATCCACTGATTAACCCCTAATCATTATCTTCCACTACATCAGCATTTGACTCAGGGAACAACTCTCTTCTTGACATACTTTTTTCACTTGGCTTTTGGGACATCACTCTCTTCAGGTTCTCCTATGAATCACTCATATTCCTTTCTGCTTCTTTCTCTTCCTCACCTCTAAGAGATTTATAAACTGTAGGTCATAATCAACCTATGGGTTGTGAAAATATTTTAATGCCTTTCTTTTCTCTCTTTTCTTTTCTTTTCTTTTCTTTTCTTTTCTTTTCTTTTCTTTTCTTTTCTTTTCTTTTCTTTTCTTTTCTTTTCTTTTCTTTTCTTTTCTTTTCTTTACCAAGAGAGTGCACACAAATGGGGAGGGGCAGAGGGAGAAGGAGAGCATCTTAAGCATGCTCCATGCTAAGCGTGGAGTCATCAAAAGGCTCAATCTCCCCACTCTGAGATCATGACCTGAACAAAATCAAGAGTTGATGCTTAGTTGACTGAGCCCCCCATTTTAATGCCTTTTAAAAACAGATTTATTGAAGTATCACTGATAAACAAAAAACTGCACATATTTTATGTATACAATTAGATGAGCTTGGAATAAGTCTCACCAACTTTCTTTTTTGGTAGAGATTAGTTTATTTATAAGAAAGTAAGATTAACATATCCTGTAAAATATACTAAACTGTAGAAAAGACAAATTCAATTAGAAGAAATAAAAAGGGGTTTTCATTTCCACCTGTAAACAATTCTGTGATTAAAAGGGAAACTGATAATAGAATTAATAGTGACTGTATGATGAATGGTGCTCTGAAGAAGCACACTGCTGTGTAGTATGGAGCTTCCTCTTGCGATGACCTCAAGTGTTCCCTCAAACTTTTTGGACAAAAAGTGTTCTCCACAGAGTATTTAGCAAACTAGAAAGATTCTCTGATGTTGGCAAATGAGCATTCAGCTTTTACTAATTTCTTTCTTCCATGGCTTATTTAGTGTTATATATATTAGACTAACATGATTTTTTAGAGTCTCACTGTGACTATGTTTCTAGGTTTAAATCTTTAGCCCAAACTAAACAATTCCTCTCCTGTTTCCACTTCTCCCCCAAAATTGTGTCAGTCTGGCCACTTCTGTTAAGACTACAAGCATAATATAGAAAATAAGGGGCTCATAAATACTATACCTAATAATAAGCTTTTCATTTAATTTCAGTTGGACCAAGAAACTATAAATTCAGCAAGTGCCTCAGTAATTATTCAGTAATGAGATAATTACTCTGGTCAAAAATTTCCAGGAAACTGTTCAGAAAAAGAGCTGCAATGATACTATCCCCCATTTTATTTGTTCTGCTACTGGCTTGTTATTCCCCACCCCCTTACTTTTCCAATACAGGTTTGCTCCGCTATCTGAAAGTAGAGCATACCTAAGAAACTTTTCATAAGCTAAAACAGCATAAAGTGAAAAACTAATAACTTACACATTTTTTGAGATTTTTGAGCATTCCTGGACTCTCAGGCTTTTAGAGCACATCTTGCTAATGGATGCACAATATAAATTGAGATCAAGCACAGATGCTCACAGATACAGTTTGAAGGTGTGGTGGCTTGATGCTGACTGCAGTTGTGGGGTGAGGAGAGCTTAATAGGGCCGCTCTTGCTGCTCTACAGACTCACTGCAAAACAAATGCTGAACACCATTTTCACTTTTTGCCTTTCTAAAAATAAAAGCAAAACTGCTCATCAGATTTCTTTCGGTTAGCAAAAACAGGTACTAATGAGGGTCTTTTGTAAAAGAGAAGTGACCTAACATGAACTTTTGGAAAGTGGGGATACTAGCATCTGTCATTCTCACTTTATGCATTACACATTTTTCTCCTTTTTTTTGTTTTTATTATTTTTTAATTTCAGCTTTATTGAGATATAATTGAAAATAAAATTGTAAGATTTTTTAAGTTTAAATTCAATTAATAACTATATTAGTTAATTATATTAGTTAATTGACTATCAATTAACTATTATTAGTTTCAGAGGTAGAGTTAAGTGATTCATTAGTCTTATATAATACTCAGTGACCATTACATTACATACCCTCCTTAATGTCCATCATCCAGTTACTCCATCTCTCAATGGATATCTAGGCTCTTTTCCATAGTCAGGCTATTGTGGACATTGCTGCTATAAACATTGAGGTGCAGGTGCCCCTTCAGGTCACTACATTTGTATCTTTGGGGTAAATACCTAGTAGTGCAATTGCTGGGTCATAGAGCACTATTTTCAACTTTTTGAGGAAGCTTCATACTGTTTTCCAGAGTGGTTGCACCAGTTTGCATTCCCACCAAAGTGTAAGAGGGTTCCCTTTGCTTTGCATCCTCACCAATATCTGTTGTTTCCTGAGTTGTTAATTCTAGCCATTCTGACAGGTGTGAGGTTGTATCTCATTGTGGTTTTGATTTGTGTCTCCCTGATGTCAAGTGGTGTTTAGCATTTTTTCATGTGTCTCTTGGCCATTTATTTTTTTATGTCTTCTTTGGAGAAATGTCTGTTCGTCTTCTGCTCATTTCTTGTTTGAATTATTTTTTCTTTGGGTGTTGAGTTTGATAACTTCTTTATAGATTTTGGATACTAGCCCTTTATCTGATAAGACATTTGCAAATATCCTTTCCCATTCTGTCAGTTGACTTTGGTTTTGTCAACTGTTTACTTTGCTGTGCAAAAGCTTTTTATCTTGACAGAGTCCCAATAGTTCATTTTTGCCTTTGTTTTCCTTGCCTTTGGAGAGGTGTGACATGTCTAGCAAGAAGTTGCTGCAGCTGAGGTCACAGAGATTGCTGCCTGTGTTCTCCTCTAGGATTTTGATGGATTCCTGTCTCACATTTAGGTCTTTCATTCATTTTGAATCTATTTTTGTGTATGGTGTATGGAAATGGTCCAGTTTCATTCTTCTGCATGTGGCTGTCTAATTTTCCCAACACCATTTGTTGAAGAGACTGCCTTTTTTCCATTGGATCTTCTTTCCTGCTTTGTCAAAAATTAGTTGACTATAGAGTTGAGAGTCCATTTCTGGGTTCTCTAGTCTGTTGCATTGATCTATGGCTGTTTTAGTGCCAGTACCATACTGTCTTGATGATCACAGCTTTGTAATAGAGCTTGAAGTTTGGAATTGTGATGCCAACAGCTTTGGTTTTCTTTTTCAACATTCTTTTAGCTATTTGGGGTCTTTTCTGGTTCCATACAAATTTTAAGATTATTTGTTCCAGCTCTGTGAAAAAGTTAATGGTGTTTTGATAGGGATTTCATTGAATGTATAGATTGCTCTAGGTAGCATAGACATTTTACCAATATTTGTTCTTCTAATCCATGTTCATGGAACGTTTTTCCATTTCTTTGTGTCTTCTTCAATTTCTTTCTAGAGTGTTCTATAGTTTTCTGAGCATAGATCCTTTGCTTCTTTGATTAAATTTATTCCTAGGTATCTTATAGGATGCATCACACATTATTTAGTATTTATCCTCTCGCTTTTCTCTTTTGACAAGTATTTTTTTTTAAGAATGAAATAGAATAGAAAATATACTCAAATAGTAAAAGTAGGTATTGTTTTGTGAAACTTCTGTTTTAAGTGTGTGGTGTTTGTATTTTTGTCAGGGGTCAGTATACAAAATGTTTTTCATATAATAGGTCAAAGTCAACATAATTTTTATTTTTTTATTTTTTATTTTTTTTAACATAATTTTGAGCCACAATGATTCCAAACACTTGGATTATCTCAGGGCTTGGACCTCAGACTTCTTTTCTATCCTCGCTCATTCTCTTGGTTATTCCATCTAGTCTCATGGTTTTTATTTTGCTTTTGGTTATTATGGTAAAATATACATAGCATAATATTATCACTTTAGCCATTTAAAAGTATAGAATTTGGTGGCATGAAATACATTCACCGTGTTGTCTCATGGTTTTAAATACCATTTATTTGCTAGGGGGGATTTCTATCCAAACACTAGTTCATATATTCAACTGCCTATTTAATATCTCCATTTAGAGTCTAAAAGACATTTCATTTTTTAAATTAAATTTATTTTTTTATTGGTGTTCAATTTGCCAACATATAGAATAACACCCAGTGCTCATCCTATCAAGTACCCTAAAAGGCATTTCAAATTATAGTTTAAAAAATTGTTTTCAACTTAATAGGTAAAGGTTTACTTTTACTTAACTTTGTACTTATTTCATTATAGAATGGAACTTTTTTCAATGTTTATTGAATATGCTTAAAAATTTTTTTTTAGTATACTTGTCTTTATTTTTCTTTTGGATTTTTAAAAAATCTTACTAAGTTGTGTAGAACAATGTTAACTCTTTGTTAAATATTGGCAATTTCGTCCCACTTTGACTAAAGTTATTTATTTTGTCTTTAATTTTGGTGCAGGGAAGTTCTATATTATTATGTCATCATTGTAGCAACTTCACAGTTGTTTCAACCTGTGATGTAGGGTTAACTGTTCTTCCCCAGACCAAGACTGTAAATTCCCTCTCATCCCTTATTTTCTTAGCTATGATCATGCATTTATTCTTCTTCCAGATTAAAATTAAAATAATTTGGTCAATTTAAAAAATAATTTTGGGATTTTTTTCTTGGAATTTTGTTAAACTTATAAATAGTTTTTGGAAGAAATTATATATATATATTTTTAATTTTTACTTATTTATGATAGTCACAGAGAGAGAGAGAGAGGCAGAGACACAGGCAGAGGGAGAAGCAGGCTCCATGCACCGGGAGCCCGACGTGGGATTCGATCCAGGCTCTCCAGGATCGCGCCCTGGGGCAAAGGCAGGCGCTAAACCGCTGCGCCACCCAGGGATCCCAGAAATTATATTTTTAAAAAGTGGTGGTCTTGTCAAAAAAAATCATGATATGATTTTCTATTTTATAAAAAACTTTGATTCCTTGGCAATGTTTGTAGTTTATTTCATGTAGAATCTGAAGGTTATAGGGTGAAGTGGGGAGAATATTTTAGGCAAAATAACAGCATTTTTGAAGCCTGAGGTAGAAAAAAATTGCTTTCTGGTCAATTTAAGAAATAATTTTGGGATTTTTTTCTTGGAATTTTGTTAAACATAAATAATTTTTGGAAGAAATTATATTTTTAAAAAGTGGTGGTCTTGTCAAAAAAATCATGATATGATTTTCTATTTTATAAAAAACTTTGATTCCTTGGCAATGTTTGTAGTTTATTTCATGTAGAATCTGAAGGTTACAGGGTGAAGTGGGGAGAATATTTTAGGCAAAATAACAGTATTTTTGAAGCCTGAGGTAGAAAAAAAATTGCTTTCTATCATATATGATGAGTTGTGAAACATTAATTGTGGTATTGTATATTTTTTCCTCCTGAGAATCTCTTCCCCCTTCCTTCTCATTCAAGCAGAAAGTCTGTATTGCCTTAGAAAAGAAATGTGATGAGGTAGAAAGCAGCAATCATTGACTAATCTCTGGCATTTGCTTTTTCAAAAGCCTACTGATATGATTTAAGATAGCAAACCAGGCACACAGGTTAATCACTTGTCCCTCTCAAGACTTTAGGGATGTAAGATACTGGGGTCTTGGTTTCCTTGCCTGCTGTTTGCTGGGGACTGCCCTTAACTCCCAGAAACCTCAATCTTTGTACATAGCCCTGCACATCTCAGAACCAGCAACAAGTGTCCAATTCTTTACCCCCTGCCATCTCTCTGGTTTTTCTTCCAACCTCCCATCTCTCAGGGACCACAGCCAGAAAAGGTCCTATTCTTTTAAGGACTTAGGTGATTACAGTGGGACCTGGTGTAGAAAAACATAGCCAACCCACAGCAGGCTGGCAGAAAGACTGCCAGAAGCAAAACACCCCAGCCTCACTCTCCTTTTGCCCTGCAATCTCCTATTGATACATCTCATTGGACAAACCTAAACAGAAGCCAAGGAGCCTATTGATACTGTCTACTTTTTGAGGTAGAAAGCAGGCTGGAGAAGGGAGCAGAATAGATTGGAGGAGCTGCAGATGAGGAAGGAGAAGCTTAAGAATTTATCAGTCAGGTGGTTGGAAAAAGGTATCCTATAGCCACCCTGAGCCATTTTCAACACCAAAACCTCACCTAGTTTCCACTTAGGATAAACCCCTGACTACAGCTTTGGACAGGCTGTTCTGGTCTCTGCCCAGTTGTGATGCTCCCCAGACCCTGGGCTGCTGAATGGTCCTCCTCCCCCCTACTTTGGAGATAGTCTTGTTCACCTCCATAACATGAGTCAGATGGATAGTGACTCTCATGATCTTGTCCACAGCATTGTGATTGTGAAAACTACATGCCCCAGAAGCCATGCTTTCTGTTGACTGCTGTGGGCAATTTTAACTTTCTTCATGGAGCCCTAGATATCATTTCCCTAACAAGGGAAATTTCAGGCCCTAAAAAGGGTCTTCTTAAGCATGGATACTGGCCAAATCAAATCCTCCCCAGATCCAACACTCCGACTGTGGCCTATCAGACCTGGTGGTCTGCTCCCCACACTGAATGGTTCTCAGCCCCCACCCCCACACACTGGGTGGCCCACCCCAGTTCTGAGGGCACTTGGAAGTTCCCTTTCCTACCCCACCCCTAGGAACAGCACCCGGGACTATGCGTTCTCCACCTCCACAGTCTGTTCATTCTGCCAGAGAGCTCTGTGATTCTGCTCTTTGGCCAGGGCCTTATCAGCTTGGTCCAACCACTCAGAGAGGAAGAAGCCTGGAGAGAAGGGGAGAGGCAGTTCAGGTCATGATCTCAGGGTCCTGGAATCAAGCCCCATGTCAGGCTTTGTGCTTAGCAGGAAGTTTGCTTCAGGATTTTTTTTCTCCTCTCTGCCCGTGCCACGTCTCTCTTAAATAAACAAATATTTTAAAAAAATTAATAAAATTAAGTGTGAAAAAAAAGAGAAGCAAACCAAGAAATAGACTCTTAAATATAGAGAACTGATGGTTACAGGAGGGGAGGTAGGCCATTGGGGGGTGGGGGAGCATGCAGAATGGGTTAAACAGGTGAGGGGTAGTAAGGAGTGCACTTGTGATGAGCACCGGGTGTTGTATATAAGTGACAAATCACTAAATTCTACACCTGAAACTAATATTGCACTGTTTGTTAACTAGCTGGAGTTTAAATAAAAACTTGGGGGAAAAAGTGTAAAGAAGCAAAATAAACATTTGGCAAAAACTCATCATGTTATAGATAGGCATTTTTAAACTGGTGTGATGTAATTATATCCTTCCAAACAGCAGTGCCTCATCTCTTCCCTCTTTACCCATATGATTCTGGTGGAGGCTATCAGTTACTGTAAATTCCTCCACCCCCACCCCCAGCTGGGGGACATATCTCAGGATAGACTAAAAAGAGCTCTCTTGGGTTTTCCAAATTGAAACAAAAAGGAAAGATTCTTTTTCAGTTACTAAGCATTTGGCTTGCCCTGTGGAGAAAGCCTATCTTAAGCTGGAAGGACCAAGCCAAAGCGTAGAGGGAAGCAAACACGAGAACTGCAGAGAGAAAACACAAGAGAACCCTAATGGTATTGAATTCCTGGTTCTGGTCATCCCAGAAGGCAGCTTGACTCCTGTCCTTTCTTCATTTTGGTCACATCAGTCAATCAATTCCTTAATTTTGCCTAAGGCAGTTTGAGATGGACTTTTGTCACTCACAACCAAGGATCTTTTTTTTAAGGTTTTATTTATTTATTCATGGGAGACACAGAGAAAGGCAGAGAGACATAGGCAGAAGGAGGAGCAGGCTCCCTGTAAGGAGCCTGATGTGGGACTCAATCCCAGGACTCTGGGATCACGCCCTGAGCCGAAGGCAGTCACTCAACCACTGAATCACCCAGGCGTCCCACAACCAAGGATCTTGAATTGGGATTTTGGGAAATATGTCTCCAGGTGGCTTTTTTTTTTTTAATTTTTTAATTTATTTATGATAGTCACACACAGAGAGAGAGAGAGAGAGAGAGAGAGAGGCAGAGACACAGGCAGAGGGAGAAGCAGGCTCCATGCACCGGGAGCTTGACGTGGAATTCGATCCCGGGTCTCCAGGATCGCGCCCTGGGCCAAAGGCAGGCGCCAAACCGCTGCGCCACCCAGGGATCCCTCCAGGTGGCTTTAACAGCTAATTCAATATAGTTTTAAAATATTAGCAAGATAATATATCTAGAAACTCTATTAGAGGTCTAATACTGCCCAACGTTGCCTACCTGCATTAGGCCAGGCTCAATGAAGTATGTAGTGATGGCGGTGATGTCAGATGTGATGTCACAGAGCCAGCCAATGCCAGTAATCACAACATGCAGGATGTGCTCCCTGCTGTGGACATAGTGATAGGCAGTGCTAAAGACATTAGCAACACCCTGTAGAGACAGAAAATTTTAATTTTCTTTTGTTTTTAAAAACCAGAAAATAATGCATTAATTGGATTTTCTTATAAGTTCATGATAATCTATTTCCGACAAATTACTTATCAGTTCTCAAAAGGCAGTGTTCTAGATTTTACAACAAAAGAAGGATCTCAAGAAATCAAAGGTGTGAGGGGCACCTGAGTGGCTCTGTCAGTTAAGCATCTGCCTTCAGCGGAAGTCATGATCCTGGGGTCTAGGATGGAGCCCCACATCAGGCTCCCTGCTCAGTGGGGAGCCTGCTTCTCCCTCTCCTCACCTCTCCTCACCTCTCGTGCTCTATCACTGTCACTCTCTCTTTCAAATAAATAAATAAAATCTTAAAAAAAAGAAATCAAAGATGTAAGGAGAGATCTACTATAAGATCCATATAACTTATTATGCTTCCTGATAATCATCCAATGAAATCTGTGATATGTACTATCAGAGAATAGAGTCAGAAGAATAAGATAAAGTTTGAAATGAGGAAAAATATTTAAAAGCCAGGAACTAATGCCAGCCTTGGGCAGATGGGTAGGAGCTCCCCTGATATGATGAAATATTAACGTCTGGATCTTCATGTGGCTTCTGTCATCAGATCAGTAGTACAGGCTGTGCTCTGTTCCAAGGCCTGCAACATGCTAGGTTACACAGTCTTCTTATAGACGCAAAGAGGGTCTGTTCCACAGAGAAGGGATAGTAAGTCCTTAGAACCCATCTGTCATCCTACTGTCAAGAGACTCTAGGAACCACAAATTCTTCAAAACTATATGAATTTTATAATAGACCCAAGCCATCTAAGGGTAACCCAGAAGCTAGAGTCCATTTAAAATTCATTTTGACATGTTCTCTAACAAGACTATATTGATAACTCCATACTCCTTTGTTTTCTTTTAATTATCTTCATATCATTCTTTTTTTTTCTTCATATCATTCTTATGTCAGATGAGAGTGAATCATATTATTAAAAAGATGTCCAGAGAAAAAGGTTCTACCACTTTTCTCAGTTATACATCCAGTAAATGGGAAGAGAAAATTTTATTTTTAAATATTTTATTTATTTATTTATTTATTTATTTATTTATTTATTTATTTATTTATTTGAAAGAGAGAGCACAAGCAGAGAGAGAGGCAGAGGGATAAGGAGAGAATCTTGAGCAGACTTGACACTGAACCTGATGTGCGGCGTAATCTCATGACCCCAAGATCATGACCTGAGCTGAAACCAATAGTCAGACACTCAACTTACTAAGCCACCCAGGTGCCCCAGGAAGAGAAAATTTTAAATCATGGAAATAAACATAAAGAGCCAGAGGCTTAGAAGGGAACAAGTGATAAAGCAGCAAGTTCCTGATTGCTGCTACATCTCAGGCTATCACCTCCATGAAGGCTTTCAATCTTCCTTCATTGCAATTTCTTTTTTTTTTTTTAATTTTTTTATTTATTTATGATAGTCACAGAGAGAGAGAGAGAGGCAGAGACATAGGCAGAGGGAGAAGCAGGCTCCATGCACCGGGAGCCTGATGTGGGATTCGATCCTGGGTCTCCAGGATCGCGCCCTGGGCCAAAGGCAGGCGCCAAACCGCTGCGCCACCCAGGGATCCCCTTTCATTGCAATTTCTATTCATAAAATCAAAACGCTTGTAGAAATGGTGCAGTTGTAGTCTTTTTTTTAAATTTTTATTTATTTATGATAGTCACAGAGAGAGAGAGAGAGAGAGAGAGAGAGGCAGAGACACAGGCAGAGGGAGAAGCAGGCTCCATGCACTGGGAGCCCGACGTGGGATTCGATCCCAGGTCTCCAGGATCGCGCCCTGGGCCAAAGGCAGGCGCCAAACCACTGCACCACCCAGGGATCCCGGTGCAGTTATAGTCTTAAAAGTGCTTATCTTTTTGTGCTCTAATTTGAAAATGTGCATACTCGAGAAACATTCAAGTTTTTTCCTTCATTCTTCATCCTCAAAAATCCTAACACTGAAACCAAGAGCCATAGGAATGTATTTGTGAAAATAGTAAAAGATTTCTAGGTTCTCCTATTAACAAAACACAAATATGTCTCTTCTAAAGGTTCCTTCCTACTTAGTAAATCTTAATTAGTAGTCTAATGGTTGGATTTCAGTCCTATAGCATAAAATGCTGTTCCTATGATTAGTGCAATGGGATACATATTAACAACCTCCCCAACAAGGCTGAAGCATAGATGTATACCTGAGGCTGAGAGTCCCTTCCACGTGTAATGGGGAACCTTTCAGAAGACTGTTAGGTATACACAGTGAACAGGGACGAGTATGATGACTCTATCTATATATAGCTTTACTCTTATCTGGTTTTAGGTTTGGCTTTTTAAAAAGTATAGAGGGAGAGGCCATCCTACCATTGTTCTTGAAGAATTCCTCCATGACTTACCTGATAGAATCTGATCTCATGAGGTACAAAGATGTTTATTTTTTTTTTATCTCTTAGGGTGTCCACAGCCATGACCCCAAAGATCCTCATGTATGCATCCTGAAGAGGCAGGGCCAGGAATGATCCATTTTGATCACTCTTCTTGAGGGAATGGTTCCAGAAAAAGACGTTCCCATGGTGCTGAACTTGGGGGACGTGTATTGGCTTACCTTCATCCACTACTGTAAAGCTGAGGAAGAGGAATATGAAGATGATAGAAAGGCACAGGAGGAGGCTTTAGATGAAACTGTGCAAGAAATTAGATAAATTCTCCATTCATAATTATTGGAATTATATGTCAGAGAAGTGGACTCAGGAAATTACCAGTTTGGAGAGTCTGACTTGAAAAAAGATTTTAAAACAAGTTTGGATCATAATAAACATATACAAATGGGATGCCAGAGACATAACTTAGAAAACAGGCAGAAATAATTGAGCTGATATTGTGAAGCAGAGTCCCAGCATGGCAAATCAAAGCCTAGGACTGAGCTCTAGAAATTACCATGTGAAATTATTCAAGACTGGAAGCCCATCACCTCCCACTCTAGAAGCATTGGTGACCTGAGGCATTTCTCTCTTGGGCAGCTAACTAGGATTTCAATACTAGTTTACTTTGGAAAGGCAATTATCTTTTAGAAGGATAAAACCAACCTCCTCAAGAAATTCTTACCTGATTCCCTTCATGTCCCTGTAGAGCACTTTGTTCAGTACAAATGGAGCATCATCTAAAGTACAAGCTACGTTCCTTAATACAACTTCCCCTCTATCAGGCAGTAGTAGGTTTTCTTCTAAGAGGGAAATATGAGCACAGATCTTCTTATTTCCATGGGCTTCAGCATCCTATGGCAAAATGTTTCTGGCCATAGTATTTGCCAATAGTCAAATAACTATTATTTTAATCATGTCTCCCTTCATTAGCCTGTTTGAACATCTGACTGCAATAATTACCTTTCATGGATAGTTGGGGAAAAGGCTGACATCACAGCTGTCTCCCAAATCTGAATTTTAATGAGTGGAATCAATTTACATTATATCAACTAGACTGGTTTACTAAAAAAAAAATTAAAAAATTTCAAGTCTTACTCAGATTTAGAGGTTTAAAACTTGGATCCCTTTAAACTATAGCCATATTGTCTAAGCTTCAGTCAAAAGTATTTATTTTAGAGGACTAGGGCAAGAATATGGCTTCACTTCACTCATATTTCTTAAGTAGATTTTCACCATCTATTATGAAGTTAATGTAGAAAAAAATGCTCTTAAGGAATTCTTAACATATTTTAGCTATGACATTTGATTTATGTCAGGAAAAAATTTCTTGGGGCCCCAGCTTGCAGACTTCATGCAACCACTATTTTTTTGCAACTACTATTTTTAAGTAAAATAACTGAAAATTCTCTGTACCCAAAATATTATGTTATTAACAATACTGTGTGTTAACACATATATTGAGCATGTCCATAAGTTGGTGACATGGAAAGATGCTTTCTTTGATATTTGTCTTCTCTTTCTATATATTTGGGTTTGCTTTTGATGCTGTTTTTTCTTCTGCCTTTAGTCTTTCTTTTCTACATAAAAGACCTATAGAACAATTAACAGAAATGTACCACAAATCCCTAAAGCAAGTTGAAATAATACCTCTTTTTCTAGATTGTCTTCTGTTGCTGGTCACACCACTCCAAACTACATTAGAAAATTCAGCCATTCAGTAAATGAGTCCATTAATTAGGTGCTGCAATTTAACTGAGATGAATGACTCCAGGTTTCCTGGACTAGTGGAATTTGTGACATATGTAGAAGACAGCCATGCTGTTTCTGCCTGTGAGGAGCAGCCAGCTGGGAGTTTAGGAGAGGATGGCAAAGCTCTGGGCAGTGGTCCCATCAGAGTCATGTATTTTAAGTAACACGATTCTATAATAGTATCAGCGTGTTTCTAAGCAGTGCTATGAAATATTGTGTGGTGTTGTATCCTACTTTATAATGATTTTGTGGTTCATGTAGTTCCTTTCTAAACCAACTTCCAAAACATCATACAAGGGAAATGTAGGTTAAATTGCCTGCACATCTCCTTACTGGTATTTTTCAATATTAGTCTATTTTCTGCTCTAAGCTTTATTTGACTTTCTGCAGAAATGAAATTAGAAATTTCAAGACATGATTCTGTCTTTTATACCTTTCCTCTTTATTTCTACCTTCCCAACCTACAATCATTCCTGTTGCATCTTTCCTAGATATTGGATCATTGTAATGTTTTGGAATGAATAAAACATCTATAGCGGTACCCAGTGATTTTTTCAAATAGCCTTTAGTGTACTACCTCTTTGCAACCATTGAATATTACCTACTATGGGGAAATTTTTCCTCTTATATATCACTTTAGAGAAACATACCTGGGTGAGGGCCTTAAAGGTTTCAGTGTACACAGGCTCCAGGGATACTCCACTTGTCTCTGCAGCATGTTGGATTTGGTATAGCCACTTTCGTCTGGCACAATTCCTCAGATTCTCAGTATGGCTCCTTTCTAAAGTATTCACCAGAAACTCCACAATACTTTCCAGAACATGATCTTCATTGCCCCTGAGTTCAGAGACAACCAATTCTATGTATTTCTGAAATTGTTTTGAAGACAGTCTCACTTCTTGATCAGGTTGTGGCTTTGGAAATTGGATGTGTAGTTTAGCTAAAAGACATAAACATGAAACTAAAAACTAATCAAAAGTTCATTTATCTATGGGGGGAAATTTTTATTCCCTTTTTATCTCTGACTGAAGCCCCTAACAACTGCTCCCCATGGGAAAACAGGTGTATATCAAAGGCATCTCAAAGTCCAACGGAAAAAACAAAACAAAACAAAAAAAACAAAGTCCAATGGAGCATCGTACAATGACTTCCTGTATTGAGCTCAAGAAGTCCTATGTTATCTTCCCTGTTTATGTTTTTTTATTTTTAATTTTTTTGTGGGAGAGAGAGGAAAAAAAGAAAAGAAAAGAAGAAGGAGAGGAGAGTGGAGGGAGGGGCAGAAGGAAGGGGAAAGAGAGACTCTTAAAAAGGCTCCATGCCGAGCCATATTTGGGGCTTGACCTCCCAACCCTGAGATCATGACCTGAACCAAAATCAAGAATTGGACACTTAACCAACAGCCACCCAGGTATCCTCTGATTTTTTTGTTTTGTTTTGTTTAAAACATCAAAACTCTACCACACTCAGCCAGGTGAAACCCCAGGGTCAACTTTGACTCCTCCCTATTTTTTACCTTCCATATCTAATAGGCCACTTAATCCTATCCTGTTAGCCTTTGGTAATATAGCTTTCTGCCACTCCTCTCCATTCCTACTTCCAGAATCCCAAGCCAGTATTAATCATTTACTACATAGTTAAATGACCAAGAGTAAGGCTCAATACATATTTACAAAATCAAATTAAAACGTAACTTGCAACAAGAAGCAGAATCAGACCTATAAACAGAGAAAACATACTGATGATGGTTGCCAGAGGAAAGGAAGCTTGGGGGATGGACAGAAAGGGTGAAGGGGGTGGGAAATACAGACTTCTAGTTATAAAATGAATAAGTCACAGGAATAAAAGGCACAGCATAGGGAATAAAGTCAATGATATGGTGATAGTGTTGTATGGTGACAGATGGTGGCTGCACTTGAGGTGAGCATAGATAGCATAACATAACCAATAGAGAAGTTGAATCACTATGTTGTACACCTGAAACTAATGTAACATTGTGTGTCAGCTATATGCAAATAAAAATTTTTTAAATAAATAAATAAATAAATAAATAAATAAATATCACACAACTCAAGTGAACCTCAAAGGCAATAAGTCAAATTTCTGGCTTTAATTAATCACAGCATTTAAATAATCAAACACACCCTTCCAATTATTCCAAACAATATCTAATAAAAAGATATCAGCATGCAAAAATAAAAAATAAAATAGAGCACAATTTGCATTATGCAATTCCCTTGTTCAAAGTCCTACCATATTCAGTGACAGATGACATCTACACTTGAGGTATGCATAGCATAATGTATAGAGAAGCTGAATTGCTATGTTGTACACCCAAATCTAATGTAACATTGTGTGTCAACCATATGAAATTTAAAAATTAAAGATAAATAAAAAGAGACAAGGGAAAAAGTCTCACCATATCCAGATCCAGTCCACTTTCCAATAATATCTAGCCATAATACCGTATAGAAATTAGTTGCTCCAGTATCTCCATTCTACTTATGATCCTGACAATGTGTTGCCACTTCTGCATCCATAACTCTTTTATTTTTTTAATTGTACAATTACAAATGTGCTACCAAACCTGAATGTTACCAATAACACATCTTCCTCCATGTCCTGCCCTTGTTCCATACCCTACCTCCCCACACTCCCACCAATATCCTGAAATTTTGCTTTTGCTTTATTTTTTCTTCTTTTTATTTTCCCAATAGTGTTATTGTGTGTGTACTCCTAAACAATATGTGGTTTAGTTTTGCCTATTTGTAAACTTCAGAAAAAGGACATCATACTATACATAGTTTCCTGGGATTTACTTTTTTATTCTACATTATGTTACCATATCATCCATGTTGTTCTTGTAGCTGTGACTCATTCATTTTTACCACTATATACTATGCCATTTTGTAAGCATACCACCACTGCTTTATTCTCCTGTCAGTGGGCATGTAGGTTGTCTCCAGTGTTTTGCTCTTATGAACAGTGCTATGAGCATTTTTATACATGTCTCCTAGTGCACATGTGCAAGTTTCTTTGATACTTATAAATTAATGTCATAGGTTATGCACCCTTCTCGTTTAAATTTCAAAATCTCTCCTTCCTGAAGAAGTCTTCCACTAGTTTCTCCTTCCCTTGAAAGACAAGCAGCCATTATATACCATTTATTTGACAATGAACAAATACTGCCTGGTACATTTAGTAATCTTATCAATGAAAGCTTCTCTTTTTTTATTTTTTAATAATAAATTTATTTTTTATTGGTGTTCAATTTGCCAACATACAAAATAACACCCAGTGCTCATCCCGTCAAGTGCCCCCCTCAGTGCCCATCACCCATTCACCCCCACCCCCCACCCTCCTCCCCTTCCACCACCCCTAGTTCGCCTCCCAGAGTTAGGAGTCTATGTTCTGTCTCCCTTTCTGATATTTCCTACCCATTTCTTTTCCCTTCCCTTCTATTCCCTTTCACTATTATTTATATTCCCCAAATGAATGAGAACATATAAATGTTTGTCCTTCTCCGACTGACTTACTTCACTCAGCATAATACCCTCCAGTTCCATCCACGTTGAAGCAAATGGTGGGTATTTGTCATTTCTAATGGCTGAGTAATATTCCATTGTATACATAAACCACATCTTCTTTATCCGTTCATCTTTCGATGGACACCGAGGCTCCTTCCACAGTTTGGCTATTGTGGACATTGCTGCTATAAACATCGGGGTGCAGGTGTCCCGGCGTTTCATTGCATCTGTATCTTTGGGATAAATCCCCAACAGTGCAATTGCTGGGTCGTAGGGCAGGTCTATTTTTAACTCTTTGAGGAACCTCCACACAGTTCTCCAGAGTGGCTGCACCATTTCACATTCCCACCAACAGTGTAAGAGGGTTCCCTTTTCTCCGCATCCTCTCCAACATTTGTGGTTTTCTGCCTTGTTAATTTCCCCCATTCTCACTGGTGTGAGGTGGTATCTCATTGTGGTTTTGATTTTTATTTCCCTGATGGCAAGTGATGTGAAAGCTTCTCATTTTTATGGTTGGACTTTTGTTTTCTATTACTTGGACTCAAAGGGTCCTAACTGATAGTCTTGAATTAAATTAAAAGTAACTTGTGGATTCTTCCTCTTCCATTTCTTCTTCTTCTTCTTCTTCTTCTTCTTCTTCTTCTTCTTCTTCTTCTTCTTCTTCTTCTTCTTCTCCTTTTATTCCTTTTCCTTTTTGAACAATTAGGTCCTAGGCCATTGGTAGGGCAGGGTGAAGTAAGCATTTCCTCCTGATCAAAGGAAGCCATGATGGCCCAGAGCAGGATACCCGAATCCAGTGGGGTAAGGAGGGCATTGTTCAGGAAGTGACTTGGCATGGGTTGTCAGAGCCTGAGCAGGTAAGGATGTTACCCATGTAAAAGGGCAATCTTCAGCCTATCTGAGTGGAGAGGGTGGCCCTGCAGAGGTTGTTTAGCTTGGGGTATCAGAACCCAAGCAGGAAGAAGAGGATATCCACATGAGGTATTTAGTCCTGAGCAGAGTTAGGAGGGCATCAAATGGAGGGACAGCCTGACTTGGGAAGTCAGGACCTCAGTGTGGGGGGAGAGGACAGTGTGGTGGGAGATTAGTTCCATACAGGGGGACTGATTAAATAAATTAAATAAATAATAAATACTAAATAAATAAATAAATAAATAAATAATACAAGCAAAAAAGAAGGGAGCTACAAAAAAAGTGAGAAAACTAGAATGAACCCTGTTACTATTTTGAACTAGGAAGTATGGGCATGAACTTATGGTTTTTAATATTTTTAATACTATTTATTTATTCATGACAGACACAGAGAGAGACGCAGAGACACAGGCAGAGGGAGAAGCAGGCTCCATGCAGGGAGCCCGATGTGGGACTCAATCCGGGATCCTGGGATCACACCCTGAGCCAAAGGCAGACACTCAACCACTGAGCCACCCAGGCATCCCTGGTTTTTAATATTAATAGATATTTACACATGTACAGGTGTAAATGTTTACACACACACACACACACACACACACACATATTCTGCAGGAGAAACTTAGAAGCAGTGTGACCTGGGAGCAGTAAACACGTGTAGAACCAAGATCATGGCGTCTAAATACCATTCTCCACTAAAGGAAACCAGGGTTCCTCAAAGAAATGGGTGATTCCAGAGTGAAAGCAGGGCACATATAAGATGAATCTTGAAGATTTCATTGTGCAAAACAAGAGGTGTTCAAAGAAGAATGGGTATATGTTAAAAGGACACAAAAACAGTTTGGCAGTTTCTTATATAACTAAAAATACACCTACCCTATAGCCCAGAAATCCTACTTCTAGGTATTTATTAAAAATAAATAAAAACATATATTAGCACAAAATATTTGTACGATTGTTTATAGCATCTTTATTCATAATAGCCAAGAATAGGAAACAGTCTATCTATTAGTTGGAGAATGGACTCACAAACTATAGTATATTCATATAATGGAATACTACTCAAAAAAGAAAAAGAAACAAATTATTAGTACATGCAACAACATCTAAGAATCTCAAGAAAAGGATATGCTGAGTGAAAGAAGCATTAAGCAAAAGGGTATATATAAATGATTGCATAAATATGAAATAGAAGGGATAAGACATATTTATAGTGGAAAACAAATAGAAGAGTGGTTGTCTTGGGGATTGGGTTATGGGGATTGCATAAGAAAGGGGCATGAGGGAACTTTGTATTCTATATCTTAAAAAGGATATTGGATGCACAAGTTATGCTTTGCCAAAACTCAGTGAATGTACACCTAAAAATTAAGTATTTTGTTGTAATTTTACCTCAAAAAAAAAAAGCTGTTAACATATATCAGACTCTAATTAAAGATATTAATGCTGAAGTGTTTAGGGAGGAATCTATTGATGTCTGCAGTTTATTTTGGAATGTATCAAAAATAAGAGAAATAGAAGGATAGAGGGATAAAGAGATGAATAAATAGATAACTTTTAAAGTGTAATAAAGTGTTAATGGTAGAATCTAGATGGTAGGTATATAGATGGTCACTGTAAAATTCATTCAGTTTTGCTGTACACTTGAAAAAATTTTAAAGATTTTTTTTTTTTTAGAGAGAGAACAAGCGAGCACACATGACTAGGAGGAGGGGCAGAGGGAAAGGGAAAGCACAGAACCTGGCATGGGCTTTACTTCACAACCCCAAGATCATGACCTGAGCCAAAACCAAGAATTGGATGCTTACCCAACTGAGCCACCCAGGTGCCCCTGAAATTTTTCATAATAGAATGTTCGAGGGAAGAAGAGGACACAGGAGCCAAGCTGAAAGGACTCTCATTGGTCAAACTGGGACAATAGGAATGTTAGGATAAATAGTGTTAGTGTTGGATCACAATCCATTGAATAAAATAGGAAACCATGAATACATATTGTTATAATAAATGAACAAAAGGTTTGACCAGAAAGGGAATGATTCTGGGGGGCCTGGCTGGCTCAGTTGGTAGAGTGTGCAACTTGATCTTGGGGTTGTGAGTTCAAGCCCCACACTGGGTGTAAGGATTACTTAAAAACAAAATCTTAAGAAAAGAAAAAAAAATAAAGAATATTTCTATGGTTTCAACATACAAACACAAAAAACTTATTAATTACAAAGGGAAAAGAGTAATTTTTAAATGGAAGGAACTGACATATCATTTTTAATAAAATTCCAGTGTAATTAACATACAGTGTTATATTAGTTTCAGGTATACAATACAGTGATTCAACAATTCCATATATTACTCAATACTCATCAAGATAAGTGTATGCTTTAATCCCCTTCACCTATTTCATCCATCCCCTCACTCACCCACCCCCACTCTGGTAGTCCTCAGTATGTTCTCCAGGGTCAAGAATCTGTTTTTTGGTTTGTCTCTTTTTTTCCCTTTGTTTTGTTTCTTAAATTCCACATATGAGTGAAGTCTTATGGTATTTGTCCTCTGGCCCATTTTACTTAGCATTATACTCTCTAGTTCCATCCATGCTGTTACAAATGGCAAGATTTCATTCTTTTTTATGACTGAGTAATATTACACTGTATGTCAAGTGTGTGTGCTTTTATACCATCTTCCATATCCATTCATCTATCAACAGACACCTGGGCTGCTTCCATAGTTTAGCTACTGTAAATAATGCTGCAATAAACATAGAGGTGCATATATCTTTTTGAACTAGTATTTTTGTAATCGTTGGGTAAATACCCAGTAGCATAATTTCTCAATTGTACGGCAATTTTTAATTTAATTTTTAATTTAAAAAATTTTTTTAAAGATTTTATTTATTTATTCATGAGAGACACAGAGAGAGAGAGAGAGGCAGAGAGAGAAGCAGGCTCCATGCAGGGAGCCAGATGTGGGACTCCATCCCAGGACTCCAAGACCATGCCCTGGGCCAAAGGCAGGCTCCAAACCACTGAGCCACCCAGGGATCCCTATTTTTAATTTTTTGAGGAGCCTCCACAGATATCATGGGGCTTCTAAGATTTAATGAGAAGAACACAGCATCACTTACATGTTATTACTGCTAAAAGTGAATAATCTGAATTTAATCATGAAGAAACATAAGACAAACCTAAAAGGAGGACATACTAAAAACAATCAGCCTAAAATCTTCAAAAATGTATAGGTTATGGCAATCAAGGAAAGACTGAGGAGTTTCGTAGATTTCTTGTTTCAGAGTGAAGAAATAGCTGTTGTTTTACACTATTTGCCCAGTTTTCAGTTTCTTTAAAAACCACTATGTCAGTTTTTAAATGAGATTTTCTAAACAAATGTAGTTTTCAAGTGTTTAAGACTTCTAGAATTTGGAGACAAAATGCATCACCAAGATGTTTTAATGTTAAGAAAGTTAAAAATTCTACTTAGATAGAAACTTATATAGGGGTGCCTGGGTGGCTCAGTTGGTTAAGCATCCAACTGTTAATTTTAGTTCATGTCTTGATCTCAGGGTCATGAGTTCAAGCCCCATGCTGGGCTCCATGCTGGCTGTGGAGCCTACTAAGGAAAAAAGAAATTTGTGTATTAAAACAGATATTATAGGGGATCCCTGGGTGGCGCAGCGGTTTAGCGCCTGCCTTTGGCCCAGGGCATGATCCTGGAGACCCGGGATTGAGTCCCACGTCGGGCTCCCAGTGCATGGAGCCTGCTTCTCCCTCTGCCTGTGTCTCTGCCTCTCTCTCTCTCTCTCTCACTGTGTGCCTATCATAAATAAAAAATAAATAAAAATAAAAAACAGATATTATAATTTAATAGAAAATTAAAGGGTGTATATATCCAACACATGTTAATAGCTATTACATGGCAAGTAATGGAGAAAGTGTGATTCAGTCCATTAAATTCTACAGTATAGACAGATCACATGTTTTACACATTTTATATATGATATTTCTTCTCAGAACATTAGGCTGTATTAGACAGGAATAAAAAGGGAAAATTACTGGCTAAAAGTTTCAAGTTGCCCATTCCTTATAAAAAACTTTCATTTTGAGGATACCAGCAGAAACATTTGTAGAAATTCCTAATTCTGTCACTTTATCCTATTCCCTCTAATTTTTATCCAATTTTTAATCTGAAATAGATAAGAAGGGTAGAGTAAAACCAAACAACAACAACAACAACAACAAAGAGCTATTTGAAGAGTTGCTGATCAATTATTAGCTAATGTTTGAATTTAGAATTTTCTTCCTTTCTTATAGAAGCTAAATCTGCCTTTCTTCTTCCATATGGCCATCAACTCAGCAATCATCCCCTTAGGCCAGGTGGCTACCAATATGTGTTTAGAGAAAGTCATTTTGTATAAGCCTACCCTTGGAGAGAATAATTTGTTCTTCCTGCTTGCAGAAATCTATTTCTGGCAGCAGATTGTGCCTCCTCATTACTTTCCTCCTTCTCATTTGCTGGGCTTAATTCATTACATTTTATGCTTTCTACCTATCCCTATTGCTGTACTTCAGTAATATGTATTGGAACTTCCTTATAATATCATCCTCAGATTTCTTAAATTCTAGAAATTGTCACATCTAACCTATTGCTGTACTTCAGTAATATGTATTGGAACTTCCTTATAATATTTATATAATATATATAATATAATATATCCTCAGATTTCTTAAATTCTAGAAATTGTCACATCTAACTGCTATCTTTTACAAATGAGGACAGGTGCTTCTGTTGAGATTCAGTAACCTGCCTTCGGTCATGTGACCATTTTTAAAAAGATTTTATTTATTTATTTTGGGGGGATGCAGAGGGAGAAGAAGGAGACTCCCTACTGAGCAGAGAGCCCAACACTGAGATGGATTCCAGGACCCTGGGATGATGACCTGAGCTGAAGGCAGATGCTTAGCCAGCTGAGCCATCCAGGCACCCCTGGTCATGTGACCATTAAGTGAAAGATCCAGTACTGGAACCCAGGTCTCCTGACCATTGTGTAGTGTTCTTTCCTCTATAGAACACAGTTCTGTATTATGAAATAATAAGTGGAAACCACTTCATTGTGTCCTTTGAAACTTCGTGCTTTGGATGCAGTTTATGACAAGTAGTGTAGTATAAAGTTTGCAAAAGACATAGTGAATGAAAAACACATGACAATTGATAAACTTAGGTACATTCAAAGATCAATGAACACATAATTTTTGAAAGAGTTGAAAACCTAACTAACCCTGATCATTCTTTTTATCATGCACCATATACTTTAAGAATTGGAAATCTAGTATGTAAAAGTCACCAGATAAATCTTTAAACCCAATGGAAAGCAAAATAATTTATACTGGAATCTAATCAAATGAATGAGGAAATTTATTATACTGGAAAAATAATTTTAGTAACTTTTGATTGGGAAGTATTGATCAGAAGAGAAAAATGAAGTTTAGGAGAAGTCATTAAGGAGAATTAAGTGGTTAAATTATTAAACCCAGGAGAAACTTGCAAGCCAGCTGCACTTGAGAGGTGAATCAAACCTTGTAGAGGCAGAGAGATACAACAAAGAGAGAAAATAGACAGAACTGAGAAATGTTTTGGATATTTTAAACCCTAAGAATGAGGGTAGCTAGGTACAAAAGTAATATAACTATTTAACATTAGGGTCTTGGACAAAGCACTCTACAACATATTCCACTCCTGTTAGCTCTGCCATTTTCTACACTTCCTATCAGCAGTGCATGAGCGTTCCGGCTTCTCTATATCCTTGCCAACACTTATTATTTTTCTATTTTTAAAATTACAGCCGTACAACAAAAGTAACAAAAGCAAAAGTAAGTAAGTGGGAATACCTGAAACTAAAGGTTTCTGCACAACAAAATGAAAAGGAAACCTAAAGAATAGGAGATAATACTTGTAAATCATACATCTGATAAGGGGTTAATATCCAAAATACATAAGGAACTCATATAGTTAAGCAACAACAACCAAAACAAGACATTAAAAAATAGGCAAAGATACTGAACATATTTCCAAAGACATGCAAATGACTGAAAAAGTACATGAAAAGATGCTCAACATCACTAGCAATTAGATAAATGCAAATCAAAACTACAATGAGATATCTCACACCTGTCAGAATGTCTAGTATCAAAAAGACAAGAGATAACAAGTGTTGGCAAGGATGTGGAGAAAATGTAAAGAATGTAAATTGGTATAACCACTAAGAAAAACAGTATGGAGTTTCCTCAAAACATTAAAAATAGAATTGCCATATTATCTAGCAATTCCACTTCTGAATATCTACTGGAAAGAAATGAAATCACTCTCTCGAAGAGATATCTGTACCACCATGTTCATTGCAGAATTATTCACAATAGGCAAGATATGAAAAAAAGCTCTAAGTGTCCATCAGTGAATGAATGGATAAAGAAAATGTGATTCCTAAATGCACACAGACACACACACATAGACACACATGCGCACACACATGCACATACTGGAATGTTATTCAATCATGAAAAAAGATGGAGTGCTGTTGTGGATGGATCTTGAAGCCATCATGCTGCGTGAAATCAGACAGAGAAAGGCAAATATTATATCATGATATATACATGATCTACATATCATGTAGGATCTAAAAAAAGCAAAACTCAGAGTGTAAAATGGTATTTCTTAGGGGTTATAGTGGCGTAAATGGGGGACTGGTGGCCAAAGGGTATAAACTTTTTTTTTAAAGGTTTTAAAATCTATTTTAGAGACAGAGAGCATGCGCAAGCAGGGGGAGGGGCAAAGGAAGAGGGAGAGAGTCTGAAGCCAACGCCATGTGGAGTGTGGAGCCCAACATGGGGTTCATTTCTACAACCCTGAGATCATGACCTGAGCCAAAACTGAGAGCCAGATGCTTAACCGACTGAGCCACCCAGGTGCCCCAAAGGGCATAAACTTCTATTACCGGATCAGTAAGTTCTGTGGGTCTAATGTACAACATGGTGATAATAGTTAACAGTACTGTATTATATACTTAAAAGTTGCTAAGAAAATAGATCTTAAATGTTCTCATCACAAAAAAGAAATAGTAATTATGGGAAGTTATAGAGGTGTTAACAAATGCTACTTTGGTAATCATTTCACAGTATATAAATGTATCAAATCAACACATAGTACACCTTAAACTTGCATGATGTTTTATGTTAATTATATCTCAATAAAGCTGAAAAAAATTATAACCATATTAATAGGTGTGAAGTGGTGTCTTGTGGTTTCAGAACCAGAGTTTTAACTATACATGTCATAGTACTGGAAAATTTGAAGCCAAGTTGTTACCACACCTTTAATAGGAAAATTCTTATCTTTTTACCTTTCTTCATGGATTCTTTTTCCATTCCCTCCTTGTATGTGTACAAAAGTTCATCAATTTCCTTCAGATCCAAGAAGCCTGAGCCATCACTGTCCCACTTCTGAAACAGGGCTTCTAGGAGAAGTTCCTGTCGGACTCTGGAAGCATTTTGTCTAGTCTAGGGATACAAACAAGATGACAAAGTACAGAAGACACACTATTCATTGTGCTAGCTGCCATCCTATGTTTATCCTTCCAAAAGTACAGCACTATTTCTAAAAACAGCTTTATAAAAGAAAGCTGAAATAGCATATTGATGGGAAAATGAATCATTTAATTTTAATCCTCTAAACACCATTTCTCTGTTTCACCCCTAGACCAAAAATACCAAACCCAACCCAAACAAAAACAGGCATTCTCTGCATTGGACTGAAACACATTAACTTAGGAAGAGGACTACACCTCTAAAGAATTTTGGATTCATTTCTTTCTACTCCCTCACTGATTGTTCAGAAATGTGATAAATACATGGCACGTTCTACCTGGCTTCTTGGTGGGAGATGCTGTGCAGTGAAAGAGGATGAATGTTAGTATTCAAACAATGAAAAATGACTGCATTCAAGAATTATTTTTTTATATTTTAACACAACTTGACATTGATTTTATTTACCTTTTAGATTTTTTACTAGGTTAATTATATAAGTTAGATAGATAGTAACTAAATTATTTTTTACATAGATTTAATTGCTAAAAGAAAGTGAATATATAGCATTTGGTTAAATGGGGGAACTGCAATTGAGGAAGCAAAAGAGATATCAATTCTAGGATTAGATTGAGAAGACTCATAAGGCTGCTGAGGTTAGTGAATATGCCTGGTGAGTGTAATTTATGTATTTCACAAAAGAGCACATAAATTGTTTAAATGGGCTAATGTGTATGCATTTATCACTCAAGTAACTAGTTAAGGTCTTAGGAAATATGTTTTACCTGGACTCACATGAATAAAAATATATATACAAATAATAATTGTACTCCTAGGTATGTACATTTTAAATTCATTCACACAGCATATAGTGTGCACACACACACACTTTTTTTGTACATACACATATCTACTCTTCAGAATCTGCTCTTCAAGCTTCAGAGGAGCAAAAGAAAGCTGTACAATAAACCATCTCCTGCCACCAGCAATCATGTTATTAGGGGAATGAACTCTCTGGAGTGTGATCTCGGAACATTTGACAATAAAATAAAATATTTAATGGCTATGCTCATTGAAACAAAATGATAAATTTGGTTATAAATCTTTTCTAATGAAATTTATTTCTTTTATTAAGTAGGTTCCATGTCCTGTGTGGAGCCCAATGCAGGGCTTGAAATCATGACCCTAAAATGAAGACCTGAATGGAGATCAAGAGTCACATGCTCAGCCAACTGAGCTACCAGGGGTCCCTTGGTTATAAGTCTTTTAAAAAGCCACATTAGGAGTAACTGAGGTTGAGAGATTTACTAATAATAGTGACTCTACTTGTTTTATTGATAAATAAAATCGCTCACCTGTTCTAAGCCACTTATTTTCTCTTCTTTTGTTTCAACATAGCCCCTCTTAAAAAAGGTTGTGAGAGTCTCACTGACACTCAAGGGGACATCTTCACCAACAAATGTCTCCAAAAGTTGCACAAACTGGAGCAGATTGAAGGAAACTCCATTGAAAGCACTTCTACCTTTTACTTCCTTGTAAGACTGAATATTTCTGATAATTGAGTGTAGGTCTAATAAGCAGGAAACATACAACAAACAGTAAAGTGAACAATTTCTTAAAGCTTAGGGAAAATATATGAGTACTTATTGTAATAAACATCTGCTGCCTTTTTTCTGTTAGGAATCTATGTTCCCCTCATCAGGAAAGCATCTCTTCCTTATTGTCAGCTTATATTTTTATTTTTATTTCACATGTACAAATATTTCATTTTTATGGCTGAGAAATATTTAATTTATAAATATATCACAATTTTAAAATTTATTCTCTTACTGAGAGACCCCTGAAATATTTCCAGAAAGTTTAGGCTATTATAAATATACCTGGTTTACATATTCTTATATGTGTTTTTGTTGTTGTTGTAAACATGCTTTTAATTCTATTGGATAAATACCTGGGATTGGAATTTCTGGGCCATGGATAAATATGTGTTTGGTTTTACAATAAACACACAGATAGGGATCCCTGGGTGGCGCAGGGGTTTGGCGCCTGCCTTTGGCCCAGGGCGCGATCCTGGAGACCCGGGATCGAATCCCACATCGGGCTTCCGGTGCATGGAGCCTGCTTCTCCCTCTGCCTGTGTCTCTGCCTCTCTCTCTCTCTCTGTGACTATCATAAATAAATAAACATTAAAAAAAAAAACACACAGATATTTTCTGAAATAACTGTAACATTTTACACTCCCACCAACAGTACTGAAGAGTTCCAGTTTCTCCACAATCTTGCCAATAGTCAGTGTTGTCAATCTTTTCCATTTTAGCCATTCGGGTCAGGGGTAGTGGTTTTTTCATTAATGCTAGCCTGTTCTTTCATGATGGCTAATGACATTGCACACATTTTCATGTGTTCATGGTCATTCTTATGTATTTTATTTGTGAAGCATCTATTAGCATGTTTTGCTAATTTATATTACGTTATTTATCTTCTAATTTTTGAGTTGTTGAAGATCCTAATATTTTCTGGATACCAGTCCTTTGTTTGATATAAATTTTGCAAATATTTCAAGTACTTTTTCCACATCTGTGACTTATATATTTCTTTAATGACATCTTTTAATAGACAAAAGTATTATTTGATGAGATCTTATTGTATTACTCTTTTAGAATAATTGGTTTTTTTATGTTTTAAGTTTTCATTTAAATTCCACTTACTGTACAGTGTGATATTAGTTTCAGGTGTACAATTTAGTGATTCTGGACTTCCATACATCACCCTGTGCTCATCATGACAAATGCACTTTAATCCCCATCACCTATTTCACCCATCCTCCCAACCAACTCCCTTCTGTTTACCATCAGTTTGTTATCTATAATTAAGAATCTGTTTCTTTCTCTCTCTCTTATTCTTTCCCCTTTGCTTGTTTGCTTTGTTTCTTAAATTCCACATATGAGTGAAATCACATGGTATTTGTCTCTCTCTAATGTCACTTAGCATAATATACTCTAGCTCTATCCACTTCTTTTTTTTTTTTAAGATTTTATTTATTTATTCATGAGAGACACAGAGAGAGAGAGAGGCAGAGACACAGGCAGAGGGAGAAGCAGGCTCCATGCAGGGAGCCTTACATGGGACTTGATCCTCGGTCTGCAGGATCACACCCTGGGCTGAAGGCAGCGCTAAACTGCTGAGCCACCTGGGCTGCCCTAGCTCTATCCACTTCATTGCTAATAACAAGATTTCATTCTTTTTTAGGCTAAGTTATACTCCATTTATATATATTTATATCTAGATATGTTACATCTTTTCTTTTTTAAAAAAGATTTTATTTATTTATTTGAGAGAGAGAAAAAGAGAACATGGCTGGGGGGAGGGGCAAAAGAAGAGGCATAGGGACAAGCAGACTCCCTGCTGAGCACAAAGCCATTTGTGGGACTCCATCCCAGGATGCTTGACCAACTGAGCCACCCTGGCACTCCTACACTACATCTTCTTTATCCATTCATCAGTTGATGAAGTTTTGGGCTCTTTCCATAATTTGGCTATTGTTGATAATGCTGCTATGAACATTGAGGTGCATGTATTCCTTTGAATTTGTATTTTTGTATTCTTTGGGTAAATACCTAGTAGTGTAATTGCTGGATCGTAGGGTAGTTCTATTTTTGACTTTTTGAGGAACCTCCATAGTATTTTCCAGAGTGGCTGCACCAGTTTGCATTCCCACCAATAGTATAAGAGGGTTCTCCTTTCTCTGTATTCTCACCAACACCTGTTGTTTCCTGTGTTGTTAATTTTAGCCATTCTGACAGGTGTGAGGTGGTATCTCATTGTAATTTTGATTTGTATTTCCCTGATGATGAGTGATATTGAGCATTTTTTCATGTGTTTGTTAGCCATCTGCATGTCTTCTTTGGAAAAATGTCTATTTATGTCTTCTGCCCATTTCTTAACTGGATTATTTGTTTTTTGGGTATTGAGTTTGATAAGTTCTTTTTAGATTTAGATGAATCAGGTGATACTGAGCCTCCTCCACCTTTGCTACAAGAGTGACCATATGATACAGGTCTGGTCAATGATTCCCATATGACAACCATGTAGTCCAGTATATGCCAATAAAAATGAACCGCAGAGCTTTTTGGGGTACTACTGGGGAAGAATCACTCTTTACATATTCTGATTCCTGAATATAGGATATAGGCTCAGCAGCTCTTATGGACATTTCTGCCACAGCATGGAGAAGATTACCTAAAACTGAAAATTACACAGAAAGGAACAGGGCTGAAAGGCAGAAACAGTTATTGAGCTGTTATTGAGTTGTTGGATTCATTTGTGCCTGAAGCCAGCTGTCGTCTGGTCTTGACAGTTATATAAATCTATAAATACTATTGCAGCCTCTTCCCCAAAAAGTCTTGACTAATATATTTATCTAGAAGCTCAATCTCATAATATAAAGTGTATTTCATAAAATATCAGCCCAGGGACTTATGTTCAATTTATTCATCAATTCAATCATGTGTGCCCTCATTCCTTCCATATGAGATTTGATATGACTTAAAAATAATCACCCATGCAGTTTTTTAAGATGGTTAAGCAAAACTGAAATAAAGAAGTAAGAACAGGAGAAGAAGAATATGAACTAGCAGGCCACAGGACCTTGACCAATGCCACGTATTTCACCAAAATATTTTGAGGATAGAAAGTTTGTTATTTGATTCAGGCTTAAATGAGAAAAAATTGCAGGTAGGAAGAAAATAATATAATTATTTTACTTGTTGATGAAAGGTAAAATGATAAAATAACAGTGTAGTAAAATATGAGTACTTGTTGGAACAATCATTGTTAAATACATGGTTTATCTGGGATCTAAAAGCTACTCTCTCTCTGTTAAGTAGATCTTTCTTTATAAGTCTTCAAAAACAAGACCGATTCTAACCTGTGTCACATATTGAGTTATGGAACTACCAGGGAGAGGAATAGCTAGGATTATTTCTATTGAGTTCTAATATCCAATATCTGATTCCCTTTGTATACCTAGATCATAGGTTCAAAGCAGTTGTAAAGGCATGTAATGGTAAAAACAAATTGTATATTAACACATATATTTTAAAGCAGAGAAGTATTCACCAATAGCACATGCCTACATGTACAACTACCACCAAAAACATTCATCTTGTATATGTTTAGAACCATTAGCTCAGGAACAAAATAATGCAAGGATCACCTTGCCATTGTGTCTTGACTTTTTTTTTTAAAGATTTTATTTATTCATGAGACACAGATAGAGAGAGAGGCAGAGACATAGGCAGAGAGAGAAGCAGGCTCCACGCAGGGAGCCCGACACGGGACTCGATCTCAGGTCTCCAGGATCACACCCCCGGCCGAAGGCAGGCGCTAAACTGCTGAGCCACCCAGGGATCCCCTGTGTCTTGACTAAGTTCAGACTTTATCATGGGGTACCATAGTAAATTAAATTCATCACTTGAGCTATTATCTATCCTTCCTAGTTTGGTTGCTAACATGTACCTGTGAACCTGTTATCACTGTAGAGTAAGTTGGCTTGCTCCTCATCTTCACATTTGAAATAATTCATCTTCCAGTTACAAGTAAGAAGTTCACCTACAAAATATACATTTCGTTACATAGACAATTTAATTTCACTTTCATAATGTCTTTGTTCTAGAGTATAAATGCAAGGAGGATTAAATGAGGAGTTACCTGACCATGACTTTCCTTCTATTTTTTGGGACTTTTCACAGGATGGATCTTTCTGAATTTCCTTTTTTGTAGTTTCTAGAAGGTACAAAAGAAAATGGCTACTACAAACTGGAATTTAAAAAAAAACTTGCAAGGAAAAAAAGAAAATGCCTATGAATTGGACATTATAAATTCTATGATATATTCCTAAGTTAATGAATGAGAAAAATGACTTGCAATAGAACACCAAAAACTTTCTATCAGGTTATTTCCGATATATGTTATATCACATTCAATCACAATGATATCACTTAGTAACTTTAGTTGTTGAGAGCAGCTCTATGACAAAAACTATTTGTGGTATCCAAATTTGGGCACTCAATATGAGGGCTACATTTCCTAGCCTCTGTCATAGATAGATGTCAACAAATGCCTAAATTGTAACCAATTGTAAGCAAGTGATGTAATGCCTACCTGTTCTCCTTAACCTTCTGGTCAGAATATGGACATGGTAGTGAGCTATCCAGGACTATGTAGTAAGAGGAGACACAAGATAGGACTTAAGCCACTGCTGATTTCATGAGACTGAGCTGTCATATAAGTTTTGACATTTGTATTAGAAGGAAAGAAACTCCTATATTGTTTGGACATTGCTATTTTGTTTTATTATTATTTTTTAGACACTGTTATTTTGTTTTTTTGTTTTGTTTTGTTTTTGTTTTGTTTTTGTTCTTTTTTTTAGACACTGTCATTTTGGATCACTGTTACAGTCAATGAAATTAAGTCCTTACTAATAAATAACATCTATTTATTAGTAAATAGTTGTGAATTTACTATTAATTTACTATTGTGAAGTTGCTATATTCACAATTTTTCTAGTTGCATCCCCACTATATAAGGAGAGCCAAAAATTAATAGCCCTGTTTTATGGAGAGATAAACACAATGCTGATAAAATGATATATTTCAAATTAGTTAATGTAGAATCTAGAACACAAGTTACTCATGTCCTAGGAGTTTTGAATAAGGATTTTCTTTGGGACTGTGGGACTCTAAAATTAAAGAACAGAACTTTAAAAATTTTATGCCTAACTGAGGTCTTAAGTGGTATTGAGACTGGCTCTCTAAGAAGTTAAAAATTTTCAGCAAAAAGGCATATATTGGCATAGGTAATTCAGAGTAAAAGTATTCTGCAGAACAAATACTTGAAGTGCAGGGTTTCTTTTAAAAAATATTTTATTTAGGGATCCCTGGGTGGCGCAGCGGTTTGGTGCCTGCCTTTGGCCCAGGGTGCGATCCTGGAGACCTGGGATCGAATCCCACATTGGGCTCCCGGTGCATGGAGCCTGCTTCTCCCTCTGCCTGTGTCTCTGCCTCTCTCTCTGTGACTATCATAAAAAAAAAATTAAAGAAAAATTTTAAAAATATTTTATTTAGGGGGATCTCTGGGTGGCGCAGTGGTTTGGCGCCTGCCTTTGGCCCAGGGCGCGATCCTGGAGACTCGGGATCGAGTCCCATGTTGGGTTCCCGGTGCATGAAGTCCGCTTCTCCCTCTGCCTGTGTCTCTGCCTCTGTGTGTGTGTGTGTATGTGTGTGACTATCGTAGATAAATAATATATATATATATATATATATATATATATATATTTTACTTATGTATTCATGAGAAAAAGAGACAGAGGCAGAGACAGCCAAGACAGGAGGAGGGAGAAGCAGGCTCCCTGCAAGGATCTTGATAGGAAGCTCAATCTCAGGACCCTAGGATCAGGAACCTGAGCCAAAGGCAAACACTCAACCACGGAGCCATCCAGGCGTCCCTGTTTTTTGTTTTTGTTTTTGTTTTTGTTTTTGTTTTGTTTTGTCTTAAATATAACTTTCAGAAACTCTTCTAGAATATATATCTTTTTAAAAATATTTTATTTATTTATTCATAGAGACACAGAGAGAGAGAGAGAGGCAGAGACACAGGCAGAGGGAGAAGCAGGCGCCACACTGGGAGCCCGACATGGGACTCGATCCCGGGTGTCCGGAATCATGCCCTGGACCAAAGGCGGCGCTAAACCACTGAGCCACCCGGGCTGCCCTAGAATATATATCTTATTTAAAAAGTGGAAGATCCATTTTATAGTTAAAACGAAAGGGTTTCTGGGAGATGTGGTATATATATATATATGTATATACACACACAACAGACTATGTTACACAGCCATCAGAAAAATGAAATCTCCATTTGCAATGACATGGATGGAACTAGAGGATATTATGCTAAGTGAAATAAGTCAATAAGAGAAAGCCAATTATCATATGATCTTATGCATATGTGGAATTTAAGAAACAAAACAGAGGATCATAGGAGAAAAGAGGAAAAAATAAAACAAGACAAAATCAGAGAGGGAGACAAACCCTAAGAGACTTAATCATAGGAAACAAACTGAGGGTCACTGGAGGGGAGGGTGATGAGGGGATGGGGTAACTGGATGATGGACATGAATAGGGCATGTGATATAATGAGCACTGGGTGTTATACAAGACTGATGAATCACTGGCCTCTACCTCTGAAACCAATAATACATTATATGTTGATTAATTGAATTTAAATAAAATTTAAAAAGAAAAAAAGAAAGAGGAAGAGAGAAAGGAAGGAAGGAAGGAAGGAAGGAAGGAAGGAAGGAAGGGAGAAAGGAAGGAAGAAAGAAAGAAAGAAACCACGCGGAGCTTCCAAGGCACCTGGGTGGCTCAGTTGGCTAAGCAACCAACTTTTGATTTTGGCTCAGGTCATGATCTCACAGTCCTGGTATTGGACCAGTGTCAGGCTCCGTGCTCAACACAATCTGCTTGTCCCTGTCCTTCTGTTCCTCTTCCCTTTCTCTCTCTGTCTCTTCCTATCTCTCTAATAAATAAAATCTTAAAACAAACAAACAAACAAACAAACAAAGGGGCTTCTACTGCCTTTTCAGGAATTCAGTGAAATTTTCTATATGTAACATTACCAGATTTCTTCCTTATGAACGGGCTTCCTGTACAAAAGGAATTCTAGGTAAATTGACAATAGAAACATTCTGGTTTGCATTTAATTGTTCAAGGCCTAGACACATGTTGAACAGCAAAATATCTAAGGTTTGAATGATCTGATATGCCAGAAAAGATCCCAACTGGAATGCATACTTTCTGAAAAGACTTTTACAATCACTCCACAAAGCATGGAGGCAATGTCATAGATTGAACTGTGTTACCTGAAAGATGATCTTTTCTTCGTGATGTTGAGACTTCTTCTTGCAGCTCAGAACTCACAAATAGTTCTTTTTCATAGGTTTGTTCCTGAGTCCTCTCTTTCTGTGGGGAGATTTCAGTGTACTCAAAGGAAGTAGCATTCCTAAATATTTTACTTTCTCTGAAAATACTATCTCTTCCTGATTGTAAGGTTGAATCCTGTTGTCTTTCTGGGAATATCTCTCTGGATGGCTCTTGTTCTGCAGTTGACCCTTTGAGTGGTTCTTGTTCTATTACTGACTGTCTGCGTGATCCTTGTTCTGAGGTTGACCCTCTGTGTGGTCCTTGTTCTGTGTCTGACCGTTTGTGTTGTCCTTGTGCTGCTATTGATTCTCTGTAGAGTCCTTGTTCTGCAGTTGTTCCCATGTTGACTCCTTGTTCTGAAGAAGACATGCTTTGTGGTGGCTCTTGTTCTATTACTGAGTCACTATGTAGTCTTTGTTCTATTATTAACTCTCTACTTGATCCCTGTTCTGGAGTTGACCCTGTGTGGGTTTCTTGTTCTGTTACTGAGTCTTTGTCTAGTTCTTTTTCTCCAGTTAACTCTCTGCCTTGTTCTTGTTCCTTGCTTAAAATTCTGTTTCGTTCTTGTTCTGCAGTTGTCCCTCTCTGCTGTTCTGGTAGTGTTGATTCACTATGTTCATCATGATAATGTTGATCTTCTGGAGTTTCTAACAATTTGCTTTGGGTTTTGCTAGCATATTTTTCAGAAAGTTGTGCATTCATCTCTAAGAGCACTTTGTCAAAGTCTTCATAAATATGTTTCTGATTATCCATGTCTCCCCAGAACTCAGGCAAATCTATCTCTTCAAATTCAATGAATGGCCCTAATGCAGAAAACAAAATATTTCCCTAAATAATTGATATTATAATACAGAATCAGAGCTAGTAAACTAATGTAAAACAGCATTGATCACGGTAATTGTAGCATAGGCCTATTGCTTTAAATAAATAAAACTTACCTTTCCCTACAACACAATAAAAGCAAAAAGATATTCAAAGGAACATAAAAGATACTTACTATTGTAAGTTAGAAATCATCCCTTCCTAAAAGGTATGGTATGGAATTGAGCATAATTCTTCCTTTTTTTAAAAAAAGATTTTATTTATTTATTCATGAGAAACACACAGAGAGAGGTAGAGAAGCAGGTTCCCTGCAGGCAGCCTGATATAGGATTCTATCCCAGGATCCGGGATCACAACCTAGGCCAAAGGCAGATGCTCAACCACTGAGCCACCCAGGCGCTCTGATTCTTCCTTTTCTGCTTGGAGAGTTGCTTAGGCTGCCAAGACAATAAAACTTATCTTCTACTTTTGGTCCTCCAACAAAAAGTATAGCATAGGGATGAGGAAGAGGACACACGTCTTCCACCTCAAATACCTTTTCAATATCTACAATATCAAAATAAAAGCAAGTCTCTATCATTCCCTGGGTTATGTTTTTCTAATATTCCTTTTCTCTCCCTTCCTTAATCTCTCCCTTTCTTTCTTCTTTATGCCTCAATTCTTTTCCTCCACAATTTATGTGAACACCTAATTCAGAATTCTAGGGGAAGATTGCACAGCATTTACCAGAATCCCACTTAAAAAATAACAACAATAACAAAACGACCCTGGTGTCCAGGACTACTCTCTGTAGTGGGACTCATGAAACAAGACCATCCCCTTCCCTCCCCAAACACTTAGTTGTTAAGCTCTAAAAGTGTGATTCCCACAATTTTCAGGAATAATCTGTATCACTCATAGATTTTTAAGTATCTATTTTCACACAGATCTAAAATATTGACATTCTTCAGAAAACCCATCCTTCAAAGACTGTTTTTTAAAGATTTTATTTATTTATTCATGAAAGACACGCAGAGAGAGGCAGAGACATAGGCAGAGGGAGAGGCAGGCTCCCTACTGGGAGCCTGATGTGGGACCCAGTCCCAGGACCTTGGGATCACAACCTGAGCCAAAAAGGCAGACGCCCAGCCACTGAGCAACCCAGGTGTCACTCAAAGACTTTCTTTTTAAAAAATAAAAAATGGCTGGGCAGCCTGGGTGGCTTAGTGGTTTAGCACCGCCTTCGGCCTAGGGTGTGATCCTGGAGACCCAGGATCGAGTCCCACGTCAGGCTCCCTGCATGGAGCCTGCTTCTCCCTCTGCCTGTGTTTCTGCCTCTCTCTGTCTCTGTGTTTCTCATGAATAAATAAATAAAATCTTTAAAAAAAAGGGGGGGGGCACCTGGGTCGCTCAGTTGGTTCAATATCTGGCCCTTGATTTTGGCTCAGGTCATGATCTCAGGGTTGTGAGATCAAGCTCCACATCACACTCTATGCTAGGCATGGAGCCTGCTTAAGATTCTCTCTCTCACCTGGGTGGCTCAATTGTTAAACATCTGCCTTTGGCTCAGGTCATGATCCCAGAGTCCTGGGATCCAGTCCTGCATCAGGTGCCCTGCAGGGAGACTGCTTCTCCCTCTGACTGTCTCTGCCTCTCTCTCTGTGTCTCTTATGAATAAATAAATAAAAGATTTTTTAAAAAAGAGATTCTCCCTCTTTCTCCCTCTCTCTCTCCCCACCCCCCCTACTTTCTCCCCCTTCAAAAAAATAAATATAAAAACAAAACCCATAATCCTACTTGTTTTGGAAGCAATAAAAGAAAGATTTTTACTGTATAATTTCAGTAAAGGCATACAAGTAAAAATACTTGGGAAAAGGAATTATTCTTTTTAGAAATTTTAGAATTCTAAGTTGAACATTAAAACTGGAATTACCATTACCAACTTAATTTCCAAAACATTCAGATTTCACTCAAGCACCTCTTAATTCAAATGAACCTAAAATTGAGTTCTAACTTGACAACTTTTAGTATTGCACTATAGTGAAAAATACATCTAATTGTGGTGAATGAACAGCTAGATTAGCTACTATGATCTAATTAGGGAGATGTCATGTGAAAGGATTCCGTGGGAATACTTTTAGTATATGAATGTACTATGTCATTCCAGCTTGAGCATACTCCCTTTGTGTTTTTTTTTTTTAATTTTATTTATTTATCCATGAGAGACACAGAGACAGAAAGAGAGAGAGAGGCAGAGACATAGGCAGATGGAGAAGCAGGCTCCATGCAGGTAGCCTGAGGTGGGACTCTATCCCAGGACTGCAGGATTACATGCTGGGTGGAAGGCAGGCGCTAAACCTCTGAGCCACCCGGGGATCCCCAAGCATACTCCCTTTGAACAGCACTTACATTGTCTTGGGTTTCGTAGCAAACTTCTAAGCATTTTTGAACTTTGGTCATAGAATGTTTCCAACAAAGCCAATGTCCTCTGCCGATCCAAAAATCCTACCTAAGCAGAAAGTTTGCAATTAGTTGATACAGGAGATTTGAGATTTTTATGTAAATGAAATACAGTTTCTTGAAGCTTTTATCATCACTACTACTACCATAATTATGTAAATAAAAGTTGCAGAGTCAAAATCAGGAAAGTGTATCTTGTCTTTAGGCTTATACTCTACTTCTCTATCTTGTGACATGTCAAAATACCTTGCACTTAATAGATGCTTTACAGTAGTTACTGATTTAATAGCTAAATCCAATGTGTAATACTCAGTTCTTATTTAATGTGATCTGAGTATGACATTTGAAACAACGGCTCTCTAGTTGTTTTTTGCATAATTTTTGAGAAATATTTTAACCACAGAAAAATAGAGAAAATTATAAAACTAATGTTTGTATTCCCAGCACCCAGAAATGATTATTAATATTTTGTTTATGTACTTTAAAAACATATAATTGATATCATAGCACATGTGTACTTTTTACTTTTTTATTTATTTTTAAAGATTTTACTTATGTATTCATAGAGATGCAGAGAGAGAGAGAGGCAGAGACACAGGCAGAGGGAGAAGCAGGCTCCATGCAGAGAGCCTGACGTGGGACTTGATCCAGGGTCTCCAGATCACACCCTAGGCTGCAGGCGGCGCTAAACCGCTGCGCCACCGGGGCTGCCCACATGTGTGCTTTTTAAAATTGCTTTTATTTACCAAACATTGAGGTCAATTCATGTATGTAAAGAAATAGATTTTATTCCTTTTAGCTGCTGTATGGTATGCTATAATATGAAAACACTGTAATTAAAAAATATTTAGATTTATTTATTTATTTGAGAGAGAGAGAGAGAGAGAGGAGGGACAGAGGGAGAGAGAGAGAATCCTCAAGCCAGACTCACTGCCCAATGCGGAGTGTGGTCCCAGGACTCTGAGAACATAACCTGACTGGAAATCAAGAGTTGGCCACTAACCCAACTGAACCACCCAAGTGTCCCCAAAACACTGTATTTTTTTAAAATTCATTTATTGATGGGCATTTAGATTATTTCCAGTGTTTAGATACCAAAATAATGCTGCAGTGGATATCCTTATACACATCTCCTTGCATACATGTATAAACATTTCCCTAGGGTAAGTAATTAAAAGTGTTAATTAATAGATTGTACACTATCAACATTTTCAGCTATAGTGGATATTGTCAAGTTGCTCCACAAAATACCTATACCAATTTACTTCTCACCATTGCTGAATGAGAATATTATTTCTCCATATCATGACAATACTTGATATTGTTTGAATTCATAATTCTTTTCCAATCTGATGGATAAAAAATGGTATCTAGTTATTTTAATTTGCATTTCCTTAACTATTAGTGAAATTAAATATATTTTCATATGTTTATCTGTATTTGGGTTTCCTCACCTATGGAAGGCTTTTTTATGTCCTTTCTTCAGTTGGGAATAGTTGTCTATTTCTTAATAATTCATAAATTTGTGATAATGATTATTCTGTTATCTATATAGCAAATATCCTTTCCCAGTTTAATCACTTATTTTTAAATTTAACTTTTGGTAAGTTTAGGCATATTAATGTTTTTAATTTTGAGGTAGCCAAATGTGTTGAATATTTCTTACATGGTTTGTGCTTATCACAGGTATTCATTAAGAAATATTACCTATACCAAGGTCAAAAGACATGCTCTGTCTTCTATGGGTGCTTCTAAGACTTTTACAGTTTTGTTTTCCACATCCACGTTTTCGATAACACAGGACTTATTTTTGCTCATTATTGAGGCTCAAGTCTAATTTTAATTTTTTCCCAATTATCCCAACTTAGCATTTATTGATTAGTCTCTTCTCACTGATTTATTTGTTTTGTTTTAAGATTTTATTTATTTATTCATGAGAGACACACAGAGGCAGAGATGAGGCATAGGGAAATGAAGGCTCCCTGTGGGGAGCCTAATGTGGGCCAGGACCCCAGGATCATGACCTGAGCCAAAGGCTCAACCACTGAACCACCTAGGTGCCCTTCTCACCTATGCTACCTATGGTATACACTAAAGTCTCACATACCCATAAATCTGATTCCAGGCCCAATATTCTCTTAATATAGCTTTATTTTTAAAAACCAGAGAAATCCTCCCCAATTTGTTCTTTTTGTAATTACTTTTGGACCTTCACCTCCGTAGAGTTTTTAAAAAGTAAATCTTTTAAAAAAAATACAACATACATACAGAAAATTACACAGGTAATAAGTGAATGGTTTTATCACAGTATAATCATACACAGGAGGGGATCCCTGGGTGGCGCAGCGGTTTGGTGCCTGCCTTTGGCCCAGGGCGCGATCCTGGAGACCCGGGATCGAATCCCACATCGGGCTCCTGGTGCATGGAGCCTGCTTCTCCCTCTGCCTATGTCTCTGCCTCTCTCTCTCTATGTCTATCATGAATAAATAAATAAAATCTTAAAAAAAAATAAATTAAAATCATACACAGGAGCTGTTTCCCAAGGGAGAATAGTTAACATTAGTAGAGGGCATGATTTTCTCCCAAACTCAAGGAATCTACTCTGTAATTCTTCTAATGCAACTTGCTATAACATTCCAATTTGCCCCATACACTTCAAATACCGTAGGATCGTCTAGGTGATAAGGTATAAGGTAAAGAAGGTTTTTTGTGCTGCAGCCCCACAAATCTCACAAAGCCTTTTCTTTCTACAAAGCTCTGGGACTTACTCTAGCAGCTGACAGCTCAATTAGTGTATAAGAGCAGCACATGAAAGTATAAGTTGTTCCTAAGCTGTAAAAAGGTCCAATAAACATTGTGACTCTTTCTTTGTGGCAGGTGGCACATTTGCCTCATATTTGAGATATTCTATCATGCTTCAGACTATTGAACCGCTAAAACTTTTATTAAGGTAGTAAACCCTGATTTTATGTGGTTTTTATCTTTGACCCTCTGACACATATGGGCTGTACTGAGGCATCTAATGCTACTTTATGCTCAGCTGGTCCAATCACCATGATGGAAATAGTTGAGGTAGTAGATCTGACATTTCTGTGAAATGTCTGCATACTAGATTATAATAGAGAGAAAGAAGCCTGCCTTAGTGCTATGGTAGGGCAGTAAAAGTACAGTTTTGACAGGTGAAGTCAAATTTCTGTTTGTCTTGTAAATTGCTCTGAAGAAAATAGTATTTGACAAACCAATAGTTGTAAATGAGGAGGCTATGTCAATTTGATTTAATAAAGATTCCACATGGTGAATAACAACTACAAATGGAGTCACAATAACCTACAAACATTCTTTAAGATTTATCTTCTGCAGTGGTGTCTGGTGGTCGGGTTGGTTGAGCATCTGCCTTCTGTTCAGGTCATGATCCCGGTGTCCTGGGGATCCTGGGATCAGCTCTGCATCAGGCTCCCTGCTCCACCAGGGGCCTGCCACTCCCTCATCCTCTCTCTCTGCTGCTGCTCCCTCAACTTGTGCTCTCTCTCTCTGTCCAAATAATAATAAAATCTTTTTAAAAAAATATCTTCTGTATAAGCAAAACAGAAGAATTAGACAAGAATGTAATAGGGTTACTTCTTCTGAATCCTTCACATCATTCATATATTTTTATATCTAATTTCTGTAGAATTGTTTTGTTTTTCCTTTTGATTGATTGACTGATTGATTTTTACCATTCTGGCAGAGAAAGTTCACGAGTTTCTATTTGTTCCTTCCTACCATGATAGCCTTCAGCCCCCAATTTGTGAGGATGCTGCTAGTTGCTGAGTATGAGTATTCCAATTATACATTCAGGAACAGAAATAAACATAGCTAAATACACAGGTTAATTGGGGGGCCAAAATAGCATTTATTACCTGACATCCATAAACTCTAATTTTATTAAAAAATTTTTTTTTATTTTCTAAACAATTTTATTGATAAACTCTAATTTTAACCAATGGCCCACTGGGGCATTTTGAGATCCTAGGGATTAATATTAACTTGAAGTCAGTGTCTGGTAATCTCAGAAAATCTTGGATATTGCCCTTTTTCCAATGAACTTCACCCTAGTAAATGGCTACAGATCTTTTGAGGAACTCCTGGAGTAAGATCTACTGTACATGCTTGAGGTGGTCTTATAGGATTCTTCCTCAAGAGAGCCGGCTTCCTTTTCTGAATCAAAGAATTCTGTATGTGTAAATTGGCTTAAGTCTAGAAACTAGATAAGAAGCCAAGATTTTCCATTGAGGTGTCTCAATTCACATTTCTGGCCCCATAGTTAGAGCTTTTCTATAACTAACTCTAAAAATAATTTAGTAGACATCCTATCTATTTAATTTCTGGGGAAACCATGATCATCAGAGAAAAGCCATGTGGGTCAAAATTTTCAGATAACCACTTTAATTCTTGCTGTTCGTTGTTGTATTTCCAATTATACAATCAGTAAGTAGGTAAATAATGTAGTGTGAGCCCTAAGCAAAATGAGCCCATTATAATATGAACTTTGACCTTAGGCATTGGGTCAAAATACCGTTTATCTGTGTTATCTATAAGTACTGACTTTCACCAGTAGACCTTGTATCTGGCAGTTAAATACCATGTCTTCTATTACTCTGGTTTCCCATAATTTCAATGGCAATATTTACTACCATCATTTTCAGTCTACAGAAGACAGTTGCCAAAGAGCTTTTTAGAGATGCTAATACTCCCCTCATTAATGTATTTCTTAAGAAAGTGTCATCTGGGCCCTCTGGGAGGATATGGTAAAGGTGCATAATAGCAGGATACATAAGAGAATCAACTTTAACAATCTTATAAGCCTTTGGATTTCTTCCTCTATAGTATGCCAAGAAGATTCTAGCATTGCAATCTCATTGAATGTAGGCCATATTTGGGTCAAGGTTTCAGTTAACCTGTCAAGGGAACTGTTAAAACCATTCTCAGATACTCAGAATATTACTGCTAATTAAATCTTCTAAGTATAACAATATTGACAAGTTTGATCCAATCCTTCTTAGCCTAAAGGTTTTATAATCAATCCCCACACATATCCTCCAGATTTTTGCTGTGATGAATGAGCAAAAACTTGCTATTTTCTTGGAGTACCAACAATCACTCTCAGTACAGATTTGACTAGTCCTGATGGGACATGAGATCTGACTCCAATTTTGGGTCTAAAGGCAATGAATGCTAAATAGGGGGACCTTAAGGAAAATAGACACACCCCTGCAAGCTAATTACCTTAAGTGAAGTTATTATAGGGACTCTAAGGAAATAAAGGCTAATATTCTCAAATAGAAGAGAAGAGATTGCTTCTGCTGCCAAGGGAGGCTTAGAGAGATTTGTAGCTCAAGTCTTAGTTTCCATCCAAATGTAAACATTCCAAGTCTTGGGGTTCCTCTATTTTCCAAGGAGCATGCTAACTTTCACATAAGAGACTTGGCAACTGTATGAATTCAATTTACATTTTAATCTTGTCACATTAAATTTGGGGCTGATTTTTCATCCACATCTGCCCTGAATCTACAAGAAATAGATATTCCTTCAAAGTCATCATGAAAATTTTCTGGTTTTCTGACTGCAATTTGTGCTGAGAATTTAAAGCCCTGAGCTTGGTTTTACTTTCTACAACTTCTCAAATGCAGTGAAAGGAAGCCCATCCACTGACAGTCCTTGTAGTCAACACTTTGTAATTGTGGTTTAATGCAGCAGCCATTTGTTCTCTTACAGCCCTTCCTATAAGGGCAGTGCATTCTAAACAACCACAGTGCTAATTTTAAAAACTTTTTCATTGAGGGATAATAAATATGTAAAAGGTGGTCTTGATCTTAGGGTCATGAGTTCAAGCCTGAGTTGGGCTCCATGTTGGGTGGGAGCATACTTAAAAAAGAAACTAATAGGGTGTGCATATCCCAAGTGTTTAGCTCAATGAATGTTTCCCTGTCTATACTCTGTATAAATACCACTCAGGTAAAGAGATAGAACATTTTCATCATTTCCCAAAGGGTCCCTCATGGTTTCTCTTAGACAATAATTTCTCCAAAGGTAACAATAGTTTTCCTATTTTAAAATTTAATGTAGATGAAATTATATAGTATATGCCCTTTTGTACATTTTTTTGTTCAACATTATATCTGTGAATGTTATTCATGTTTCATTTGTCTGTAATTTATTTTTCATCGCTACATAATATTGTAGTGCATTAATATATAAAAACTTTAAATAAGTTTTTATTTATATTATTATATTATTTATTTATTATATTGTTTATTTTATTTATCTTTCCATTGTTGATATACATTTGTATTCTTTTTAGTTTTTGATTTTATAAATAATGCTATGAACATTCTTATTGTTTTGTTTTTAAAGATTTTATTTATTCATGAGGGACACAGAGAGAGGCATAGACACAGGCAGAGGGAGAAGCAGGCTCCCCGCAGAGAGCCCAATGTGAGAAGTGATCCCCAGACCCCAGGGATCATGCCCTGAGCTGAAGGCAGACGCTCAACCGCTGAGCTACCCAGGTGTCCCCATTCTTGTTTTTTATTGACCCCAGTGATAATTTGGATAATTTACATCCAATAAAATGAGCCAATTTTAAGTGTAGAATTCAAAGAGTTGTGACAATATATACATGCATGTAACTACCACCACAATGAAGACATAGATTTTTTCATTAAATCAAGAAGTTCCCTTGTGCCCCTTTGTAACCAGTCCCCTCTATTCATGGCCCCAGAAAACTATCTTTCTGCTTTCTACTGCTATAGATTACTTTTCCTTTTTCTAGATTGTCATATAAATTAAATTATGTAGTATGTATTTTTGTCTGCCTCCTTTCATTTAGTATAATATTTTTTAGATTCATCAATGTTATTATCAGTAGTTCATTTCCTTCAATTGCTGAGTAATATTCCACTGTATAGATATACTACAAAGTGTTTAGTTTATCTACAAGTTGATGGACACTTGGGTTATTTCTAGTTTGGAGTTGTGATTTAGACTGGTAAGAGCATTCACATACAAAAATTTGTATATACATATATTTAAATTTTCTAATTTTATTTCGTTTCTTCTTGGTAAATATTTAGAAGTGGTATTGCTGGCTGCTGGATCATATGGTAGGTATATGTTTAACTTTTTAGGAAACTGCCAAAATGTTTTCTAAAGTGGTTATTCCATTCCTATGAGCAGTGTATGAAAATTCTAGTTGTTCCATATCTTTGCCAATACTTGGCACTGTCAGTCTTTTTTTTTTTTTAATTTCAATATAGTTAACATAGTGTTATATTAGTTTCAGGTGTACAATAGAATAATTCAGCAATTCTATACATTACTCAGTGCTTATCATTAGTGATCCTTAATCTCTTCCACCTATACCTCCTCTCTGGTAATCATCTTATCTCTATAGATAAAATTCTGTTTTTTGTTTTGTCTCTTTTTTTCTTTATTCATTTGTTTTGTTTCTTAAACTCTACATATGAGTGAGACCATATGGTATTTGTCTTCCTCTGACTAACTTACTTCACTTAGTATTGAACTCTCTAGATCCAACTATGCTGTTGCAATTGGTAAGATTTCATTCCTTTTTATGGCTGAATAATATTCCATTGTGTGTGTGTGTGTATATATATATGTATATATATGTATATATATATACATATATATATATACATTCTTTATCCATTCATCTATCGATGGGTACTTGGGCTTCTCTCCATAATTTGGCTATTATAAATAATGCCGCAATAAGCATAGGGGTATGTATATTTTTTTGAATTAGTGTTTTTGTATTCTTTGGGTAAATACCCAGTAGTGGAATTACTGGATCATATGGTAATTCTATTTTAATTTTTTAAAAAGGTTTTACTTATTTATTCATGAGAGACACAAAGAGAGAGGGGGGCACAAGGCAGAGGGAGAAGCAGACTCCATGCAGGGAGCCCAACATGGGAATCGATCCCAGGTCTCCAGGATCACACCCTGGGCCGAAGGCGGCGATCACCTGGGCTGCTCCTATTTTAATTTTTTGAGGAACCTCCATATTGTTTTTCTCAGTGGTTGCTCCAGTTTGCATTCTCAGCAACAGTGCACAAGGGTTCCTTTTTCTCCACATCCTTGCTAACATTTGTTTCTTGTATTTTTTACTTTAGCCATTCTGAAAGGTATGAAGTAATACTGCATTGAGTTTTGATTTGCATTTCTCTGATGATGAGTGATGAGTGATGTTGAGCATTTTTTCATGTGTCTGTTGGCCATCTGAATGTCTTCTTTAGAGAAATGACTCTCATGTCTTTTGCCAAATTTTAATTGGATTATTTGGTTTTGGAGGTGTTGAGTTTTAGAAGTTCTTTATATATTTTGGATATTAACCCTTTGTTGGATATGTAATTTGCAAATATCTTCTCCCACTCAGTAGGCTGTCTTATAGTTTCATGAATTGTTTCCTTTGTTGTTCAGAAAAATTTATTTTGATGTAGTGCCAATAGTTTTTGTTTTTGTTTTCCCTTCCCTTAAAAAAACATTTCTAGAAAAATGTTGTTATGGCTGATGTCAGAGAAATCACTGCCTGTGCTCTCTTCTAGGATTTTTACGGTTTCAAGTCTCACATTTAGGTCTTTAATCCATTTTGAGTTTATTTTTGTGTATAGTGTAAGAAAGTGGTCCAGTTTTATTTTTGGGGTGTTTTTGTTTTGTTTTGTTTTGTTTTGTTTGCATGCAGCTGTCTAGTTTTCCCAGTACCACTTGTTAAAGCAGTTATCTTTTCTCCACTGTATATTCTTGCCTGCTTTGTTGAAAATTAATTGACCATATCAATGAGAGTTTATTTCTAGAGTTTCTATTCTATTCCATTGATCTGTGTGCCTATTTTTGTGCCAGTATCATTCTGTTTTGATTAATACAGCTTTATGTTGTATCTTAAAATCTGGGACTGTGATACCTCCAGTTTTGTTCTTCTTTTTCAAGTTTGCTTTCACTTTTGGAGCCTATTAGGGTTCCATACAAATTTTAAGATTATTTGTTCTAATTCTGTGAAAAATACTTAGTATTTTGATAGGGATTACATCAAATCTGTAGATTATTTTGGGTTGTACAGACATTTTAACAATATTGGTTTTTCCAGTCCTTGAGCATGAAATATCTTCCCATTTGTTTGTGTCATCTTCAATTTCTTTCATCAGTGTTTTATAAGCTTTCAGAGCACAGGTTTTTCATGTCCTTGGTAAGTTTATTCCCAGGTATTTTGTTATTTTTGGTGCAATTGTAAGTGGGATTGTTTTCTTAATTTCACCTTCTGCTACTTCATTGTTAGCGAACAGAAATGCAATGGATTTCAGTATATTGATTTTGTAGACCTTACTGAATTCATTCATCGGTTCTAGTAGTTTTTTGGTGTGGTATTTAGGATTTTCTATAGAAAGTAGCATGTCATCTGCAAATAGTGAAAGTTTTGCTTCTTGCCTACTGATTTGGATTCCTTTTATTTCTGTTAATTGTCTGATTGCTGTGGCTAGGACTTCCAATACTATGTTGAATAAAAGTGGTAAGAGTGGACATCCTTGTCTTTTTCCTGATCTCAGGAGAAAAGCTTTTAGTTTGAATAGTATGTTAGCTGTGGGTTTTTCATATATGGCCTATATTGAAGTATGTTCCCTCTAAATCTTCTTTGTTGAGGGTTTTTAATCATGAATGGATATTGTACTGGTATTGTCAGTCTTTTTAACTTTAGCTACTCTAGTGAGTATAATTTTTATCTCATTGTGGTTTTATTTTTTTTTTCATTGTGGTTTTAATTTGCATTTCTTTGATGACTAATGACATTGAACATATTTCCATGTATTCAACATACATATATTTTCTTTTCTGACATGAAAAGGCATAGGCATTTTTAATTGAATTGTTTCATTAAGTTATAGGAGTCCTTTATGGATTCTGGATGCAAATTTTTGTCATTAAATGTATTACAAATATTTTCTCCCAGTCTATAGCTTCCTTTTCATTTTTTAAAAAGATTTATTTCTTGATTTTAGAAAGAAGACACAAGCAGGGAGAGTGGCAGAGGGAGAGGGAGAGTCTCAAGATTTCACACTGAGCCCAGAGCTTGACATGGGGCTCAATCTCACAACTCTGAGATTATGACCTGAGCTGAAGTCAAGAGTTGGATGCTTAACCAACTGAGCCACCCAGGTGTCCCTCTTTTCATTTATTTAATAGTATCTTTCAAAAAATGGAATTTTTAAATTGGGTGTAGTCCATTTTATCAAATTTTCTTTTAAGTTTCATGCTTTCTTCTAGAAATTTGTGATTTTTACCTTAAACATTTAAGTCTAAAGTTTATTTCAAGCTTATTTTTATGTATGGTGGGAGGTAAAGTTTGAGGTACAATTATTTCCCCCTAGAATTGGTAGTCAGTTTTTCTAGCACATGTTTTCAAAAGATTATTCTAGGCACCACTCTTTGTTGAAAACAATTGCCTGTGCCCATGTGGTTTTATGTCTGACTCTATTTGGTTCCATTAATCTTTTTGTCTATCTTTATACCAATACTGTGCTGTCTTGTTTTCTGTAGATGTATATCAAATCCTTAAATCAGGTAGTGTAAATATTCCAATTTTGTTCTTTTTCAAAATTATTTTGGCTATCCTGCATCCTTTGAAGTTCCATATAAATTTTAAAATTAGTTCTGTCAATTTTAATAAATAAGCGTCACTTAGATTCCAAGTGAGATTTGGGTTGGAATTGTATTAAATGTATAGGTTGTTTTGGGAGCTAACAATATTTAGTCTTTTGATTCATGAATATGGCCTTTGAGAGAATTGAGAAATGCTCTCTCTGTTTAGTTTTTTTTTTCTATTTCCCTCAGTAGTGTTTTTTAGTTTTTAGTCTTTAGATATTGCATGTACTTTGTTCAATGTATCTCTAAGTATTTCATGTGTGTAATGTTAATGCCAATGGCATTTTAAAATTTCATCTTCCAATTGTTCATTGCTAATATATAGAAATACAATTGATCTTTGTGTATTGACTGTATGTCTTGAAGCCTTACTAAATCATATATATGTTCTAGTGAATTCAATTTTTATTTTTATTTATGTATTTATTTATTAAGATTTTATTTATTTATTCATGAGAGACACAAAGAGAGAGGCAGAGACACAGGTACAGGGAGAAGCAGGCTCCACGCAGGGAGCCCGACATGGGACTCAATCCCGGGTCTCCAGGATCATGCCTCGGGCTGAAGGCGGCACTAAACTGCTGAGCCACCCGGGATGCCCTCAATTTTTATTTTTAAAGATTCCTTAGTATTGGGGTGCCTGGGTGGCTCAGTTGGCTAAGCATCTGCCTTTGACATAGGTCACGAGCTCAAGATCCTGGGATCAGGCTGCAGATGGGGCTCCATACTAGGTGGGGAGTCTGCTTCTCCCTCTTCCTCTACCCCTAACCCTGCTCATGCACTCTCTCTGTCTGTCTCTCTCTCTCATAAATAAATAAATAAGCAAACAAATAAATAAAATCTTTAAAAAAATATTCCTTAGGATTTTATACATAGAAGATCATGAAATTCCCGAATAAACAAAGTTTTCTTTTTCTTTTTATGCCTTATTTCACTGGCTACTACTTCTAGCACAATGTTAAATAAAAGTGGACATCTTTGCCTAGTCCCAGACATAAGGAGGAAATCATTAAAAATTCACCATGAAGTATAACTGCAGGTTTTTCTTTTTTTTTCTTTCTTTTTTTCTTAAGATTTTATTTATTTATTCATGAGAGACAGAGAGAGAGAGAGAGAGAGGCAGAGACACATGCAGGGAGCCTGATGCAGGACTCAATCCCGGGACCCCAGGATCAGGCTCTGCACCAAAGGTGGGACTAAACCGCTGAGCCACCCCTACTGCCCTAACTGCAGGTTTCTCAGAGATGCTCTTTATGAGGTTGTAGAAATTCTATTTCTATTTGCTGAAATTTTTTTGTTTCTGTTTTTTAAATTTTTTTCTTTTTAAATTTATTTATTCATGATAGTCACAGAGAGAGAGAGAGAGAGAGGCAGAGACACAGGCAGAGGGAGAAGCAGGCTCCATGCACCGGGAGCCCGATGTGGGATTTGATCCCGAGTCTCCAGGATCGCGCCCTGGGCCAAAGGCAGGCGCCAAACCGCTGCGCCACCCAGGGATCCCTGTTTTTAAAATTTTGAATAGGTGTTGAATTTTGCCAGATAATCATACATCTTTGTTTGTTTGTTTGTTTCTTAATGTGGTGAATTGACTTGATCGAATTTTGAGTTTTAAACCAACTTTGCATCTCTGGGTTAAATTCCACTTGATCCTGATATATTTCCTTTTTAATATGTTGCTGAACTAATTTGCTATAATTAAATCAAAGATTTTTATATCTTGCTCATGGGGGATATTAGTCTATAGTTTTCTGTCTTGGAATCATTTTATCTGGTTTTGATATAAAATTAATCCTGGTCATATAAAATGAGTAGGATGTGTTCTCTCTTCTATTTTCGAAAGACTGCACAGGTTTGGAATTAGTTCTTCCTGGAACATTTGATAGAATTCATCAGTGAAGCCATATGGACCTAGAGTTTCGTGGAAAGGTTTTTAATGGCATTAATTAATTTCTTTATAATGCAAGAGCATGCAGGTTTTCCATTTCCTCTTGAGTCAGACTTGGTAATTTATGTCTTTTGGTGAACTTATCCATTTAATCTAAGCTGCAAACTTACTGGCAAAAGTTGTTCATAATGTTCCCTCATTGTTCTTTTAATGTTTTCAGGCTCTACGCTGGTGTCCCCTTTTTCTTTCCTGATATCAGTTATTTATATCTTCTCTTTTTTCTTTGATCAGTCTACCTAGAGATTTATCAATTATATTAATATTTTCAAAGAACCAGCTTTTGTTTTGATTTATTTTCACTATTCTTTGTTTTCTATTTCATTATTTCTGCCCATTACTTTATCATCTCTTTCTTTCTACTTTTCATTTATTTAGTTTTGCTTTTCTTTTCTAGCTTTTTGAGATGGAAGCTTAGATCACTGATACTTGGACCTCTCTTATTTTCTTTTTTTTTTTTTGACCTCTCTTATTTTCTTATGAAAGTACTCTATAAATTTCTCTCTAAGCACACTTTAGCTCTACAGCTCTAATGTTAGCATATTGTGTTTAATTATCACTGAGTTGAAAATATTTCCTAATTTCTCTTGTAATTTATTTTTTGTCCATTGGTTATTTTGAAGCATTATTTAATTCCTAAATATTTGGGTATTTCTCAACTATCTTCCTGTTACTGATTTCTAATTTGATTCTGCTCTAGTCAAAGAACATATACTATATGATTTCAATTCTTTCAATTCTAAATTTATTGGGACAACTTTCGTGGTGTATCAATGATCATTTTGGTGAATGTTTCAAGTAAAATTGAAAAGTTTATAAATTTTATTGATTTTTTTCCAAGAACTAGTGCCTGGTTTTATGGAGTGTGTGTGTGTTTTTTTTTTTTTTTTAGTTTTTATATCAGTTATTTCTGCTGTAATCTTTATTATTTCCTTCCTTCTAGTTTTAGGTTTTGTTTATTCTCCTCCTAGCTCCTTTACATGAAAGGTTAGGTTGTTTGAGATTTTTCTTGCTTCTTGAGATAGGCTTGTATTGCTATAAACTTCCCTCTTAGAATATTTTTTACTGCATCCCCAAGGTTTTGGACTATTGTGTTTTCATTTTCATTTGTTTCCATGCAATTTTTTGTTTCTTCTTTTATTTCCTGGCTGACCCATTAATTGTTTAGTAACATGTTATTTAACCTCCATATATTTGTAGTCTTTCCAGATTTTTTCTTGTGGTTGACTTTTAGTTTCATAGCACTATGGTCAGAAAAGATGCATAGTATGACTTCGATCTTCTTGAAATGTTGAGGCTAGTTTTGTGGGCTAATACATGATCTATTCTGGAGAATGTTCCATGTACACTTGAAAAGAATGTGTATTTTGCTGTTTTAGGATGGAATGTTCTGAATATATCTGTAAAATCCATCTGTTCTAGGGTGTGATTCAAAGTCATTGTTTCCTTGTTGACTTTCTGTTTAAATGATCTACCTATTGATGTAAGTGGGGTTATAAAATCCCTATTATTATTATATTATTATCAGTTAGTTCCTTTATGTTTGTTATTAACTGTTTTGTGTATTTGGGTGCTCCTATGTTAGGTACATAAATATTTACAATTGTTATATCTTCTTGTTGGGTTGTCCCCTTTATTATTATACAGTGTCCTTCTTTGTCTCTTATTACAGTGTTTGTGTTTTTTTAATGATTTTGTTTATTTGAGAGAGAGAGAAAGCATGAGTGGGGGCAAAGGGGAGAGGGAGAGGGAGAAGCAGGTTCCTTGTTGAGCAGGGAGCCCAATGTGGGGCTACATCCCAGGACCCTAGGATCATGACCTGAGCTGAAGGCAGATGCTTAACCAACTGAGTCACTCAGGCACCCCTGGATAGAGTATTCTTGGCTGTAGATTTTTCCCATTTAGCACTTTAAAAAAAAAGATTTTATTTATTTATTCATGAGAGAGAGAGAGAGAGAGAGAGAGAGAGGCAGAGCGGGGAGAAGCAGGCTCCATGCAGGAAGCCTGAAAAGGGGCTTGATCCCAGGTCTCCAGGATCAGGCCCTGCAACGAAGGCAACACTAAACTGCTGAGCCACCCCAGCTGCCTGCCCACTTAGCACTTTGAATAATCATGCCACTCCCTTCTGGCTTGTAAAATATCTGTTGAAAAATCTCCTGTTAGCCTTATGGGTTTTCCCTTGTAAGTTACTGCTTTTGTCTTGCTACTTTTAAGATTTTTTTCTTTATCACTATATTTTGCAAATTTAATTACAGTATGTCTTGGTATGGGTCTGCTTTTGTTGATTTTGAAGGGAGTTCTCTGTGCCTCATGGATCTGGATATCTGTTTCCTTTCCCAGATGAGGGAAATTTTCAGGTATCATTTCTTCAAATAAATTTTCTGTCCCTTTTTCTCTCTCTTCATCTTCTGGGACTCATAATACGAATGTTTTGTGTTATGAGTTCCCTAAGTCTATTATCATTTTGTGTAATTTTTTTTTCTCTTCTGTCCAACTTGATTACTTTCCATTACTCTCTGTCTTCCAGGTCACTAATTCATTCCTCTGCTTTTCCCATCCTGCAATTCATTCCATTAAGCATGTTTCTTATTTAATTTATTGAGCCCTTTATCTGCCGTTATTTCTTATCTCTGTGTTAAGGGTCTCATTCACTCTTCTACTCTTTTCTCAAATCTAGTGAGTATCATTATGATCATTGCTTTAATTTCTCCATCAGGTATGTTATTACATCTGTTTCATCTCTGGCTGTAGTCCTGTCCTGTATTTATTTGGGATAAATTTCTCTGTCTTCTCATTTTGTCTCCCCTCTGTGTCTGTTTCTGTATTTTAAGGAAGCCAGTTATGTCTTCTGCTTTTGAAAGTAGTGACTTTATGAAGAGGTGGTCCTAGAGAGCCTTGCAGCATAGTATCCCCTGTTTACCATAACCTGGCATTTCAGGACAGTATCCTATGTGTGTTGCTTATGCCCTGCTGTTGTGTCTGAGTCATTTTTCCTTTCAGTGCAGTCATCTGCACTGACACTTTGTCTGTTGTGGGCTGTGCTTGCTCTCTGTGTTGTTAGTGGGACCCATGCAGATCAACTCTGAGGGGGTGTGCCTGTCAGGGAAATTGAGAGCAGGGCAGTTATGTTAGCAAAATTTCCACTAGGCCACTAGTCCTGTGCCAGATCCCCCAAAGTGTTACAGTGGCTTGGGGCTGCATGATGGGGCAGCTGGGGATGTGAGGCTGGGTGTGGCTTGTGACAACGGCTGAACTCAGTGGGTGATAGTGGCTGGGGGCACTTGGTGGCAGCTGTGTACCCAGTGGCTGGGCAGGGCATGCACAGCTTTAACAAAATTTGCCCTGAGCCCTGGTCTTAGGCTACAAGCATCTGTGCAGCACTGCCTTCCACATGGCTCTGTGTTTATGCTGGGGAGGCAGAGGAGGAAAATAGTGCCTGCCAACTTCCTCATTTTCAAAGAAGTTTCCCAACATGTTCCAGAATCAGTATGAATAGATAGATCTATCTCCTGTTTGCCCTGGTATTGTGTAAACTGCCATTTTTATGTTGGCTCTTCAAGCAGGCTGCTGTCTCTTTAAGGGTCACAGCCCAGCTATCACTCACCCTTGCCAGGTGCTGAGACAGTTGACTTTTAAAGCTCCAGGCTCCAAGACCCACTAGTTTTACAAAATCACAGAATTCAGTCCCTCTGGTTTTTAAAGTCAAATATTATGGGGATTAATCTTCCCTGTGTGAGCTCCCTCTGCTCACACCCCCTCTGGTGTGAGGGCCCATTTCTCTCCTTCTCCCTGTGTGCAGCTCCCTCCCACCTCCCAGGAGCCTCACTCCACCTTTCTGACCTTCCTAACCTTTCAGATGTAGCTTCTTCTCTATATTTAATTGTGGAGTTTGCTCTGCCAGTCTTCAGAGCATCTCTGGTTTATTGACTTGGATGTGGATGATACCTAGTTGCAAACATAGGATGGGATGAGCTCATGGTCCTCCTACTCCACCACTGTCCCAAGCTCTCGCCTGGTTCTTGAATTTTTATTCAACTCAACAATCTCTGCCTTTTGACTGGATTATTTAGACCATATACATTTAACATAATTAGCATTATGGTTGGCTTTAAATATACAAATTTGCTATTTGTTCCATTTGTTCTTTGATTTTGCTTCTTTTCCTGCCTTCTTTCTATTACATTTTAATATTCCATTTATCTCCACATTGATTTATTAGCTCTATCTCTTTTTTCCTAGTAATTGCTTTAGATTTAACATTATGCAACTTAAAAAAAAAAGAAATGGAAGGAAAATTTCCAATTTCATTCTGAGCCCAGCATTACCCTGAAACCAAAACCAGATAAAGACTCCACCTAAAAAAGAGAACTACAGGACAATATCTCTGATGAGCATGGATGCAAAAATTTTCAATTAAATACTAGCAAATTGAATAAATCCAACAGTACCTTTTTTTTAAAAATTTTTATTTATTTATGATAGTCACACAGAGAGAGAGAGAGAGAGGCAGAGACACAGGCAGAGGGAGAAGCAGGCTCCATGCACCAGGAGCCCAACGTGGGATTCGATCCCGGGTCTGCAGGATTGTGCCCTGGGCCAAAGGCAGGTGCCAAACCGCTGCACCACCCAGGGATCCCCCAACAGTACCTTTAAAGAATTATTCACCACTCAAATGGGATTTATTCCTGGGCTGCAAGAGTAGTTCAATTTTTGTACTTTTTAATGTTTTTTTATTTTTTATTTATTTATTTTTAAAAATATTTTATTGGGCAGCCTTGGTGGCTTGGCAGTATGGCGCCGCCTTCCACCCAGGGCATGATCCTGGAGACCCAGGATCCAGTCCCACGTCGGGTTCCCTGCATGAAGCCTGCTTCTCCCTCTGTCTGTGTCCTTGCCTCTCTCTCTGTCTCTGGGTCTCTCATGAATAAGTAAATAAAATCTATATTTTTTATTTATTTTTTAAAAGATTTATTTATTTATTTATTTATTTATTTATTTATGACACAGAGAGAGAGAGAGAGAGAGAGAGAAACAGGCAGATACACAGAAAGAGAGAACATGAGTAGGGGGAGAGGGGCAGAGGGAGAGGAAGCAGGAGAAGCAGACTTCTTCTGAGCCAGAAAGCCGGACATGGGGATTGATCCCAGGACCCTAGGATCATGACCTGAGCTGAAGGCAGACACTTAACCAACTGAGCCACTCAGGTGCCCCAATATTTGTACTTCTTAACCCAGTTTATATTTATCTCGCAAACATTGCCAATAGAGCATAGTTATGTTTCCCTACTCACATTCACTGCTAGGAAGCTTAGATTCAAACTTGTAGATGACCTATAATAAATATTTAGGTTGTTAGAGTATGCAATTTGGGCTTTGTTCCCAGCTTCATTTAGTATCCTTTCTTTTTTTTTTTTTTCATCCTACTTTTAATCTGTTCCTTTGTTGCATTTTATCTAATCTTGTAAGCTTCCTTAAATCTATTATGGAACATAAGGATACAAACTAATATAAAGTTCATAAATAAATGTATTCCAATAAAGTTTGTATCTATTTTTGCAAATCCATTTGGTATCATGACATACTTGTATCCTTCCAAACACCATTCTTAGAAATACTTGTAGATATCAACTTTTCATGTTTTTTTTTTATTTTTTTTTTTTATTTTTTAAGATTTTATTTATTTATTCATGAGAGACACAGAGAGGCAGAGACACAGGCAGAGGGAGAAGCAGGCCCCATGCAGAGAGCCCGATGTGGGACTCAATCCTGGGTCTCCAGGATCAGGCCCTGGGCCAACAAAGGCGGCGCTAAACCGCTGAGCCACCCAGGCTGCCCAACTTTTCATGTTTTAAGAGGCAGCATAATAAAATGTGGTAAGCTTCCTATTCCCAACAATTCTTTTCTATAAGAAGCCACTAGCAAAGAGAGTAAGCAAAAACAATCTTAAGCAACTCATTATTAAGAATGGGAAAGAGATTTAGAGACAAGTTGTACATTGTGAAATGCAGTGCCATGCAAGATGTGTTCTACAGGCTGGTACTAGTCTGTGACAAGAAAGATACAGAAACTGAGAATAGTATCCAGAAAGTTTTATAACAATTTGAGAAAGTAACTGATAATAAATCAGATTTGAATCTGATAATAAAACATGTAGATTGCCTAGGTGGCTCAGTCAATTGAGCATCTGACTTCTACTCAGGACATGATCTCAGGGTTCTGGCATTGAGCCCCAAGTCAGGGTCCCCAGTCCCAGGGAAGTCTGCTTATCCCTCTTCCTCTCTTTTTGCCCCTCCCCCTGCTTGTGCTTTCTCTGTCTCTCTCTCAGATAAATAAATCTTTCTTAAAATGTGGATTGTATTTTGTATGTGCATTTTTCATTGAGTGTCAGTCCACAGTGGATTAGCAATTAAAAGCATCACCATCAACACCAACAGTGTTGGGCTGGCTGAGAGACAGGGGCACCCAAAATGGCGGACATCTCAAATTGGGTCAAAATGGCTGATCTTCCCGCCAAAGCAGCCAGGACCACCACATCATCTCCAGTAAATCGAAGCCTAGACGGGAAACCGAAACTTTCCATCCAGGACTTTCCAGCCAGGGATCACCCTCCATCGTCTACTATCCCCATCCCCAGCCAATCACCTAGGGACATGGTGTTCCCTTGCCTAATTTGGCAAGGGATCCACCCAGATTCAGACCTGGAACCAATAAGGCTTAAAAAACCCCACACTCCCCAACCACAGTGCGACTTCCCTGACTCCGGCCACCTCTCCGAGTCACGGAACCTGGCCTTCGCCCTGGAGCACTCCCCATTAAAGCACTCTCGAACCTACTGCCTGGCTCTGCCGTTTTTTATTTCTCCGCCGTTCATTTGGAAAAAACCTAACAAACAGGTTCTTCAAAAAAAAAAAATAGTTTGAGAAGCACTGCTTTAAGAGTCTTATCCTACTGGGATGCCTGGGTGGCTCAGCAGGTGAGCATCTGCCTTTGGTTTAGGGCCTGATTCTGGATTCCCAGCATAGAGTCCTGCATCCGGCTCCCTGCATGGAGCCTGCTTCTCCTCCCTCTGAATGTGTCTCTGCCTCTCTCTCTCTTTGTGTCTCTTACGAATAAATAAATAAAATCTTAAAAAAAAAATAAGAGTCTTATCCTACCTTCCCATGGTCACAATGCAGGAAGAGTTCAGCAAATATCTGCCTCCGCATGTCTGTTTTTATAACCTCCCGGAATTCATCTGCACAATGACAAAAGTGCTTAAGGAGTTTCTCGAACATTTCATTTTTAAAGTCTGCAACATATGAAGAGACATACTGCAGAGAAAAGAAGGATAAATGATTACTTTAAAAACGGGCTCTTTATTTGGATTTTCCCAAGACTTCAGTCATTGTACATGAAAGTATTGGCTACAATTTTTTTCCGTATCCTTCTCTTGTCACATAGATAAAGCATTTTAATGTTAGTACTATTCCACATCTGTGCTGCACAGAATGGTGATCAATACAGTCCCCAAAACTACACACCAGTGAGACTATTTTTGGAGCAATTCCCCTCTAGATCACATCAGCATTATATAGGGCAGACTTTTTACTTCACAGTATGAAATAGCAGCAGTTATAAAATGTTGCCTGCAAATTAATAGTTCTAAAAAATTGAATGTAGTCTTTTTCTTGATATATGGCATATAAGATCATGTGTTTTCCAGGACTGGCTACATTTAATTATTGGAGTATAAGGTAATGGGGATTGTAGGTGGATTTTCTGTCTTCTGACATTATAAAAAGTTATCCTTTGTCTATCTTTTTATTATTTTGAAAGTGTAGAGTCAGAAGACATATATGCTTGTGGGACATTTCTCCTCACCTCTGTTGGATAGATTCCCAGAAGTGGAATTGCTAACTTAGAAAGTAAATGCAACTGTATTTTTGATAGGTTTGACATCAGGCTTGTGCCCTTTTGTGCTTCTACCACTAATGAATGAGAGGTTATTTCTCCTCAGCCTCACCACCAGTGTATATTGCCTTCTGGATTTTTGCTCCTTTAATAGGTCAGGGACATTACATTCTTGATCTATACCTGACTATAATATCTTGTGTTATATATGTAGATCTAGCACTGGAAGACTTTCTGAATGAACTCCTCTTGAAATGTTAGCCCAACTCATAAGTCAGTGATTTCCATCTCTATCCCAATCAAGCACAGTGGTAGCCAAATTTGTACTGGTAGTCCAGTTTAGATTGACTAGCCATAAATGATTGGACCAGGGGATGATCCTTAACCTAAACAAAGCCATTCGGGTTCTTTCCACCAGGAATTGGGAAATAGAACTGGGAAATGATCAACTGTCCTCTGAGAGGGGCTGGACCTATTTTAGTATATGTGCTGCCTAAGCGAGCACGGGGCTGGACCTATAAATGTAAACTTAAGAGTTGTTGGGTGACCAGATTCTTCCAGGTGAACTGAGAATGCAGGAACAGTCAGTACCTAGAGACAGATGAAACAGAAAGCAGAGAGAATAGTCTTGGTGTTTTCCAAATCCCTGTTCTAATCTCTTCCGGAAGTCAGACCATATTCTTGTCCTTGGACTTCATACATTTCATTTTCAGCTGCATTAACTCAGGTTGGCTTCTATTTCTTGCAATTAAAGGATACTAATGTAGTTTGTTTAAAATGAACATTTTGTTGGAATATTTTATTGACATGATTTTTGAAATGCAGGATATAGTATATATCTCATTTCCTCATTAGTATCATCTAGACAAATTTAGAATGTATTATGTAAGAGATACATTAGGCTTGAATCCATGCTAATGAATCATAAACTATTATTCAACTGGCTTAGAGATCAAAAGGAAATTTTATTTTATTTTTTTTGAGATTTTATTTATTTATTCATGAGAGAGAGAGAGGCTGAGACACAGGCAGAGGGAGAAGCAGGCTCCATGCAGGGAGCCTGACGTGGGACTCGGCCTCGGGTCTCCAGGATCAAGTCCTGGGCTGAAGGCGGCGCTAAACCTCTGAGCCACCTGGGCTGCCCCGAAAGGAAATTTTAAAGCAGAGTAAGAGAGCTCTTCTAAATATTTAGCTTTCTTGGTGACTGAAACCTTCTAATTGTTATTATTTTTGATGGATCAATGAGTACAGTTAAGTTTTTATGTGTTACTTTGGGATGCAGAATAGTGTAATGGTTAAGAACTTGTATTTTCCCTCATCAGAATACCAATAGCATTTTTCACAGAACTAGAACAAAGAATCCCAAATTTTGTATAAAACAACAAAAGATTCAAATAACCAAAGCAACCTCAAAAAAGTAGAACAAATCTGGAGATATCACACTCCTTGATTTCACGCTATACTGTAAGACTATAGTTAGCAAAATAGCATGGTACTGGCATAAACACAGACACATAGATCAATGAATAGAGAGCCCAGAAATAAACCTATGCATATATGGTCAATTAATTTATGACAAAGGAGGCAAGAACATAAAATAGGGAAAAGACAGTCTCTTCAATAAATGGTATTGGAAAACCAGTTACATGCAAAAGAATGAAACTGAACCACTATCTTATACCATATACACAAAGAAAATTCAAAATGGATTAAAGACTTGAGTGTAAGACCTGAAACCAAAAACTTCTGGAAGAAGACACAGGCAGTAAACTCATTGACATTTGTCTTAATAGTATTTTTTGGACCATTCTCTTGAGGCAAGGGTAACAAAGGCATACTGATGGCACGGCCAACACACACATGAAAATATACTCAACATCACTAATCATCAGACAAATGCACATTAAAACCACAATAAGATATCACTTCACCCCAGTCAAACTATTATCAAAAAGAAAAAAAAAAAAACAAGTGTTGGTAAGGATGTGGAGAAAAGGGAACACTTGTGTTCTGTTGGTGGAAATGTAAATTGGTACAGACATTATGGAAAACAGTGTGGACATTCCTCAAAAAATTAAAAACAGAACTACCATCTGATCCAGCAATTCTACTTCTGAGTATTTATCTAGAGAAAATGAAAACACCAATTTGAAGAGATATATATGTTCATTAGCATTTTATTTACAATAGCCAAAACATAGAAGCAACCTAAGTGTCCATCAGTAGATGAATGGACAAAGAAAGTGTGGTATATGTATGCAATGGAATGTTACTTAGCCATAAAAAAGGAGATCTTGCCATTTGCAACAACATGGATGGACCTAGATGGTACAATGCTAAGTGAAATAAATCAGACAGTAAAAGACAAATACTTACGATTTCACTTACATATAGAATCTAAAAAGCAAAACAAATGAACAAACAAAATAGAAAGACATCAAGATACAGCAAACAAATTGTTGACTACCAGAGTGGGGAGGGGTTAGGAGGTAGGTAAAATAGTTGAAGAGGAATAAGAGAGACAAACTTCCAGATACAAACCAAATAAGTCATGGGGATATAATGTACAGCATAGGGAATATGGTCAATAATATTGTAATGACTTTGTATGGTGACAAATGATAATAAGACTTAATCATGGGTACCATTTCATAATGTATAATAATATCAAATCACTATGATATGTCTCTGAAACTAATAGGACATTATAACCCAATTTTACTTAAATTAAAAAAAGAGAAGAAATCTGGGAAAGGTGACAGGGACTATAGGAAGTATTGCAATTTTAAATAGGATGGTGTAGTAGATTTGGAGATACATTGCACAGATTCCCCATTATAGTAAGAGGATGGTCAGCAGACAGTCTTTAGCTTTCACCTCCTTCAGGGTCTGCTTCCACTGGTGAAAGCCAGCATGCCTTGGTGATGCCTTTCATAGGGCAGCCTGAGTTCAGTAATTAAATAAGAGAGAAATATAGAGGCCTGGACATTCAACCTGATGAAGGATACACTAATGGGCAATAATACTTGCTTCAGTATTGCTCTCTTCTGGGTTGGATGAGGCTTTATCAGGCCTGTATTGCAGCCAACTTCTGCCTAATTCTGTTTCACTTCTCCCCCTTTATAGCTATTGATCCCTAATTAATAATCTGCACACCAACATCTGCATCAGCACCTACTTTCAGAGATTGCAACCTGAGGGAAGGCCTCATTGAGAAGGTAACATTTAAGCCAAGAAGGAGAGGAGGGAGTAAACCACATGGAAATATGGAAGAAGCGCTGTCCTGGAAAAGTGCTAAGGCCCTGAAGTGAGAACATGCCTGGAGTTTTCTAGAAAAAGCAAGGCAGCTAATATGGTAGAGGCATAATGAGGGAAGAGTGGAGAGAGAGGTGAAGAAAAAGGAGTCACCAGACAGATCATGTTGAGCCCTGCGGCCATGTTAACAACTTTGGTTTTTACTTTAAGTAAGATAGGAAGCCATGAGAGGATTTTGAGCAGAAGACTGCCTTTATCTATGTTTCTATCCCCCTTTTTTAAAATCTTATTTTCTTTAGTGATTTCTATACCCAAAGTGGGGCTCAAACTCACCCTGAGATCAAGAGTCACATGCTCTTCTCGGTGAGCCAGCCAGGAGACCCTACCTTTCATTTTAAAAGGCAAGGGTGAATGCAAGGGCATCAGTCAGGAGGCTAATGAAATAAGGCAGTTTGTGAGATGATGATGGCTTACCACAGAGCGCAGGTGGTGAGAAGGCATTAGATTCTAAACATTTCTGGAAGGTGAAGACCAAAAAACCTCACATTTTGAAACCTGAGTTCAAATCCCAGTTCCCATATGGCTGAGAAATCTTGGCTAAGCCACTGAACTTTCTAGTTTATTCATTTGTGAAACATGTATCACAGCAGCTATCTCACTGGGTCAGGAAGAGGATCCTGTGTATGTACAGAATATAGATATTTCATGTAATAAGTTCTTTGTAGCCATTGCTCTTGCTTTCATTTGAGCTAGGTAAGAAATTAACCAAGAAAGTTTTCTCTATAAAATGAAAGTCCTCTTGGCTGACATACCTATTTAGAAGGAAAAACCTAATGAAATCAGTGATTCTCAGAAAGTGGTCCCTTGACCATATCCCCCGAGGCCTTTTGGAAGCTCTGAGAGCATCACTTGAGAGCTTGTTAGAAATGTAAATTTTGTATAAACATACAGGTGCATGCATCCCTTTGAATTAGTATTCCTGTATACTTTAGGCAAATACCCAATAGTGCAATTGCTGGATAAGGTAGTTCTATTTTTAACCTTTTGAGGAACCTCCAAACTGGCTGCACCAGTTTGCATTTCTACTAACAGTGCATGAGTGTTCCTTTTATAGCAGCATTACTTATAATAGCCAAGATATGGTAGCAACCCAAGTGTCCATCAATTGATGAATAGATAAAGAAGATGGAATAAAAAAAATAAAGAAGATGGAATATATGGCATATATATATATAAAAATAAAATGGAATATTATTCAGCCATAAAAAGAGTGAAATATTGCCATTTACAATGATATAGATGGAGATAGAGAGTATAATCCTAAGTGAAATAGGTTAGAGAAAGACAAATACCACATAATTTCAATCATATGTGGAATTTGGGAAACAAAACAAACAAGCAAAGGGACAAAAGTAAGACTGAGAGAGAAGCAAATCAAGAAACAGACTCTTAATTATAGAGAACAAACTGATGGTTACCAGAGGGGAGGTGGGTAGGGGAATGGGAATGGGAATTAAAGAACACACCTGTAGTGATGAGCACAGAATGATGTATGGAAGTGTTGAATTACTATATTGTATACCTGAAACTAATATAACATTGTAAGTTAACTAACTGGAAATGAAATAAAAACTTTCTTAGAGATATAGGGTGGGAGAGGGGCAGAGGGAACAGGAGAGAAAGAAAATCTCAAACAGGCTCCACACCCAGCATGGAGCCTGACTTGGGGCTCAATATCACGACTGTGAGATCATGACCTGAGCCGAAATCAAGAGTCAGATGCTTAACCGATTGAGCCACCCAGGTGCCTTAAAATAATTTTTTAAAAGATTTTTAAAATTTATTTATTCACGAGAGACAGAGAGAGAGAGAGGCAGAGACACAGGCAGAGGGAGAAGCAAGCTCCATGCAAGGAGCCCGATGTGGGACTTGATCCCGAATCCTGGGATCATGCTCTGAGCCGAAGGCAGACACTCAACCGCTGGCTGAGTCCTGCCAAAATAAAAACTTAAGAAAAAAGAAAGAACACAGTTTTTTTTGGTGGCTATTAAAGCAAAATGTATATAAAGAAAAACCTTTTTTTTTTTTTTTTTTTTTTTTTTTTTTTAAAGAGCACATGGGTGGTTCAGTGGCTAAGTATCTGCCTTTGGTTCAGGTCATGATCCCAGGGTCCTGGGATCGAGTCCTGCATCAGGCTCCCCAGAGGGAGCCTGCTTCTCCCTCTGCCTATGCCTCTGTCTCTCTGTGTGTGTCCCTCATGAATAAATAAACAAAATATTTTAAAAAAAAGAAATGTAAATTTAGGGGCCCTACTCTAGACCTACTGAATCAGAAACTCTGGAGTGGGACCTAGAATCTGCGTTCCTTCTGGAAGCAAAATACATTTCCAACTCTTAACTGGGCTTCTTTCAATCACAAGTATGGAGAGTCAGAACAGAAATAATATGAGTAGAGGACCCCTGGGTGGTTCAGCGGTTTGGCGCCTGCCTTTGGCCCAGGGCGTGATTCTGGAGTCCCAGGATTGAGTCCCGGGTCGGGCTCCCTGCATGGAGCCTGCTTCTACCTCTGCCTCTCTCTCTCTGTCTCTGTCTCTCTCTCTCTCTGTCTGTCTCTCATGAATAAATAAATAAAATCTTAAAAAAAAAAAAAAAAAGAAATAATATGAGTAGATGTCACATGACCAGACTGGCTACCCCCAGGGTTCTTGGGGAAGAGAAATCAACTTTCTTTTCTCCTCTTAAAAAAACAGGCCCCAACAGTTTTCCGGTGTTATTCTTTCTTTTTATCCCAATACTCAGAACTCTTGTGTCATTAGCCAGTGGGGGCATGTGGTGGTATAAACCATGTATGGAAATCCAAGGGGGCCCCAGCTAAGGGGACAGATAGACTTGGGTATTTTTCTACCAATCTTTACAAATGGTAACTTGAAATAAAAAGTTCATTCTGGAGCCAATAAGCCCTCTGGGTTATTCTTATGTTCATTAAAGTTTGAGAACCATTGAAATAGATGACGTGGGGCAACTGTTCCTAATTATTCCAGAATCCTAAAATCCCTTAATATATTAACTTAGGTTTTGGGACTTGACCTCAAGGCTATTTGAGTTTTCTTGTTGTATAATCCTATTAAGCCAAGGACTAGTTTAACTATTTCTCCAAGAGACACTTCAACATTCTGGATTTATAGCCTATGGGTTTTCTGAATGAGTGTGGGCTATATGACATAAAGACTATCAGTTGCCAAATAACTACAATCCTATCCTATGAAATCAATCAATATCCACCAATTTGAAATGATTGCTTAGATTAATTAAGAATAGAATGATCCACTAATATCCTTCCATTTAATAGCTCTGTGAACTGATAAACATTTGAATTGTACTTAATCAAGTTATCTCCATGTGCTGGGTCCCATTGTGATGAATTCTGGGCTGTTCCTTTCTGACTTGAAAACCAAAGTGTTGAGAATGTAGTAAATGTCACACTTACTGGTGAGACAGTAAGGCTGGTATTTACTATTAAGTTCTACAGCTCTGGGCCATTGGGATTTACACTTATTTAATTGTAGACATACTAAAGAGTTGATGAAGTAGGTGATATAAAACAATAGAAAGAAAACTGTATTTGAATATTAACTAGTTTAGGCATTAAACCTCCAAACTGTATTTGGAAGTCCTGGTAGTAAACAAGATTTTCAGGAAAGCCTGCAAACAAGGACTGTAGAATACTGAAATACACAAATTATATTGGCTATCTATCATTGAAGAAATAGTATGTTCATTTAGCATTTGGGAAGAAAATTAGATTTCCAGTCTCAGGGAACTTTTACAAACAATTAGTGCTGGGACACCTGGGTGGCTCAGCAGTTGAGCATCTGCCTTTGGCTCAGGGCATGATCCTGGAGTCCCTGGATTGAGTCCTGTATGGGGCTCCCGGCATGGAGCCTGCCTCTCCCTTTGTCTGTGTCTCTGCCTCTCTCTCTCATGAATAAATAAGTTCTTTTAAAAAAATAAAAAATAAAAACAACTAATGCTAATTATATACTCAACAAAGCAGAAATATATTTTCACTCTTTAGATTCCTATTTTTTTTTAACTCTTTTGATTTTAAAAAATCAGAATCAGGGGATCCCTGGGTGGCGCAGCGGTTTGGCGCCTGCCTTTGGCCCAGGGCGCGATCCTGGAGACCCGGGATCGAATCCCACGTCAGGCTCCCGGTGCATGGAGCCTGCTTCTCCCTCTGCCTGTGTCTCTGCCCCTCTCTCTCTCTCTCTGTATGACTATCATAAATTAAAAAAAAAAAATCAGAATCATTTGGTTAACAAATGAATAGAACAAAGGCTTTATTCGATATCCAATAATAATAAAAGTGACAGACTGAAACACATGATTTTTCACCTGCTAGTGAAAGATATAGCTTAGGCAATGTTATGGTTTAGGTTGTGCCCCCTCAAAGTTCATACATTGAAGGCCTGAACCCTAGTACCCTAGAATGTGACTGCATTTTGAGATAGGATCTTTATTTTTTATTATTATTATTTTTTTTAATTTTTATTTATTTATGACAGTCACACAGAGAGAGAGAGAGAGAGAGGCAGAGACACAGGCAGAGAGAGAAGCAGGCTCCATGCACCGGGAGCCCGACATGGGATTCGATGCCGGGTCCCCAGGATCGCACCCTGGGCCAAAGGCAGGCGCCAAACCGCTGCGCCACCCAGGGATCCCCTTTTTATTATTTTTTTAAAGATTTTATTCACTTATTTGAGAGAGAGAGAGCACACAAACAGGGGGGAGGAGCAGAGGCAAAGGGAGAAGTAGACTCCCTGCTGAGCAGGCAGCCCGATGATGGATGATTCGATGCGGGGCTCAATCCCAGGACCCTAATATCATGACCTGAACTGAAAGCAGATGCTTAACCGACTGAGCCACCCAGGCACTCTTGAGATAGGATCTTTAAAGAGGTAATTAAATTAAAATGGGGTCATTAGGGTGGGTAATAAGCTAATATGACTAGTATCCTAATAAGAAGGGGAAATTTGGACGCAGACTTACAGAGGAAAGACCATGTGGAGGTGCAGGGAAAAGATGACCATCTATAAGTCAAGGACAGAGGTCATCAGAAGAAACCAACCCTGCCAATACCTTGTTTTGGACTTCCAGTCTCCAGAACTATGAGAAAATTAAATTTCTGATGTTTAAGTCACACAGTACTTTGTTATGGTAATTCTAGCAAACTGATACAATAAGGAGTTGCCAATCAGTAAATTCCTTAATTTGTGTATTTCCTACAGCTGAAGACCACCTACGAAGATGCACACCTTGGAGGATAATTTACCATGGACCATCCCATTTCCCGGTTTAAAATTTCCTCATTTCAAATAATAATAATAATGACAACAAATAAAAATTTTTTAAAAATAATAAAATTCCTTCATTTCATCCCAAGGTTTCCTCACGCAGTTTTTGCTGCAACATATTGCTGCTCCTACGTCTACCTCCACTAAGGCCATCATTCTTCCTTCTTCTTCCCTTCCCTGCCATATAGCTCAAAACACATGAAAAACAAAATGAGCAGAACAAAACTGCAAAAATTACAAAATGCAAATTACAAATAACAGAATAGAGAGCCACTCAGATACATACCATTTTGGGGAAAATGCACAGCCTGGATTTAGTAGAATACATTCAAGGAAAGACACAGTCTTTGGGTAATTTGGTGAAGCCTCTCATTTAAAATTTAAACTTTGAGCCACGTCAGTTTGAAGTCCTCAGACTGTGTGACTGATAGAAAACAACAGCAGGGCCATCTGGGTGGCTCAGCGATTGAGCGTCTGCTTTTGGCTCAGGTCATGATGTGGGGGTCCTGGGATTGAGTTCTGCATTAGGCTCCCTATACAGAGCCTGCTTCTCCCTCTGCCTGTGTCTCTGCCTCTCTCTGTGTGTCTCTCATGAATAAATAAATAAAATCTTTTTGAAAAAAAGAAAAGAAAACTGAGCATAAGAAAGGGACTATCTCAAAGCAGAGCACTGTGGAGCAAGAACAGACTAAGTCCCAGAAAAGAGAATTCAGGTAGAGGCATGGTCCTTATTCACTCCTGCACCAATTCCTTAGTGTCACAGAATCTGAAGTTAATATTTAAATCCTAGTGGATAGTATTTGTAGTTTTGCATATAGCCCATTATATGATTCAGGTGCAGACTTCATACCACTTGAAGCCCAGGCCAACTGAAGGATGCTCCTGAGAAACTGACCCTTACTTTACCCAGTCCCATAGTAAACAAGAAGGTATTAGATTGTTTTCACTTGCCCCTGGTGAGCAGGTAGATGTGTGGCCAGAGTCTTCACAATGATCAGGTGGGAGATAAGATCAAAGCAAAGAGAACTCCTCAATGAGGGTGGTCAACTGCCTCAGTTTCCCTGGGACTTCCCTAGTTTTAGCACTGAGAGTCCAGTGTTCTAAGAAACCCCTCAGAGATGAGCAAACCAGGATGGTTTGAAAATCTAGACATTAATCCATGCCAATGGTTTAATTCCTATGGAAAACTTTGGAGAACCTCTGTTTGGAAGCATGGTGTGTTGTATCCTGCTTTTACACAGCAGACCATTTCTGTAAATATCTAAATCCTTTGCCATAAAAGAAACTTCACAGCCTTTAACTATGTGGGAAGCAATCATTCCATTACCATCCCATTGGATAACCACACATGGGGCAAACAGGACAGAGAGTTCTTATTCTATGGTATGCATTCATCCATTCTCAATCCATTTGTTGTATTTATATAATCACATGATAAAGAATATATAAGTGTTTGTTACAGATAACTGGGAATGACAATGAACACAAATGACAACCTGAGTCAGGATTCTGGTGCCTAGAGTGAGCAGGTCATACCTCCTGATAAGTAGGTCATACCCCCCTAGAGAATAGTCTTTTAAAAGATCCCACTCTTGGGCAGCCCCGGTGGCCCAGCGGTTTAGCGCCACCTTCAGCCCGGGGTGTGATCCTGGAGACCTGGAATCGAGTCCCACGTTGGGCTCCCTGTGTGGAGCCTGCTTCTCCCTCTGCCTCTCTCTCTCTCTCTCTCTCTCTCTCTCTCCCCGCCCAATCATGAATAAATAAATAAAATCTTAAAAAAAAAAAAAAGATCCCACTCTTGGGGATTCCTGGGTGGCTCAGCGGTTTAGCACATGATCCTGGAGTCCCAGGATGGAGTCCCACATGGGGTTTCCTGCATGGAGCCTGCTTCTCCCTCTGCCTGTGTCTCTGTCTCTCTCTCTGTCTCTCCCTCTCTGTGTCTCTCATGAATAAGTAAATAAAATATTTAAAAAGTAAATAAATGAATAAAGAGATTCCACTCTTGTTTGAGAAACCTATACTTTGTATTACTTTGGAGGCAAAAGTTGGAGGAACTAATTTGAAATTACACCAGGGAAAGAATATAACCTAGGCCAGAGCCAGTTGATACTATCAGTAGAAACAGAAGTATGTCAGTCTCTGGAGCCCCCAGAGGTGGGGAAAGAGGATCTGCAGTGAAAAGAAGTCAGCCTCCCTCAGTTCCTCACTGTGGGGTCTTTGGAGTTTCTCTTCTACCTGAGGCTGTCTTTACCTTTCACTCCATGAACTCTTGTCATACTAAAAGTCATCACTCATGGTTTAGAGATAAGAAAGTTCCTTTCCCTGGTAGTGCATGGTGATGCATTCTTCAGATAGCATTTTCCCCACAGAAAGTCACTCTTATGAAGAACTCCATTTCGGGCACATTCAAACTACAGACCCCAGAGGAGCCTGGGTGGCTCAGTTAGTTAAGTATCTGTCCAATTCTTGATCTCAGCTCTTGATCTCAGGGTTGTAAGTTCAAGCTGGGTGTGGATTCTACTTTAAAAAGTAACAAAAAAATAAAATAAAATAAACCACAGACTCCAGTCACTATATAAAATATCCCTTCTATTTCATGTTCCAAAAAACCTACAGAGACCTTTTTTTTGGAGAGGGGCATACAGCCATTTGTGGGACTGTCATTAAAAAATTATGGGCATTTTAACAACTCCAGGTAACTTTTGCTTTAAGATGTATCATGCTTATTTCTCAGACTTCTCTGGAAGCAAATTATTAGAAAATTCTTTATCATAAAAAGGAAAATTCTTATCAAAACAAATGGAATTTCTAGAGCTCAAAAAGTCCAGGAAATTAAAAGAAACTTCCTACCTAAAAAATCTAACTATGTTGTCTATAACCACATTAATGGTGGTTTTCGTCTATTGATAAAAAAAATTAATCAGATAGTGAAATGAAAGGGTAGATCCTCTGTAAGGTTGAAATCTGGAAATTTCAGGAAAGATACACTTGTCAGCACCTGCTTACTTCTGGCCTGAGCACAATAATGGAAACCCAGTGAAATCCAAACTTTAAGACCTCAGTTCCTTTTTAAACTTGCAAACGATATCTATTTTGACAACTCAACCAGTGTTAAAATGATACAACTGCTAAGTTTTGTCTGCTGGAATGAGTTGTCTTTTGGAAACCAGAGTGTTCTGAGAATTTAACAAGCCTGACATTCTCCCAAAACATATTTCTTTTGTATAAATATTCAACTTACAAAACAAAAATCCTAAATAAATCAGTACATTCTACATCTTAAATTGTTCCTGTCAACATAGAAATGTCTAAAGGTTCCTTTGAAAGTTAGGGGCGAAAGGTATGGCAGGTCATTAAACCTATTGACCACCAGATGAGTTTCCTATATGAAATCTGCCCCACTGAAGTCTCTTTTATTTTATTATGCATCCCTTGGCAGTGATGAATATAATAATCATAATGCTTTGTACCTGTTGGTTGCTTTGTAATTGTCTTGTTGTGGTGTGTTCCTTAGTTTGCTTATACTTTGACCCTGGATCCCACTCTGGTTTCATCCAGCTTGTCTATGTCTGCATGCTCATATATACACACACACACATACACACACACATGCACACATCCATATACACATACACTGTATGTACTCACAGGCACACTTCCATACAACAATGCATTATCTGGTCCTCAAGGGTAAAAAATACAACTTCTGACTTTGACATCTCTCCTCCAGAAAGTAAATATTCATTATTTAGTATATACTCAATAACTGAGAGACTAGATATGAATATATTCTTCTCTAATATGTTATAAAGAATATAAAATATTCTTCTAAAAGTAGTTATTTTTGGTCTTCATTTACGGAATAAAACAGATGAAAAGCAAGAGAGGTTATACTCCACAAAAAGATTGTCACCTGTTCATTTAGCCATCAAAAATAGACACCTAGGAAAATGGTATGTATATGGAAGCATCTGTGATCATATGTTCTCTGCATTTGTCTTTCTCTATATATTATTACTCAATGATTCTGTTTTCTTCAAACACGCTCCATCCTGAATGCTAATTACACTGCTTATTACAAATGATCACAGGTAATTGCATGGCGCAGTATCTCCACTGGATGGCACGTGTGTGTAATATCTTGCCCCTGAGCCCAACATTTACAATTTTATTTTCTTCCAGTTTGATTAAATGAGTGTTGATAAAATAGCCTTAAAGCAAATCTCTTTAAAAACAAATATTCCAAACACTACTTCTATGTCATATGCTATATAGAATGGCTCAATGATTTGTTGATCAGATAATTAAATATTTTCAACAAATATTTCTATACAGAGGATCCCTGGGTGGCTCAGCAGTTTAGCGCCTGCCTTTGGTCCAGGGTGCGATCCTGGGGACCCTGGATCAAGTCCCACATCGGGCTTCCTGCATGGAGCCTGCTTCTCCCTCCGCCTGTGTTTCTGCCTCTCTCTCTCTCTGTGTCTCTCATGAATAAATAAATAAAATCTTTTAAAAAATTAAAAAAATATTTCTATACAAGAAATATTTTCTTGATTTCTCTTGATGTAATAATTCTTCTCTATAATGAAAGTACCTGAATATGGGTTGTTTACACTTCAGGAAGAGAAGTTGGGAAATGTCAGGAAAACTAATATTAATAGGTCAAACCACTCATTAAAACAAAAGTGTGTGTGTGTGTGTGTGTGTGTGTGTAGACATATACTATATATATATATACACACAAAGGTATTATGTAGAATGTTAATGAGTTTGTATCAAGTATCATTGGGTTTACATGACTTACCCATTTCCTCATTTTAATTGTATGGATATACATACACACACATATATACACATATTTGGATATATATGTATTTGTATATGATTTGTGTGTATGAATACATGTATGTGTGTATATGTATATATTTACTGAATTAATTAAAATAAATAAAGAGAGAAGGAAAGTAAAACTGACATCAGACTTCACAACATTCAATACCAGGAAACAATTAAGCAAAGTCTAGTTGTTTTTAGGTGAAAAGAAATTATGACCTAATTATACTATACCCATATACAGTATATTTTTAGAGGCAATATGTGGACATTTTCAACACAAAAGAACTCAGAAAATATAATACTTATATGACCTTCCTGAAAAAAACTACTTTATAATAAATTCAGCCAATTAAGAGATGAATCAAAATAAGTAGTTCGGGTATAGCAAAGCCATTGTAAAAGGACAGGAAGTGCTATTTATTTATTTATTTATTTATTTATTTATGTATGTTGTTGCTTGCTTGTTTGTTTGTTTTTAAAGATTTTATTTATTTATGAGAGATACAAAGAGAGAGAGGCAGAGACATAGGCAGAGGGAGAAGTAGGCCCGGGACACCGAGGGACACCGAGATCACGCACTGAGCCAAAGGCAGAGGCTCAACCACTGAGCCACCCAGGTATCCTAGAACTGCTTTTTATTTTGGTGTAGTCCTAATAGTTTAATTTGCTTGTGGAAACATATCTAGAAAGATGTTTCTACAGCTAATGTCAAAGAAATTACTGCTTCTGTTTTCTTCTACAAAATTTATGGTTCAGGTCCCACTTTCAGATCTTTAATCCTTTTTGAGGGTTTGTGTGTGTGTGTGTGTGTGTGTGTGTGTGTGTGTATGGTGTGAGAAAGTGTAGCCGTCTAGTTTTTCCAATACCATTTGTTAAAGAGACTGTCTTTTCCCCATTGTATATTCTTGTCTCTTTTGTCAAAGATTAATAGACCATACAATTGTGGGTTTATTTCTGGACTCTCCATTCTGTTCTCTTGATCTATATATCTATTTTTATGCCAGTATCATATTGTTTTGATTATTATGGCTTAGAATATATCTTTTTTTTAAAAGATTTTATTTATTTATTCATGAGAGACACACACACACACACACACAGAGAGGCAGAGACACAAGCAGAGGGAGAAGCAGGCTCCACGCAGGGAGCCCGACGTGGAACTCGATCCCAGGTCTCCAGGATCACACCCTGGGCCGAAGGTGGCGCTAAACCACTGAGCCACTGGGGCTGCCCTAGAAAATATCTTGAAACCCAGAATTGTCATAACTACAGCTTTGTTCTTCTTTCTTAAAATTGCTTTGGCTATGTGGGGTCTTTTGTGGCTCCTTACAAATTTTTGGATTATTTGTTCTAGTTTTTATATAGCAAAGGAATCCATTAACAAAACAAAAATGCAACCTACTGAATGGGAGAAGACATTTGCAAATGATGGTTTTCGATAAGGAGTTAATACCTAAAATATATAAAGAATTTTAACTCAATACCAAAATATATAATATATATATTATATATTTATATATTATATATATATTATATATATATAATATATATAACTCAATACCAAAAAAATAATCCAACTAAGAAACAGAGGACCTGAATAGACATTTTTCCAAAGAAAACATACAGATGGCCAACAGACACATGGAAAGATGCTCAATGTCCCTAATCACTGGGGAAATGCAACTTAAAACCAGAATGAGATATTATCTGACATCTGTCAGAATGGCTAAAATAAAAAATACAAGAAATAACAAATGTTAGCGAAGATACAGAGAAAAAGGAACCATCGTGCACTGCTGGTAGAAATGTAAATTGGTGCAGCTTCTGTGGAAAACAGTATGAAGGTTCCTCGAAAAATTAAAGATAGAATTACCATATGATTCAGTAATTCCACTACTGAGTATTTACCCAAAGACAATGAAAGCACTAATTTAAAAAGATAAATGTAACCCTATGTTTATTGCAGCCCTGTTTACAATGGCCAAGATAAGGAAGCAACCTAGGTGTCCATCAATAGATGAACGGATAAAGAAGATATGGTAAGGGATGCCTGGGTGGCTTAGTGGTTGGGCACCTGCCTTTGGCTCATGTCGTGATCCCGGGATCCAGGATTGAGTCCCGCATCGGGCCCCTGCGAGGAACCTGCTTCTCCCTCTGCCTATGTCTCTGCCTCTCTCTATCTCTGTCTCTGTCTCTCACGAATAAATAAATAAATCTTTAAAAAAAAAAGATACAGTACATATATATGCAAGGAATATTATTCAGTCATAAAAAATAAATCTTGTCATTTGCAATAATGTAGATGGACCTACAGAATATAATGCTAAGTGAAATAAGTGATTCAAAGATTAATATCTTGGGATCCCTGGGTGGCGCAGCGGTTTGGCGCCTGCCTTTGGCCCAGGGCGTGATCCCGGAGAACCGGGATCAAATCCCACATCGGGCTCCCTGTGCATGGAGCCTGCTTCTCCCTCTGCCTGTGTCTCTGCCTCCCTCTCTGTAACTATCATAAAAAAAAAAAAATTAATATCTTATGATTTCACTCATATGTAGAATTTGAGGAACAAAGCAAATGAACAAATAAAGAAAAAAGGAAACAAAAAAACAGACTCTTAAATGCAGAAGACAAACTGGTGATTGCCAGAAGGGAGGTAAGTGAGAGGGATGGGTGAAATAGATAAAGGGGATTAAGAGTATACTTATGAGCACTGAGAAAAGTATAGAACTGTTCAATCATTATATTATATACCTGAAACTAATATAACATTGTATAACTACACCTCAATTTAAAAAGGGGGGGGCAGGGCTCCTGGGTGGCTCAGTCCATTAAGTGTCCAACTCTTGATTTCCGCTTAGGTCCTATTTCAGGATTGTGGGATGGAGCCCTTACTTGGACTCTGCCCTTAGTGCATGGAGTCTGCTTGTTCCTCTCCTGCTCCTCCCTCCAATCCCCTCCCTCTCAAATAAATAAGTGAAATATTAAAAAAAATAAAATAAATTTTAAGAAAGGACAGCAAGTGAATCTCAAATCCATTAGTTCAAGATTAATCAACTATGGGAATTATAATTACAGAAAAGAAAGTGAATAATGTAAATCTGCATAAAATAAAAATTATAAAATAACTAAAATTGGGAAACAAGGAAAAAGAAGATGAGGGAGTATTAAATACCTTCATCTTTTATAGTAGAGTGTCAATTGTTATTTCTATAATTGAAATATGTGATTAAAAAATAATGAATGGAGGGGCACCTGGATGCCTCAGTCAGTTAAGCGTCTGACTGTTGATTTTGCCTCAGGTCATGATCTCAGGGTTTCAAGCCCAGAATCGAGTTTCACATTGGGTATGGAGCTTGCTTAAGTTTTTCTTCCCTCTGCCTCTGCCCCACCCTCCTCTCTGAAAAATATAAATAAAATAATAATAAGTGGATCATCGTAATAATAATAATAATAATAATAAAATTTTCATCATAGAGTCTTAGAGTGATTTTAGAATAATTTTTGTGAGGTTATGTTCAATTTCAATAATTACTTTTTTTTTTTAATTTTTATTTATTTATGATAGTCACAGAGAGAGAGAGAGAGAGAGAGAGGCAGAGACACAGGCAGAGGGAGAAGCAGGCTCCATGCACCGGGAGCCTGACGTGGGATTCGATCCCGGGTCTCCAGGATCGCGCCCTGGGCCAAAGGCAGGCGCCAAACCGCTGCGCCACCCAGGGATCCCTCAATAATTACTTTTATTTCAGATTTTCTTTTTCCATTGGAATCAGCTACAATATAATATTTTTTATTTTAAGTAACAAAATTTATAACAGATTTTATGATCATCTACGTTGCTATATACCCATCTATCTATTAAGACAGTATATAAAATTATTTTACATAAAGCTCACCTTTATGTAAAGGGTAACAATAGTTATTTCTGGGTAAGAAATTTGTGGTGATTTTATTTATCATTTATTTATTTTAAAGACTTATTTATTTTTAGAGAGGGAGGAGAAGCAGAGGGGCAGAGGGAGAAAGAGAGAATCTTAAGCAGACTTCCCAGTCAACACATAGCCTAATGCAGGGCTCAGTCTCACAATCCTGAGATCATGACCTGAACTGAAACCAAGAGTTGGACATTTAACCAACTGGGCCACCCAGGCACCCCAATTTGTGGTGATTTTAAAACCTCTGTCTTGGCAGCCCAGGTGGCTCAGTGGTTTAGCGCCGCCTTCAGCCCAGGGCATGATCCTGGAGACCAGGGATCGAGTCCCACGTCCGGCTCTCTGCATGGAGCCGGCTTCTCCCTCTGCCTGTGTCTCTGCCTCTCTCTCTCTCTGTCTCTCTGTCTCTCTCATGAATAAATAAATAAATCTTTAAAAAATTTAAAAAATAAAATAAAATTTCTGTCTTTGTACTTTTATGTTTTGTTTGAATTCTTTTTTGGTAACAGTAATATTTACAAAATTGAATACTTTTTCTTGAAAAAATATGCCAATGTATTAACAAAAATTCAAAGTTATGGGAATATATATATTATTATTTTATTTTATGTTTATCTATTGTTTTAAAATTCCCCACCACATCCCTTTTAAGAATTTTAAGTCTATAATTTCTTATCATTTAAATATTTAGTAGCATTCCAGATAATTAGATACAAGATTCCACATAATCAGATATAAGATTCTGACTCAGTAATTATTTAAAAGAGTATTTTTAAAATTTCCAAATGATTGGACTTCAATAATTTTAAAATTTATTACTTTCCAGTTTTATTACATAATGATTTTTTTAAAAAAGATTTTTATTTATTTATTTGAGAGAGCGTGAGAGAGAGCATGAGAGGGAGGAAGGGCAGAAGAAGAAGCAGACTCCCTGCTGAGCAGGGAGCCCAGTGGGGGGCTTGATCTGAGGATCATTGGGATTATGACCCGAACCAAAGACACGTAACTGACTGAGCCACCCAGGCGCCCCTACGTAATGATTTCCAGGTTGGGGAATTTATAAGGTTTTCTCGGTGGCCTATTTATGATAAATTTTTACCAATATTCTGTGAAAACTGAAACAAGATCTATAGGAATTGAAGTCTGATAAGTAATTTACAGGTTGTTTATATCCTTATGAGGATTTGTTTATGTTTATGTTTACAGAGAGGTTATGTTTTACCTCTCTGATTTATCAAATACTTAAACAAAAGTTTTACTACTTCACACCATACACGAAATGAACTCAAAATGGATCAAAGACTTAACTAGGCATATATGGAAGAGTTAAAGCTATAAAATTTTAAGGAGTCTATCTTTCTGACCTTGAATTAAGCACTGGTTTCTTAGATATGACTATTTTTAAAAAGATTTTATTTATTTATTTGAGATAGAGAGCAAGAGCGAGTAAGAGAGAGAGAGAGAAAGTGAGCACAAGGAGGGGAGGGGGCAGAGGGAGAAGAAGAAGCAGCTCAGCCGGGAGCCTGATGATGGGCTCAGATATGACCAAAAGGAAAAGCAACAAAAGTAAAAAATTAGATAAACTGCACTTCACCCAAATTAAAAACTTTGTGTGTCAAAGGACATTATCAAGAAAGTGGAAAGATATCCACACCTGACTGGCTCCAATTGATAGAGTCTGTGTCTTGATCTCAGTATTGTGAGTTCAAGCCCCATGTTGGGTATAGAGATTACTTTAAAAACATTTAAAAATGGGGATCCCTGGGTGGCTCAGCAGTTTAGCACCTGCCTTCAGCCCAGGGCCGCCTGCCTTTGGCCCAGGACATGATCCTGGAGTCCCAGGATCAAGTCCCACATCAGGCTCCCTGCATGTAGCCTGCTTCTCCCTCTGCCTGTGTCTCTGTCTCTGTCTCTGTCTCTCTCTCTCTGTCTCTCATGAATAAATAAATAAAATCTTTTTTAAAAAATTTAAAAAGTAAAAATTTAAAAAGGAAGTAGAAAGATAACACAGAATTGGAGAAAGTATTTGCAAATTATATATTTGACAAAAGATTATCTACAGTATATAAAGAACTCTTATAACTCAAAAATATGAAAGTACAAATAACCTAATTAAAAATAGTCAAAGGATTGGGGTGCCTGGGTGACTCAGCCAGTTAAGCGTCTACCTTTGGCTCAGGTCATGATCCCAGGGTCCTGGGATGGAGCCCATCATCAGGCTCCCGGCTGGGCTGCTTCTTCTTTTTCCTCTGCTCCTCTCCCCTCCTTGTGCTCACTTTCTATCTCTCTCTCTTACTCGCTCTTGCTCTCTATCTCAAATAAATAAATAAAATCTTTAAAAAAATAGTCAAAGGATCAAGGTAGATATTTCTCCAAAGAAGATTTACAAATGGCCAATAAGCACATGAAAAATATGCTCAATATCACTTTAGCCATCAGGGAAATGTCTTTCAAAGCCACAGTGAGTTACCATTTCATCCCTACAAGGATGGTTATAACTAAAAAACAAAACTAAAGAATAGAATAACAAGTGTTGGCAAGGATGTGGAACAGTTAGAACTCTCATTCTTTGTTTGTGGAATATGAACTTGTGCAGCCACTGTGGGAAAGGGTCTGGTAGTTCCTCAAAAGGTTCAACAGAGTTATATGATCCAGCAATTCCACTTATAGGTATATACCCAAGACAATTGAAAACATATGTTCACACAAAAACTTATACACAAATGTTCATAGCAACATTATTCACAATAGTCAAAAAGTGAAAACAACCCAAACAAACAAATTATCCATCAACTGATAAATAGATAAATAAAATGTGGTATGCTTATACAAAGAAATATTATTCAGCAATAAAAATAAATGAAGTACATGCTACATTAAGTGAACATACTGCAAAATGGGTGAACCTTGGCAACTTTATACTAAGTGAAAGAAGCCAATAACAAAAGGGCACATATTTTGTGATTCCATTTATATGAAATTTCCAGAGTAGGCAAAGCCATACAAGAAAGTATATTAGTGGTTGCCTAGGTTTACCTAGAGGTTTAGAGAGAAATAGGAGAAGACTGCTAATGAGCATGAGGTTTCTTTTTTTGGGTGATGAAAAAGTTCTATGGATTGTTGATCACACAATTCTGTAAATATACTAAAAAATGATGAATTGTACACTTTAAATGGAAGAATTTTAAGGTATGTATAGAAGGCTGAATAATGGACCTCAAAGACAGCAGGTTCTAATCCTTGGAATCTGTAAATATGACCTGGTATGGGAAAGTCTTTGTAGCTGTGATTAAGTTAAGGTATTTTAGATGAGGAGATTATCCTGGGTTATGTAATCACATATATCCTTATAAGGGGGAGGTTTCTCAGACAGAAGAGGATGAGGCACTATGGCCACAGAAGCAGAGATTGGTGATTGTAGCCACAAGCCAACCACCAGAAGCTACAAGAGGCAATTTTCTACAAGACTCTCTAGAGTGAATGCAACCCTGCCAACAGCGTGACTTTGGCCCAGTAATAATGATTTTGCGCTTCTGGCCTCCAGAACTATGAGGGAATAATTTGTTTTTTAGCAACCAAATTCGTGGTAATTTGTTGCAGCAACTATAGGAAATAAATGTAGTATGTGAATTATATCTCAATAAAGCTATTATCAAAAAAGTTTTAATATTTAATTGTTAACTTTTCATTATATTTCTAATCTATTTTTCTTTTTTAAAAAAAGATAGTATTTATTTATTTTGAGGGGGGGAGTCGGGGGAGAGTCAGAGAGAGGGGGAGGGAATCTCAAGCAGACTCCATGAGTGCAGAGCCCAACACAGGGTTCAATCCCACAACCCTGAGAACATGACCTGAAGTGAAACCATGAGTCAGACACTTAACCAACTGAGCCACCCAGTACCCTTTCTTTTTTTCCTTTTATATATTCTAATTTCCATAAATTCATAGTTTTAAATTAGTCCTATCATCTTTATTATTTTTAAATTTTAGAAACTTAAAATTTTAACATTTACAAATATAAAAATAGTCTTGGTTCCATGACATGATTCTTAATATTTAAATCTGCTGTTTTGTTTATTGTTTATTTTCATTATTTGATATTCTTTTAACAATGGTTTTAATTTCATCTTTTTTGTCACTTTTTATTAGATACTTTGCTTATTATAAAGTGCATACAGCATCTTTTTTCCATTATCAAAACCCACCAATCATAAGGTAGACTACTGATTTAGATATTTTAAAGTTATATAGAAAATGTTTAACTTCACTAGTAATCAAAAAGATAAAAGTTAAAAAACAAAATGCATTCAAATTGGAGTGGTTTTTCTTTTTAAGATTTTATTTATTTATTTGAGAGAGAGAGAGAAAGTGTGAGCAGGGAGGGGCAGAGGAGGAGGAAGAAGGAGAAAGAATCTGAAGCAGACTCTGTCTGCATTGAGTGCAGAGCCCAAAGCAGGACTGGATCCCACAACCACCAGATTATGACCTGAGCCAAAACCAAGAGTCCCAGGCTCAACCAGCTGAGCCACCCAGGCACCCTGCAGAGGTTTCTTATAGTCGATAATACCCACTGTTGGTGAGAATATGGTACTTTGAAAGCTCTCATACATTGATAATGGGAGAATAAATCAATACAATTAAAAGCATAATTTGACAATAGATACCCAAATCTTTCCAGTGTGCATTCTTTGACCTAGTAATACCCTCTAGGAATCTATCCTAAAAATTACTAGAGTTGTGTCTTAGCTGAGGCTGCCATAGCAAAATTCCAAAAACTGCTGGCTTCAACAACAGAAATTTGTTTTCCCATAGTTCTGGAGGCTGAAAAAGCTTTATTGCTTTACTATAGTAAAATCTGTATTACATTTTTATTAAAAAAATAAAAGTTTCTAAATTGCCCACTTTTAGGGAAACTAGTATAAGCCAAAAAGCCAAGTAGCACATAGAATCAGTGTCTTGCAAAGAAATAGAAATATTACTACACTAAAGCAATAAGGCCTTAGCTTTTTCTAAACCATGTTAATATTATAGTTCATTCTTTTGTATATTTCTTAGTAACTTGTCTTGTTTGTATCATCAAGATTGTAATTTATGGCAGTGATTTACTGACAACATGGAGAGGCTAATGCCGTTGAAATATTTTTACCACTTTCAGGGAGAAAGGAACATGCCACATCACACAAAACCACAGGGGAAGCACCAGGTTTGGTCAGAAGAGGACTAAGGAGAAAGTCTAGGTCAGAGCCTTTATTGGGTTTCCTCAGGAAAAGTAAGACAGGGTATGGTGAACAGCTTAGAATTGGCTAGCTTGAATAATTCTGGTGGGCTTTGGGGCATAGGCGCCATCCCTAGTTGTCTGGTACCTGGCCCTGGGTTGATTTAGGTCAGAGGAAATATTGGCTTGGTGAGATTTAGATAAGGAGGTGGTTCAGGGTATGGGGTTTGGGTCACAGGAAAGATAAAAACAACTTTGGATATGAGTTTGGTCCTGTGACTAATGGCTGCCATGTAGACAAATACAGATCTAAGAAACCACAGAATGTAACTAAGACAGAATTGTCACATTTTTCTATGATAATGACTTCAAGAAGGATTCCAGAATTCTTCACACAGAACTTTGAAACTGTATACAGTATATAGTCATCACCTACAATGGAGCCAGGGTATAGGAGAGAAGGAAAAAGTTACCCTGACTCTGGGACTCAGAGAAAAACCAGGGAAATTAGAGGAAAGACATGAACAAATATAAAATCAGCCTATAAAAGACTTAGGACTCTGGTACCATTAGATGGCTTCTTTTGCTTATCTTAATACAACCCAAATACAAAAGTAATCCCATGCTTTTTCAGATAAAATGTTCCATAGATGAAAGACTCTTAACTCTAGGAAATAAACTGAGGGTCGCTGGAGGGGAGGTGAGTAGGGGGATGAGGTAACTGGGTGATGGGGATTAAGGAGAGCATGTGATGGGATGAGCACTAGGTGTTACACGCAATTGATGAATTATTGAACTCTACACCTGAAACTAATGATGTACTATATGTTGACTAACTGAATTAAATTTTTTTAAGAAAATAAATACTTTGTAGACTTTGAAACCAAACTGCCTGAGTACAAATTTGCACAGCTTCCCCAATTATGAGACCTGTGCCAGTTACTTAACCATTTTGTACCTAAATGTCTTTGTCTATAGGGGATCCCTGGGTGGCTCAGCGGTTTGGCCCCTGCCTTCCACCCAGGGCGTGATCCTGTAGTCCCGGGATTGAGTCCTGGGATTGAGTCCCACATCGGGCTCCCAGCATGGAGCCTGCTTCTCCCTCTGCGTATGTCTCTCTCTCTCTCTCTCTCTTTCTCTCTCTCTCTCTCTCTCTCTCTGTGTGTGTCTCTCATAAATAAAAAAATAAAATCTTAAAAAAAAAATAAAAGCAGGAAGAAGGATTGCTGAGCACGTTACCTGAGTTAATACATGGATAGCTTAGGACAATGGCCCATAGGAAATGTTTTATAACTTTTAGATTTCATTATCTAAAAGTCAGTGAAAAAATAAGCTGGTTTTTCCTGATCTTAACTGAAGGTGTGAGTGAAGATTTTTCTCCCTTTCAAAGCAAGAGGACCACTAACTGAAAGAAGCTGTAAAATGCCTTTGATCATAAGATGTACCCTAACTTCAGAGAAGTTAAAATAAAATAAATATTGCATCTTAGAATAGAAACAAGTTAGTATACCTTAGTTTAATTTAACTCTAAGTTAATGTCTGTATGACATCCAGGCAAAATAATTTGATTCAAATAATGAATAACTTCTTACTTCTATAAATTCTGTTTTGTTCAATCTTGGTCCCATCGAGTCAACAATATCCATTGGTTTGCAACATATTTCTAATTGTGGAAAAAAGGTTATTTGCTAGTTAGTTTGGCTATAATACATTCATATTTCATATTCATTTTATAGCACTTTAAAAAAGGACATAAAATTATTTCTTAATGTCCATCTTAACATCCATCAATATTCACAATGAAGCAAATGATATATAGTTGGGTAACATTGCAATTACTACAAAATTATTATTTTTCCTGGCTTTTATTTAAACCAAGCAACCCAAACACTGAAATAAACATTTCTACATTATTAATGACCAGCCTGAGATAAAGCAAAAACAAATATTCATATCAATAGTATAAAAAAGACTACAAAAACAACTGTGTTGGTTTATGCTAGCATTTATATAAGCATGTCCTAAAATATAACACTTCTACAAATTTTCTTTTTAAATATTTTGTCTTCAATGTTTCTTAAATTAAATAAATAATATATTAATATGTTCTTTTAGTAAAGGATTCAAATAATACATTTAAATGTAGGGAGTTGGCTTGAAGATTGAGTACACTGAATGTACTGAGTTGGCTCAGTAGGGAGTTGGCGTGAGGATTCTCTTCCTCTACCGGTGCCCCTCCCCCTGCTTGTACTCTCTCAGATAAATAGGTAAATCTTTAAAAAAAAATTTTTTTTAAGCCTGCAATTCCTGCACAATAGAGACTTTCCCTCTCCTGCCAGATATTCAAGTAGGGGGAAAATCTGCTTAGAATAAATTTGAGTCTAGAAACTATTTCACATATAAATACAGAATATATTTTTTACTGTTAAATTTTCGAAGAGTGTAACTACTATGAAAATTTGAGAATGGATTGTATTTTGCTTTCTTCTGAAACTACCAAGAGCTGTCCACCATTTCAGAAAATATGTAATGAGAGATAATGTCATAAGTTTTGTCTGAATTCCAATACACCACATCTGTGTCAGTTTGCATTTGTAGCTCTCCTGTTTATGGGAATTCTATGTATATATACAAATAATTCATTTTGCTCTAATTTCAAAATGTCAAATATAATGAAAATGTTCAATTGGATATAATTTTACTTTGTTTATATCTAACCATTCATTATAAGTAAGTACAAATATCTGATTACAATATGTTTTCTAGTGAAGCTATAATCAGGCATTTATATATTGAAATACAGTACATACAATTTTCTTATATATTTCCTTATATTTTCCCTTTATATCACAATTAGGACATTATATCTTTCTTTTTAAATTCTGTGTATGTAAGTAACATTTTCTAGGAACTTGATAATCAAGGATGATAAAGGGATAATATAGAATATTTATAATATAATGGAGCACTTGACTAAAGGGATTGAAAATAACTGATTCCTTTTCTGTTTTTCTACATTCTTCATCTGGAAAGAGCAAAAGAACTTAAGTATATGTATAAGAACTTTGAATAACATATATCTCAATATTAACTCTATCTTAATCCAGCATCTGTCCCCTTACCACCTCTCTAACCCCTATTAAAGAGGGAAAAATAAAAAAAATTAAAAAAAAGAGGGAAAAATAGAAATACTATGGGAATAGGCAGGGTTACCAAGCTGTAAATCTGGATTTTGAAAAAATTCATGAAGAACATTCTGAATCTGCAAATCAAAGAAAATATACCATGTATTACTTCTCAATTGCCATATATTTAGTATTTTAGACTAAAAGCCATCTAGAGTCTATTTAAATCTTGAGTAATCCTTCTCAAGGATTCCTTCTCAACCCAGGAACAGAAATAGTAATAGTTAACATTTAGTTTATAGACTACTTCAAAGTATATCAAATGTTTTTTCACATATTCCCTCAATAATTCCCATTGAGAACGTTCTGTGTGAGAACTAGGATGCTGAAAGTGATCCTATTTTGTCCCCTCCAAGGACATTTCTAGCAATCCTCAGACACTGGGCATCTTTGGCAACCAGCTTGACAATCCAAAAAATCCTTTACAATTCCTCGTTCTTCAATTACTAAAAAACACAAAATTTCTGAGTTCTTGGTCCATTTTTTAAAAATAGATTTGAGGGATCCCTGGCTAGCTCAGTTGGTAGAGCTTGCGACTCTGATCCAGCCCCACACTGGGCATACAGCTTACTTTCAAAAAGGTAGACTTGATTTTTTAGAGCAGTTTTAGGTTCACAGAAAAATTTAGCAGAAAGTACACAGAGTTTCCATATAGTCCCTGCCCCTCCACCACATACATAGCTTCACCCCTATCAACATTCCCCACCACAGTGGTACATTTATTATAATCAATGAACCTACATGAAATATCATCCAAAGTCTATGGTTTACATTAGGAGTCACTCTTGATGTTGTACATTTTATGGGTTTTGGCAAATGTATCATGATGTGTATCCATTGTTATTATATTCTACAGAATTGTTTGATCACACTAAAAATCCTCTGTGTTCTGCTTATTCATTTCTCCTTCTGCCTTCACTCCTGGAAACCATTGATCTAAACTGTCTCCAAAGTTTTACTTTTTTCCAGAATGTCATAAAGTTGAAAACATAGAATATGTATTCTTTTCAGATTGACCTCTTTCACTTAATAATACATATTTTTTTTCATGGCTTGATAGCTCATTTATTTTATTTTTTATTTTATTATTATTTTTTAGTTCATTTATTTTTAGTGCTAAATAATTTCCATTGTTTGGATGTGCCACAGTTTATTTATCCATTCAACCACTGAAGGAAGTCTTGGTTGTTTCCAAATTTTGGCAATTATGAATAAAGCTGCTATAAATATCCACATGCAGGTTTCTGTGTGGACATGTCTTCAACTCCTTTAGGTAAATATCAATAAGCATGATAGCTGGATCATATAATAAGAGAATGTTTGGTTTTATTTTATTTTTTTTGAATGTTTGGTTTTATAAGAAATTATAAACTGTCGTTCAAAGTGATTTTGCATTATCACCAACAATTCCCATCAGTTGCTGTGCATCTTTGTCAGCATTTGGTGTTGTCAAAGTTCTAGATCTTGACCATTCTGATAGGTGTGTAGTGGTATCTCATTGTTTTAATTTGCATTTCCTTGATGACAAGTGTGGAGCATATGCTTATTTGCCATCTATACATCTTTGGTGAAGTGTCTGTTTCGGGTCTTTTGCCCATTTTCTAAATTAGTTGTTTGTTATCTTATTGTTGAGTTTTTTTATATATTTTGGATAATGGTTCTTTATCAGAACTATCTCTTTTGCAAATATTTTCTCCTAGTCTGTGGCTTGTCTTCCTTGGTCTGTTTTTAATAATTCACTTTGAATTGAAAATATGCTTGGCTTTGTATATAACCAATAAATGTTCTCACATCTACCTATACCTAAGAGAAAATGTTCAGCTGCTAGAGTACAGTTGTTTCTTGAAGCTAAAAGACACATACTCTTTGTCTACAGAAGTAATTAGTCACACATCTACAAAAAAACAAAGAAACAAAGTGACATCTATCTATACTGAAGAGTTTGGGAACCTCAGCCAGAGTCAATATCTTAGAAATCTAGCTAGATTTTTTTTTTTTTCAAATGCTCAAGAGAAAATTGAAGAAATTGACTCTTATGGACCAGACAGGTCAAGAATCAGCTTACTCAGCAAGACTGAAAATTTAGAGGTAGGCTTCTAGCACTCTACTCAAAATTACAGCAATCATTCTCTTATCACCCACCCCTTACACTGCACAATATCATCCTTTCTTACCACAACCATAGGAATTGTTCCTTTGGGGTCTAGAATCCATTCACTGAATTGCTCCTGCAGAGCCTGCTTCCGTGTTTTGGTCACCCTGACTTTGACTTCTTTTATGAATTGTCTTTGTTCTCGTTTCTGTTTAATACTCTCCTTCATCTTGGTTACTCTAAAGGATATTGAAATAAAAGACATACTGAGTTAAGACCGATTCAGATTGTTCAAATGGCAGAAAAGAACAATTCAGAGCCTCATTTAAACTTTGTTCCTATCTTAAAAAATAAATAAAAGGGGTGCGTGTTTGGCTCATTTAGTTAAGCTTCCAATTCTTGATTTTGGCTCAAGTGGTGATCTCAGGGTCATGAGATTGGGCAGGCACGGGGCTCCATGCTCAGTGAGGAATCTGCTTGAGATTCTCTCTCCCTCATCCTCTTCCCCTCCCACTCGCTTGTGCTCTCTCTCTCAAATAAATAAATAAATCTTAAAAATAAAATAAAAAGTAAAAAAAATAAACTTTGCTCCTGTCTTTACTCCATGAGATCTTCCTTGATTTAGGCCTGAGGTGACCCTTCCTCCCCGCAGCACTTAGGTGACCCTTCCTCTCCGCAGCACTTGAATTTGGTTTAATCATATGCTACCTTCTAGTATTTTTTGACTTTTTATAAGAGGTGCGCCTTATCATACTCAACAAAATACCATACATAAGAAGTATTAAAAATAGCCCCAGAAGCTGCCACATATACCTAAAAGCAAAGCTGAATGCACTAAGGCCTTAGGATGAAGGGGCTCTCTCTTCTCTGGACCCAAAAATCATCTGGAAAGATTCTAATTCTAAGTCTAGAGTGGAAGCCTAGAAGCTGCATTCATAACAAGCATCTTAGGTAATTGTGATGTCTTGGACCAAACTTTGATTTCTGTCTAGGAATATATATTACCAATTTCCTTTAAACATCTAGAGTCAAATATTTTGACAGCCTCTAAGCATAACAGTTATCCTTATATTCAGATAGAGCTTTATCACCCAAGTTGGGAATGGGGAAAGTGTCGTGATTTTTTTTAAATTTTTATTTATTTATGATAGTCACACCCACAGAGAGAGAGAGAGAGAGAGAGGCAGAGACATAGGCAGAGGGAGAAGCAGGCTCCATGCACTGGGAGCCCGACGTGGGACTCGATCCCGAGTCTCCAGGATCACGCCCTGGGCCAAAGGCAGGCGCCACCGCTGCGCCACCCAGGGATCCCCCGAAAGTGTCATGATTTTAATTGTTCCCATATTCATCATCCCTATTAAGACTTTAAAACCCTCGAACTGGTTTTGACTGAAACACCAAAATGACTCAGAATAATCAAAATAGCTGCTGGTTTCAAATACAATTTGTTTGAGCCAGGTCTTCATCTTTTAAAGAAAAAAGACTAATGTGACCTGACAGATTTAGAAATGCAAAAGAATTTTTATTTAGGACTAGTAAATTGAATACCTCTAATAATCCAAAAGAATCAATCAAAATCTGTCATTTCTTTATTATGCCCATATAATGCCTTCAAAATTCTCAAGGTAAATAGGCCTTCAAAAATAAACTTAGAAGCTTGAAAATAAAAATAGGCAAGTGGCTTAATAGTGCAGAAAGACCTGTTTTTGAGCTGCTGGAAGATTAATTAGTATTTTAAAGGAAGTGCTAAGCTCCTCTGATGCAAATGCTAAGCAGCCAAACCTCTACCACTTATCTCAGTTCTGCAGTCCCTTCTCTGCTGGCTCTCCTGTTCTTTCACCATTCTTCCTTCTCTCTCTTCTCTCTCTCCTTCTTTCCCCTCTTCCCTCTCACTATAAGCCATTTTCCCCACTTCTATCTTCATTCTTGCATGATTTTCTAATCTTTATCTGTATCTTTCTTCCAGCCTTTTCTCATTATTCATTCAAACACTCACTCACTAAATCAATCATTTATTCATTCATTATGCAAACATTTATTGGGTATCTACTATGGATTCTGCCATCATAAAGCTTAGGGTCCAATGCAGAACAAGATAAGTAAATAATATTGCGTAATAAGTACTGGGTATCTCCAAATTCTCCTGTGTACCAATCACTGAAATACAAAAATGGATTAGCAAAACGGGGTTTCTGTCATGTTTCCATCTGCCTAAAATACTTTCCTCCTCTCTTTGTTTCACTAAATCCTCTACGCCCGTCCTTTAGGACTCTGCTCAGACATCATTTCCTCCCTCTTCTTAATAAAGAAACAAAACCTAGTTTGTATTTCAGGGCCACTGTACATGAGACTCCAAATATAATCCAAATGGATTTTAAATTGATTTTGTAACTCATTCAGGGAATGAGTAAAATTTTTCTTCTGTGGTCTGCATTATCTCATGAGGATATATATCTACATCAATCAACAGAACTTTATAGCATCCAAAACTCTTAACTTTGCATAGTGTAGGGTAGACATAACCTACAAGCAGGTTCTAAGTATAAATCTACATTTAAAATGTGATAAAGTACAAAAATGGTCACTAATTTTTCCCATTCCTGTGTACATGTCCATTTGCAGGCAACATGATGTCGCAGCTTCTCTCATTTAAGAGGTAGAATCTATTTCTGCATCTTTTGTGTCTGGCTGTGACCAAGTGACTTGCTTTGGCTAATGGGCCATTAGCAAACATGATGCAAACAGAAAGTTGAAAAATGTTATCAGTTATATCATGACAAAACTGGAAAAAATGAAAAGAAGAAGAAAAATGTTTGAACATTGGGGCTAGCCCCTTTTAATTGAACTTAGAAGCCCTTCCACCTTCACCTTGGAAATGGACCTACACTAGCCTGCTGGATAATGATCCTGTTACGTCCATTACTTTTGTAAACAGCCAACATCTTACTGTAATGTATGAATGAGTCCAATTGATAAGATGTGTAGCAGAGATGAGCCACAAGCCCAGCCCAACATTATCAACCCACAAAATCACAAGCAAATAAATTATTATTGATTTAGGCCATCAAGTTTTGAGGCATTTTGTTATGTAGCAAAAGCTAAATAAGAAAAGTTTCCCTGGGGTGCATGGGTAGCTCAGCGGTTAAGTGTTTGCCTTCAGCTCAGGGTGTGATCCTGGAGTCCTGGGATCGAGTCCTACATTAGGCTCCCTGCATGGAGCCTGCTTCTCCCTCTGTGTCTCTGCCTCACTCTCTATCTCTGTGTCTCTCATGAATAAATAAATAAAATCTTTTTTTAAAAAAAGTTTCCCCATCTTAACAAGAGTTTTGGGATGTTTTAAAGAAAAGCACAGTATAAACCTATCGAATTAAAAAATAGAAGAGCACCTGGGTGGCTCAGTCGGTAAGCATATGAATCTGGATTTTGGCTCAGGTATGTGAGATCTTGATCTCAGGGTTGTGAGATCAAGCCTCATGTTGGGCTCTATGCTGGGCACAGAGCCTGCTTAAGATTCTCTCTTCTCCCTGCCCCTCACCTCTCTAAAAAAATACAAGTAAAAATGTTCCTTATCCTAATTATGACAATCCAAATTCTATCTATTCATTCAAGCAGTACAAGGAACATCTTCCTCTTACAGCAGCCTTTGCCTATATTGTATTAAAACTGAATATTGTATTTCATCAAAATGAGTTCTAGCCAGCTTATGTGGAGAACTGACCATAAACTTTGAGTGACCTTAGTATACCACTACTGGGCCTAACTGAAGACTCTTTTTGGACTGCTGAACAATGGGACTTGTAATAATCAATCATGTACAAACTTATGGATTCATTCTATTCATACAGTGTGGTAGTTGTTGTAAGTTGTTATAAGTATAAACATTATAAAATCTCCCTTCCTAACACTTTTTAAAAACACCTAAAATTTCCTCCTCTGCAAACTAGTCAGTGAATTCTTCACTACTGTATGTTACCTTGCCTGGCAAGTTAATAAATTCAGTTTTTGTTTGTTTTTAAGTTCCAGTGATCTCAGTTTCAGAAAGCTAAATTAGAATTGCCATTCCTGGAGGATGTCCCTATTATTTATGTGATGAGTATTCCTATAAAAATCCACATATGACGTGCCTATTTAATTATAGTACTTACTTATTTTGTAAGTACTTATTTTACAAAATATTTTGTATTTTCAAAGTACATCTTATTACAAAATGAGGTTCTTGATGAAAAATGTAATGACTTAAGAAAAATCTAAGTTAATGGTTAATCAATGATATTTGAACAGATGAATAATTAGGCCTATTTAGAATTTTATGAAATGATGAAAAACATTTATCATAGCTTCCCCACTAAATACTGATAATTAATTCCAAAGATTTCAAAATTAAATACTCAATTACCCTAAAGTAAGATATATTTTATAATAATCATATGTATCTAAAGGCAAAAACAAAAAAGTAAAACACACACGCACAAAAAAACTTTCATCATGAAAGCAAAAACAGGATTAGAATAAGTTAATTCATTTAACAGATACTTATTGAGCATTACTTACACAGCACAACACTAGATACTGGAGATGTGAGGATTAATATGACCAACAATTCCTGCTTACATTATAGGAGGGAAAAAAAGCATTACAATTTTGATCAATGCAGTAAAGGAGAAACACAGGATGCAATGAGAGAACATATAAGGGAATATTTCACAGTGAAGCAGTATGTGACTAAACTGGAAAGGATTGGCAGGATAAAATAAACAGAAAGGAGAAGAATGATACAAAGGAAATGGCATACAACAAGACCCTGAGGTGGAAAGAATCATAATATATTCAAAGAACTGAAAGTAATCCTATGTGCCTGGAGAGTAGAATGTGAGAAGAGAGGCAGCAGTGAACTAAGTTAGGGAACAGGAAGGTCATACAAGGAAACTTTTATAGACCTAGTTAGGAATTTTAGTCTTTTTCCTAAGAGTAAATGGAGACCATCGAAAGCTTCCATATTGAGGAAAAACATGTTAAGATTAACCTTTTTTTTTTTTAATACTCTATGTAGAAAAGCCAAAAAACCCACCCCAAGATTGCTAGAACTGATACAGGAATTCAACAAAGTTGCAGAAAATAAAATCAGTGCACAGAATCTGTTGCATTTCTGTACACCAATAATGAAGCAACAGAAAGAGAAATGAAGATATGAACCCCATTTACAATTGCACCAAAATCCTTAAGATACCTAGGAATAAACCTAACCAAAGAGGTAAAAAGATCTCTACTCTGAAAACTATAGAACATTTATGAATGAAATTGAAGAAGACACAAAGAAACAGAAAAACTCTCCATATTCATGGATTGAGAGAACAAATATTGTTAAAATATCTATACTACCCAAAGCAATCTATACATTCAATGCAATCCCTATCAAAATAACACCAGCATTTTTAAAGAGTTGGAACACACAATCCTAACATTTATATGAAAGCAGCAAAGAACCCCAATAGCCAAAGGAATATTGAAAAAGAAAACCAAAGCTAGAGGCATCGCAATTCACAAGCTGTATTACAAAGCTGTAATCATCAAGATAGTATGGTACTGGCACAAAAACACACACATGGATCAAATGGAACAGGATAGAGAATCCAGAAATGGACCCTCAATTATATGGTCAACTAATCTTTGACAAAGTGGGAAAGAATATCCAATAGAAAAAAAGATAAGTCTCTTCAACAAATGGTATTGGGAAAACTAGACAGCCACACACAGAAGAATGAAACTGGACCACCTCCTTACACCATATGCAAAAATAAATTCAAAATGGATAAAAGACCTAAATGTGAGACAGGAATCTACCAAAATCCTAGAGGAGAACACAGGTAGCAATCTCTTTGACTTTAACTGCAGCAACTTCTTACTAGACATGTCTCTGGAGGTAAGAGAAACAAAAGCAAAAATGAATTATTAGGACTCTGCAAGATAAAAAGCTTGGGAAAGCTTCCACAGCAAAGGGAACAGTTAACAAAACTAAAAGGCAAACTACCGAATGGGAGAAGATATTTGCCAATGACACATTGGAAAAAGGGCTAGTATCCAAAATCTATAAAGAACTTATCAAACTCAACATCCAAAGAATAAAAAATCCAGTTAAGAAATGGGCAGAAGATTAACTTCTAAAAAAATCACTTCAGTTACAAGTAAAGAATAGATTATGAGAGAACAAGAGTGGGTGTAAATGTACTAACTAGGAAACTTGCAATAGTGCAGGTGAGACTTGATAATAGATTAGACTAAGGTAACAGCAACAAGGAAGATCAGAAATGAGAATATTTGAGAGAAGGACATAAAATCAACAGGACTTAATGATTGATAAGAAGTGTGTAGTGAGGAAGCAGAAGGTGTCAAGGGTCATCCCTTGGATTTGAGCTTGAAAATCTTGAAGCAAAACCAAGCAAGACAATGACTTTTGACACTAAAGTGCTTGTGAAACATCCCAGTACAGATATTGAATAAATAGTTGCACATTTAGTTGAGTCTAAAGCTCAAAAAAGACATTTGGGCTAGAGATTTCTCTAAGCAACTTGAAGGTAACTGAAGTTATGTGTTGGAATGAGAACACTCAAGGATGATTTGGAGTAATTGGAGAGCCATGACTCAAGGAATCTTAATATTTAAAGATCAGATGGCAGAGAAGGAGCCAGTACAGGATGCTAAGAAGGATTAAAAAGAGGTAGAAGGAAAACAAGAATGATACCATGGAAGGGAAAGGAAAGACTCTCAAAGAAGATGGTCAACATCCTTGAATATTCATAAGAGGCCAAGTAAGCTGTGGATTGCAAAACATGGAGAACATTGTGATCTCAGTAAGTGACATTTATTGAAGAGGGCCTCGAATGAAGGCCAGGTATAACAGATTGAGAAATGTGTTGGAAGTGGAGAAAACATATTTGGACAACTGCTTTGATAAACTTACCTATGTTTTAGTTATATTTCTTCAACTCGAGTGTGTAAGTTCCTCATGGCGAGAATCAAATTTAAAATTTTTTCCCTATAAGGTATGGCTCAACATTGAGCACTTGGCAAATACTGATAAACTGAGTGAAGACTCTTCAGTAAATCTAAGTTATTAATTTATCTAAGAAATAACAAATATTATCATGCCAATACTATCGTGCTCAGTGTTGGAAACATAGATATAATAGAAAAATAGTACTTGTCTTCAAAGAGATTATGGGGAGGTAAATCAACAATTACATTACAATGTGCTAACGATTAACACAAGACTACAGGTGTTTCAGGAATATAAAGAAAGAGTACCTAACCAAAGCAGATGTGACAGAAGGTATGCCAACCCCAGATACTTGGGTTGATTCTTTTTAAATTTATTATTTCTTTATTAGAGAGAGAGAGGGCTAGAGCAATTGTGGGGGATTGGGGGCGCGTCAGAGAAAGTCCTAAGCAGACTCCTCACTGAGTGCAGAGCCCAATGTCACAATCCTGAGATCAGGACGTGAGCCAAAACCAAGGGTTCAACCTTCAACAGACTGCACCAACCAGGTGCCCAGGTACTTGGGTTGATTCTTGAAGCACAAGAAAAAATTGTTTAGTAAGAGAAAAGAAGGGAATAACGTTCTAGACAGAGGAAGTTGACACTCTGGATTAGAGGAGAGGGCATCTGGCTAGTGGTTTTGATTAGCTGATATGTAAGAGATAATAAAATTGATGTCCATAAATAATGCAGCCTATCTAGCCCAGATGAACGAAGTCAGGGCTTGGTGGGTGGTCTGAGTTCAATATCACTATGTGCTGGGTACCTCAGATCTAGTGCCTGCAAGTTTTGAAGCTGGCCTTGATGGTGAAAATTTCTATCTCCAAAATGAGGTAATTGAGTTCCAATTGAACCACCTTCCTGGAAGAATATGAACAAGGCAGAGGGCATTTCTCACTGAATATTTACCACTGGAGTCCTGGAAAGCATCTGTTTTGATGGTTCAGGACTGAAGTAGGGCAGAAGATATATAAACCAATGCAATAGCACATAAGATCTTCAGTCTATTCTCTTCTATAAACAGAAAAAAAATCCTGTTTTTTTTTTAAGATTTTATTTATTTATTCATGAAAGACACAGAGAGAGAGAGGTAGAGACATACACAGAGGGAGAAGCAGTCTCCCTGTGGGGAGCCTGATGTGGGACTCAATCCCGGGATCATGACCAGAGCCAAAGGCAGACGCTCAACCACTGAGCTACCCAGACATCTCGAAAACTCCTGTTTTCTTATGAGGATATCAGTTACTGGACAGTTTAAAATGAATCGATAGTTTTACCAGGCAAATCCTAGGAATTCCTGGACATCTTGGACAGTCTTACTCTAGGACCACCACATTTTGTCAGGTATTATACCAGATATCCAACCCCCATTGGAGTGAACTTGACTCAGAAACTTCAACTGTCTTTTTAATATTAGGAATGTCCTGTGCCACTGAAGCAGGACAAAAGACTCCTTGAACATCAAGTTGTAGAGTATGCTTGTTTGTATGATATTAGGATAACATCCAAGAAGACCATGACTTCTCAGTCCATAAGTTCTTCAATTTCTAAGTACTTAATAATGGGATATATACATATGCAACAAAATGTGGTTTAGAGATGGCTATGAAACTAGCCCATGTATATACATTATTATTATGTTTCAAGCTGAACAAAAGTAGAACCTGTTTGATGAAGTCCTACCACACACCACTGGGTATAATAGTCATTTGAACACTCTAAAAAAGCATTTTCCTTATCTATCCACTCACTTTTGGCATAACCTGTTTTATTGGATTGATAAACAATGATATTCAATGCAAATTGACAAAATGCTTGATATTAATAATATCACCTGTGGGAGAAGCGCCTATGGGATTTCCTAGTATAATTTGGCTCACTTAAGAGGTAGCAGCTGGTGTGAAGTATGAGCAGACATCTGTCTAGGAAGTCACTGTCTCCTGGCAACTGAAGAAGATCCATATCAAGGATGAAACATTCCCTTACTCTTGCCAAGTCCTAGTGGCTGGTGTATTGTAAGCATAAGTTAGATATTTGGGGTTTTATTTGTTTGTTTTATAGTGAAATATTATATTTAAAGGCTAAAAATAAGAAAGAAGTCATACAAAGTGATAGAACTAAAACTCACCTATTATATCCATGCATGTAAATATATTAAAACCTACCCATTAAAAAAATTCTGGTTGAATTATAAAACAAAGAATATTCTACATTGTATATTCTGTACATTGAGAAAGTACTAAATTAAAATTACTCAGAAAATCTTAAAAGGATGAACAACAACAACAAAAAAGGGTGAACAGGGATGCCTAGGTGACTCAGAGGTTGAACGGCTGCCTTCAGCCCAGGGCGTGATCCTGGAGTCCTGGGATTGAGTCCCACATCGGGCTCCCTGCATGGAGCCTGCTTCTCTCTCTGCCTCTCTCTGTCTGTGTGTCTCTCATGAATAAGACATAAAATCTTAAAAAAAAAAAAGGATGAACAAAGATATTCTATGAAAATACACATTAAAGAAAGTAGGGTTGCAAAATTAACATCAGATGAGATTAAATTCTGAAAAACAATGACAAAGATACTTTACTTTTTAAAGTACTTTACTTTTTTACTTATACTTTTTTTTATAAAAAGTGCTAATATACAATGAAGGCTTTATAATATGCCCAACTTATATGTACAATGTGATCAAAATTGTTGAAAGTTGCAAGTGAGGATGGGGGTGGGGGTTGTTTTTTTGGAACACAAAAAGCAAGCACTTTGAAGTAAATCAACAAACCCCTTGTAGATACTACATTCTAATAGAAACACACAATGAATGTTGTCACATAGTTTGCATAAGTTCTTTAAACACTGTATATTAGTTAACTCACAGGGAATTATCAAGTAAAAAAATTTTAATTATTAAATAATATAAAGGCCTGTGTCTCTTTCTTTCCCTTTTAGTTTTTACTTGGCTTGTGTATCTCTGGGTGGCTCAACGGTTTAGCACCTGCCTTCGGCCCAAGGCGTGATCCTGGAGTCCTGGGATCGAGTCCCTCATCAGGCTCCCTGCATGGAGTCTGCTTCTCCCTCTGCTTGTGTCTCTGCCTCTCTCTCTCTCTCTGTGTCTCTCATGAATAAATAAATACAATCATAAAAAAAAAATAAAGATCAAATACAGGGGCACTTGGTTGGTTCAGTCAGTTAAGCGACTGCCTTTGGCTCAGGTCATGATCCCAGGGTCCTAGGATTGAGTCCTGCATGAAGCCCCACATAGGGCTCTCTGCTCTGAGGGGAGTCTGCTTCTCCCTTTCCCTCTGTCCCTCCCCCTGATTCATGCTCATTTTCTCTTATTGTCTCTATCTCAAATAAATAAAATCTTTTTTTTAAAGAGCAAATACTTTTCATTATTATTATTTTGTTGTTTTTTGTTTTTTAAATAGATTTTATTTATTTATTCATGAGAGACACAGAGAGAGAGAGGCAGAGACACAGGCAGAGGGAGAAGCAGGCTCCATGCAGGGAGCCTGACGTTGAGACTCAATCCCGAGTCTCCAGGATCACGCTCTGGGCTGAAGTCAGCGCTAAACTGCTAAGCCACCTAGGCTGCCCTACTTTTCATTATTAATTCACAATAAGGCAATTGTGACTTATAAAATATGCATTTCCAAGCACATGAGGAATCAAGAGTCAGAGGGAAAAGATATTGAAAGAAAAAATGTTAAAAGAAAAAATATGAAGAAAAGCAAAATGATGCCAACTTAACCTCATCAGTTTTGCAAAATTACATGTAAGAATTAAAATCCACTTTAATTCTTTATCTGTCAGTCAGAAACTCTGAGGAAAAGCAAAAAAAGGTATACTGCATGCATAAGACTTAGAAACAACAGTTATATTTATTTTTCAGACAAGTGATTACCACTATAAAAATTGTCCAAAATCAATAGGAATGTCTTGTCTGTTGTTCTTAGACATCAAACAAAAACAAATCCCTTTTTATCCAGGGAAATATATAGATGAAAATTTTTTTTGGATCAGGTTGAGGCAAATGGATACTTTAACATCATTACTAGAGTATAAAGTCCTGACAAACTAAACAAAATTGTATTCATCATCATTTTTCTTTAATATAAATAAGAAAAATTCTCACTCCTAATATAAATAGACTTCTCTAAAACTATCTAATGGATTAAAGATGACACAAACAATAACATAGCTCAGAGAGTTTAAAAGCAAGACTGTTTTAGTTAAGATTATTGGGTATCCAAGCTTTTTTTTGGGGGGGGGTATCCAAGCTTTAAGTCAATAGATATGTGCTGTTGTAAAGTATCCCTACGATTTCTGAATATTCTACAGATGCTTAACACAGTCATATATTGATATATAGATCTTGAATTTTTGCCAGAAAGAGATAAAGCCCAAATCCTGACAATCTAGGCAAACAAAGCATCTTTGATTTCTTTTTTATTTATTTATTTATTTATTTATTTATTTATTTGCATCTTTGATTTCTTTAACTCTTGCATGAAATTCCTACAACAGCATTGTTCCAATAGAAAGTAGGGCTCTGGGGCACCTGGTCAGCAAGAGCATGTGACTCTTGAACCTGGGGTCATGAGTTTGAGTCTCACATGGGGTGTAGAGATTACTTAAAGAAAATTTTCTTAATAAAAAAAAATAGAAACTGAGCTCTTAATCAAGCTTCAAATGACCCTAAATATTCAAACCCCTAATTCAAGAAGCTTCAGTGAAACAAACTAACCCTCTTGTATCATGTCATTTGTTGGCAATGAGACCTAGACCAGAGTCCTAGTGTGTTCATTACTATTCTTATTATAAGTTTTGACAAATGCCTAGTTTTATGTACTGATTGAGATTTCCATATTTCTAACAGGAGGAAGTGTTTGTCAATACGTCAATATATTGATTTATAGCCTTGACATCAGTTCCTAAATTTTAAGTATTTCTTATGGCAGTAAATCTAAATACACATCTAATTTATTGCTCTGCAAGAACAGATGGTGAACAGAAATGTTCTTTAAGCTATTAATTAAATTTGACACTGCTCCCTGCTGCTGTTGGAACTTTTCACTAGTACTAAACTCCCTTAATTTGGTTTCTCTACATAATTGGCTTTGCAAAAAAATTTTTAGTGTGCATTATAACCTCCTCTGGAACTTATTCTCAATACATTCCTAAAGGTTCTGATTCAAAAGGTCTAAGGAAGAAGCTAGGAATCTGCACATTTAACCAAGAATCCAGATAATCCCGATGCGATTTGTAGGTAACCATACTCTGAGAAAGGCTATTTTAGCTGAAAATTGAAATTCCATGTCCACATATAAAAGAAAACAAGAGTTCTGTATATATCTCTTACTTTATTCTAGAAGTATATATGTACTTAATTTCAAAAGAATTATTATTCTAAAGCTCCTGATTAGTTGCTTACCCTATAGGAAGAACACTAAAAGAGATCACAAAGAATTTTAGGTTCTTTTATAAATTTTAGTATAAGTATTCATGCCAGAAGATATTAGAAGGAAAGTATGAAAGATTTAGGAAGAGAAGAAGACATCCAAAGTGTCTTATTTGTTTCATTTTGTTTTGTTTTGTTTTTAAAGATCTGGAAAAGACCTAGATGTTATCTAGGCCTAGGACCCAAATCTGGCCTACTACCTGGTATTGAACCACTCAATAGTTAAGATTGGCTGTTACATTTTAAAATAGTTTTTTAAAATCAAAACAAGAATAATAGTTTGTGGCAAGGTGGAAAATCTATGAAACTCACATTTTAGTATTCATAAAATTTTATTAGAACACAGCCATGCTTATTCATTTACATATTTTATATAATTACTTTGGTACTACAATAGCAAAATCGAGTAGTTGTGACTCAATTTTCCAGGCAAAAACCCTTTAATTTTTATGTAATCAAATTTAGCAATATTTTCATAATTTTTATGGTTAAAAAGGCTTTTCTATGGTAATAAAGGAACTTAATCTCTGGTTTCTTCTAGTTGTTGTGTGGTTTCATTTGTCACATACACATACTTAGAAGGATATGTTCTATGGACAAAAAAAATCTGCAAATAAAGCTAAAACAATATTAGTAGTTCTTTTGTTGGGATTGTTGGTATTATTACTTTGAAGCTATTGAAACTATTTAATGTAAATTGTAGGATAAGACAAATAATCCTATTCATGTTGTTAGGAGCCAAGATTTTTAGAAAAAATATAAATATAATTCAAAATCAAGGAGTCAGGTAAAAAACCTGAAACATTATATTTGATACAAAATTATCAACATTTACTCATTATTTTTTAAAATTTTTATTTTTATTTTATTTTTTTTTTTTTTTATGATAGTCACAGAGAGAGAGAGAGGCAGAGACACAGGCAGAGGGAGAAGCAGGCTCCATGCACCGGGAGCCTGATGTGGGATTCGATCCCCGGTCTCCAGGATCGCGCCCTGGGCCAAAGGCAGGCGCCAAACCACCGCGCCACCCAGGGATCCCTACTCATTATTTTTAAAAATTATATTTGTGAGTCCTGAAAGAGCCTAGAAGCAATGATAATACAATATTTATGAGCATTGCTAGCTCCCAGATGAATGATTGCTATTAAAAGTGACAAAGAATCCTTTTAAAAAGTGCACAAAGCTTTCAAAGACTAAAGGAGTAATGTTGGAAGAATATAGGAGCCAAAGTTGGATCAAGCTGAGGATCAAAAGAAAAGGTAAATATAATGACTTAAAATACATTGAATATATATTAAAATCAATGTGTTTACAATGATACTCAAAAGGAACGCTTCTCCCAAAAGGGAAAGAAAACCTTTCATTTGTTGCCCCTCCAGGTGACTACTGATAGACAGATACAGAGACATAAAGAAACATAGATATATATAATATTTTGAAAATTTGTGATTAAAAAGAAAGAATTAAACATTTGTTTTGTCTTATTAGTGGGAAGCATATTTCAATGTAACCAAATACATAGCAAACAAGTGGGATTTATTTCAGGGTTTCCAATAGCTCAAAATTAGGAAATCTATTAATAAAATTCATCAACAGGTCTAGGCTGAAAATCAAATGATCATCTCCATAAGTGTTGAACAAACATTTGACAAAATTAACAATCATTTTTGAGCTTTAAAAATTGGCTCAGTTGGTTAAGCATCTGATTACTCATTTCAGCTCAGGTCATGATCTCGGGGTCATGAGACTGAGCCCCATATGCAGGTGGGGGAGCACAGCACCTGCTTGTCCTCCCTTTGCTTCTCCCCCCACTTGTGTGTGCTCTCTTTCAAAAAAATAAAATCTTTTTAAAAAATCACTCTATAAAGGATCTAGAAAAAAGTTCAAAACACAAACTCAGTAAAAGGAAAGAAATAATAAAGATTTAGAGGGGAAATAAATAATATGGAAACCAAAAAAATCCCCAATAGAACAGTTCTTTTCTCCGCCATGGTAGTGTGTGCAGTTGAGGGTTTCTCATCATGTTTTCTCAAAAGACTTTCAGGATCAAGTGATTCCTGGCCAAGAAACAAAGACAGAATTGTCCTATTTCCCAGTGGGTTCAAATGAAAACTGGTAATAAAATCAGGTACCATTTCAAGAGGAGACACTGGAGAAGAATCAAATTGGATCTGTAATGACAGCACATGGGATGGCACATATATTTATGCTGCATGGAGGTCATGTGCTTGTATCCTGTCACTCTGTAAACATCACTGCTACCTGAACAATAGACATGTTTTATCACGGAAGTGATTTTACTCTCTTACTATGCTTCTGCACCAGTAAGTTGGTTCGGTAATAAATACATGCAATAAGGAACTCTTTAAAAAAAAAAAGATTTTATTTATTTATTCACGACAGACACAGAGAGAAAGAGAGAGGCAAAGAGAGAAGCAGGCTCCATGCAGGAGCCTGACGTGGGACTGGATCCCGGGCCTCCAGGATCACACCCCGGGCTGAAGGTGGCGCTAAACCGCTGGGCCACCTGGGCTGCCTGATACAAACAATTCTAACAGAATATTATGAAAACCTATTTCCCAATAAATTGGACAACTTAGAAAAAATGGGTAAACTCCTGGAAACATACAACCTACCAAAACTAACAAAAGGAGAAATAGAAAATTTGAACAGACTAATCACCAGCAATGAAATTGAATCAACAATCAAAAAACTTCCAAAACACAAAAGTCCAGGACAAGATGGCTTCAAGGGTGAATTCTATCAAACATTTTTAAAAAGTTAAAGATATCCAATGGGAAAAGGACTATCTCTTCAACAAACAGTATTGGGAAAAATGGACAGCAACATGCAAAGAATGAAACTGGACCACTTTCTTACACTATGCACAAAAATAAACTAAAAATGGAAGAAAGATAAATATGAGACCTGAAGCCATAAAAATCCTAGAAGAAAGCACAGGCTACAGCAGCTTCTTTCTAGATATATCTCCTGAAGTAAGGAAAACAGGAGAAAAAAATACACTATTCGGGCTACATCAAAATAAAAAGCTTTTGCACAGTGAAGGAAATAATCAACAAAACTAAAAGGCAATCCACAGAATAGGAGAAGATGTTTGCAAATGACACATACAACAAAGGGTTAGTATCCAAAATATGTAAAGAACTAATACAATTCAAGACCCAAAACCCAAATATTCCAATTAAAAAATAGAAGACATAAACAGACATTTCTCTAAAGAAGACATCCAGATGGTCGACACATGAAAAGATGAACACCATCCATCATCATCATCATCATCATCACGGAAATGCAAATCAAAATTACAATGAGATACAACCTCCCACCTGTCAGAATGGCTAAAATCAACAACACAAGAAACAATGAGTGTTGGCAAGGATGCAAGAAAAGGGAACCTTGTGCACTGTTGGTGAGAATTAAAACTGGTGCAGCTACTATGGAAAACAGTATGGAGCTCCCTCAAACTGTTAAAAATAGAACTACCTTATGATCCAGCAGTCCACTACTGGATCAAAACAAAACAAAACAAAAACATATTTTATATTATATATATTATAATATTACAATGCTTATTTCACTTAGCATTATACTCTAGCTCCACCCATGTTGTTGCAAATAGTAAGATTTCATCCTTTCTGATGGCAGAGTAATATATATATATATATAGATAGATAGATAGATAGATAGATAGATAGATATATAGAGAGAATAATGCTAAGTGAAATAAGTCCACCAGAGAAAGACAAATACAATATGGTTTCACTCATATGTGAAATTTAAGAAACAAAACAAATGAGCAAAGGAAAAAAAAAGAGAAAGAGAAAGAGAGACAAACCAAGAATCAGACTCTTAATTATAGGGAACAAACTGATGGCTACCAGAGGAGAGGTAGGTGTGGGGGTAGAGAAAATAGGAGATGAGGATTAAAGAGTACATTTACTATGATGAAATAAAATTAAGTTAAATTAAAAAGTCATTTTATAATATAGAAATTAGGCACATTTTTCCTATCTTTCCTTTTTTTTTTTAAGAGTTGGAGGAAGGATAGAGGGAAAGGGAGAGAATCTTAAGCAGACTCCATGCTCATCATGGAGCCTGAAGCTAAGCTCCATCCCAGGACCCTGAGACCCTAAGATCATGATTTGCACCCAAATCAAGAGTTGGACACTTAACTAACTGAGCCACCCAGACACCCTGCACATTTTTTCTAATGTAATAAAATATATCTTTTTCAGATCCAAATGAAGTAGAGTTATGGCATTAATATATAGTTTTAAAAACTGTTCATGATGAGGCAGTAATACAAGAATCATCCCTACTAAAGTCATAAACAAGGATGCCCATGTCATCACTATATTTAACATTCTATTGGAAGTAATAGGTAATGTAACTATGTAAGAGGAAGATATTACAAGCATAAAAATTGAAAACAAAGAAGGAAAATTTCTATTTTTGCAGATATTGTTGCCTCGCTAGAAAAATCCAAAAAAACAATGAAAATTTTTGTATAAGCAGAGGTCCCTGGGTGGCTCAGTTGGTAAAGCATCCAACTCTTGGTTTTGGCTCAGGTCATGATCTCTTGGTCGTGGAATCAAGCCCCATATCCAGTGCCATGTTCAGAGTATGCTTCAAATTCTTTCTCCCTCTCCCTCTGCCCCTTCCCACTCGTGTTCTCTCTCTCTCTTCTCTCAAACAAATAAATGAATCTTTTAATAAAAATAAAATTTTTCTATAAATGATGGAATCCAGTCAGGTAGCAGAGTATAAAAAATATACAGAAATTAATACCTTTCATGTATTCAAACTACATATAGATAGAAAATGTAATGAAAGCAGAAAGTCCCATTTACAATGGCAATAAAAAAATAATAAAACAACTAGTAATAAACCTAATAAGAGATGCAAGCTTAAATGAAAAAAACCTTAAGATAACAATGATAGATACAAAATAAGATGAGCAAATGGAAAGACATATGTTTTCAGATAGAAACTTTTGTCATTATTAAAGATGTTGATTTTCCCTAAGTTAATAAATAAATTTAAACAGATTTCAATAAAAAATTCCTATAAGGTTTGTTTTGCTGTTCTTTTTCTTGTTTTCAAGTATATGAATCATTTCTAAAGTTCATACTAAAAAGGAAAAACATGGGGCGCCTGAGTAGCTTAATTGGTTAAGCATCTGCCTTCAGCTCAGGTCATGTTCCTGGGGTCCTGGGATAGAATCCTGTATTGGGCTCCCTGCTCAACATGGAGTCTGCTTCACCCTCTCCCTCTCCCTCTGTGCACACTCTTTCTTTCAAATAAATAAATAAAATCTTAAAAAAGTAAAAACACCAGAATAAAAGAGTAAATAATGAAGACAAGCACAGTCAGATTTATTGAAATACAGATCTTCCTCTACTTATGATAGGGTTAGGTCCCAATAAACCCATTATAAATTGAAAATATCTTAAGTTGAAAATGCACTTAATACACCTAACCTATCCAAATCATAGTTCAGTCAAGCCCACTTTAAATGTGTTCAGAAAAAAATAAATTTATTATTAAAAAAATGTGTTCAGAACACTTATATTAGTTTACAGATGGGCAAAATCGTCTAACAAATGCCTATTTTATTAACTCTTGAATATCTCATATAATTGATTAAATACTGTACTAAATGTGAAAACCAGATGGGTTGTATGGGTACAAAATTGTTTAAATCTATGGGTTGTTTGCCTTTGTGATTGCATGGCTGACTGGGAGCTGTGGCTCACCTTCTACTGCTAAGTATCATGAGAGAGCATCACACCGCATATTGCTAGCCCAGGAAAAGATCAAAATTCAAAATTCTAAGTATGATTTCTACTGAACACATACCACTTTTGCACCAACATAGAATAAAAGAATCATTAAGTGAAACCATTGTAAATCAGGGACTGACTGTATACTTAAAAGTCTCAGTGATTTTTTAGAAAAAGATTTTATTTATTTATGAGAGACACAGAGAGAGGCAGAGACATAGGTAGAGGGAGGAGCAGGGCCCATGCAGGGAGCCTGTTGTGGGGCTTGATCCTGGGACTCCCGGATCATGCCCTGAGCCGAAGGCAGACACTTAACCGCTGAGCCACCCAGGCATCCCACAAGTCTCAGTGACTAAAGCGATGCAGCGTGGTGCGTGAACAGGGAGATAGTCCATGGGATAGGATAGAAAAATGCAGAAGTACACTCTATAATATATAGGAATTTAGTAATAAAGTTTCAAACAGCAGGGCAAAATAGACATTGTTGGGATCAGTATGTAGCTATTTGGAAAAGGAAAAAGTTGAATTCATATCTTAACATCTTACACTAGGATAAATTCCAAATGGATCAATACTTAAAATGGGAATTAAAACAATAAAAACTCCAGAAAGAAAACATGGGAGGATTTTTTTTGATATCTTGAAAATAACAAGGACTCAAAATCCAGAAGTCATAAAATGAAAGTAAATAAATTCAATCACATAGAAATAAAATATCTTCTGCATGACAAAGAGGTAAATGGCAAGTAAAAAAAAGATAAAAGGAAGAAATTTAAAATCTGTATTTGCATTTGCTCCTGTATGTATAAATAAACTAGAAAAATCCACTGAAAATGAAGAACAGTCATTATTTATGTCAGAGGTGGAGTACTGGGTAGATGGAAGATAAGAATGGGACAGAAACTTTTCATTGTATAACTCTATACATTTTGACTTTTGAACCAAATGAATATATTGCCTAACCCAAAAGTTAAATTTTTTATTTTATTTTTATTTTTTTTTCAAAAGTTAAATTTTTTAAACGTCCCTACTCTCATATAGCTTACTTTGTAGTGCAAGGAGACAGATAACCAAATAAATATATACTTTGAATCATTGAGAAAACTAAATCCACGAATTCAAGAAAATTGTTTAATATGCTTCATTAATCTTCATAGCACCTCATAAATAGTGAAGCACATACTAGTAGCTCAATACATACTTCTTGAATAACTACAAAATTATGTATGTCCTATTTGTATGATTATGTTACTGTTTTACTTGCTTTCAATGTAAGAATTTAGATCATTAACTGAAAATACAACAAATTGTACCTGTTGCCAACAGTGTTGGGAACATGTATCTTCAGGTCTTCTGTGACATCCCTCATCACTCTTTGATAACCAGACATTCCTGAATCTTTTATATAATAAGGATTGTTTCTCATTAAGTATTCCCCCAAATGATTATTTGGATTAAACTTGGTTGTAATATCACCTTCTGCCCAAAGCTTCTTCTTTTCCACTTGCATTAACATTTTTTCCACGCCAGGAACTAAGGTAGGTAGAAGTTTGTCCAGCAAATATGCACGACTGTCCAATGTTATGCTTTCAGCATTAAACCACTCTTTGGCCAAATTATCCCTAGGGAGGTTTTTTTCAGCCTTTTTTTCTAGTTCTTTATTCAGGTTATCCTTATCTATTATTTTCTGCTGCATTTTCTGGGCTTTTGCCTCCAATCTTTCAAAAAAATTTTTCTTCCATGGCTGTTCTAGCTTTGAATTCAGCGCAGTTGGATCTAAATTGAAGATCACTTTTGCAGGTTTTCTAACCACAAAATTCTTTGAGACTCTAGTGCTAGAGTCCTTTATTGAACAAACTGAAGTTTTTGACTGCCCTTCCAGGTGTATTTCTGAGGAGGAAGAAAAGTGAAACATAAGAAACATGAGAAGTAGATTTTAATCTATGTTACTTTAGAATATTATTAGAAAAAAAGATTTTTTACATCCATTTACATGGTATATCCAAACATAGCTGAAAATAACACAAAATCAGATAACAGTGACTTTCACCATAAGAACATTAATTGTTGACTTAATCAGAAGTCATTCAACAGCTCACTGCTTTTCATTAAGTACCTAGCCTGTTTCTATTCTTTTTCGTTTTTTGTGCTTGTACCTGAGGATTACAAGGTAGCTATTGCAGCTCCCAGAATCACTTCTTTATGGGAAAAGAGAATTGAGAACAAAAGGGTTTTCTTCTCCTTTTGTGGTTCTGTTTTATTATATAAGAAGAGAATATCCCTGACTTTCTGCTCCAAGATTTTCCTTTATGTTTCCTTGGCCTTATTAAGTTGCATATCTACCCCTAGATTAATAACTGGTAAAGGAAAAAGGGATTATGAATAGTTTTAACTAATCATAATTTATTCCTTCATGCCAGGATTTAGAGCAAGTTCCGGATATCAAGGGATTTCCATATGCTACAAAATTGAGGCTCAGTTAGCAGGCAAAAAAGTGAGGAAATGTCTGCTAAGGAGGCAGTGAAGAGTCTACCATATATATATATATATATATGGAAATCTAGGTTGCCTGGGTGGCTTAGTTGGTTAAACAACTAACCCTTGGTTACAGCTGGAGTCATGATCTCAGGTTCATGAGATCAAGCCCCATGTTGGGCTCCACTCTCAGTGTAGAGTCTGCTTCAGATTCTCTTTCCCTCTCCCTAGGTCAGGGAGATTGACCCCTCTCCCCACTCATGAACTCTCTTGTTCACTCTCTCTCTCTCAGAGAGAGAGAGAATCTTAAAAAAAAACAAAGGAAATCTGGATAAAATATGCTTATTAATTGTGACAAATGTGCCACTTTAATACAAGGTATTAATAATAGGTATAACTGGATGTGGGATAAACAGGGACTTTCTGTATTATTTTCATAATGTTTTTATAAATCTAAAAGTATTAAAAAAATAAAAGTTTATTTTAAAAAAGAAACTAGGGGTGCCTTGGTGGCTCAGTTTGTTAAGCAGCTCAGGTCATGATCCCAGCGTTCTGGGATTGAGCCCCACATTGGGCTCTCTGCTCAGCGGGGAGTCTGCTTCTTCCTCTCCCTCTCCCTGCTGCTCCCCCTGCTTGTGCTCTCCTCTCTCTATAAATGAATAAATAAAAATCTTTTTAAAAAAGAAAAAGAAACTAAACAAACCAAAAAAGAAAGGGAAATCACTTGGAAATTAAAAAGAATCATTGCTATCAACAAAACCATAAACACACTGCCTTGAAGATCAGCAAGCTGGAAGACCAGGCCAAAGCAGATAAAAAGGTCAAAGGAAATAAGAGAATGAAGGATAGATCCAGAACTTTTAATATTCGTCTTATAAAAGTGTTTAATGGAGTGAATCAAGACTAGAGAGATAAGGAAATATTTAAAGTGATAATGCAAGAAGATATTTTACTACTGAAGAAAGATACAAATCTTACCAAATGGAGTTTCTGTTTGGGATGATGAAAAACCTCTGGAACTAGACAATGGTGATGGTTGGACAACATTGTGTATTTACTTAATGACAGTGAATTGTACACTTCAACATAGTTTAAATGGTAAATTGTACATTATGTGCCTTTTACCATTATTTTTTTAAAAGCACCAAATAACAAATGCAAGATACATGATTAAAATACAAAAGTAGTCTTTGAGAACAATGAAGCCAGACCTACAGCAGAGCTCTGGACACCTGGCTCAGCTCCTGACTCACCTCAGTTCACTCACTTGGAGAAACAAGTCTGTCAGAAGGTCCACCAAAGCCATGGCTTTTAAGGACCTGGGAAGACACCTATGGAACCAGAGGTGGCAATTCACCAAATTAGAATTACTCTAGCCAACCACAACATAAAATCTTTGGAGAAAGTCTATGCTGCCTTACTTGATCAGAGGCAAAAATGTAAAGAATCTCAAAATGAAAGGACCAGTTTGGATGCCTTGAGAATCACTATAAGAAAAACTCCTTGTGGTGAAAGTTCTAAGACTTGAAGATCATTTTCAGATAAGGATCTACAAACAACTCACTGATTTGCACAGCCCTTCTGAGATTGTTAGGCAGATTACTTCCATCAATACTGAACCAAAAGTTAAGACTGAAGTCACCATTACAGGTGCTTAAATTAACCTTTTAAATAAATTGATTATTAGTTGTTAAAATTGATTATTAGTTGTTAAAAAACCAATGATAGATTTATAAATGATGATTTATACCTAGGATAAATGATATATATCCTAGGTATTAGCAATAACTGTTTAAGTATATAATTTTTTGAAGTTTCTTTCTACAATAGTGACAAAACTGGAGAATACCTAGAGATAAACCAAACAAAAATGTGTCATGACCAATATGAAAAAAAAACTATAAAACTTTTGGTATTGGCATAAGGATAGACATATGTAAATATAATAGAATTGAAAGTCTAGAACTAAACCCATATGTCTACGACCAATTTTTTTTTTAATTTTTATTTATTTATGATAGTCACACACACAGAGAGAGCGGCAGAGACATAGGCAGAGGGAGAAGCAGGCTCCATGCACCGGGAGCCCGATGTGGGATTCAATCCCGGGTCTCCACGATCACGCCCTGGGCCAAAGGCAGGCGCTAAACCGCTGCGCCACCCAGGGATCCCACGACCAACTAATTTTTGACAGAGGTGCCAAGATCATTCAACGGGGTTTGAAAAACTGTTTCTTCAGCAAATGGTGCTACAAAAATTGGATATCCACATGGGAAAAAAATGAAGTTGGACCTCTAGCTCCTATCATATACAAAAACTAACTATCCCTAATAGACATAGAGGGAACATTCTACCCAACAACAACACAATACACATTCTTTTCAAACACACATGGGATATCCTTCAGATAAATCATATGTTAGGCCACAAAACAAATCTCAACAAACTTAAAAACATAGATATCACATAAAGTATCCTCTCTGACCAAAACAGGATGAAGTTAGAAATCAATAACAAAAGAAAAACTGGAAAATTCACAAATCTGTGGTACTTTAAACACGCATTCTTTTTTTTAATTTATTTTTTATTGGTGTTCAATTTACCAACATACAGAATAACCCCCAGTGCCCGTCACCCATTCACTCCTACCCCCCCATCCTCCTCCCCTTCTACCACCCCTAGTTCGTTTCCCAGAGTTAGCAGTCTTTACGTTCTGTCTCCCTTTCTGATATTTCCCACACATTTCTTCTCCCTTCCCTTATATTCCCTTTCACTATTATTTATATTCCCCAAATGAATGAGAACATATAATGTTTGTCCTTCTCCGACTGACTTACTTCACTCAGCATAATACCCTCTAGTTCCATCCACATTGAAGCAAATGGTGGGTATTTGTCATTTCTAATAGCTGAGTAATATTCCATTGTATACATAAACCACATCTTTATCCACTCATCTTTCGATGGACACCGAGGCTCCTTCCACAGCTTGGCTATCGTGGCCATTGCTGCTATAAACATCCGGGTGCAGGTGTCCCTGCGTTTCATTGCATCTGTATCTTTGGGGTAAATCCCCAACAGTGCAATTGCTGGGTCATAGGGCAGGTCTATTTTTAACTCTTTGAGGAACCTCCACACAGTTTTCCAGAGTGGCTGCACCAGTTCACATTCCCACCAACAGTGTAAGAGGGTTCCCTTTTCTCCGCATCCTCTCCAACATTTGTGGTTTCCTGCCTTGTTAATTTTCCCCATTCTCACTGGTGTGAGGTGGTATCTCATTGTGGTTTTGATTTGTATTTCCCTGATGGCAAGTGATGCAGAGCATTTTCTCATGTGCGTGTTGGCCATGTCTATGTCTTCCTCTGTGAGATTTCTCTTCATGTCTTTTGCCCATTTCATGATTGGATTGTTTGTTTCTTTGGTGTTGAATTTAATAAGTTCTTTATAGATCTTGGAAACTAGCCCTTTATCTGATATGTCATTTGCAAATATCTTCTCCCATTCTGTAGGTTGTCTTTGAGTTTTGTTGACTGTATCCTTTGCTGTGCAAAAGCTTCTTATCTTGATGAAGTCCCAATAGTTCATTTTTGCTTTTGTTTCTTTTGCCTTCGTGGATGTATCTTGCAAGAAGTTACTGTGGCTGAGTTCAAAAAGGGTGTTGCCTGTATTCTTCTCTAGGATTTTGATGGAATCTTGTCTCACATTTAGATCTTTCATCCATTTTGAGTTTATCTTTGTGTATGGTGAAAGAGAGTGGTCTAGTTTCATTCTTCTGCATGTGGATGTCCAATTTTCCCAGCACCATTTATTGAAGAGACTGTCTTTCTTCCAATGGATAGTCTTTCCTCTTTTATCGAATATTAGTTGACCATAAAGTTCAGGGTCCACTTCTGGGTTCTCTATTCTGTTCCATTGATCTATGTGTCTGTTTTTGTGCCAGTACCACACTGTCTTGATGACCACAGCTTTGTAGTACAACCTGAAATCTGGCATTGTGATGCCCCCAGATATGGTTTTCTTTTTAAAATTCCCCTGGCTATTCGGGGTCTTTTCTGATTCCACACAAATCTTAAAATAATTTGTTCTAACTCTCTGAAGAAAGTCCATGGTATTTTGATAGGGATTGCATTAAACGTGTATATTGCCCTGGGTAACATTGACATTTTCACAATATCAATTCTGCCAATCCATGAGCATGGAATATTTTTCCATCTCTTTGTGTCTTCCTCAATTTCTTTCAGAAGTGTTCTATAGTTTTCAGGGTATAGATCCTTTACATCTTTGGTTAGGTTTATTCCTAGGTATCTTATGCTTTTGGGTGCAATTGTAAATGGGATTGACTCCTTAATTTCTCTTTCTTCAGTCTCATTGTTAGTGTATAGAAATGCCACTGATTTCTGGGCATTGATTTTGTATCCTGCCATGCTACCAAATTGCTGTATGAGTTCTAGCAATCTTGGGGTGGAGACTTTTGGGTTTTCTATGTAGAGTATCATGTCATCAGCGAAGAGGGAGAGTTTGACTTCTTCTTTGCCATTTTGAATGCCTCTAATGTCTTTTTGTTGTCTGATTGCTGAGGCTAGGACTTCCAGTACTATGTTGAATAGCAGTGGTGAGAGTGGACATCCCTGTCTTGTTCCTGATCTTAGGGGAAAGGCTCCCAGTACTTCCCCATTGAGAATGATATTTGCTGTGGGCTTTTTGTAGATGGCTTTTAAGATGTTGAAGAATGTTCCCTCTATCCCTACACTCTGAAGAGTTTTGATCAGAAATGGATGCTGTATTTTGTCAAATGCTTTCTCTGCATCTAATGAGAGGATCATATGGTTCTTGGTTTTTCTCTTGCTGATATGATGAATCACATTGATTGTTTTACGGGTGTTGAACCAGCCTTGTGTCCCAGGGATAAATCCTACTTGGTCATGGTGAATAATTTTCTTAATGTACTGTTGGATCCTATTGGCCAGTATCTTGTTGAGTATTTTTGCATCCATGTTCATCAGGGATATTGGTCTGTAATTCTCCTTTTTGGTGGGGTCTTTGTCTGGTTTTGGAATTAAGGTGATGCTGGCCTCATAGAACGAATTTGGAAGTACTCCACCTCTTTCTATCTTTCCAAACAGCTTTAGGAGAATAGGTATGGTTTCTTCTTTAAACGTTTGATAGAATTCCCTTGGGAAGCCATCTGGCCCTGGACTCTTGTGTTTTGGGAGGTTTTTGATGACTGCTTCAATTTCCTCCCTGGTTATTGGCCTGTTCAGGTTTTCTATTTCTTCCTGTTCCAGTTTTGGTAGTTTGTGGCTTTCCAGGAATGCATCCATTTCTTCTAGATTGCCTAATTTATTGGCGTATAGCTGTTCATAATATGTTTTTAAAATCGTTTGTATTTCCTTGGTGTTGGTAGTGATCTCTCCTTTCTCATTCATGATTTTATTAATTTGAGTCTTCTCTCTCTTCTTTTTAATAAGGCTGGCTAATGGTTTATCTATCTTACTAATTCTTTCAAAGAACCAACTCCTGGTTCTGTTGATCTGTTCCACAGTTCTTCTGGTCTCGATTTTGTTGAGTTCTGCTCGAATCTTTATTAACTCTCTTCTTCTCCTGGGTGTAGGATCTATCTGCTGTTTTTTTCTCTAGCTCCTTTATGTGTAAGGTTAGCTTTTGTATTTGAGTTCTTTCTAGTTTTTGAATGGATGCTTGTATTGCGATGTATTTCCCTCTTAGGACTGCTTTTGCTGCATCCCAAAGATTTTGAACGGTTGTATCTTCATTCTCATTAGTTTCCATGAATCTTTTTAATTCTTCCTTAATTTCCTGGTTGACCCTTTCATCTTTTAGCAGGATGGTCCTTAACCTCCACGTGTTTGAGGTCCTTCCAAACTTCTTGTGATTTAGTTCTAATTTCAAGGCATTATGGTCTGAGAATACGCAGGGGACGATCCCAATCTTTTGGTATCGGTTCAGACCCGATTTGTGACCCAGTATGTGGTCTATTCTGGAGAAAGTTCCATGTGCACTTGAGAAGAATGTGTATTCAGTTGAGTTTGGATGTAAAGTTCTGTAGATATCTGTGAAATCCATCTGGTCCAGTGTATCATTGAAAGCTCTCGTTTCTTTGGAGATGTTGTGCTTAGAAGACCTATCGAGTATAGAAAGAGCTAGATTGAAGTCACCAAGTATAAGTGTATTATTATCTAAGTATTTCTTCACTTTGGTTATTAATTGATTTATATATTTGGCAGCTCCCACATTTGGGGCATATATATTGAGGATTGTTAAGTCCTCTTGTTGGATAGATCCTGTAAGTATGATATAGTGTCCCTCTTCATCTCTCACTACAGTCTTCGGGGTAAATTTTAGTTTATCTGATATAAGGATGGCTACCCCTGCTTTCTTTTGAGGACCATTCGAATGGTAAATGGTTCTCCAACCTTTTATTTTCAGGCTGTAGGTGTCCTTCTGTCTAAAATGAGTCTCTTGTAGACAGCAAATAGATGGGTCCTGCTTTTTTATCCAGTCTGAAACCCTGCACCTTTTGATGGGGTCATTAAGCCTGTTCACGTTCAGAGTTACTATTGAGAGATATGAGTTTAGTGTCATCATGATATCTATTCAGTCTTTGTTTTTGTGGATTGTTCCACTGAACTTCTTCTTAAAGGGGAGTTTTAAGAGTCCCCCTTAAAATTTCTTGCAGAGCTGGTTTGGAGGTCACATAGTCTTTCAGTTCCTGCCTGTCTTGGAAGCTCTTCATCTCTCCTTCCATTTTGAATGAGAGCCTTGCTGGATAAAGTATTCTTGGTTGCATGTTCTTCTTATTTAGGACCCTGAATATATCCTGCCAGCCCTTTCTGGCCTGCCAGGTCTCTGTGGAGAGGTCTGCTGTTACCCTAATACTCCTCCCCATAAAAGTCAGGTATTTCTTGTCTCTTGCTGCTTTAAGGATCTTCTCTTTATCTTTGGAATTTGCAAGCTTCACTATTAAATGTCGAGGTGTTGAACGGTTTTTATTGCTTTTAGGGGGGGATCTCTCTATTTCCTGGATCTGAATGCCTGTTTCCCTTCCCAGATTAGGAAAGTTTTCAGCTAGAATTTGTTCAAATACATATTCTGGCCCTCTGTCCCTTTCAGCAACTTCGGGAACCACCAATTAAATGTAGGTTTTTCTTCCTTAGGCTGTCGTTTATTTCCCTTAATCTAGCTTCATGGTCTTTTAATTGTTTGTCTCTTTTTTCCTCAGTTTCCCTCTTTGCCATCAACTTGTCTTCTATGTCACTCAGTCGTTCTTCCACCTCGTTAACCCTCGTCGTTAGGATTTCTAGTTTGGATTGCATCTCATTCAATTGATTTTTAATTTCTGCCTGATTAGCTCTAAATTCTGCAGTCATGAAGTCTCTTGAGTCCTTTATGCTTTTTTCTAGAGCCACCAGTAGCTGTATAATAGTGCTTCTGAATTGGCTTTCTGACATTGAATTGTAATCCAGATTTTGTAGCTCTGTGGGAGAGAGGACTGTTTCTGATTCTTTCTTTTGAGGTGAGGTTTTCCTTCTAGTCATTTTGCTCAGTGCAGAGTGGCCAAAAGCAAGTTGTATTGGGAAAAGGAGAAAAAGAGAGGAGAGAAAGAAGGAAAGAAAAGAGAAAGAGAAAAAAAAAAGAAAGAAAAAAAGAAAAAAAGAAGAAAAAGAGAAAGAAGAAAGAAAGGGAAAAAAGGGTGGGGGAAGCAAACAAATAAAAAAGCAAAACAAAACAAAACAAAAACAAAACAAAACAAAAAACCCACGGGGGAGTATCTTCTGATTCTGTATACTTTAAGTCCCTTGACTTCCCCTGGAACTTGTCCTTCTAGCTGGTCTTCTGGGGGAGGGGCCTGTTGTGCTGATTTTCAGGTGTTAGCACTTGGGGGAGCTGCTCTGCTCCCTGCCTGGTGCAGGGCTCAGTGGGGGTTGTTTACCCCGTGAGGCCCCAGGAGGAACAACCGTAGTGGTGGGGCCAGCTCTGGAGCCCTGGATTCAGCTCCCGCAGTAGCTCCGGAGCTCTCTGTCTGCAGGGCCTGGAGGCTCCGGGGCGGGGCCGCTGATCTGCTCAGCTCGGGGTAGGAGCGTCCTTGCGGTCCTGGGCCCTCCTGGCCTCTGCCTGTCCCGGGGGGAGGCCGGATCCTGGGCTGTGTCCCGGCACCCAGTGCTCCTGGTCTGCGCGGTTGAATTCGTGCTCCCGGCCGCGCAGCCGCCTCCGCGGAGCCGCCGCTCGAGCCCCCCGAGCTGCTCCCGGAGCCTCGCAGCCCCCTCCACACGGAGCCTCTTCCTCCGCTCAAGCCCCTCCGAGCTGCTCCTGGCCGAGCAGCCCCCTCTGCGGAGCCGCCGCCCGAGACCCCCCCCGCCCCCTAGCTGCTCCGGGTCCCGCGGTGCGCGCTGCAGCCCTTAGGGAGCTGGGCGCATAGTTGCTCTGTTACTGTCCCAGGGAGCCTGAGGGCATCCCCGCCCTACTGGGTCCTGCTCCAACTCCCTGCGAGCCCCTTTCCGCCTGGGAAGGTTGGTGCAGCTCCTGCTTCTCCAGGACGGGGCTTTCCTGTCCTGGGGACACTCGCCCCGGCCTCAGCCCGGCTCCTCGCGGGGCCCCTCCCCCTTGGAGGCCTTTTGTTTATTTCTTTTTCCCGTCTTCCTACCTTGATAGAAGCATGAACTCTTTTCACTGTAGCATTCCAGGTGTTCTCTCTTTAAATCTCAGGCCGAATTCATAGATTTTCAGGATAATTTGAAGGTTTTCTAGGTAATTTGGTTGGGACAGGTGATTTGGAGACTCTACTCTTCCGCCATCTTGCCCCTCCCCCTAAACACACATTCTTAAACACCAACGAACCAAAGAAGAAATTACAAGGGAAATAGAAAATTCTTAGAGATGAATGAAAATGAAAATATAACATACAAAACTTATGGGATACAGTGAAAGCAGTGCTCAGAGGGAAATTTATAGCCATAAGTGACTACATTAAAAAAAGACCTCAAATCAATAACCTAACTTTACATCTTTTTTAAGATTGATTGACTGATTTAAGAGAGAGAGAGAATGTGTGCACGCACATGCATGTACATAAGGGAAGGGGCAAAGGGAAAGAATCCCCAGACCGACTCCCTGATGAACATGGAGCCCAGCTCTGGGCTTGATCTCACAACCCATAAGATCAGGACCTAAGATGAACCCTAGAGTCAGACACTCAACCAACTGAGCCACCCAGGCACCACCTAACTTTACATCTCAAGGGACTAAAAAAAGGAGAGCAAGATAAACTCAGAACTGAAACAGAAGGAAGGAAATAATAAAGATTAGAGTGGAGATAAACAAAATAGAGAATAGAAATAGTAGAGGAAATCAATAAAGCCAAGTTAGTTCTTTGAAAAGGCCAATAATTGATAAACATCTAGTTAGACTGGCAAGGAAAAAGAAAAGACACAAATAAGCAAAATAAGAAATGAAGGTGGGAACATTACCACCAGTCTCAAAGAGGTAGGAATAATAACCTAGAATAAGTGGACAAATTCCTTGAAACAAAAAAATTATCTAAACTGACTAAAAAAGAAATAGAAAATCTCAACATACCTATAGCAGGTAGAGACTGAATCAGTAATCAGTGCTCTCCCAGCAAAGAGAAGCCATGGACTGGATGGCTCCAACAGTGTAATCAAACATTTAAAGAATTAAAAACGGGGGCCCCTGGTGGCTCAGTCAGTGAAGTGTGTGATTCTTGGTCTCTGGGTTGTGAGTTTGAGCCCCATGTTGGGTGTAGAGATTACTTTATTTTTTTTTTTTAATTTTTTTATTTATTTATGATAGTCACAGAGAGAGAGAGGCGCAGAGACACAGGCAGAGGGAGAAGCAGGCTCCATGCACCGGGAGCCCGATGTGGGATTCGATCCCGGGTCTCCAGGATCACGCCCTGGGCCAAAGGCAGGCGCCAAACCTCTGCGCCACCCAGGGATCCCTAGAGATTACTTTAAAAAAATAAAATCTTAAAAAAGAATAAACATAAAGTAAAATAAAATCAATCCTTACCAAGCTCTTCCCAAAGAATTGAAGGGGACAGGATGGTTTCTAACTCATTCTATGAGGCCAGCATTAATCTAATACCAAAAGCAGATAAAGACAACACAAGAAAACTGCAGACCAATATTCCTTTTGAATATAGATGCAAAAATCCTCAACAAGATATTAGCAAATCAAATCCAAGAGCATAGTAAGAGGGATATTCACCATGATCAAGAGAAATTTATCCCAGATATGCAATTGTGATCCAACATAAGACAATCAGGGTCATTCATCACATTAATAGAATGAAGGGGAAAAAAAACCACATAATCATCTCAATTGACATAGAAAAGGTATTTGACCAAATCCAACATCATTTCATGATTAAAAAAAAAAAAACCCTCTCAGAAAACTAGAAACGGAGGGGAAATTCCTCAGAATGATAAATGATATTTATTTAAAAACCCCCAATTAACATCATACTCAATGGTGAAAGACTGAAAACTTTCCCCTTAAGATCAGGAAAAAGACAAGGATACACACTTTCACAGCTGCTATTCAACATTGTACTGGAAGTTCTAGCCAGAGATATTAGAGAAGAAAAAGAAATTAAAAGTCATCCATTTTAGGAAAAAAAAAAAGCCCTATATTTACAGATGACATGATCCTATATATAGAATATCTTGGAAAATTCACAAGAAAGCCACTAGAGCTAATAATGAATTCAGCAAGGTTGCAAGGTACAACACCAACACACAAAGTTAGTTGTGTTTCTGTACAATAGCAATGAACAACCCAAGAAGGAAATTTGGAAAGCAATTCCATTTTCAAAAGCACCTAAAAGAATTACTTAGGAATAAATCTAACCAAGAAGAATAAAGATATAAATGCTGAAAACCACAAACTATTGATGAAAAAAATTAAAGAAGACAAATAAATGAAAAAAATCCTGTGTTCATGGATAGGAAGACTTAATTTGTAAAGAGGTAAATACTACCCAAAGGGATCTATAGATTCAATGCAATTTTATCAAAATTCAACAGTCTCTTTCACAGAAATGGATGACCTGATCCTTGCTTTCATATAGAATTGTAAAGGGCCCTGAATGGCTAAAACAATCTTGAAAAAGGATAAACTTGGAAGGGGTGCCTGGGTGGCTCAGTCAGTTAAACAACTGCCTTTGGCTCAGGTCATGATCCCACGTCCTGGGATGGAGATCTGAGTCAGGCTCCCTGATCAGCAGGAAGCTTGTTTCTCCCTCTCACCACTGCTTGTGCTTTCTCTTGCTATCTTTCTCTCTCTCAAATAAATAAATAAAATATATTTTTTAAGAAGGATAAACTTGGAAGATTCACATTACCCAATTTTGAAACTTACTACAAAGCTAAAGCTAAAGTAATTAAAAACAGTATTAGAGGCATAAGGACAGACACAGACCAACGAATAGGACAGCCCATAAATAAATCTACATATATATATACACACATATTTATATATGTATGTAAGTATATATGTTAATTTGTGTGTATATATATGTATTTTTTTCTTTTTTAAACTTTATTTTATTTAATTTTTTAATTTTTTAATGTATTTTTTTCAAGTCTACTCAATGGAGGAAGAACAGTATTTTCAACAAATGGTGCTAGGACAACTGGATATCCCATGCAAAGGATTTGGAAAGTTGGACTTTTACACCATATGCAAAAATGAACAAAAATTTAATGAAAGATTTAAACTTAAGAGCTAAAGCTATAAAACTCTCAGCTGAAAACTTGGGGAAAATCTTTATGACATTGGATTCAGCAATGACTTCATGGATATGACATCAAAAGCAAAGGAAACAAAAGGAAAAATAGATAAACAACTTCATCAAAATTAGGAAGTTTTGTGCATCAAAGGATAGAACGAGAAAGTGAAAAGACAAAATACTGAATGAGAGAAAATATTTGCCTATCTGATAAGAAATTAATGTTCCTTAACATAAAGAATATAAAGTACTTCTAAAATATAACAACAAACAACCCAATTAAAAAATAGACAAAGGACTTTTTAAAAAAATATTTTATTTATTTATTTGAGAGAAAGAGTGAGAGATCCAAGCAAGGGGGAGGGGTAGAGGGAGAAGCAGACTTCCTGAGTAGGGAGCCTGATACCAGACTCAATCCCAGGATCCTAGTATCATGACCTGAGCTGAAGGCAGACACTTAACCAACTGAGCCACCCAGGTGCCCAGACAAAGAACTTTAAGAGACATTTCTTCAAAAAAGATATACAAGTAGCCAATAAACATATAAACAATGCTCAACACCATTTGTCATTAGAGAAACACAAATCAAAACCACAATGAGAGGATGCCTGGGTGGCTCATTGGTTGAGCAGTTGAGTGTCTGCATTGGGCTCAGGGCATGATCCCAGTCCGGGGATAGAGTCCTGCATTGGGTTCCCTGTGGGGAGCCTGCTTTTCCCTCTGTTTATGTCTCTGCCTCTCTCTGTATGTCTCTCATGAATAAATAAATAAAATCTTAAAAAAAAAACCACAACGAGATAGCACTTCACTCTTACTAGGATGGTTATAAAAAATTAAGATAAAAACAAAATAAGTATGGGTGGGAATGTGGAGAAATTGGAACTCTGGTGCATTGCTGGTAAGAATGTAAAATGATGTAGCCGCTGTGAAAGAGTTTGGTAGTTTCTCAAAGGATTTAAACATAGAATAACATATAACTAAATAATTCCACTCTCAAGTATATATCTACAAAAATTGAAAGCAGAGATTTGAACAGATATTTGTACACCAATGTTCATAACAGTATTATTCACAATAGGCAAAAAGTGAAAACAACCCAAACATACATCAACAGATAAATGAATAAATAAAATGTATATACATGCAGTGGAATATCATTCAGCCATTAAAAAGGAATAAAATTTGATATATGCTACAACATGGATGGACCTGGATATCCAAGGAAAAATATTGTAGCTAGAGTAAGCAAATTCATAGAGATAGAAAGTGATATAGATATCACTATGAATTGGGGAAAGTAAAAAAAGGGAATGTATTGTTTTGGGTAGAGGTTTTTTTTTTTTTTTTTGGGTAGAGGGTTTTTGTTGGGGATAATGGAAATGCCTTGGCTATAAACAGTGATAATGATTATACAATATTGGCAATATATTTAATGTCACTGAATTGTACACTCATAAATAGTTAAAATGAAAAATATTATGTATATTTTACCACATTAAAAAAAAGAGCATAAAAAAAAAAAGAGCATCACCATGATTCCAGAATCACTCTCATGCTACCTCTCCAGTCACAGCTTCCCTCCAAAGTTAACACTAACATTCCTTCCTTCTTCCCTTCCTTTCTTCCTCTCCCTTTCCCTCTCTCCCCATCTTCTTTTCTACCTTCTTTCCTTTTTTTCTTTCCTTCTTTGGTAAAACTTCCTTGACTTCCGGCACTATAGATTAATTTTACCTGTTTTTGAACTTCATATTAATGGAATCATTCAGCATGTGCTCTGTTGTATCTGGTTTTGCCCAATAATTTAACTACTTTTATCCACATTGCATGGCAGTAGTTGTTATTCACTGATGCATAGTATTCTATTGTATGAATATACTATACTCTTAAAATTCAGTCCACTGGTCATAGACATTGGAATAGTTTCCAAATTTGGCTAGAACAAAAAAGAAGCTGCCATAATCATTCTCCACATGTCCTTTGGTAGGTGTATAGATTCATTTCTCCAGGAGTATAAATGCTGAAAATGAGGTATGTTCAGGTTTATAAATAGTGCCAAACAGTTTTCTGAAGTTATACCAATTTAGATTCCCACCAGCACTGTATGAAAATCCCTGTATTCCATAACTTTGCCAACATTTGGCACTGTCTGCTTTTTAAGTTATTCTGTTGAACACATAATTTTATCTCGTGATTTAAATTTGCATTTCTCTGGTGACTCATGAACTGGAACACATTTTCCTCTATTTATAGGCTATTTGAATGTTCTCTTTGATGACGTTTCTGTTCAAATCTACTGTCTATTTTTCTGTTGGGCTTTCTTATTGATTTGTAGGAATTTTCTATATAGTCAGTTAAAAACCTTTGATGAACAAAGGTACAGTAAATATCTTTTCTCAGATCCTGCTTGCCTTTTCATTCTCTTAATGGTGATTTCTGATGAACAGAAGTTCTTTTTTTTTTTTTTTTTTAAAGATATATTTACTTATTTTGAGAGAGAGCAAGCAAGTGGGGCAAGGGGGAAACAATCTTTCAAGCAGACTTCCTGGAGAGGACAGAGCCAGACATGGGGCTTCAGCCCACAACCTACGAGGTCACAACTTGAGCTGAAAACAAGAATCAGAGGCTTAGCCAAGTGAGCCATCCAGACACCCATGAACAGAAGTTCTTAATTTTAATGTCTATTTCCCAAGTTTTTCTTTTATGTACAACATTCTTTGTGTTCTGCTTAAGAAATCTTTGCCTACTCTCAAATCATGAGAATATTCTCCTATGCATTTTACTAAAATGATTAATTGTTTTATTATTCACATTTAGGTCTAAAATATATAGAATTTATTTTTGTGTGTGGGGTAAGGTAGGACTCAAAATACATTTTTCATCATTTCTGAAAACACCTCTTGTTTTATTTTTTTAATTTATTTTTTAAAGATTATTTTTATTTATTTTTTTAAGATTTTATTCATTTATTCATGAGAGAGAGAGAGAGAGAGAGAGAGGCAGGGACACAGGCAGAGGGAGAAGCAGGCTCCCTGCAAGGAGCCGGATGTGGGACTCGATCCCCAGACTCCAGGAATACGCCCTGCGCGGAAGCCTGGCACCAAACCGCGGAGCCACCCAGGGATCCCCCACCTCTTGTTTTAAATGTAGGACTTCCAATTGGACTATTCTGTTCCATTTGCTTCTCTATACTGATGTCATTATCATGCCATCCTAATTTTTGTAACTCTGTTACAAATCTTGATATTTGGTGGTATAAATCCTTCCACGTTGTTGTTCCTCAAGATTTCCTTGACTTTTTTGGGTCCTCTGCATTTCCACATACATTTTAGAATCAACATGTCAATGTATACACATACAGACACATATATAGAGAGCCCTGAGAAATTTTGATTAGAATTACATTGAATCTAGAGATCAATTGAGGGAGAACTACTGTCTTAACAATATATATTAAGTCTTGTAATTCATGACATGAGTAAGGTATATATTTCATTTATTTAAGACAGCTTTAATTTCTCTTGGCAAAGCTTTGTAATTTCAGAATAGAAGTTTTGCTCATTTTTGGCTAGATTTATTTCTAGATATTTAATGTTTTTGATGTTATTAAAATGGTATTAAAATTTTTTATTTTCTAATTATTTCTTGCTAATATGTAGAAATATAATTGTTTTTGTGGGTTTTGTTTTATTTCTTAAAGCCTTTACTTTGAAACATGATGGAAAAATCTTACAGCTACACACAGAAAAGTAAGACATGATCACAGTTGAAAGTGAAGACAATATAACCAGAGAGGTTTAATGCCTGTCAGCAAATGTTTAAGCTAAAGTTCTGAGTGTGACAAGCAGGGCTGAAAGCAATGGTAATTAGTGTTCTTCTCCTTCTTCTTCAAGAGAATCCACATCAACTGCCTCATAATCTTTCTCAAGGCCAGCTATGTCCTCATGGGTTTCAGAAAACTCTCCTTCCTCCATCCTTTCACCCACATACCAGTGAATGAAGGCATGCTTGGCATATATTAGGTCAATCTTATGGTCCAGGTGGGCTCAGGCTTCAGCAATGGCTGTGGTGTTGCTCAGTATGCACACAGCTCACTATACTTTGGCCAGGTCTCCACCAGGTACCACAGTAGGAGGCTAGAATTAATGCCAATGGGGCACCAGTCCACAAACTGGATGCTGCAATTGGTCTTGATGGTGGCAATTGGCAGCATTGACATCTTGGGAAATCACAGGCAGCAAGCCATGTGTTTTTTTTTATGACAAGGGTCATATTTCACCATCTGGCTGCCTGGCTCAAAGCATCCAATGGTGATCTGTGCTACAGAAAGCTATTCATGGTAGGCTTTCTCAGCAGAAATGACAGGGGCATATGTGGCTAGAGGGATGTGGGTGCAGGGATTGGGTACCAGGTTGGTCTGGAATTCTGTCAGATCAACATTCAGGGTTCCATCAATCTGGGGGAAGCAGTGAGGGAAGACACAATCTGGCTAATAAGGTGGTTAAGGTTAATGTAGTTTAGGCATTCAATATCAAGGCTGCTTCTTCTTCTTTTAGGAGAGAATCAGTGAGCGCATATGCATGTGCGTGTTTAGGGGGGCAGAAGGAGAGAAACTTTCAAGCAGACTCCTTGGTGAGGGCAGAGCCAGATGCGGGGCTTGATCCCACAACCCATGAGATCATGACCTGAGGTGAAATCAAGAGTTGAACGCGTAACCAACTGAGCCACCCAGGTGCCTCAATATCGAGGTTTCTGCAACAGATGTCATAGATGGCCTTGTTGTCTACCATGAAGACACAGTCAAAGTGCTCTAGGGTGGTGTTGGTAGTAAGGACAGTTGTAGGGCTCAATTACAACAATTGTGGAAACTTGAAGGGCCAGGTAAATGGAGAACTCCAGCTTAGAATTCTTGCCATAACTGACAGAGAGATGTTCCATCAGTATGGAGTTTGGAGGTGAACCCAGAACCAGACCTGTGCACTGGTGAGCCAGTTTCTGAATTCAGTCCAAGACAGGGCCAATGATCTCCCTGCCGATGGTGTAGTGCCTTGGGGAAACAACTTCTTTGCCTGTGGTGAGGCGCTCAGGGTAAAAGAGCTGGTGGTAGGTGCCAGTGTAGACGTCATCAATGACTGTAGGTTCCAGATCTACAAACACTGCCCTGGGCACATGCTTGCCAGCACCCATCTCACTGAAGATGTTGAAGAAATAATCTCCTTCCTCAATGGTCTTGTCACTCAGTATCTGGCCATCAGGCTGGATGCCATGTTCCAGGCAACAGAGTCCCCAGCATGCATTGCCAATCTGGACACCAGCCTGGGCAACATGGATGAAGATGTACTTATGCATGATGGCTCCAGGTAGCAGGCACAGGTGACAGGAGCAGTCATAGGGTCCCAGTTACCATCCCTCACAAGCTAAGAGTTGAGGTAAGTAATGCATGAAAGTTATTTTTTGTATACTGACTTTGTATGCAGAAACCTTGCTAAATTTATATCGATTACTTTATTCAATTATGTTATCAGAAAAAAAAGAGACATTTCTATCTTATTCTTACTAATTTTTATAACTTTTATTTCCTTTATTTGTGTTCTTGCACTGGCTAAAACCATGTATTTTTTTAGGAGGAATGATCTGTTTTTAACACACCTTTAGAAATTAAGACACATTAATGCAGGGACTCTGTCTCCCAGAGGTTAGAACAGTGTCAGAAAACATAGTAAGAACTCAATTACTTGATAAATGAATAAATGTTGTGTTAAAAAATATTATGGACATTGGAATCACAGATACCAGGGTTCAAATTCCATCTCTAATCTTTCCTAGCCCAGTAATTTAGAACAAGTTACCCAGTTTAGACTCAGTTTCTACCTCTGTAAAATGGAAACAATAATCATACTTTACAAAAAAAAATAATAATCATACTTTACAAGATAGTCATGAGAAAATTATATATGTGTATATATGAAATTATATACTCTAAAACATCTATAGTTATTTTTTAAAGATTTTTATTTATTTATTCATGAGGGACACAGCGAGAGAGAGAGAGGCAGAGACACAGGCTGAGGGAGAAGCAGGCTCCCTGCAAGGAGCCCTATGTGGGACTCGATCCTGGATCCTGGGATCACGCCCTGGGCCAAAGGCAGATGCTCAACCCCTGAGCCACCCAGGAGTCCTATAGTTATTATTTTTATTGGATGAACTCACACAGAGAGAATGTCTAGAGTGAGAAGAGGACCAGGAAAGGAATCTTACACAACATTTAAAAAATAACACACATGTTTATTAAAATCAGGGTTTTTTTGTTGTTTAAGTCAGGATGTTATTGCTGCTGCTCAAAGGTCATTGCATGACTTATAAGTCTTATGCAACATTTTTAAAGAATAGACAAAAAGAAAAGAACATGGGAATCTGAGGAGTGACTAAAGAGTTGGGAGGAAAATAGGATAGATTAGAATCATAGAAACCACAAGAAGAGTTTCAAGAAGGGTGTATTATTAAAGACCTTTTCAATTTCAAGCAATAGAAATCCATCTCATAGATATTAAATTAAAAATATAAAATATTAGTTCATATAGCTGGAAAATCCAGGAATATAACTGTTTTCAGGAATCACTGAAATCTACCTCTAGTTTCTAATTTGCTCTGTTGAATTTTTAGGCAGGTTGTCCTCAGATATTGATAAAAATGGTCAGCAGCAGCTTTAGATTTTCATAATCTTTATAATCATTGATTTTAAAAATTTGCCATTAAAATTCCAGTTTAAAAAAATCTGGTTTAAGGCTTTAATTGACTTGGTATAAATTATTTGCCAATTTCTGAACCATTCACAGCATTGAAGGGGTGGTGAATATTCTGATTGATCAAGTTTGGATCACCACCCATCCCTAGAAATAAAAGGATGAAGCCAGCCACATTTAAATCAAATGGATTCCAGAATGGGAGAAGATATTTGCAAATGACATATCAGATAAAGGGCTAATGCCCAAGATCTATAAAGAACTTATCAAACTAAACATCCAAAAAACAAATAATCCAATTAAGAAATGGGCAGAAGACATGAACAAACTTTTTTCAAAGAAGACAAATAGCCAAGAGACACATCACAACTGATAAATTATTGAACACTACATCTGAAACTAATGATCCACTATGTGTTGGCTAATTGAATTTAAATAAAAAAATATACAAATCAAAACCACAATGAGATACCACCTCACACCAGTGAGAATGGGGAAAATTAACAAGGCAGGAAACAACAAATGTTGGAGAGGATGCGGAGAAAAGGGAACCCTCTTACACTGTTGGTGGGAATGTGAACTGGTGCAGCCACTCTGGAAAACTGTGTGGAGGTTCCTCAAACAGTTAAAAATAGACCTGCCCTACGACCCAGCAATTGCACTGTTGGGGATTTACCCCACAGATACAAATGCAATGAAACGCCGGGACACCTGCACCCCGATGTTTATAGCAGCAATGGCCACGATAGCCAAACTGTGGAAGGAGCCTCGGTGTCCAACGAAAGATGAATGGATAAAGAAGATGTGGTTTATGTATACAATGGAATATTACTCAGCCATTAGAAACGACAAATACCCACCATTTGCTTCAACGTGGATGGAACTGGAGGGTATTATGCTGAGTGAAGTAAGTCAGTCGGAGAAGGACAAACATTATATGTTCTCATTCATTTGGGGAATATAAATAATAGTCAAAGGGAATATAAGAGAAGGGAGAAGAAATGTGTGGGCAATATCAGAAAGGGAGACAGAACGTAAAGACTGCTAACTCTGGGAAACGAACTAGGGGTGGTAGAAGGGGAGGAGGGCGGGGGGTGGGAGTGAATGGGTGACGGGCACTGGGTGTTATTCTGTATGTTAGTAAATTGAACACCAATAAAAAATAAATTAAAAAAAATAAAAAAAAATAAAAATAAAAAAATAAAGCAAATGGATTAAGGACAGAAGGGTGGTTTCCCAAAGAGATGTTGGACAGACAAAAAAATATTACCATTACAGAGGAAGTGGTCAATAGTGTCAAAAATGCTGCAGAGAAATCAAATGATATAAGAAGTAGAAGGTATATTTACCATCCAGTTATTCTTCATGACCTTAGGGCAATTTCTGTGATAAGAATGGAAGGAACTAGGACTTCAGTGGTTTGAAAAGGGACTTGGAGGTGAGGTATAAACTGGAAAAGTGGACAATTATTTCAAAGAATGTGATTGTGAAGGGAAGGACTTTTCTTTACAGTATGATAGTCTTGACTATATTTAGAGAGTGAAAGGAAGGAAAGGTAGGGCAGCCAATGTAGAGAGGAAAACAGACACTACAGGAGAGAGATTAGATGATGGTCCTTAGGATCTGAGGAGCTATGAGAGATTGAGATAAAAAATATGTAATAAACTTGGATGAGGTGTTTCCTACACTTACTGGAGGGCATTCCCTCTAATAGCCTCTATTTTTTTGTGGGATAAAATAAATATTGCTAAAACTGACAAATGGTGTGATCATAGGCTTGAATGTGCATAATAAAAGTTTGAAATAATCATTATGGAGGTGTAAGGAAGCATATCACAAACAGATAAATGAGTTTCCAAGTAACATAGAAAGTCCATCTGAGATGGAAGACCACATATTTCTGTTGGTGTTAGCACATTAAATTGTATGACTTTTTCCTAGCATAACTCTGGGTTCCCAGGACCAAGCTAACTCAGGCTCTGAACAATAAGCTATCCATTTTTAGAATATATATATTTATTATTATATATAATAATATACATATATATTGGCTGTTGAGGTGATTGGAATAAAAAACTTAATGGGAATCTTAAAGTTTTTTTCTCACATGGCCATGGAGATGGAATATTTCAGGCCTTTTCAAATATTACCCACTAGTCAATTTGCCTCTGTGTGTTGAAAAAGATACCAGTGCCTAGCTCAACCACAATAGGATCAGGGCCATGTATTGTTAAAGTCTTTTGCTTTTGTTATTTCATGGATGCAGAAGAAAGGAAGAAATAGATATGGAAATTATTTTTATACACATTATTTTTAAGATATTGATTCATGCCTCAATAATTAATTCCTCTCAAAAATTGTACTAGTGAAATAAAAGGGCAAGGGACCAGAACCTCCATATTATAGAGCATTTAAAAAAAATCTTATTAGTAAATATTTAAGACCTATAAGTATAATGATGACATAATAGGTAGTCATGTATCTACTCTTAGTTTAAAAAAGAAATTACCTAAATATTAAAGCCTCTCATACACCCCTACTTTAATAGAAACTCTATTCTGAACTTCATGCTTATCATTTCTCTGCATTTGTTTATATTGTATCAAAGCAGTATAATATTGTTCTTCTTGCTTTTAAATTTTGTAAAAATTATTTCATGCATGTGTATTCTGTGACCTTTTTAATACTTAATATTATGTTTGGAAAATTCATCTCTATTGAAAAGTGTAGCTCTAGTTCATTGATTTAAAATTTTTTTATTTTAATTCCATTTAGTTAACATACAGCATTATATTAATTTCAGGTGTACAATATAGTGATTTGACAATTCCATATATCACCCAGTGCTCATCAGGACAAGTGCATGCTTTAATCCCCATCACCTATTTCACCTACCCTCCCCACCCTTTCCTCATTTGTTTTTTTTTTTTTTTCCTCATTTGTTTTGTTTCTTAAATTCCATATATGAGTGAAATCATATTGTATTTGTCTTTCTCTGATGGACTTATTTCACTTAGCATTTTACTCTAGCTCCACCCATGTTGTTGCAAATGGCAAGATTTCATTCTTTTTGATGGTGGAGTAACATTCCGTTATATATCACATCTTCTTAATCTATTCATCTATTGATGGACACTTTGGCTACTTCCGTAGTTTAGCTATTGTAAATAATGCCACAGTAAAACACTGGGGTGTGCATGTATCCCTTCAAATTAGTGTTTTTGGTTTTGTTTTGGGGGTAAATACCCAGTAGCAGACTGCTGGATCATGGGGTAGTTCTATTTTTAACAGTTTGAGGAAGCTCCATACTGTTTTCCACAGTAGCTACACCAGTTTGTATTCTCACCAACAGTACACAAGGTCCTTTTCTTGCATCCTTGCCAACACTCATTGTTTCTTGTGTTGTTGATTTTAGCCATTCTGACAGGTTGGAGGTGATATCTCATTGTAATTTTGATTTGCATTTCCGTGATGATGAATGATGTTCGTCATCTTTTCATGCGTCGACCATCTGGATGTCTTCTTTGGAGAAATGTCTGTTTATATCTTCTGCCTATTTTTTAATTGGAATATTTGGGTTTTGGATCTTGAGTTGTATTAGTTCTTTACATATTTTGGATACTAACCCTTTATTGGATATGTCATTTGTAAACATCTTCTCCTATTCTGTGGATTGCCTTTTAGTTTTGTTGATTATTTCCTTCACTGTGCAGAAGTTTTTATTTTGATGTATTCCCAATATGTATTTTTTTCTCTTGTTTTCCTTGCTTCAGGAGACATATCTAGAAAGAAGCTGCTACAGCCGATGTCAGAGAAGTTACTGCCTGTGCTCTCTTCTAAGACTTTTATGGCTTCAGCTCTCATATTTATGTCTTTCTTCCATTTTTAGTTTATTTTTGTGCATAGTGTAAGAAAGGGGTCCAGTTTCATTCTTTTGTATGTTGTTGTCGATTTTTCCCAACACCATTTTTTAAAGATATTTTTTCCCAATGGATATTCTTTCCTGTTTTGTCAAAGATTAATTGACCATATAATTGTGGGTTTATTTCTGGATTTTCTGTTTCATTGATCTATGTGTCTATAGTACCATATGCTGTTTTGCTACAACTTTGTAATATAATCTGAAGTCCAGAATATGATGCCTCTCCAGCTTTTCTTTTCTTTTTCAAGACTGCTTTGGCTATTCAGGGTTCTTTGTGGTTCCATAAAAATTTTAGGATTGTTTGTTCTAGTTCTGCAAAAAATACTATTGGTATTTTGATAGGGATTGCATTGACTATATAGATTGCTTTAGGTAATAAAGATATTTTAACAATATCTGTGCTTCCAATCCAAGAGCATGGAATGTCTTTATATTTCTTTGTGTTATCTTCAATTTCTTTAACCAGTGTTTTAAAGTTTCAGAGTACAGATCTTGCACCTCTTTGTTTAGATTTATTCCTAGGTATCTTATTATTTTTGGTTTGAACCAAAACTAGTTTTGAACAAACTAGTTTGTTCATTTGTGACTGCTTCACAGTATTTCATTATATGACTGTATTGAAATGTATTTATTCAATCTCATTTTTGGTGGGGAGCTATCCACAAATATTTTAAAATTTGTTTTATTTATTTACAATTTCCCCTAGCCTTATTGAGAATACTCTGAAGAATAATTTTAAATCCTACCTAGATAGTATCCATTTTTCTGCCCAGGAAAAAATTAAGTATTTTGATTTCCTCTTTGGCTAATTCTCTTATTCCAATATAGAGGTAGTAAAGAGGGTAGTATAGTGCTTTCCCTTTCCTCTCAGTTAGATCTGTCAACAAGTTAACCACATTTTTGAGGGGGAGGGGATGTTTCCACTCTGGTTCATCACAATGCACATTAATATACAATAATTTTGTTTTTGTTTTAAATAAGTGAAAAAGAGAGCAATCCTTTAAAGTCTGCGGATTCTAATGTTACTCTCTTTGCTTTTACCCTCTCCAGCATAAACCAAAGAGGATCCCCTCCTGCTTTAAAGGTAGTGTTACAGATGTATAGCAACTTAATATCTACCCATCTGCCATGGCTCATATGTGCATTCACACATGAACTATGACATTCTCTATCTTGTTGCAGACTGCTAGTGCTTCTCTAGTGTGCTTGGCTAAGCAATAATCCTAGTGTTTGTACTGAAATGCAGAGTGGAAGAGATATGTATTTGGTTACAACTCCAGTCAAACATTTCTCTCATAGAGCCGTAAGACCAAGAAAAGAAAAGTAGGCACAGCAATAGTGGGGTTAATAAATTAGAATTCTAAGCAAGCCTATGTGGAGCTGTTTTTTGAGTGACCTCTGAGTTCAAGGATCAAAAATTACAGCACTGCCCAAGGGCAAATTAATTCTGAGGTCCTGTTGAATATAGTTCAAACAGGTACTGGGTTTTTGAGCAGGTCTATGCATGGGCATTCCTAAATCTTTTATAGATTGATTGATTCATTTACACATTCACTCAATAATGCCTCATTTTGTGGCAGGCATATGCTAAGCACTGAAATTCTTTTTCAGGATTACCTTCCTAAACTCTTCATAGCATTAAAAGCCTTTCAAATTCTTCCCCAACATGTATACCTTCACCCTTGTATTAATCCATCTTCTAACATTCAAAGACTTATTTGGGCATTAATGCTTTCAACTAAATAAGTAGGAACACAAAAGAATTCTGTATTCATATTTTGAAAGGTCCAGCCTTAGAAATGACTTTCATAATTTCTTGCACTTAGTACATGGCCTTGGTACAACCCTATTTAAGGACATATATAGGAATGAATTATTATCCACATTATAACAAGCTTTAGCAGATTCTTTCTTCACAAGAGGGCTTATAACATTAGTGGGATTGGCTGCAGATTAAACTGGTGCAAATTGACCCAGCAGGGCTACTCAACTAAATGTGTGATGTTCTTAAATACAGGCCCTGTCTGAAACTCAGCTGGCTTGATTCTTAACATTTGTACATAAGGCAGAATTACTATACAGAAAGAAGGAGGAAAAGAAGCACTATTAAATACTGTTGGAATTAAGATTCAATAGCTTTAGGAAAATGCATTTTCCTACAAAACTTTGTTAATAATAGGGCTATGAAATAAGAATAGAATTGAGCAAACATATTTTCTTTTTTTAATATTTTATTTTTGAGTAATTTCTATACCCAACATGGGGCTCAAACTTAAAACCCTGAGATCAAGAGTTGCATGCTCTACCAACTGAGCCAGCCAGGCACCCTGAGCAAACATATTTTCAAAAAACGACATCTCAAAATGTAAGTTAAGCTCATACCTTGAAAAGTATAATAACTAGGGTAAAGAAATGAACTTAAACACAATATTTTCTTTGCAAAGATACGTATTTGAGTGCATTCTGAGAGCTGTCTGACAAGATAACATCATTTTAATTTTGACAAGTATATAAGAAGAATAAAGACACTTCCTTTGATATATTGAAACTGCATTAAAAGTTCCTATTACCACTTCTTGTACATACATAGGCAGACACATGCATGTGCACACACATGTTTACAAAGGGAGATTTAAAATATTAGGCTTCATAGTGACTGGCTACTAGATAAATAAATACATTGCATTGCAACTGATTTGCAATAAGCAACTGCAATTTTTCAGCATATATCATATACTGGGATGAAAAAACTCAAACAAAACACACTTCCTACTATCATACTTTGAAAAACAATAACAGAAATGGAAAGTACAAGAACAGGAAATACCACAAACTCTTGATTGATTAGTTTTCTAGCGAGGCAATAAATTATATGATGGAATACAAGTGTGAAGTTTTGCACATGCAAATTTGGTCACAAACCGATTAAAATGAAAATCAATTTAAATTTATAACAATTCTGTTTGGCATGTTTAAAATGAAAGAATCCACTTAAAAACCTGGCTGAAGGACACCTGGCTGGCTTAGTCAGAAGAACATGCAACTCTTGATCTCACCCACCTTGGGTGTTGATTACTAAAAATAAATAAACTAACTTAAAAAAAAAAACCTGGCTGAAATGATTAGGGTAAAGGTAAAGTAGATGTAGTGGTAACAGTGATGGAGGGTGGGAGTGAAGAAGAAGTAAAATCAAGAAACTGGGATGGGGGGAGGGGCAGGTGACAAGGGACTTTCCAAGAAACTTTTTAAAACTTAGTGAAGCTACAAAAATATTACAAAAATTTTTTAATATTACAAATTTACAATAGAAACAGAATAAGTGTTGGAAAGTTTGGTTCTTAAAGTGCATATTATATGTTAATAATAAAAAAGAGTAAATAATTGTTTTTAAGTGGTTTAAGAGACAGAAAGCCCTTTGGAGAAAAGCAAGCACCTAAAAGTTTTAAGTAGCATCTATAGTGATGCCTGTAGTCCCAGTGGGTTGAGCGTCTGTCTTCTGCTCAGGTGGTGATCCTAGGCTCATGGGTTCAAGTCCCACATCTGGCTTCCTTGTGGGGATCCTGCTTCTCCCTCTGCCTTTGTCTCTGCCTCTCTCCTTCTGTGTCTCTCATGAATAAATAAATAAAATCTTAAAAAAAAGATGGTGAAGGGAATAGATTTTAAACTATTTCCCAAATTGTATTTAAATTACCCCTGGGAGTATATCTTTTTAAAGGCAAACTCTTAAAGGACTGCATCCCCAGTGAAAATATAATTGTTTTAAATTCCATTGTAGGTTAGCTCTCTACCTTGGGATTTGATTTCATCTGCTTCTGTTTCGGCCACATTGCTGCTGGTGTCTAATGCAGAACTGCCTGGTACACCCTGTGAACTCTGAAAGGAGAAAAGAAACCTCAGTTTTAAAATGAGTTACTTTTCCTCAAAGTTGCATCAACTTTCCCAGTTAAAGAATCCCAGTTTGGGATCCCAATCTGCTGCGCCACCCAGGGATCCCTGCTTCCCCTTTTTTATAGAATGTTCCTCCTCATTAAAGTCTTGTATTTAAACAAACACAGGGATCCCTGGGTGGTGCAGCGGTTTAGCGCCTGCCTCTGGCCCAGGGCGTGATCCTGGAGACCCGGGATCAAATCCCACGTCAGGCTCCTGGTGCATGGAGCCTGCTTCTCCCTCTGCCTATGTCTCTGCCTCTCTCTCTCTCTCTCAATCTCTCTCTCTCTGTGTGACTATCATAAATAAATTTAAAAAAAATTAAAAAAAATAAACAAACACAAAGTTAGTTAAATTATTAACATGGGAATTATATTTTCAGAACAAATAGTGAAGTTACCCTAAAAACTGATGATTATTGTACTCAGGGTAATAGTTCTCATTTTAGAAAGCAATCTTTATATACCTATAATTTATAATAGCTTTTCACAAATAATTTACTTGTCCATGGAAACTTCCTGCAACTGACTCAAATGAGTCAGCTTATTAACATGAACTTGCTCTTTTCCATTTGCCATTTTGTCTATCTTTTTGAATACCCACATATTTTCTTTTCCTTCTTCATAAGAAAATTAATTTGTCCAGCTGACTCTCCAACACTAACATCTGATTATTCATGAAAACTCTACCTCAGTAGGTTCTTTCACTTCAGTTTCTTCGGGTTTGTTTTCTTTGTCTTCTTTTCCATTTTCCTGAAATGGAAACAGTGTTAGTAACTGGTATACAAAAGAAGCTAAAGATAAAACTAACATACTCTAGTATAGTAAGCTTTTATGTAAAAAAATTTTACATAATGGGCAAACATCATACCAAATAAAATCACACAAAGTAGCTGTATTAAATTAAAACAGTAATAGACTTGTTATAAATGCCAACCAGCTAGAAGCAGATTACAGTGACCCAATTATTATTTGATACCCTCCTCATCCCTCCCTTTATTTTTTTTTTAAGATTTTATTTATGTATTCATGAGAGACACAGAAAGAGAGGCAGAGACATAGGCAGAGAGAGAAGCAGGTTCCCTGCAAAGAGCCCCATGGGGGACTTGATCCCAGACCCCATGATCATGCCCTGAGCCAAAGGTGGATGCTCAACCGCTGAGCCACCCAGGCGTCTCCCCACCCCTTTTTCTTAAGTAGACTCCACACCCAGCATGGAACCCAATGTGGGACTTGAAATTCATGACCCTGAGAGCAAATCAGAGCTGAGATCAAGAGTTGGCTGCTTAACCAACTGGGCCACCCAGGCACCCCAACCCCTTTTTTTCCAGCACTTTTATCATAACCTGATGCACAATACTGCAACTAAAAAGAAAAACAATTAAATAATAAAATATGATACCACATCTCAATTTTCTCAAGAATGTTGCATCTCAAATTCTCTCATAGTTAAGTAGTTAGAAACCTATGTAGGCTGGATACCTGAGCAGGTTTAGGTTCCTCTTGAAATGCTGACTCACTCATCTGGGCCACTAAAAGGTATCATAAAATGGTAGGGAAAAGTATTACCAGACCAATATTAATAACAAAAAGAGAAAGTATTAATAAATAACAAAAAGTACTGTGGAAGGCTGAAATCACCCCCAACCCCCACTGCATCCCATGATTCTATTGAATGGTAAGTTCTCAACTGCTAAACTTTTCAAACTGTACTACTGTTAATGCTGTTGTTACTGACCAAAACTAGATTAGTGCAAGGCTAATGACAAGAAAACTCAACCATTAATAATCACCACTATTATCATTAAAAAAAGAAACACACACACAAAATGGCAACAGTAATGCAAGTGAATTTTTTAAGACATTATTATTATCATTAATTTTTGAAATAATGATTCAGATGAGATGAAGTGAAACTTTGATGGTTACTCAGTTCATGTGAGAATGACAATACAGACATTAGAGTAATAATCTCACTAAGTATTTTTTTGAATGAGGAGTTCTGAGAGGAATGTGATTTATTTATATTAAGGAATGAAAGTGGATAATTATCAGATCTCTACTTCACTGCAAATGACCAGATTCAGTCACAAATTATCAAAATCATTGCTGTGTCAAAAATCATTTAAGAATTTGTGTATATTTAGGCTAGGTGCTATGTAGAAAGGAGATTTTATATACTTGGCCTCTGCTTCTAGGGGTAGCTACAATGCAGGGACGATTTAATTTGAAATGGTGTCTTTATAATGTGCTAGAGTGTTTACATTTCTTTTTATCAACACAGCACATGTTCTAGTTGAAGAAACCAAAATTACTGCCTTTGGAGACAACAGATTCCAACCTTTTAGAATAGCTGCTTCAAAGCATTTTTGAAGTTCTTAAATAATAAATATAAAATAGATTTCTTTGTTAGGTCCCAATAGACTGCTTTCTCTGCTTACAGTGTCCATCTCCTGAAATTACTAAGAAGTTCCTTTCCATTTCTTTTTAAAACAGTTTGTTTGGATCCACCCAGATAAATTCAATACAATAAACCTTTATGGGTGCCTTCTATATGCAAAAAGACATTGGAGTTGTGAAGATGAGTAAGACTTGTGCTCAGGGAGACAGGAAAACTTCCTTTGAAGAGTTCCTAGTTTAGCGATGGAAAAAGGGATAAAAAAATGCAATTCAATCTGCAAAGTGCAAAAGAAGAGGTGCATATAAAATGCTAAGAACACAAAGGGTTAAGCAATTACTTTTCCCAGGGAGATCAGGGAAGTTTTCATAGAATTACAGATTTTTAAACTGGATTTTAACAGACTAATAAGACATTTTTGTGTAAAGAAGAGGGGAAGAGTATTTGAAGGAAAAGGAACAATACATGCGAGGGTATGAAAGTTAAAAAAGGAAGCACTCATGTAGCAGAGCACAGTTATATAAAACAAAATTGCAGATGTGGCTGAAAAAGTCACTTTTCAATCTGTAAAAGTTATTCATGCTGAATCAAGGAGTTTGGACTTTATGCTTTTAAGCATAGAATAGATATGATCAGATTGGTGTTTTTAAAAAGTTACCTCCACCAGCAAAGACTGGAATTATGAAGGACAGGGGGAAGAAAGAATGAAGGTAAATTTTCCACCTGAAATGTTGCACTTGCGGTAAATGGCCCTCATCAGTCTAGGTTCTGCCTGACATTGCCAATCCCCAAACCATATCGCTTCAGATTCACTTTTTGCAGTGCATGCAGATGGTTTTAGACTGTAAGCACCTGGAATTCTGTCTGAGGGTTTCCTGCCAGTTTAAATGTGGGGATAGGCAAGAAGCGCTTGAGAGCTGGTATCTAATAAGAGAAGCCCTCGGCCAGGGATGGATAGGGAGTTGTATAATGGTCCCATGGGTAGAACATTTCTGTCTCCCAGAGTTCCTCAATGGAATAGAGCTTCAGTTGCCTGAATTGCAACCTGCCCAATAATACAGGCTCCCTTCACTTTCCTGTAATACTTCTCTATTCCCTTACCATTGTTTCCTGGAACCACCTCCCAAATGAACTTGCACTCAACTCTTTGTATCAGTCTACTCAGAGGGAACATAAACTAAAACAGATAATGATGATCAGGATTGAGGGCAAAATTGGATCTAAAGAGTGAAAGAGAAATAGTTAAGGTTCGCGGAGTGGTTTTTTTTCTTTTTTTCATATTTACAAGGCTAAATGGATGATGATGCCATGAAATGAAATAAGGAAAGGGGAGAAAACAGGTTGAAGGAAGGATAAGAGTTTGAGTTTGGAGATGCTAACACATTTAGGTATCTGCCCAGTGGTCTATAGAAATTTCCAGTAAGAATCTTAATGACACTGAAATATATTATGGTGCATTGGTAGGAAGTTATGCATAATCAAGTCCATCGGGAAATGACAGAAGTATTACCTAGTCTGAATAGTACTAACTTGCTTTTGAATTACTCAAAGTTCATAACATTCTACATACCTCATCCTCCCATCCGTGAGATTATACAGTCATTTTATGTAGATTGCCAGCTATGAGACAGAGTTTTTGTGAATCTGGTAAGGGCCCTTTATATGCATTCCCAGTAGATTTATAAATTGGTGAATTGCAGCATTTGGCATCTTGATTGACAAGACTGTCAGTCATATATGAAAGGACAGCCAGTTAACCTTGAGGAAAGGGTTTCTAGGTAGAAGGCAGAAATTATACACAATTCTGATTTGTCAGACTAATAGAAGATAAGAGATGTCAATTAGCTGGATTTCATGAGTTTTAAACCCCTGGGTACTGACAGAAGGATACATTTGCGGATGGATGCTGGTAGGAGCTTACCCAATAAGAGTATCTTCTAGGAGAGGGGAAAAAAAGTTAAAGATAAACCCTTGCTGATGAACACTTAGAGGTAAGGCTAGGAAAGAAAATCCAGGGTAAGACAGAGATAACTGCTGAGAATGGCAAGAGATTCCTGCAGCTATTCACCTGCATGCTGCTGGCCTAACTCCCAATATCAGCCTCTACTACCGTGCATATGCCACAGCAAGTTGTTCCAGCAGCCCCACAGGAAAAGCCAAAGTCTGTACAGTTGTACAGACTTTGCTGGGCCTGGGTTGACCCTAACCCGACATTGGTCTACATAGTCCCACTCACTATAGTTAACCTTATAGTTGTGCACCTGTAAGACAGTAGCCCCAATTCCCATCACTGGCCTCCCCTGCCAAACATGTGCCTATAGCTAGCCCCTATAGTCACACATGTACACATTGACAGCCAGAGCCACTGCAGCTGCCTATGTGCCTGCAGTTGGCCCCAGACTCTGCTGGGGGCCCTAGATTTCACCACTGCACATCTGTATGGTCTCTGCAGCCAGCCTCAACTGGCCCCACAGCCAAGTGTGTGCATACCACTGGCTATGGCCACCATCACTGTCTGGCATGGTACCTAGCCAGTAGACAGGAGGTTCTGTTAAAGAATCCACCAGGGACACCCTGGTGGCTCAGTTGGTTAAGTGTTTGACTCTTGATTTTGGCTCAGGTCCTGATCTCAGTGTCCTGGGATAGACCCGTTACAGGCTCTGTGCTCAGCAGGGAGACGGCTTTAGGATTCTTTCCCTCTCCTTCTGCCCCTCCCTCTCTCCCTCACATGCTCTCCCTCTCTAAAAGAAAACAAATAAATCTTTTTTTTTTTTTAAAGGACCCAACAGTCCTTCCAGCCATTGTGCACTGCCTGCAACTCTCACCAAGGATCATGCAGTTCTTGATGTCATGGACCACAGCTTCCTGAGCCAATGACACACCATGCCACCTCCACCCATCTCCATCTACAGGCACTACATGCCCTCACACTTGGCATCCTGTAGTACTAGACCAAGGGTCACAGCATGTTCCAGCATGCTCCCAACCACAGGTAAAGGTATTTCCTTACCAAAGTCATTCCATAAAGTCTGGAAGAGGTGACTCTTCTTCAAATGCACAAACACCTACAAAAGTGACAGAGATCACAAAGAATCAAGGAAACATGATACCACTAAAGGAACACAGTAAATTTCCAGTAATGGACCCCAAAGAAGTAGAGACTCATAAATTACCTAACAAAGAATTCAAAATAATTGTTTTAAAGATGTTCAGAATGCTACAAGAGAACACAGATAAACAGTTTGATGAAATAAACAATAAAATAATGAAAAGATAAGTTCCTGAGGTGCCTGGATGGCTCAGTTAAGTATCTGTTTTTCGCTCAGGTCCTGATCTCAGGGTCCTGGGTTTGAGCCTCGTATTGGGTTCCCTGCTCAGCGGGGACCCTGCTTCTCCCTCTCCTTTTGCCCCTCCCTCTGCTTGTGCACTCTGTCAAATAAATAAATAAAATCTTTTTAAAATGATAAGGTCTACAAAGAGAAAACATAAAAAAGAACACCAGAAATTTTAGAACTGGAGAATACAAGGACTGAAATGAAGAATTCAATAAAGAGCTTCACTAGCAGATTAGACCAAGCAGAGGATTCAGTGAATCTGAACACAGATTTACTATTATTATTATTGAAGTATAGTTGACATACAATGTTACATTAGTTTCAGGTATAAAACATAGTGATTTGACAAGTCTATATATTATGCTATGCTCGCCACACATGTAGCTATCATCTGTCACCATACAATGCTATTATAATACCATTGACTATATTCCCTATGCTGTACTTCTTATCCCTGTGACTTATTCATTCTATAGTTGGAAGCCTGTATCTCCCACTCCCCTCACCCATTTGGCCCATTCCTCAAATCCCTCTCCTGTGACAGTCATCTCTTTGTTCTCTGTATTTATCAGATTGTTTTTGCTGTTTATTTGTTTTGGTTTTTTAGATTCCACATATAAGTAAAATCATATGGTATGACTTACTTAGCACACCCTCTAAGTCCATCCATCTTGTCATAAATGACAAGATCTCATTCTTTTTTTACAACTGAGTAATATTCCATTGTGTGTGTGTGACATCTTTTTTTCTTAAGGTTTTATTTATTCATTAGACACAGAAAGAGCACAAGCAGGGTGAGCAGCAGGCAGAGGGAGAGGGAGAAGCAGACTCCCCACTGACAGGGAGCCTGATGCGGTGCTCAATCCCAGGACCCTGGGATCATGACCTGAGCTGAGGGCAGACACTGAGCCACCCTGGCACTCTGACATTTTCTTTATCCATTCATCTATTGATTGACACTTGGGTCGCTTTCACATCTTGGCTATTGTAAATAATGCTGCAATAAACATAGGGGTGCATTTATCTTTTTGAATTATCGTTTTCACTTTTTTGGGGGTAAATAAATACCTAGTAGGAACACAGATCACTTGAAATGATCCAGTCAGAGAAAAACAAAGGGAAAAAAATGAAGGAGAATGAAGAAAGCCCTTGGAATTGTTGGGACACCATTAAGAGAAATAATCTATGTATTATGAGAGTCTAAAGAGAGGAAGAAATGGGCAGAAAGCTTAGTTTAAAAAGTATGTCTGAGAACTTCCCAAATCTGCAGAGATATCTGCATGTCCATGTTCAAGGAGTTCACAGGTCTGCAAACAAATTCAACCCAAAGATATCTTCCCCAGGACACATTGTAATAAAATTGTCAAAAATCAAAGACAAAGATAAATCTTGAAAGCAGCAATAGAAAAGAAGTATGTTACCTACAAGGGAACACCATAAGACTATTGGTAGAGTTCTTAGCAGCAACCTTATAGGCCAGGAGAAAGTGGGGTGATATGTTTAAAGTAGTCAAGAATACTCTATCTGGCAAAATTCTCCTCAGAAATAAAGAAGAGACAAAGTCTTTCCCAGACAAAAAAAATGCTGAGGGAGTTCACCACTACTAGAACTGTCTTACAAAAATTTGTAAGGAATTCTTCAAGCTGGCAAAAAGGGACACCAATTAGTAACATGAAATATATGAAAACATAAAACATACTGATAAATACAACTATATAGTCAAATTCAGAATATTTCAATACCGTAATGTGGTAGTATATTAATCAGTTAATTCTAGTATTAAGGTTAAAGGACAGAAGTATTAAAAATAACTATAACTACAATATTTGCTAATGGACATACAATATAAAAAGATGTAAATTGTGGCATCAAAAACAAAATAGGAGGGTAAAAAGGTAGAGTTTTTATATGTAACTGAAATTAAATTGTTAACAGCTTAAAATAATTATTGTAGTCTATGTTTCCTGGTAACCACAAAGCCAAAATCTACAGTAGATGCACAAAAGATAAAAAGAATGGCATCAAAGCATACCACTATGGAAAATTATCAATTCACAAAGGAAGGCAGTAAGAGAGGAAGAAAACAACAAAGGAACTATGAAACACCAGAAAACAATGAACAAGATGATATTATTAAGTTCTTCTCTATTGATAATTACTCTAAATGTATATGGATTAAGTTCCCCATCAAGGGGTACCTGGGTGGCCCAATGGTTGAGCATCTGCCTTCCGCTCAGGTTGTAATCCTGGGGTCCTGGGATTGAGTCCTACATCAGGCTCCTGCAGGGAGCCTGCTTCTCCCTCTGCCTATGTCTCTGCCTCTCTGTGTCTCTCATGAATAAATAAATAACCTTAAAAAAAAAAAAAGCTCCCCATTAAAATGCATAGAGTGGCTGAATGGATGAAGAATGGATGAAAAATGGATGGGGCAGTTGCCTTACTAGGAGATGCCCATTTTCCTCAAGACTCACCATAACCACCTCTTACTTCTAGGAGATTCATAACTACAATCAGATGTTAAAATGCTCCAGCAGTGCAAATACAAAGTCTGGCCAGGAAGAAATAGTTTTTATAGCAAAAGATTTTATGATTTGCATAGACAGTGGCAGAAACCCAAGGAATGTGTGTGAGAGTATATTATAAGGAAATTAAAGAAAGAAGCACAGAATATAATGCTGAGTTGTTAGAATTTATTAATATGGGTACACTTATCAGAAATTAAGGATTTAATGTTTTAGCATCTACAGCTGGAAGTGACACTAATCATTTATTTGGTAAATTCACTGAAACTTGGACTCTTTAGTAGCATGTGCTTAAACTGAGATACTGGAACTTCCTTGGCATAATGTAAGAAGAAATACCAAGGCTTAGGGAAATAGGAATATTGGAGTAGATTTAATTGCATATTGACTTGCACATCCACTCCCCCCAAGTACATCCTCTAAGAGAATTCTGTCTAAGGGACAACACTTTACTAAAGCATTGAAAAGTATATTAGTGATGGGAGTATTTATATTCTTGAAAAGCTCTATAGTGGCTTTCTTCTATAGGCATATGGAATGACCCATTTCAGGATAGTAGAGGCCAAATATTAGTGTTTAACTACCTACCTAACTACCTAAGTAGACACATTTACCATAAAGAGCAGTGGAAATACAGTGGTAATCAGATGTTTTTTTTGACTCTCAGCAATCTGTGTGGTTAAAGGACTGGTGTTTCTAGGAATAAAAGAGATGGCCAGCCTACTGAAATGTTGGTCATCTACCTATGGTATAAAAAAATCCATATATGGTGACCAAAAATATGACTCTAGTAACCACAGTGGAGAGTTCTGACATCTCACCAGTTTCTAGGCCTAAACCCCATAACTGAAGGCAAGGTTGGATCTACTTAAAGGAGGAAACTGCAGCACTGCCATCAGTATATAGGGAAAAATCTTCCAAATCTTCTTCACAGGATCTGTGGTCATCTCCTAAAATGACTATGTGCCAGGGAAAATAAATATTCAGGTTTTTCAGGGATTTCTAAACATTGGCACTAAGGTGATGTTCATTCCTGGGGACTCTAAATGCCACTACAATCTACCAGTTTAAGTGTGGGCTTATGGTGGACAGGTGAGAAATTGAGTCTTTTTTTTTAATGGAACAGTTTAGGACCCTTTATTTACAGTTCTCAGAAGCCTTGTTTAGGGGCTTATGAATGTAGAGGTTGCTGCTAGGCTTCCTGGTCTAGGGCTAGAAATCTCCAGCCTTCTACAGTTAAGGGGACTTGTTCAAGTGGAAGTTAGTACCTTATACTCCATAGCCAATGTTGCAGCTGACTTTAGGCTGGTGAGGATTGTAGAGCCATGAATGGGAGGGGAGGAATGTGTGGAGATATAAGAACCTGGCTGTGGTGTTTCTAGAGTGGATACATAAACAACTGGTATTGCCTGTATCCTGTTTATGAAGGCATTGTATGCTAGAAAGACAAAAGCTGTTGACAACAGCACCACAAAGAAAGTAAGGAGGATGGTCTGGTGAGAACCCAGAAACTTCTGGAGGACATTTGAATTTTCACACTGATCTTTCTTCTGCATGGATTTGGAAGATTTTGCTTGCTGGGATGTTTAGCAAGTATTACTGAACTGCACATGGCACAGCATGAGGGTCTCATGAAGTATTGTTGTAATGCTGACTGACTTGGGGTGCAGGATCCTTTAAGATTAGCACCATTTATGCCAGTGGTGAAAAGCCTGAACACAGTTGAATTGGGGTATTGCTGAGGTAGGTCATAACTGAGCATTAATTTTGATGATGCATCGACCACCACCTGGTTTCCCTAAGGGAAAGAAATATGAAGAGGATTTTTGCTTTTACCAAAAAAAGGCAAAAAGTACAAAATAGCATTCAGCATTTTGCAGTGAGCCACTATACAGCAGCATACACCCTAAGCTCCTTCTCTAGGAACCACACTCAATAGCTCAGCCTTCAGCAACTGTTGCTTTGAACTATGTCTGAGCCTCTATCTGTATTTTATCTCAATGTATTTTATGTATCCATTAGCAAGATGTGTCATAAGAAATCAGTAAAGCCTAAGAGATTTGATTTTTGGGGTCTAGGAATGCTCAAAAATTTTTTCCATATATATAAATGGTAATTACTTCTTGGCATCATTCTGGTTTACAGAATGTTTCAAAAGAATGCTGTACTTTCTTCAGATAGTGGGGGAATACTGTACTTTCTTCATTTGGCTTCCAGGATAACAATATCTGAGTTTTTCTCCCACTTCCCTAGTTGTTTTTTACGTTTCTCTTGTTACTCTTCTTTTCTCAGAGTTTTTTTTTTTTTTAAGATTTTATTTATTTATTCATGAGAGACAGAGACAGAGACAGAGAGAGAGAGAGAGAGAGGCAGAAACACAGGCAGAGGGAGAAGCAGGCTCCATGCAGGAATCCTGACGTGGGACCCAATCCTGGATCACACCCCAGGCTGCAGGCGGCGCCAAACCACTGCGCCACCGGGGCTGGCCTTCTCAGAGTTCTTAATATTGGAGTGCTTCCAGGGCACTTATAATATGAAAGGCCAAGTTGTAGCCCTTGGGAAGTCCCCTCCCTTACATACATATATACCAGAAGAGTAAACAATTTTGCTTTCCTGGGATGGCAGAATGGGGAATTACAGAGATTAGTAACACCAACAAAGATCTGAAAGAAGCAGGAAGTGATGAAACCTATCTCATGCCAATTTAACCTGCCTGTTTGGTTTATGAAGAAGGCAGATGGATTTTGGAGAATGATCGTAAATTATTATAAAGTTAATCAGCTGATGTTTCCAGCTGCCTTCCATATGTAATATCTTTATTAGAGCAACTCAACACAATCCCTGCCACCCTGTATACAGCTATTGACCTAGCAAATGGTTATTTCTCCATACAAATTGGAGAGAACACCAGAGGCTATTGGTTTTTACTTGGCAGGGCCAACAATATAATTTCACTGTCTTGCCCCAGGGCTATTTCAGTTCTCCTGCTCTCTACCATAATGCAGTCCACAGAGATACTGAGCATCTTGACCTTCCAATCAGCATTGAGTTTGTCCAGTACATTGATGACATTATGCTTATTGGATTTGGGGAGCAGGAAGTAGTATGGTCTTTAACTGTCTTCATAAAATATGTGCAAACTAGAGGATGAAAGTTAAACTCCATTTCTAGTATCAATTTCAGTATCAGTCAAATGTTAGTTACTAAATTATTAACTCAGCACTAAACTCATCTTTTTGTATTCTTCTTTGATGCTGGAGCTGAGACTCTAAAAACCACATTTTTTTTGCCTTGCCAGTGGGTTCTGGTAAGCTCTGCTAATTGGGGGCACCAGAGGGAGACCCCAAGACTGAAGAAGGAGAAGAGAATTGTTCCTTCCTGTGTATCTCAAGACTGCTTCTTGTAATCTTTTGGTTCCTGTGTGCTTTACCTCTGCAATGCTTCTTTATCCTCCTAGCAGTAGGTCCTTTCTGTTGCAATGACTAAATCCAGTTTGTAGTTTTTCTACAGTCCTGTACATTTCATTGACTCAAAGACACCAACTCCAGCCAGACAATGTTCCTGCCTTAGAAGTCTGGGTCCAGGGCACCTGGGTGGCTCAGTGGTTGAGCGTCTGCCTTTGGCTCAGGTCGTGGTCCCAGGGTCCTGGGATCGAGTCCTGCATCAGTCTCCCCACAGGGAGCCTGCTTCTCCCTCTGCCTATGTCTCTGCCTATGTATGTCTCTCATGAAAAAATAAATAAAATCTTAAAAAAAAATTAGAAGTCTGGGTCCAATGTAGTCTCTCCTCTAAGCTCAGAAGCACCAACATCAGCTAAGCAGCATCTTCCCAGAGATCTGAGTTTTAGCTCTGTGTGTGTGTGTGTGTGGGAGGGGGGGGGTCACTCCTCTAAGTTTGTAAATTTTTTCCTTTGCTTCCTTTATTTTTTTCTCCAGCTCTAGATGCAGTAACAGTTGGTCCCTCTATCATACCTTAGATTTCTCTTTTTAGCTTTGCAGTCATCTACTTAACTTTATATCTAATTAACAGTTCTTGTTAAAGTATCTATTCAAATAACTAGTGTGGTTTCTATTTGTGCCCCTATCTGGGCACTGATTATTAAAGTTAGTAAAAGATTACTAAAGTTTATTAAAAATTACAACCAGGTAAAGGTAATACATGACTCAATCATACTCCACCTATTATATATTCTATCTGTATTGATTAATTTATAGCTATATCACTTTGTAACTAGTCATTTCAAATGTAAGGAATATTTTAATAAGTTTAGCTATATAAACCATAGTCTTTTAAGTGACACACTTCATTTAGTGTGTAATAAATGAGTTATAGATGTACTGCTGCAAGATAGTTACCTATTCAGCTCTGAGTGGCCTGGAATGACTGGGGTGGTTGGTGCCTCCACATAATTCACCCCTGACCAGAAGCAATTTCTTCCAAGGATTCTCGGAGAGTAGCCCAAAGTAATAAGAGCCTTATGATCCTAGTGTCCCCCATGGTCCCACAGGAGGCAAGCACAATGAAGAACTTGCTTTATTAAAGCAGGCATTCTTTAAGAAAGAAGCAAAGCCAAGGAGTATTCCACTACCAGGGCATCACTTTCCAAAGCCAGTTGCAGTGAGTATTGCTGCTTGTCATAAGCTCAGAGCCTTGGAGCTGCTGAAAAAGTGCAGTTTCAGGTACTCAAAGGGCAGGACTCACAGCCCAAGGTGTGGCCAGGAAAGGCAGGAAGGCCTGCCAGATACTTATGAACTCAGCTCCCAATCTGCCTCTGTTCATATATATTGAATTCTTACCTTCGTATACAGCTGATGTATCCTTTTAGTTACATCCAACTTAGCTGCAGAATTTTCATTATAATAACACAGTCATACTCTGCAAATTAGAGCTTCATCATTATTTTGTAATATATACTTGATACGAAAAGTTTAAGTGGATTTTAAATCCAGTCATGTTATAAGATAATGCCACATTATATTTGCCATGGGAAAAAGTAAGAGCTATTAGAGTCACAGATAATTTATACTCGTACATTTTTAATTGTTGTGAAAATCATTTTAAATTCATCACCTAGTTACATGAATTATAGTCTCATCAATAATGACTACCAAGTGATCATTGTTAAATTGTCTTGTTCAGGAATTACATGCAGTCATTTCAATCCTAAAATTCTACATTTCTTATAAGACTGATTTAGTGGTGATAAACTCCTCTAACATTTGTTTATCTGGGAAACTCTTGATCTCATCTTAAATTCTGAATGATGACCTGAAATGTTAAAATAAATTCCTTTTTTTGTTTGTATTTATTTTTTGTTTAAAGGAAGTTCTCCTTCTTCTTTTTCCTCCTCCTCCTCTTCTTCTTCTTCTCCTTCTTCTTCTTTAAGAAAGCAAGAGTGAGAGCAGGATGGGGAAAGGGCAGAGGGAGAGGAAGAGAAAGAATCCCAAGCGGCTCCATGCCCAGCAAGGAGTCCAAAGTGGGGTTTGGTCTCATAACTCAGAGACCACGACCTGAGCCGAAACCAAGATTCAGATGCTTAAACAACTGAGCCACTTAGATGCCCCTACAGGGAAGGGAAGAGTATGTTCTTTTAATGGAAAGAGAAGAACATAACTAGGAGAAAATTATGAAAAAATCTCACTGGTAAAAGCAAACATATAGTAAGGTAGTAGATTAATCACTTATAAAGCCAGTAAGGAGGTTAAAACACAAAAATAGTAAAATCAATTATATCTACAAAAATTAGTCAAGGGATACACAAAATAAAGATGTAGAATAAGATATCACATACATAAAACATGGAGAGTAAAAATGTAGTGCCTTTAGAATGTGTTCTTCAGCACACATGTGAACTGAAGTCAACAAACCAACAGTATGAAACCATCAACTTAATACAGATTGCTACTATACACATATTTTATACACGATCCTCACAGTAGCCACAAATAAAAACCTTACGATGCACAAAAAATAAAGAAATCTGAGCATAACACTAAAGAAAGCCATCAAGCCAAAGGGAAGAGAGCAAGAGAAAAAGGAACAAAGAACTACAAAAACAACCAGAAAACAACAAATGGTATTAAGTACATACCCATCAATAATTACTTTAAATGTAAATGCTCCAATTAAAGACATCAGGTGACTTAATGGATAAAAAACCAAAATGCATTTATATGCTGTCTATGAGATTCACTTCAGACCTAAAGACACATATAGACAGAAAATGAAGGGATAGGAAAATGATATTCCATGCAAATGGAAGTAAAAAAAAAAATCCAGGGTAGTAATACTTATATCAGAAAAAAGAGACTTTAAAAGAGAAAAAGGGGGGGAGGAGCAAGATGGCGGAAGAGTAGGGTCTCCAAATCACCTGTCTCCACCAAACTACCTAGAAAACCTTCAAATTATCCTGAAAATCTATGAATTCGGCCTGAGATTTAAAGAGAGACCAGCTGGAATGCAACAGTGAGAAGAGTTCACGCATCTATCAAGGTAGGAAGACGGGGAAAAAGAAATAAAGGAACAAAGGCCTCCAAGGGGGAGGGGCCCAGCGAGGAGCCGGGCTGAGGCCGGGGCGAGTGTCCCCAGGACAGGAGAGCCCCGTCCCGGAGACGCAGGAGCTGCACCGACCTTCCCGGGCGGAAAGGGGCTCGCGGGGAGTTGGAGCAGGACCCAGGAGGGAGGGGATGCCCTCGGGCTCCCCGGGACAGTAACAGCAACTGCGCGCCCTGGAGAGTGCGCCGAGCTCCCTAAGGGCTGCAGCGCGCACGGCGGGACCCGGAGCAGCTCGGGGGGCTCGGGCGGCGGCTCCGCGGAGGGGGCTGCGCGGAGAGGGCTGCGCGGCCCCGGGAGCAGCTCGGCCGGGCTCGGGCAGAGGAAGAGGCTCCGTGCAGAGGGGCCTGCGCGGTTCCAGGAGCAGCTCGGAGGGGCTCGGGCGGCAGCTCCGCGGAGGGGGTTGCGCGGCCCGGGAGCGCGAATCCACCAGCGCAGGCCCCGGAGCACAGGGCGCCGGGACACAGCCCAGGATCCGGCCTCCTCCGGGACAGGCAGAGGCCGGGAGGGCCCAGGACAGCAAGGACGCTCCTGCCCCGAGCTGAGCAGATCAGCGGCCCCGCCCCGGAGCCTCCAGGCCCTGCAGACGGAGTTCCTGCCGGAGCTGAATCCAGGTTTCCAGAGCTGCCCCGCCACTGGGGCTGTTCCTCCTGCGGCCTCACGGGGTAAACAACCCCCACCGAGCCCTGCACCAGGCAGGGGCACAGCAGCTCCCCCAACTGCTAACACCTGAAAATCAGCACAACAGGCCCCTCCCCCAGAACACCAGCTAGACGGACAACTTCCAGGAGAAGCCAAGGGACTTAAAGAACACAGAATCAGAAGATACTCCCCCGTGGTTCTTTTTTTTTTTTTTTTTTTTTTGGTTTTTTTTTTTTTTGTTTGTTTTGTTTTGGTTTTTTTTTTGTTTGTTTTGTTTTGTTTTGCTTTTTGATTTGTTTCCTTCCCCCACCCCCCCTTTTTTTTTTTCTCCTTTCTTTTTCTTCTTTTTTTTTCTTTCGTTTTTTTTTTCTCTTCCCCCTTTTTTTTTCTCTTTCTCTTTTCTTTCCTTCTTTCTCTCCTCTCTTTTTCTCTTTTTCCCAATACAACTTGCTTTTGGCCACTCTGCACTGAGCAAAATGACTAGAAGGAAAACCTCACCTCAAAAGAAAGAATCAGAAACAGTCCTCTCTCCCACAGAGTTACAAATCTGGATTACAATTCAATGTCAGAAAGCCAATTCAGAAGCACTATTATACAGCTACTGGTGGCTCTAGAAAAAAGTATAAAGGACTCAAGAGACTTCATGACTGCAGAATTTAGAGCTAATCAGGCAGAAATTAAAAATCAATTGAATGAGATGCAATCCAAACTAGAAGTCCTAACGACGAGGGTTAACGAGGTGGAAGAACTAGTGAGTGACATAGAAGACAAGTTGATAGCAAAGAGGGAAACTGAGGAAAAAAGAGACAAACAATTAAAAGACCATGAAGATAGATTAAGGGAAATAAACGACAGCCTGAGGAAGAAAAACCTACGTTTAATTGGGGTTCCCGAGGGCGCCGAAAGGGACAGAGGGCCAGAATATGTATTTGAACAAATTCTAGCTGAAAACTTTCCTAATCTGGGAAGGGAAACAGGCATTCAGATCCAGGAAATAGAGAGATCCCCCCCTAAAAGCAATAAAAACCGTTCAACACCTCGACATTTAATTGTGAAGCTTGCAAATTCCAAAGATAAGGAGAAGATCCTTAAAGCAGCAAGAGACAAGAAATCCCTGACTTTTATGGGGAGGAGTATTAGGGTAACAGCAGACCTCTCCACAGAGACCTGGCAGGCCAGAAAGGGCTGGCAGGATATATTCAGGGTCCTAAATGAAAAGAACATGCAACCAAGAATACTTTATCCAGCAAGGCTCTCATTCAAAATGGAAGGAGAGATAAAGAGCTTCCAAGACAGGCAGCAACTAAAAGAATATGTGACCTCCAAACCAGCTCTGCAAGAAATTTTAAGGGGGACTCTTAAAATTCCCTTTTAAGAAAAAGTTCAGTGGAACAGTCCACAAAAACAAAGACTGAATAGATATCATGATGACACTAAACTCATATCTCTCAATAGTAACTCTGAATGTGAACGGGCTTAATGACCCCATCAAAAGGCGCAGGGTTTCAGACTGGATAAAAAAGCAGGACCCATCTATTTGCTGTCTACAAGAGACTCATTTTAGACAGAAGGACACCTACAGCCTGAAAATAAAAGGTTGGAGAACCATTTACCATTCGAATGGTCCTCAAAAGAAAGCAGGGGTAGCCATCCTTATATCAGATAAACTAAAATTTACCCCAAAGACTGTAGTGAGAGATGAAGAGGGACACTATATCATACTTAAAGGATCTATTCAACAAGAGGACTTAACAATCCTCAATATATATGCTCCGAATGTGGGAGCTGCCAAATATATAAATCAATTATTAACCAAAGTGAAGAAATACTTAGATAATAATACACTTATACTTGGTGACTTCAATCTAGCTCTTTCTATACTCGATAGGTCTTCTAAGCACAACATCTCCAAAGAAACGAGAGCTTTAAATGATACACTGGACCAGATGGATTTCACAGATATCTACAGAACTTTACATCCAAACTCAACTGAATACACATTCTTCTCAAGCGCACATGGAACTTTCTCCAGAATAGACCACATATTGGGACACAAATCGGGTCTGAACCGATACCAAAAGATTGGGATTGTCCCCTGCATATTCTCGGACCATAATGCCTTGAAATTAGAACTAAATCACAACAAGAAGTTTGGAAGGACCTCAAACACGTGGAGGTTAAGGACCATCCTGCTAAAAGATAAAAGGGTCAACCAGGAAATTAAGGAAGAATTAAAAAGATTCATGGAAACTAATGAGAATGAAGATACAACCGTTCAAAATCTTTGGGATGCAGCAAAAGCAGTCCTAAGGGGGAAATACATCGCAATACAAGCATCCATTCAAAAACTGGAAAGAACTCAAATACAAAAGCTAACCTTACACATAAAGGAGCTAGAGAAAAAACAGCAAATAGATCCTACACCCAAGAGAAGAAGGGAGTTAATAAAGATTCGAGCAGAACTCAACGAAATCGAGACCAGAAGAACTGTGGAACAGATCAACAGAACCAGGAGTTGGTTCTTTGAAAGAATTAATAAGATAGAGAAAAAGGGCATTACCTAATGACAAAGGAATCAATCCAATAAGAGAAATGATATTGTAAATATCTGTGCACCCAACATGGAAGCACTTAAGTATATAAAGCAAATATTAATAGCTATAAAGGGAGAAATTGATAGTAATACAATAATAGTAGGAAACTTAAATATGCCACTTACATCAATGAATACATCATCCAGACAGAAAATCAATACGGAAGGAGTGGCTTTGAATAACCCATTAGACCAGCTGGATTAACAGATATATATAGAACATTCCATCCCCAAATAGCAGAATAGACATTCTTTTCAAGTGCACATGGAATATTCTCCAGGATAGATCACATGTTAGTCCACAAAACAAGTCTCAATAAATTTAAGAAGACTGAAATCATATCAAGCATCTTTTCTGACCACAACAGTATGAAACTAAAAATCAATTATAAGAAAAAAGATGGGGATGCTGGGGCGGGGCGGGGGAGGGAGCTCAGTGGTTGAGTGGCTGCCTTCAGCTGGGGACATGGTCCTGGAGTCCCAGAATTGAGTCCCATGTTGGGCTCCTCGTGGGGAGGCTGTTTCTCCCACTGCCTGTGTCTCTGCCACTGTGTGTCTCTCATGAATAAATAAAATATTTCTTTTTAAAGAAAAAAGATGGAAAAAACACAAACACATTGAGGCTAAACAACATGCTACTAAACAACCAATGGTCAACAAAGAAATCAAAGAGGAAATAAAAATATACATGGAGACAACCTTGCAGATGCCACCACCCCAGAGCTGCCCATGTCACCCAGCCATGGTCAACTCCACCATGTTCTTCAACATTGCTATGGATGGCAAGTCTCTAAAGACCTGCCATCTTTATTGGCTGCACCTCCTTTGAGCTGTTTGCAGACAAAGTTCCAAAGACAGCAGAGAACTTTTGTGCTCTGAGCACTGAGGAGAAAGGATTTGGTTATAAAGTTTCCAGTTTTCACAGGATTATTCTGGGATTTATGTGCCATGGTAGTGACTTCACAGGCTGTTATGGCACTAGTGGCAAATCCATCCATGGGGGGAAATATGATGATGAGAATTTCATCCTTAAGCACACAGGTCCTGGCATCTTGTCCAGATGCTGGACCCTAAACAAATGGTGCCCAGTTTTTCATCTGCACTGCCAAGACTGAAAGATTAGATGGCAAGCATGTGGTCTTTGGCAAGGTGAAAGAGGGCATGAATATCGTGGAAGCCATGGAGAGCTTTGGGTCCAGGAATGGCAGAACCAGCAAGAAGATCAGTATTGCTTACTGTGGACAAATCTAATAAATTTGACTTGTGTTTTATCTTAACTACTAGACCATTCCTTCTGTAGCTCAGGAGAGCACCCCTTCACCCCCATCTGCTTGAAATATCCTATAATCTTTGTGTTCTCACTGCACAAAGTAGGTTCCATATTTTCCTTACTCCCTTCAAAGTCTAGCTGGATTGCAGAGTTAAGTTTCTGATTATGAAATAAAAACTACACAACAATAACAACAACAAAAACATGTAGACAAATGAAAATGGAAACACAATAGTCCAAAATCTTTAGGATGTAGCAGAAGCAGGGAATTTTTTAGTGATACTGGTCCACCTCAAGACACAAGAAAAGTCTCGAAACAACAATGTAAACTTACACCTAAAGGAACTAGAAAAAGAAGGACAAATAAAGCCTAAAGTTAGCAGAATAAAGGAAATTACAAAGACTAGAGTGGAAAAAAATGAAACAGAAACTAAAAAAATCAATAGAAAAAAATCAAAACTTATTTTGCAATAAGTCAATAAGAGAAGGACAATCATCATATGGTTTCACTCACATATGTAATATAAGAAACAGTTCAGAGGATTGTACAGGGAGGGAGGGAAAACTTAATGGGAAGTCATCAGAGAGGAAGAAATACCAGGAGGGACTCTTAACTATAGGAAACAAACTGAGGGTTGCTGGAGGGGATGTGGTAGGAGGGATGGGGTAATTGGGTGATGGGCATTAAGGGAGGCATGTGATGTGATGAGTACTGGGCGTTATACACAACTGATGAATTATTGAACGTTACATCTGAAACTAATGATGTACTATATGTTGGCTAATTGAATTTAAATTTAAAAAGGAGAAATACGCTTGCAGAAAAACAAAAAACAACAACAAAAGAAAAGTTAAATGAATCCAGTGGTTGATTCTTTGGAGATAAACAAAATTGATAATCTTACCCAGACTCATCAAGAAAAAAAGGGGAGGACTGAAATTAAAAAGATCAGAAATGAAAGATGAGAAATAACAACCAACACCACAGAAACACAAAAGATTATAAAAGAAAACTATGAAAAATTGTATGCCAACAAATTGGACAACCTAAAAGAAGCAGATAAATTCCCCCAAACATACAGTCTTCAAAATGGAATCAGGAAGAAATTGAAAGTGTGAACTGACTGATTACTAGTAATGAAATTGAGTAGGTCCTCAGAAACTCCCAATAAATAAAAGTGCAAGACTGGATGTCTTCAATGCTGAATGCTACCAAGCATTTAAAGAAGAGTTAATACCTATTCTACTCAAACTATTCCAAAAAATAGAAGAGAAAGAAAAATTTCCAAATTCAATCTATGAGGCCAGAGTTACCCTGATACCAAAACAATGTAAAGACACTACAAAAGAAGAAAACTACAGGCCAATTTCTCCAATGAACATAGATGCAAAAATCCTCAACAAAACATTAGCAAACCAAACTTAACAATAGATTGAAAGAATCATTCACCACAATCAAGTGGGATTTAGTCCAGGATGATTCAATATTCATAATCCAATCAATGTGATATATCACACTAACAAGTGGAAGGATGAAGACTATATGATCATCTCAATAGATGCAGAAAAGCATTTAACAAAATACAAAATCCACTCATGATATAAACTCTCAACAAAGTAGGTTTAGAAGGAACATATCTCAACATCACAAAGGCCATAAATGAAAAGCCCACAGCTAGCATCATCTTTAATGGTGAAAACTGAAAGCTTTTCCTTTAAGATCAGGAACAAGCAAGGATGTCTATTCTCCCTATTTTTATTCAACATAGTAATGGACGTCCTAGCCACAGCCATCAGACAAGAAAAAGAAATAAAAGGCATCCAAATTGGTAAAGAAGAGGTAAAACTATCTCTATTTGCAGGTGACATGATATTTTATATAGAAAACCCTAAAGAATCCACCAAAAAACTATTAGAAGTAATACATGAATTCAGTAAAGTTGCAGGATACATACTTTTTTTTAAAATTTATTTTTATTTATTTATGACAGACATAGAGAGAGAGAGAAGAAAGAGAGAGAGGCAGAGACACAGGGAGAAGCAGGCTCCACGCCGGGAGCCCAACGTGGGACTCAATCCCGGGACTCCAGGATCACGCCCTGGGCCAAAGGCAGGCGCGAAACCGCTGAGCCACCCAGGGATCCCCTGGGTACATACTTAATACGCAGAAATCGGTTACAATTGTGTGCACTAATACCAAAGTAGCAAAAAGAGAAATTTAAAAATACTCCTGTTTATAATCACATCAAGAAGAATAAAATACCTTGGAATAAATTTAACAAAGAAGGTGAAATACCTATACTCTGAATAATATAAGACACCAATGAAAGAAATTGAAAATAACACAAACAAATGGAAAGATATACCATGTTCATGGATAGAAAGAATTAATATTGTTAAAATGTCCATACTACACAAAGCAATCTACAAATCTGACGTAATCCCTATCAAAATACCAACAGCATTTTTCACAGAACTTGAACAAATAATCCTGAAATTTGTATGGAACCACACAAGACCCTGAATAGACAAAGCAATCCTGAGAAAGAAGAACAAAGCTAGAGGTATCACAATCCCAGATTCCAGGATATACTACAAAGCTATCATAATCAAAACAGTATAGTACTGGCACAAAAATAGACACATCAATAGAACAAAATAGCCCAGAAACAGACCCATGCTTATATGGTCAATTAATCTTTGACAAAGGAAGCAAGAACATAAAATGAAGACAGTCTCTTCAATAAATGGTGCTGAGAAAACTGGACTTCTACATGCAAAAGAATGAAACTAGACCACTTTTTTATTTTTATTTTTTTAATGTTTTAAAAAATTATTTATTTATTTATGATAGTCACACAGAGAGAGAGAGAGAGAGGCAGAGACATAGGCAGAGGGAGAAGCAGGCTCCATGCACCAGGAGCCTGACATGGGATTCGATCCCGGGTCTCCAGGATCGCGCCCTGGGCCAAAGGCAGGCACCAAACCGCTGCGCCACCCAGGGATCACTAGACCACTTTTTTTATACCACACATTAAAATAAACTCAAAATGAATTAAAGACCTAAATGTGAGACCTGACACCATAAAATTCATAAGTAGTAATCTCTTGGACATTGACCTTAGCAACATATTTATGGATATGCCTCCTCAAACAAGGGAAACAAAAGCAAAAATAAACTATTGGGAATACACCAAAATAAAATGCTTTTGCACAGCAAAGGGAACCAAAACCAAACCAGAATGGCAACCTTCTAAATGGGAGAAGATATTTGCAAATTAACCAATAAGGAGTTTATATCTAAATTATACAAAGAACTTATACAACTAAACACTAAAAAAACAATCTGATTAAAAAATAGGCAGAGGACCTGACTAGACATTTTTCCAAAGACATACAGATGGCCAATAGACACATGAAAAGATGCTCAACATCAATAATAATCAGGGAAAGATAAATCACAACTACAATGAAATATTGTCTCACACCAGTCTTAACGGCTAGTATCAGGAGACATGAATCACAAGTGTTGGTGAGGATGTGGAGAAAAGGGAACCCTTGTTCACTGTTGGTAGGAAGGTAAATTGGTGCAACCACTGTGGAAAATAGTATAGGGATTCCTCAAAATATCAAAAATAAAACTACAATATGATCTAGTAATTCTACTACTGGGAATTTACCTAAAGAAAATGAAAATACCAATTTGGAAAGACATATGCACCCCTATGTTTATTGCAGCATTTACAATAGCCAAGATAGGTTAGCAACCCAAGTGTCCATTGATAGGTGGATCGATAAAGAAAATGTGATAGAATAGATATGAATACGTATACATATGAATATTACTCAGCCATAAAAAAGAATGAAATCTTGCCACTTGCAACAACATGGATGGATGTGAAGAGTATTATATTAAGTGAAATAAGCCAAAGACAAATACCATATGATTTCACTTATGTGTGGAATCCAAAAAACAAAACAAATAAACAAAAAACACAAATAGACTCATAAATACAGAGAACAAATGTGGTTGCCAGAAGGAGGGAGGTAGGGGTTCAGATGAAATAGGTGAAGGGGATTAAGAGGCAAAAACTTCCAGTTATAAAATAATTAAGTCATGGAAGTGAAAAGTACAGCATAGAGAATACAGTCAATAATATTGTAATAATGTTTTTTAAAACCTACATAAAAAAATGTTATGTTTATAGAAGCAACCTCAGGTTTTTTCACTAAATTTCTGAGAAGACTATTTTGAAGCTTATATAAATGCAATATTTAATATTATCCTTAATATGTTTATTTTTTAGTTTATTTTTATCATTATATTATATAGTATTTTTTTTCACCAAGCCCCATAGAGTTGCCTCCAAATCCCCTTTAATTTATCCCAGTGTGCTATACAAATATCATTTCTATGGATGTAATGATATGAAAAAAGGTTGAGAAGCACTGTTTTAAGCCTTAGATCGGGATTCTTAACCTGGGGACTCTCAATGGATTTCAGTGAGTATGTGAAATGTGCAAGTATATCTTTCTGGAGAGAGAATTAATAGTTTTCATCAAGCTCTCAAAGTTTTCAAATTCTGACCTCAAGAATTTCAAAAGTTCCCCTATAATTTCACCTCTTAAGAAGCGATGATAAAAGTTAAGGGTTAAAGGAGTTCCAATGGCACAAGTAGGCCTCCATTATCACAGGTCACAGGTGGGAAGAAAAAAGTTTCCATAAATAGAACTAGGAGGACTTCTGTCTCTGGGTTCCTCTTTTGGGAATCTTACACTTGGCCTCTCTCTCTCTCTTTTTTCTTGGTCTCTCTCTTCTCAAATTCAACTCACATACTAAGAAGATTCTAGGATCTTTTCTCTATTAGAAGGAGATACTTCCACACTTAGATCACCAGAAGACCAAGTAGAAACCAGGATGGAGCCCAGGGAAGAGGGATAAATGGGGCAGAGAGCATAGATTTCAAATGCTCATATGTGATCTAGCTCGGCAGCCAAAGCCTGAAAGTCAGTATCATAAAATGTGAATTTTCCCAGACCTCTTTCTCTGTGTTTTTAAAGCATTTTGTACACATCTAGGCTTCTCCTGTATATGTATCTCCCTTGGAGGCCTAGTAGAGGTGATTGAAACCACAGTACCACTAAACCATTATGTCATTATTTGGTGTGTTTTTCCCTGCTAACAGGCTTTGAGCCCCTGGTAGACTTTTATTTGTTCTTAAAAACAGTGCCTAGCAATATAATACACACTCAGCATTTTCTCAATTAATGGTGACTAAATTAATGAACATGTGCCAGTAATTTCCAAATCTTAGTTTCCTTAAAAGGTTATATACCAGGAAGAGATATTTCCTCTGTAATTTAGTAAATTACCTTCCTGATACAAATGGACTTAATGTGAATCTGTATACCTTATAATCCCATTTTTTTAGAATCCTAATTTTGACCAGGATTTTATCACCCCAGATATGCTTAACAAAGATGTTCTATATCTGCCTACAGATGAGACATGTCTTCACCACTAACCTACTTTTCCTACTATTAAGAAAAGGTGTGAATTATGTCTTCTTAAGCCCTTTTTATTCCCTTTTAGCCTGATGCTGTTTTCTACACATAGGGTACACTCAACAAAAGCTGACTGAACTTGGAACAAACTTTAGAGAATAATAAAGTTAACTGAATTACATACAGGGTTTTACAGTTTATACTGTACTTTATCATGCATCATCTCATTCGATCACAAGAATCCTGTGAGTTAGTGATCCACTGTAGAAACTAATTCTCAAAAATTTTAAGCCATTTGAATTAAGTTTTACGGAGTTGGAACTAGAAGCCAGGTCTTTTGACTGCTATGGTAGTGATCTATCCCACTCTAAGATTAATGGAATTAAGTCATCTGCCAAAAGAATTTATGTTGCCACACAAAAGCAGATAATCAGTGTTGCTATCCCTGAGTCACAAAGAAAATTAACATACAAGCACATTACTAAGACCTGTTGATTTGTACAATATTTTTTTTCTAGAATAGTTTCTACACCACAGGTTTCACTTAAGCGAGTTCATTCTGCTTTCAGCTATGTACATTTCTTAGTTATGCATGTAGCTTCCTGTTTGGTCTCGTAAGCATTGGTTCAAAGTTCTTATTTCTGAACTTTGTCTTTTCTTTTCCTGTTTACTACGCAGCTCTGGGGAAAAAAAAAAAAAACAACACAGTCAGATTGTTTAATCTGTGAACCATACATCTTTGTTTAATTTTGTCTCGCAGGCACTCTTCATCACCACCAGGGGGCAAAAGCCTACCAGCTAGCTTCTCTGCAATTCATTCTACACAAGACTGTACAGTACAGGGACCCTCAGTGTCTGATTCTTGATGGAACCTCCCTGCTAATTATTTCAACCGCAGGGCCCCAGGGAGAGAACAAAGGCTCAGCACAGAGGGCTCTAGTGGCACTTAACCATACAGCAGCCAGAAAGAGCTCATGACAGCCCTGTCAGTTTAAAGGATCCAAGAGAGTTTGAGTGACAATAGAAGGAGGAGGCTTTAATAACTGCAAACTCCTTAATGTGTGTGTTTTCTACAGTTTTGATATGTATGGTGGTATATTGCAGGGCATCCACTCAAACGGAGAAATAGCTTTGTCAACTCTTTCTCTGTGTAGTCAGTGGTATTTGCATAGTGAGATCCTCCTCCCCCTTTTAATCCTGATTTTTTTAAAATTAATTTCTTGGTTTATAGTCTGTGGACGGTTTATCTTTTAGAAAGTATTCCTGGAAAATATTTAATAATCTACATCTCATATATGTCTAAGCAATAAGGAAATCCAGAGCCAAAGGAGAAAAAAAAAAAAATCTCAAGAAGCAAATCCTATTTAAGAGAATTTCTACCTAGCAGGAAACAAGTGGGAGGTAAATAGCAGGTTGGACCCTTCTAAGTCCGTGAGCCCAGCTTTCTTGGCCTCCGGGGCTCACGCAGCCTGCTCTCCACCTTGGGAATACTGAATGAGTCCTGAGAGGCCAGGGTAATAGGGGAAGCCTGACGGGTACCCTGAAGCTTCCCACGGTATAAAATTAAAAACCTTTCTTTCTTTCTTTCATAAAGTCTCATCATAAAAAAAAAAAAAAAAAAAAAAAAAACCATGGACACAGGGTGGTAAAGTTCAGAAAAAGCCGCCGAGAGCCGAGTCCAAAGGGGGATAAACCCGTCTCCTGGTCGCGCCTGGAGGGTCTCCAGTCCAGGAAGTCTCCCTCCCGCCTAGAGAAAGCCTCTGAAACCCCGCGAAGCCCCTTCTCACCAGACAACAACGTGTTCGCCTCAGGATTTTCACCTCCGTTTCCTTTCACTAAGATCGGCTAAGCCGCGCGCCCCCACCTCATAAAATGGTCGTCTCTCAGGAGTACGGATTCCAGCGGCCCTCCCCCACCTAAACCGGCCCGGGGCCCCTCCCCCATCCCACCTCACAGCCAGCCTCTCGACGCGGGCGAACCGCGCGAGTCTGGAGCAAAGGAGGAAACCCGGGAAGGGGCGGCGGCCCGCTTCCGGCAACTCAAGGGTTACGGCGAGGCGGCGGCGCGCGCCGAGGGGAGAGGCGGTTGCTGACAGGTGGCGCCTGCGCACTGGGAGCGCTCATTGTGCCCCGCTGCTGTCGAACCGCCCGCTCGCCCGCCCGCCGCCCGTTCCGCGCGTCAGTAGGCGAGAGTCTGGTGGTGGGTGCGGAGCCTGCGGCCGTTCCCGCGGCCTCCTCCTTCTCCCCGTTCCCCTCACCCCCATCCCATACCCCTTTCCCCATCCCGGCTCCGTCACCCCCCCCCCCCCCCAACTCAGGACAAGAATGCCCTGCCCGGAACAACCCAGCAGCGCCTAGATGGCTTTGGTCACGGTCCAGCGGTCGCCTACCCCCAGCACCACCTCCAGCCCCTGCGCCTCGGTGAGTCCCACCCGGCGGCGGCTCCGCTCGCTTCTGTCACTGCGGCTCCGCTTTGCCTCAGCGGGTCCCGCCGAGCGCCACTGCGCACGCGCCGCGCCGCTTCCCAGGCCTTGGCACTCGGCTGCCGCGAACCCCCCACACCCCCTATCTTAAAGACTAGCTACGGGAGCTACAGGACTTTGGGTTTTGCTCCCATCACTCTGGGCACCTGGCTCTCGCCGTCCTCGCCCTGAGGACAACCCCCCCCCCCCCCCCCCCCCCCCCCCGTGGCATGCTTTCCTATGGCTTGAACACTTCCTTTTGGGAATGAGTCATTCTCGCTTTTCACCCTCCCCCTTCCTCGAACCCTCTGTTGCTCTGCTGCAGGGAGAGGACCACGGGACACCTGCGTTGCCCCTTACACCCACCACATCCCCTTACCCACACCCATTTCCTGGATGCGTTCAGTATTCGCATACTGCACCCCCTTCTTCAGGGCTCTCGGGGTGTGTGCCTTCTCCTTAGTCCGTTGCTGTCTTTCTTGTGCTCTGGTACTGTTCGGGCTTCATTGGATTGCTGAGCTGGTAGTTACTCCTTGGTTTCTTCCCTTTTTCTTCCCCTCAGAGGGTGGCCGTGGTCTCTGCTTCTTGGACCCCTTACCTTTCCTCTTAAGAGGTCCTGAAGCATCTGGCGCTGCTTGTTGACCAGTACCAATTCACTTACATCTTAACAGACATTAATGCCATAACACTCATCGTTCATGATCATTCCTATTATTGGGTGGTGTTTGTATGGCTCCTTTAGATACCTATGCCAGTGAAGCATGCTTCCAGAAGGAAAATCTTACCCAGTAACCAGCCTTTTCCGGCTGGGCCCTTTTTTGACTTCCCTCCTAGCCCCATCCCCCACTCCTTTACATCCCATTCTTTTAAGCTTTATTCTTGAAAATGTTAATTTAAGAAAATAAAATATTAAAAATAAATATGTCACCAGTGGGGCGAAATGGGATCTCTTAAAAAAATCCAGATATTTTAGAAGGAAATAGAATGATAATATGAGCAATTGGAAAAGCCATCCTGAACTTCCTACAGAATTGTAATTTTTAAAACTTGAGTTGGTGGGTTTAGTAGTTTCAGGTTGCCAAAAGGTATTCAATAAACACTGTACCACCTTTCGCTGTAAAGCATCATGTTATTCTTAATATTGTTTGTTCACTGAGGCATGGGCTTTGGTATCTTGAAAATATGGTGGCTTGTGATTTCAACATAGTTTCCTGAATTTCAGAATTTTGTTGTGTATAGTGGCGGTTTCTGTTCTTTTTTTTTTTTTTTTTTCTCCTGAGCCTTCTTTTGCATTTTGTGTAACCAAAATGACAATTACATCCTAATTCTAGAATTGATTCTGTTTTGGAGATTAACTTTTATTATTCCAGAGAGCAGAACTAGGATCTTTGAGTAAAAGTTCAGGGAGGCAGATGTTCAATGATTGTATTGTAAGGAAGAATTTTGTAACAGTAAAGTGGACAACCTTGCAAAAATAGTGAGTGTCCATTGCTTAAAGTATTAAAAGAAAGGCTGGAGGACCTTTTGCCTGGAAGATAATATAAAGAATTCCTGAAGTGGGGGACTTCTAAGGCTTTTTCCAACTCTTAAGATTTTGTGATTTGAGAATAATTGCACTTCAAAGCTGGTAAAATGTTTTAGGATCCTCCGAAGACAAGTATCATATGGACAGAAACTTAATAATTTTTTTCTCTTACGTACTTTATGCTGGTTTTTGTAAAGTTAACATTCCATTAGACCATCTTCTCTCTACTAGTAAACCCTTTTGAGGATAGTGGTCACTAGGCCCGATCTTGGCTGAGAAAGCAACTGAAAGTTGGTAGAGTCATGCAAATACACTAGAAACTAGTATTATACTATCATTTCCCTGGGCATTGTTAAAAATAGTTTATGTTATAATAACATATATATATATATCAAGTTATCATACTAAGTTTCTTGAGGTGAATGATTAGTATACAGTAAGGCCATATCTACTTGATATGACTTAATTAGCCATACCTTAGTTATTAGAATATTGAAGTATGATATAGTCACTTTTGAGATAGGTAATTAAATTGTTCATGTGGTAAGCTCAGTTGGTGAGCTAACTGACTGATATTTCTCCATCTACTTGCTATAGTAGCCTGGTTATTTCAGCTGTTTATATGTGGCTCTGAGTGTAAAGGAATCCTAGGACTGGTGTGTGTGTGTGTGTGTGTCAACAGTGTATGACTGATGAGCCAGTTACCTTTCCCCTTAAATTGTCTTCCTATTTCACTTCATCCAGAACTATATTCAGCTCAATTGTCTTGTTCTTGTGTTCCAATATTTGGCTGCTCTCTGACCTGCATATATTTGCTCTTGCATCTCTTGTTGCATAAATAGGTCGAGTTGTTTGCTTTGAAGATAAAAGAGCAAAAACAATCTAGAGAATCATGAAAGGAGAGATTTAATTTTGTAAGACTGGAAATTTAGATTTTTAAATTAATAATTTTAAGCATTTTATTTTACTTTTTCACCATAGGTGATATAGGGCATTTTAATACTGTCAGCTCTTCAGTATTCATTCGTTGGGGATTAAACAAATCTATAGGTCACCTACTGGTTATGAATGACTATTACAGATAGATGTATAAGACATTAATCCTTGTATTAGTATTGTGTAAACTTAGGAGGGAATAGAAAGAAGAACAAATGTGAGATGTAAGAGTAGAAAAGGAGAAAAAAAAAAAGAGTAGAAAAGGAGAGTGAGGGTAATGGTACTGTATGTACATGAACAGCTAGTTTGTAATGGCCGTAGGTATTGGCTGAATTCAGATTAAGATAAATTCACTAACGGAAAGAGTAATAATAACAATATCTAACATCTCTTGGATTCTTGTCTATGCCAAGCATCATTCCAAGTGCTTTACGTGGATTAACTCATTTACTCCTTACATTATGTCCAAAGGAAATTGCCAGTATTCCTGTCTTACAAGTAAATAAAATGAGGCCAAGAGCTATTAATTAATGTGCCCAGAGTCACTCAGTTGTTGAAGATGTATTTAACTTTAGAATCTTCCATCTTTCCCTTTGTGATAATCAAAGAGAAGTACATATAGTTGATGGATTCAAACTCAGCCTGGAAGTATGGGTAGAATATAGTCTAGGGTAGGGCCTGGGAAATAGAGAGTATCCCAGGCGGAGAGAAACTGTATTACCAAAATTTACAGGCAGAAAAGTACAAAGCATATTTGAATAACTTAACTAGACCAGTTTAAGGATGGATTTCTTTGGAAGAATAGTAAGAGATAAAGGTGAAGAGGAAGTTGGGACTGCACGGGACTGCTGAGTTTAGGAGTTTGGACTTGATAGGGAAGGTTAGTGGAGCGCCTAAAGAGGTTTTTGAGCAGATATGATCACAGTGGTGTTTTAAGAAAATTGATGTGGCACCTATTAGCTAGAGGGATTTAAGAGAGGCAGAGGGACGCCATGAGTGGAGTCAGTTAGAGGCTGTTACAGTAGCCCAGGTGTGAGATAATAAAGGCCTAAACTGGGGATGTGACATGGTAATGGAAAGAAAGGGACAGATGTGAGGGATTTTGGAGAAAACACAAAGGACCTGGGAATTGTTTGGATATAGGGGAGGAGGAATCAGAGATGCTAACTTTGGAATGTATTGTACTTCTGAGATAATAGATATTTCCTAATTAATAGGAGGCAATTAAAAATTCTCTTCTTTCTGGTATGAATTTTCTGAATGGATACCTATGTTGATCCATGGTCATATAAATACAGTGAAATACCATACAAATATTTACTTTAGTGCTTTATACTTTTCAGAGTGTTTTTGCATTTGTGATCTAATTTAACTCTAGGGCAGCCTCATAAGTTATGCAGGACAAGTACCAAGGTTAAAAGACTAAAGGTTACAAAACTGGTTAGGGTAAGAACCTGCCTAGAACTAAGTTCCTTTGACTCCTGGTCCACATCTCTTTTCATGAAATAGCCTTTGACTCCTGGTCCACATCTCTTTTCATGAAACAGCATATGAGTTTCTGATCCTGAGAACTTGACTGCCAATATAGTAAAAGAACTAGACTTGAGATATAATCAAGATTTGAGATACAGTCAAGAACTCCAGCAGCCCAGGTGGCTCAGCGGTTTAGCACTGCCTTCAGCCCAGGACATGATCCTGGAGACCCAGGATCAAGTCCCATGTCAGGCTCCCTGCATGGAGCCTGCTTCTCCCTCTGCCTGTGTCTCTGCCTCTCTCTCTCTCTGTGTGTCTCTCATGAATAAATAAATAAAATCTTTAAAAAAAAAAAAAGAACTCATTCTCTTTGCAGTTCATTTATATTGTAACCTTAAGTAGAACAGAATAATCTTGGTCTGTACAAATCATTTTTAGGTGATACGCGATACCCTTATTTGAAGCCTATTATCTCTTAGTTTACACATAATTCTTAAAACTTGGATATTTAGTTTTCTTACTCTTAGAAGATTATCAATGGCAAAATAGGAATGGAAAGTGTGGCAGGTGCTGCTGAAGGCAGTCTGCTTATGGTTCTGGGAAATGCTAGCTGACGGTTTATAGCAAGGGAGGAAGAAGAAGATTTATAAATAGCAGGCATAAGAAAAAATTTAGCAGTTATAAACTACTTAATATAATGACAAATACGTCCCTAAGACCAGTGGTCCCTCAGAGCTACTTTTATGTGGTCATAATAATGATCCTGAATAATCGTAATAAAGCTTCATCTTGTTTTGTCTTCATTTAAGCAATCAGGATTAAGTGAATTGTATTTTGAGATAGATATCCATCCAAGTTTCACTGAAGTTTTCAAGTTTTTGATGCACATTTTTATTAACTGGGAAATTTATTTACATATATGATGCTAGATAAATATGTTATTCATATATTCAAATATGATCACACCTTTCCCCCAGACAGAAAATAAAACTGTAGCAAATATGAAATTGATTTATCTGAAGTGTGAATACTTAAAAGTGATCCTTTTTAATTTTTTGAAGACAGCTTTAGATACTTTTTTATACTGTAAAAATAATACACAGTCCTTGTAGTAAATTTTGGAAAATACAGAAAAGCACAGAAAAGAGAATGAGAGATATGTGCTATATCATTGTATATATACTTTACATAGCTGAAATATATCTGTATAATTTGGCATATTTGATTCTTTTTCAGTTTGATATATATCATAGGTATAGCGCCATATCACTAATATGGCTGCATTGGGCAATTGTAACTTGTCCTAACCATTCCACTATTGTTGAACATCTGGATTTTTTCCAACTTTTTTTTTTTCTGTTATAAATCACATTGCAGTGAACATCACTGGCCATAAATATTGACTGCATTTTGGAACATTTATTAAGATTTCAAGAAATATAATTACTGGATCATACAGTATAAACAATTTTTAGACTCCTGTTGTATATTTATACTTTCTAGAAAGGTTCCAATTAACATTTATTTCAGCTATCATAGTATAGGAATACTCATTTCTCCTAGCCTTATTAACACTGGATATCCTCATTTCATATTTAATCATTACTAATTTTCAAGGATAAAGAATAGTACCTCATTAATTATATATATATTTTATTACTAGACAAGTTGAGTATTTTTCAGATGTTCAGTAGGCATTTCTGTTAACTTTTTTAAAGATAGCTTTATTTACAAAAAAAGCCTACAATAGTCTACAAAGCCTAAAATAAACCCATTTTAATAATTGTACAATTCAATGATTTTTAGTAAAACTTAGAGTTATGCCACCTTCACTACAATCCTGTATTTCTACTTTATGAGCTATTTGTTCATTCTTTTCAACCTATATATCCTCTTGATATATCATTAATGTTGACTATTTATTAGCACTGATTGCTTTTACATTCTTTGCATTGCCCTTAGAATAAAGTCTACTTCCAGAGTTTTGCTAGCAAGACTTTTAAAGAGCAAACCTTGCTTTACCTCTTCAGCCTTGTCTTTTCCCAAGTTCCTGCCTTGCACACTGCTTAGTCAAGCTGACATGCCATGCTCCCTTTGATCTCTAGGCTTTTGCACATGCTGTTCCCTTTACCTGGAACACTTTTTCTTCATCTCTTTACCTGACTAATTCCTACTCATCCTCAGGTCTCAGCTTAAATGTCACTTCTTCTGGGAAGCTTCCCTGACTCCACTCTCAGACCATGGTAGGTGCTCCTTCTATGCACACCATAGCACCCTATACTTAACCATCATGGCTCTATCTCCTTAATGTACTTGATTGTTTGCTTATCTCTCCAACTAACCTTTAAGCCAGGAACTAGGTCTGTTTTCATACTTTTGTATCACCAGGGTCAAAAACATGAATCAATGGATGGATGAATCGATGGATATTGGTATTATTTAGCAGACTTTTCCAATTTGAGTTCCTCCATTGTTTTTAAACCTTTCTGTTTCCAGAAGCCTAAAGAATATGACCACCTTAAGACTCTGGGTACATATTGCTAAATTGTCCTCCAGAAAGGTTGAATCTAACTTTGTTGATTAAGTGTGAAATATGTCAGAGGTCAGGTGCATAAAAATGTTGGCTCTACCGTACTCTCATCAGCACTGAATATCATAATCATCATTCATATTCTTTATTATAAGAGCTATTGTTTATAGAACACTTACTATGTACCAGGAGCTGTGCTGAGTACTTTACATACATTACATTACTTGATCTTTCCATCACTCCTCTGGTATTATTATTATCATCTCTGTTTTACAAAGAAAATTGAGGCTCAGAGAAGTAGAATGAGTTACACAAGATTATAGGCCTGATGTCTAACCCCAGAACCCTGTCTCTTAACCACTAATATTTTATCATTTTAATATACCTTTTTTCCAGAGGTTAAACATTTTTTCAAATATTTGTTATCATATGTTATATTCCCTGTTTTGTAAGTCATTCGTATGATTAGCTCAGCTTTCTCTATGAATATTTTTGCCACATTGATTTGTAAATAAATATATTTTTGAAGTAATCTCTACATCCAGTGTGGGGCTCAAACTCATGATCCCAAGATCAAGAGTCACATGCTTTACTGACTGAGGCATCCAGGCTCCCCTGATTTTTTTTTTTTTTTAAGGTTTACTTATTTATTTAAGAGAGAGTGTGTGAGAGCAGGGAAGGGGCAGAGGGAGAGGAGAGAGAGAAGAGAAAGAATCACAAGCAGACTCCATGCTGAGCATGGAGCTCAATGAGGGACTCCATCCCATAACCCATGAAATCATGACCTGAGCCAAAACTAAGAGTCTGACCCTCAACCAACCGAGCCACCCAGGTTCCCCTTGTAAATATTTTTTTATATACTGAGAATATTAACCTTTTTCTGTTATGTTGGACATTTTGCCTTGGCTTTCATTTGCCATTTTATTTGGTTTGTCGTATTCATTTTGATGTTTAGACATTTAAAAAATTTTAATGGAATAAAAAAAATTTTAGTACCATCAATCCAAAGTCTGTGTATGTATGTTTTCCCATTGTTTTTCTACTTATTTCAATTTTCCATCAACAGAGATATATTCACCGATATTTTCCTAAAATTTTTTTTCTTTTTATTTTCCTAAAATTTTTAATTGTTTATTTTTATATTTAACTTTAATCAACTGAAATTAATTTTACTACATAGTATGAGGTAAATATTAAACTTTTTTTGTTTCAAACAGTTAACAACTTGTCTCAGTTTATTTTATGAAGCAATCACTTCTTTTTCTGATGATATATTAGAGTATATATTTCCTATGGGAAATACTAAACTGAAGTATAAGCTAAAATGTGTTCCATTGAAGTTCCATTGCTAGCCCCACAGAAGTTTAGTTTAGCACATATTACTTAGTATTCATTTAATTTATGGACAGACAACTTCAACTGGTTAGGTTTTAAAACTTGACTCAGGTGCCTTGGGAAGTCCAGAGTAAGAGCAGTCCTTTGGTAATCAAAAGGTATCTTCAGGTCTTTTGTCCTTTCTGTCTGGCTTTAAGTGAGAGGGAACAGATGTGTGGGTGGCTCAGTGGGTTAAGCACCCACTGATTTTTGATTTAGGCTCAGGTCATGATCTCAGAGCCATGAGATAAAGCCCACATCCAGCTCCATGCTCAGTGGAGAGTCTATTTGAGATTCTCTCTCTCTCTCTTCTTCTACCCCTCCCCCCTCAAATAAAGAATTACATCTTTTTTTTTTTTTTTTTAGATTTTATTTATTTAGGGCAGCCCGGGTGGCTCAGCGGTTTAGCGCCACCTTCGACCCAGGGCGTGATCTTGGAGACCTGGGATTGTGTCCCACGTCGGGCTTCCTGCATGGAGCCTGCTTCTCCCTCTGCTTGTGTCTCTGCCTCTCTCTCTCTCTCTCTCTCTCTCTCTCTCTCTGTCTCTCTCTCTCTGTCTCTCATGAATAAATAAATAGCATTTTTTTAAAGATGTTATTTATTTATTTGACAGAGAGAGAGAGCACGAGTAAGGTGAGCAGGAGAAACAGGCTCCCAGCTGAGCAGAGAGCCCAATGCTGGGCTTGATCCCAGGACCCTGGGATCATGACCTGAGCCGAAGGCAGATGCTTAACCAACTGAGCCATCCAGGTCCCCCAATAAATAAATCTTAAAAAAAATGAAAGGGAGCAGATTCTAGATAATGCCCAGTCTAAAAAAGGCACCATGCAGAGCCCACAGGACCTTTCTATATAGCACCATTAAATGCCATTCCCGGTACCAGCAGCTTTGGCTTTACTGTTTTTCCATTAAATGTCTCTGTTTTGCTGGCTGCACAATTGCCTGGCCCATTGTAGGCATTCACATGTCCATGTTTCTCACTTGTTCATTCATTCAAAAACTTAGCTATAGGGAATCCCTGGGTGGCTCAGCAGTTTAGCGCCTGCCTTTGGCCCAGGGCGCGACTCTGGAGTCCCGGGATTGAGTCCCACCTCTGGCTCTTGGCATGGAGCCTGCTTCTCCCTCCTCCTGTGTCTCTGCCTCTCTATGTCTATCATGAATAAATAAATAATCTTTAAAAAAAAAACTTAGCTATAATAAGGAAATGTTTTCTAATTTTAAAAACTCTGTGATTATTGATAAGACACAGTCTGAAATATCTCAGAAGTCAAGTGTACATGGGAGAGACCTAACGAATCTTGTTAATCAGCAAATATTTAATGAGTGCTGTTTTGTTCAGGTAACCCCATCCATTCTCTATTTCTGATTCTCAGCACTGAGTCCTTTTCAGATACTTTTACAAACTGCCCTGCATTTTCTTGCCCAGCTGAGCAGCACAGCTGCTGTTCACAGTGCCCTTCATTTTCCTATTTGTCAAGAGAAAATCTCATGAGGTGATTTTGGCTCTGAGATGTAATGAGAGGTCCCATGGTTCCTAAGCTTTCCTGAGAAATGGGAAATATTTCACTGACTGAGTGGGAGAAAATATGCTTAGAAACAAATGGAGAAGTAGTATACTGTGTTGCAGCTTAGTTTTTATGGAGCTGTTTGATTTAATTTTTTTAAAAAAGGTAATTTAGTACCTTTTTGTATCCTATGCTATACTCAGTTCTGGAGATGACTATTTACTCATTCATGCCAGGATTGGGGATCCAGCAGCCAGTTAGTCCCTGGCCTCAGGAAGCCTTTAGAGTATAAGTGGAAAGATTGGTATTAAGTAATTAGAGTACAGTGTAGTAATCATAGATGATGATATAAGCCTTGAGAAAGAGAAAGAAGGCCAGCAAGGATTTCTTTGTTGAGCTTTAAAAAGTGGGAGTTGGCTGGCAAACAGGGAGTTAGGGGTGAGTAGCAGGAGGGAGGGAAGCATTCTTAAGCATGAATTTAAAGGACAGGGATTAGAAATGGCACATGAACGCTGGGAACCACAAGCAGTACAGTGCTGATGCCTTGCAAAATGCAGAAAATAGAGCTGGAGAAGTAAACATAATTTTTCTGAATTGTAACATCTACGCTGTTTTACTTTTCATATAGTGTATACATTTGCTTGGCTATCCTTTAAAGTGAATTTGTTAAAATTTGTGATAAGGGGTAAGAAACCTTAAAGTATTACTGTCCTAAGAGCTACCATGTTTCAAGCGTTTGCTGTGCTGTAGACACTAGGTTCAGCACTAAAAAGACAGCACAACTACCATTTGAAGGAATGCTATTATTGTTCCTATTTTACCGATAAAGTGATTTTCAGAGAACTATCTAGATTCCCATAGCTTGGAGTGGCAGAGCTGGTATTTAAGCTTTGGTCGTCACACTCAGAGACCAGCTACTAGACTAACTAAATTATTTTCTGGGTGTTAGAGTTAGTCTCTCTGGGCACTGTTTGATTTCTTCTTCCTCTCCTTTTTTTTTTTTTTTTTTACTCATTTTGTTTCATGTTTGCCCTGCTTTAGTTTGAATCACTGTGATTTGTGTCATTTTGCTTCATGTATCTTGGCAGTTGATAAACTCATTTGAGAACCTTCTCAAGCACTGTGGGGTAAGGCATTATCCTTGTCTTAGAATTCACAGGTCTAATGGGGGGAAGGCAGCTATAAACTATGCATGTATAATGAATAAAAGTAGTATAGTGAGTGCAATAGGAGAGGCAAAACCAAGTGTGTACAGTGAAGAAGATACCACTTCCGAAGGGGATAATGGATAGGGAATGTGGAACAGAGTAATTGGGAAACACGGAGGAACAAAAGATCTTTACAGCCAAGAAAATGAAAGATATGTTATTTACTTCTCAATACTAATCTCTTTCATTTCCATTCGTAATTAGAAGTTTGTTTTTTTCCTACAAGGCAGTTATTGTAAGATATTGCTGTCTAAGGCATGATAGGTAGCCAGATAGATACTCAAGCTTCTGTCTTTGGAAAATGTGTGTTTGTAGTTACCTTGCCCCTCACCCATTCTTCCTCTCCCAGCTCCATACCTTGTTCTAGTTAAAGAAAAAAAAAAGCCCAACCTCTTTTTTACTGCTTAACAGGGGAATGTGTGAAATTATATTTATTAAAGTTTTTTTTAATATTTATTAAAGTTTAAGGAAAGATGTCTTTGTACACCTTACTCATTGGAGCAGTGATTCTCCAATTATTGCTGCAGACACTTTTATAGAAACAGTAACAATTTGAGAGCACCTTCTCTTCACAATTATGATACTTAGCATATCTCAAGCAAAAATTAAACCACAATGTTAGCATCTTAATCTATTAAGGAAGTTCATTGATTCCTTGGGGTTTGAGAAAGTGATTGTGGTTTCAAATAAAAATAGTATCTGCCAGTGATTCTAATATAGACCATATGGTGGGGAAGCCCCAATAGTATTTTTATTTCTCTCTTAGGCTTCAAATAGCTATAGCAACATGAAGCAGTTCACTATAGTGGTTAAGGGTGTGGGGTCTGGAAAATATCTGCCTGAATCTGAATCCTGGCTTAACTGTGTACCAGACTTAGACAAGTCACTTAACTGATCTATGCTTCAGTTTGCCCATCTGTAGAATAGAGGTAATAATAGTACTTCTTTCATAGAAATAAGCCTTAGCACTACATCTGGCACTAAATAAGCATGCACTCATGGAGTAATTGTTTTTATAATGATGGTGATTTAGGATTGCCATTTATTAAGCAATTTTTCATTAGAACACACATTTGGTGGGGAAGATACTTGCTTTATGCAATATAATTCAAACAAATAGCCTATTTCAGAGATTAGTTTCTCTATATCTTTTTTCTTTCTTTTTAAATTTTTTTTTACTCAGTAATAGCTTTATTTTTTAAATGAGAGAGTCCCAGTCTTCATGGCAAGTTATGTATGATTGTATAATGATACTGGAGCACCATACAGAATGATTAATGTAACCATATCTTTAAAAATCTTCCCTGGGGCACCTGGGTGGGTCAGTGGTTGAGTGTTTGCCTTTGGCTCAGGTCTTAATCCCAGGGTCCTGGGATCCGGTACCGAACTGGGCTCCCCGCAGGGAGCCTGCTTCTCTCTCTGCCTATGTCTCTGCCTCTCTCTGTCTCTCATGAATAAATACATAATATCTTTAAAAAAACAAAAAACCTTCTCTTGAGAGCTTATCAGTTCACTAGACCATGCGGAGCAGCAAATTAATCAATTGGATGTTCTGCTATATGGTAAGACAGATCATTGCAAGAGGTCATCTTAGTTTGTATAGTCAAATAAGAGACTGAACGTGGGGTGTTTTTAATGATTGAGGCTATAAATCATGTGGCAAAGTAGAACAAAAATGTACAGATATATTTTAAATATAGAGACTCTGAGGACACTGAATGTATTGATGGGTTTAAATATATCTTTGTACAAAGAAACAATAGGTGAGAAGAATGATCTATCTAATTCAACTATACCAAACAGCTGGCAATTGAAATTGAATGCAGCTTTTAATAAATGCAATTCTAAAGCAACTGCAATTCTAAAGAATGAAGTCACATATGATATAACAAGAGGTCTTTGGTTCAGACTTTGGCTACATTTTGATTATGGTTTTTATTATTGAACCCTGTTAGGAAATACAACCTATTTCTTCCTTGAGAGAGTACTGGAAAAACTTGCACTAAATTTTCTGTGAGCATAATATTTTGATTCGTCTTCTCCATCTTATAAAAGCTGCAACTTTCTCAACTCTGAGCATTTTTTTAATAATAAATTTATTTTTTATTGGTGTTCAATTTGCCAACATACAGAATAACACCCAGTGCTCATCCCGTCAAGTGCCCACCTCAGTGCCTGCCACCCAGTCACCCTAACCCCCCGCCCTCCTCCCCTTCCACCACCCCTAGTTCACCTCCCAGAGTTAGGAGTCTTCCATGTTCTGTCTCCCCTTCTAATATTTCCCACTTATTTTTTCTCCTTTCCCCTTTATTCCCTTTCACTATTATTTATATTCCCCAAATGAATAAGACCATATAATGTTTGTCCTTCTCCGATTGACTTATTTCACTCAGCGTAATACCCTCCAGTTCCATCCACGTAGAAGCAAGTGGTGGGTATTTGTCATTTCTAATGGCTGAGTAATATTCCATTGTATACATAAACCACATCTTCTTTATCCATTCATCTTTCGATGGACACCGAGGCTCCTTCCACAGTTTGGCTATTGTGGCCATTGCTGCTATAAACATCGGGGTGCAGGTATCCCAGCGTTTCATTGCATCTGTATCTTTGGGGTAAATCCCCAGCAGTGCAATTGCTGGGTCGTAGTGCACAGCAAAGGATACAGTCAACAAAACTAAAAGACAACCTACAGAATGGGAGAAGATATTTGCAAATGACATATCAGATAAAGGGTTAGTTTCTAAGATCTATAAAGAACTTATTAAACTCAACAGCAAAGAAACAATCCAATCATGAAATGGGAAAAACATGAACAGAAATTTCACAGAGGAAGACAGAGACATGGCCAACAAGCACATGAGAAAATGCTCTGCGTCACTTGCCATCAGAGAAATACAAATCAAAACCACAATGAGATACCACTTCACACCAGTGAGAATGGGGAAAATTAACAAGGCAGGAAACCACAAATGTTGGAGAGGATGCGGAGAAAAGTGAACCCTCTTGCACTGTTGGTGGGAATGTGAAATGGTGCAGCCACTTTGGAAAACTGTGTGGAGATTCCTCAAAGAGTTAACTCTGAGCATTTTTATGCTGATTATGTGGTTTTCAGTTAAACTTCAAAGGAAACTATACTGATTGTAAAGGAAGCCTGTTTAGGCAAGATGTGGCTGAAAAATCCAGGAAGTCCTCCACTTGCTACAAAACATTTTTGCCGGGTATAGAACTTTGAAAATTAAATATAGAGCCTTTAGGAGAAAGAAGATATTAGGACATTTCTGTGTAAGCACTGCTTTATAGAAGTTTAATCCAAAATATTTTAACAAGAGAATTTTAGAAAACCATTAAATCTTCTTGTGTTTTTGAAATTGAAGACTATAGTTGTGGCACAAAATGAAAAACATTAAAGACACAGGAAGATTTGGACCTCTGTTTAACATGAGCTTGTTCAGAATGCCAGTCGGCCTTAAACGTTAAAAGAAATAGAAATGTTGCTCACCAAATTATCTTTGCTTTGTTTCCAGCTGTCCTTGCAGGTGATTCAAGGCACTTAGGGGAAGACTGTTTTAACAGGTCTCAGGCTTATTCTTTCTTTTTCTCATAGCTTTTTTTCACTTTATTGGGTTATTCATTTGCAAATATTAAGTCCTACTGTGCACAAGACTTTATATCATTTAAGCTGCTATTATAGTCTACCTTTTTAAAAACATGTTGCCTTTTTTTTTATAAGTTGCCTTATCTTGAACATGTGATTCAGAAAATTGGATGATTGAGGTTCTGTATTTTATTCTTTCTTCATTCTGCTGATATACTGAAATACTATCCCATTTGATTTTGTACTTTTTTATTCTGTATTTTATTTGTGGCTCACATTTCTGAAATAACCATAATAGTGATTCTCTAATTAGAAATAACTTTTTAGGGCACCTGGGTGGCTTCGTCAGTTGAGCATCTGTCTGCCTTCAGCTCAGGTCATGATCCCAGGACCCTGGATTAATCCCTCACTGGGGCTCCTTGCTCAGCTGGGAGCCTGCCTCTCCCTATGCCTGCTGCTCCGCCTGCTTGGGCTCTCTCTGTCAAATAAATAAATAAAATATAAAAAAAAAAGACAAAAACTTTTCTGTAATAGTTGTGTGGACTCCAAAGTGAAACCTTATATAGAATTAGATCATATATAGACCTGAATTCAAAGATGAAGGAAAAATTATTGAAATGGATAATTGCCTTTGGAAAATATTTGAGTACACAAAAATGTTCTTGGAAAATGTATGGGTCAATAGTAGAGAAAATGCCTTGTAAGATAGTTATTTCTTAACCTCTCCCTAAAATTACTAAGTTCTCTTTCCTCATTTTACTTTTTACTCACTTTACTTGGTTTATTACTGACTTTTTGAAATACCATTTTGGAAGTTGAGAGCCGAATTTCTTTAAGATTATTAGGTAATGTGATAGTGATACTGAAATAATGGGGCTTTTTTTTTTTTTTTAATGCTGCTAAACCTTTCTTGATTATATTCTTCTGAAGAAAAAGTATTTTATACATTGGCCCTCATTCAGTATGCTTTTCTTCACTGCCAAATCCAGACCCAAAAGGACAGTTTCCCTCTCTGGCTAATTTAATAATGATTTTTTGTCTTACGTACTTGTTCTCAAGGAAGTAGGCTGCATTATGGCATAGTGGTTAAATTGGCTTTAGGTTCTGGACTCAGATTCTGGAGTTAAAATCTGAGCTCTTCCACTTATTAAGTGTAGACTTTGGGCAAATCACCTAAGTTTCAGTTCCCTTATCTTACAGAATTATTGTTGGCTTTCTTGAAATAACTAAATGACTGCTTAGTACAGTGCCTAGCACTATAGCATAGTGGGTGTTCAATGTTCAATAACTACTAGTGATTACTCTTTTTAACTAGATTTAATTCTTTGCTTTTTGTACAGTATTTCATACATAATTTTAAAAGATTATGATAGGGGGCATCTGGGTGGTTCAGTCGGTTAAGCTTCTGACTCTTGATTTCAGCTGAGGTCATGATCTCAGTGTCTGAGATCTAGCCCTACATCCACCTCCAGGCTCAGCTGGGAGCCTGCTTGGGAGTCTCTCCCTCTGCCCCATCCTCTTCTCATACTTGCATTCTCTCTCTCTCTCAAATAAATAAATAAATCTTAAAAAAAAAAAAAAGGATTATGGTAGTTTGGCTTCCAAAGCATATTTATTTTAGGCTACATATTTTGGTCTTTACTGGTTACTATATTGTGTCCAGTATGTACTACTCTCAAAAGTGTTACTTTATGAGAAGTTGTATTCCCTGGATTCAAATGGACACAACCATCTTTGTAACAGTAATGAAGTAATGTGTAATGAAGTACATTTGAAGATAGTGAAAACTATAGTTTGTGGTTATCTACAACTACCATTAGACCTATTAGAATTCTTTTCAGATAAAGATATGGTGAATTTTGCACTGAGGATATTTCCAAATTTAATGTTCAGTAGGCACTAATGAGTGATATTTAACATAATTCAGCCTTTGTTTATATTATTTTCCAAAGAATTGGCAGGAAATAGTCTTTGGCAGTTGAGACGTGTGTCATTTCTTGGAACTGCTTCTAGTAAAAATTGAGATTATTTGGTTCTCCTGGATGATAGCCATCTTGAAATGTCCTACAACATCATCCCCCCACCTGTGACTTCTGAGATTTTTATGAAATTCTAATTTAATGGCTTTGAATATCAGAACCCCAAGTTAACCTTGCTGCTAAGACTACAAAGTCACAATCCCAGTTTCTTGTTTGGGGGATCTTGAATATAGTGGTTTTTATATTTCTTTGCTACTTCTATGTAAGAAATTCAGGAGGTTTCTTGGACTTTTGATTACTATCAAAATTTTAGTGTTTATTTATACATATTGCTTCCTAAGGTTTCACAGAATTTCAGAACTAGAAAATTGACTACTCTAACTCCTTATTTTAATGTTAAATAGTTTCCAGAGTTTGGCTCCAGGGATAAAGTTTAGAATAACTCATTTCTTAAACAGTTTCAGGAGAGTCTTTGCTGTATTAAAAACTCCATATTGACTCAGTGCTTGAGTGTCTGCCTTCAGCCCAGGGCGTGATCCTGGAGTTCTGGGATCAGAGTCCCACATCGGGCTCCCTGCATGGAGCCTGCTTCTCCCTCTGCCTATGTCTCTGCCTCTCTCTCTCTCTCTCTCTGTGTCTCTCATGAATAAATAAATAAAATCTTAAAAAAAAAAAAACAATAAACAAAACCGCTCTATTATGTCTTTGGTAGTAACTGATTGGAGATTTTCTAGGATACTAGGCATTCAAGTGGCTACCTGGGTTCTAAACTAGACATACAGTGAAATACAGAAGATCACACATTTAAAAGTGACAATGGGATTAGACAGATGAACAAAATTAGCAAAGCTGGCTACATGGGGTCTGTGGTAATTTGGAGACTGAGAACTCTATGGTCAGGGACTGACATTTGTGACCAAGTGAGAGACCCAGTGTTTCCAGAAAAGTCTTCTAGTTCAAGAAACACTAGTAATGCAGATTGTTATGTGAAATCTCCTGATTTTTAAATATTAGCAACTGAATTGGCTGGAAATGATTTTGGCTACAAGTAACAAAAGACCAAGTTTGAACCATAAGAATATTTTTGGTTTATCTGACAGGAAGTCCAAGATACATCGTCCAGGACTAACTCAGTAGCTCAACAATGTCATAAGGACCCTAGTCCTTTATAACTGTGTTCTTCCATCAATAATGTACTGATTCTCATTTTTATATTTGTCTCTATATAAAAAATGTCTGTTGTAGCTCCAGCTAGTGTATCTGTGTTTGATACAGAAAGAGGTAAAAGGTACAGTGCCAGCAATTAGCTATACCTTTGATTAGAAGAGCATAAGTTTTCCTGGAAATAAACCCCCCATTCCTAGAAGACTTCTCTTTTAGTCTCTGGCCAGAACTAGATTACATGATTAACCCTTAGTGCAAGACAGCCTGGGAAGGCAAGTATATGACTTTCCATTGTAATCATTGAGTGGCAACAAGGGAGAAGGATGTTTGCAATAGCTGTTGTCAAACTTTGTCTATCATAACAACTAATGGAGATTTAGTATATGTGCTGCCGAAGCGAGCACTGGAGATTTAAAGGAATGTATCTCGAGGGCTAAACATAAGGCCACGAGTTTATGAATACTTTATAACAACATTCCCCACCCCCACCCCACCCCCCATTTACTACTCACTCCTGGCTTCTATCAGTAATTTAGTTAGGTTTCTAGGATAACCTGTTGGAAAAAAGGACATTTTTTTTTGTCATGTGGAAAGAATGTCAAACTTAAAATGAGTTTATGTCCTAATATAAAGACTTATTAGCAGAATAATACTGGACCAGTTTGCTTATTAATCTTTCTGAGCCTCTCATGCCCCATCTGGAAACTGGGCATATTGCGATAGAGCATAGTAGTTTAATGGAATCAGAAAGACCCAAGTTGGAATCTTATCTCTGACAATCACGTTGCATGATCTCTCTGTTAATTCTTTTGTAAAATAGGGTTAGTAGTTATACCTATCTCACAGAGTCTTCATGAAGACCAAATGAGACACAGTGAAGTCCTACCTTAGCAAAGTTCTAAAGTTAGCATATAAGGCAAAAATTAAATTATACTCAAAATTATCTCAGAAAAAAACCTTTTAAATCATCCATAAAGAACAATATATAGGTTTTGCACATACAACTCTATAATTGAAACTGTCTGAGGGGATGCAGCTTCTTCCATCTCATGCTCACTTTGTTTTTTGTTTTTTTTTTTAATATTATTTATTTATTTATTTATTTGAGAAAGAGAATGAGCATGTGCAGGGGGGAGTGGCAGAGGGAGAAGCAGACTCCCCACTATACAGGGAGCCCAGAGTGGTACTCCATCCCAGAACCTTGGGATCATGACCTGAGCTAAAGGCGATGCTTAACCAACTGAGCCACCCATTTGCTTTCATGCTCACTTTGTTACATGCACTTATTGAATATAATTGCAGGTAAAATCATATGTACCATAACATAACATATTTTCATTCATATTTACTCTCTTCTAAGCACATATAATCAAATTAGTATAAATGAAAAGCACATTTGATGCAACTCCAGAGTTATTTGTGAGATATTCGTCATAGAACCTGGTCTTTTTAAGCCTTCAATAAATGGCAGCTGTTAATTTTACCATAGGTACAGCATATGATGTGTGAGGATGAAGAAATTGAATTTGTCCAAGGCTCATCTAGGCTCCTGATGTGCAATATGAACCAATGATAATTATTTTTTTCTGTCATACCAGCTAAAACTTAGAGAGAGGAATAGTGTCAGTGTTGATGGATTAGGACAAAGATTATCAATTACATTTCAAAGGAGAACTCTAACATAACTGCCTCCAAATATAGGCCAAAATTAACATGACCTAAAAAATGCTAATTTTCTTTTATTTTTTTATTGTTTAAATTTTGAAATATAGCATTTACACAGAATATATTTTTTAAAGATTTATTTATTTTATTCATGAGAGAGACAGAGAGAGAGAAAAAGGCAGAGAGACACAGGCAGAGGGAGAAGCAGGCTTTTCCCAGGAGCCCAATGTGGGACTCGATCCTGGATCCCAGGATCACAAACTGAGCCGAAGGCAGACGCTCAAACACTGAGCCACCCAGGCATCCCTACACAGAATATTTTTAAAGAATATTTTGAGGGCAGCCTGGGTGGCTCAGCGGTTTAGCTCTGCCTTTGGCCCAGGGTGTGGTCCTGGGGTCGTGGGATCGAGTCCCACATCAGGCTCCCTGAATGGAGCCTGCTTCTCCCTCTGCCTGTGTCTCTGCCCCTCTCTCTCTCCTCTGTGTATTCTCATGAATAAATAAATAAAATCCTTTTTTTAAAAAAAAAAAGAATATTTTGATTTGGGATGTCTGGGTAGCTCAGCGGTTGAGCGGCTGGCTGCCTTTGGTTCAGAGGGCATGATCCTGGGGTCCTCAGATCCAGTTTTTCATCAGGCTCCCCACAGGGAGCCTGCTCTTCCTCTGCCGATGTCTCTGCCTCTCTCTGTATGTATCTCAAGAAAAAATAAATAAAATCTTTTTAAAAAAATTTTTGATTTTAGGTTAAAGGTCCAACTCTTGATTTTGATTTAGGTCATGATCTCCGGGTCCTGGGATTGAGCCCCACATTGGGCTCTATGCTCAGCAGGGAGTTTGCTTGAGATTCTCTCCCTCTCTACCCCTCTCCTCACTAGCATGCACTCTCTTTCTGTCAAATCTTAAAAAAAAGAAAAAGGAATATTTTGATTTGGGGGCATCTGGGTGGCTAAGACAGTTAAGCATCCGACTCTAGATTTTGGCTCAGGCTCAGAATCCTGAGATCAAGCCAGTGTTGAGCTTCCCACTCAGCCGGGAGTCTGCTTCCTCTCTCCCTCTTCCTCTGCACCCCCTCTTGCTTGTGCACTCTCTCTAAAATAAATAAATCTTAAAAAAGAGAATATTTTTATTTTAATGCAACATTGGTTTTGCTTCCTTTCAAATTTATGATGTAAAGGTTTTCCAAGGACAAAGTAATATTAAGTGAAATCTAAGATGTTAGGAAGCCCTAATGATAAAATTCATCTAGGAGTCATTCATTAAGGATGTTAACCATTTTCAACTACAGTTGTACTGACCCATAACTGACAGTTACTGGTGTTCTGTTTTACAGTGTTCACACATGTCCAACAAGATCTTATACCACTGACAAAAAAGTACTTTTTGTATTTTGTTGCTTAAAATGCTTTGGGACTTAAGTTGCTTAGGTCAGATTGTAGCACTCAAATATAATGAATCATATATAGGGAAAGGTATAAATAAAGCTCAAGAAATTGTCATATAGGAAGACAAACAGAACCCCCCTTTTTATGAGATGAAATATTTATTTTGCAGGTTACAATGGGCAGGGGGTGCAACCTCTGAATGTTTCTCTTGAACATCCAAAATTTTCAAGTAAGAATAAGAGTGTTAGGGATACCTGGGTGGCACAGAGGTTAGGTATCTGTCTCTTGGCTTTGGCTCAGGCCATGATCTCAGGGTCCTGGGATGGAGCCCCACTTGGGGCTCATCTCAGAGTCGACTTGTGATTCTTCTCTTTCCCTCTGCCTACCCGTCTCATGTTCACTTTCACTCTCTCTAAAATAAGTAAATCTTATAGAAAAAAAAGAGTGATAGATAGTAAAACTCTAAAAGCAATAATGTCCTTTTTTTCAAGTGCTCTCAAGTGTTTTCTTCTACTGAATGTAAAGTTGTCTAAACTTGTACCTTATCACTTGTTGCTTGGTATAGGGTTGTCTTGTTTTTAAACAAAGGAGGAAAATCTTGTTTTAAGGTGACTCATAAATAGTGATGTAGTATGTTAGTAACAGGGTGGTGTTTCTTTGCTCAGTATGAGCACTAGTAATAACAGATGCTGGCAACCTACCCATAGAATTCAATTCATATTTGGAATAAAATTCTTAGGAATCTGTGTATACAGGGACCTTGTTCCACAAATTCTTTTTTTTTAATTTATTTATGATAGAGAGAGAGAGAGAGAGAGAGAGGCAGAGACACAGGCAGAGGGAGAAGCAGGCTCCATGCACCGGGAGCCCGACGTGGGATTCAATCCCGGGTCTCCAGGATCGCACCCTAGGCCAAAGGCAGGCGCCAAACCGCTGCGCCACCCAGGGATCCCCCCACAAATTCTTAATAGTAAGAATGGTTAAGTATCATTGTTGTGTGAGTGACCATGGGAATTTAAGGTGTGGCATTGATAATACATGAGTTATAATTAGCTTATACTTTTAAAACTTTAAATATCTCTCAATCTTTCTTACCTGTGATTATTTTTCTCCTACTGTCCTTGGAGACCCATTCTTCTATGATTGGATGATTTACTCATTTACAGTTAATTAAATTCAGCTACTGAGTCTTATTGTATTTTTTTTTAAATCTTACTGTGGTTATGGAACTAGGTCTAATGGAAATTTGATTTTGATACCTTTATAGTGGTACAGATATTACCGTGATACCTGGAAATACTGTTTGCTAGTAAAAAAAGGGGGCAGGTATGGATAACTGGAAAGATATATAGACATTTATTTATGTAGCTGTAGAGATTTAGAGATTTTTATGGTTTTCTTTTAGATTGTATTGAAACTTAAACTCAAGACATTTTTACAGTAAAGAAAAATACAATTTTAATAATCTAAAGCTAAGAGAAGTTTGCAGAAACTTTTAACAAAAACTTTGGGGAGGATTGAAACATGATTATGATTTTGGCAGGATTAATGCATTTTGACTGTAATTGATTGGCAGTCTTATCTTTGAGTGAATTAGAGAGTTTTTAAATGTAAGAAAATGTTTAAGGGCAGAAGTTGATGAAAAATAGCAAATTGGGTTTTGGACCTTAGTTTTTTCTTTATTTATTTGGAAGATTTCAGTTAGTTAAGGAGTTCCAGGATATAGGGTAATAAGACTAGTTCCTTTGACAAGCATAACAGAGCTTGTATATTTGAAGCACTATTGTCTAGTTCCTAAAGAAGGTAGGCAACATGCTTGTGCAAATGATACAGTATTCACTTAGCATCTTTGGAACCTCTTTTTTGGCTTTGCCTTCAATTCTTTTAAATATCTCCAAGGGTAGCAAATCTTCCTTTGAAGGTAAATTTGATTTTTGGCAATTGCCAGAAAAATTTGTATCCATATCTGATGATTATTAATTCACCAAACCAAAACATCTTAATTGAGTATCTTTCATATTTCAGGCCCTTGGGGTACAAGAATGTCTGAAATAATCTGTCCCTGCCTTCAGAGCTGTGGGACAATATTTGGTGCATAATCTTGGGGCCGATAGCACATCTGTGCTTGTCTGACTTGTTCAAGAGTTTTGGCAGAGAGATAACAGGGAAGGGAGCCCTAAGCCCTGGAGCCTAATTCACAAAATTAATAATTTCAGTCAAAGAAAGAAAGGCAAAAGGGGCATCTGGGTGGCTCAGTCTGTTAGGCATCCGACTCAGTATTGGCTCAGGTCATGATCTCAGAGTTGTGAAATCGAGCCACCCCACCCCCACCACACACCATCCGACTCTGCACTGGGCATGGAGCCTGCTTAAGAGTCTCTCTCCCTCTACTTCTGCCCCTTCTCTCTCCCCACCTCACTGCTGTCCCTCCCTCCTTCCCTCCCTTTCTTCCTCTTTAATAAAAAGAAAAGGAAGGAAGGAAGGAAGGAAGGAAGGAAGGAAGGAAGGAAGGAAGGAAGGAAAGAGAGAGAGAGAGAGAGAGAGAGAGAGAGAAAGAAAGAAAGAAAGAAAGAAAGAAAGAAAGAAAGAAAGAAAGAAGAAAATAGATTTGTCTACCAGATAGTAAGATAAATTTTTATGAATCAGGAACTGGCTTAAGCATTGTTTCCAAGCAGATAGTCCCAAAATGTTTCAAATAGCAGGATATCATAGAACCTCTCAAAATGACTATTTGGAAAGAATGTTCATTTAAAAATATACCTTCTGTTTTATTAGTTAAAAAAGAGACTTTCATTGCTTTATTATTTTATATGTTTAGGTTGAATTCTTTATTTTTGCCTTGAGAGACATTTTCAAAAAGTATTCACCATGTAAATTAATATAGATTTTGTCTATTGATTCCAACCACTTACTTACCTTTTTTTTTTGGGGGCGGGGGGAGTGGACGGTTAAACAAGACAGTCTTTTTTCCCAGCAAATTTGAGGGGGAGGGAGGGAGCACGAGGTAGTAAAACTGAAATATTTTTAAGCTGATCCATCTCAGAGACAGTAGTTAAAATTAGATACTTGCCTCCCCCTAAAGATGTTAAATGATAGATACAGCTTTCAGAATGAAAAGAACAAATTATTGAGGTTGTTTTTAGGGGAACAGGAAGTGGATGGTAGACAAGGTGAATTTGTAATTTATTATCTAAACCAGGAAAATAATGAGAATCAAAGTCATCATTTCATTGTACAACAGATGTTAACTGGAATGTGCAAATGAACCTAGTGATAGAACTAGAATTTATCTTGATATTATTAGGTGAGTTTTTCACTGAGGGGGAAAATAGTTTATTTGTAATTTGTTCCCATTATATTATTTTGAAACCACCTCACCTAAGTTAGTTATTTCTTTCTCTGTTTTCTCTTAGAATTTTATACACGCACATATATAGCATTATATTGAGGTTATTTATTTAAGGGTCAGCCTGCCTCAGAGGTCAGGAGCTTTTCTTGTTCATTTCTGTGACCCCCTTAGTATCTGGAATATAAAAAAATATGTAATAAATATATGACAGTGAAGGAATGTTAATCTTATTTAATTATAGACTTCCTAATTACTAAATAAAACTGTTCTGGAGCTGATGATTTTACCTAACCAACTTGAATGTATTGCTTGTATTTTATAGTATTAAATAGGTAGAGAATGAATATTTAAATTTATAGGCTGTGTTTTACATTTGTTTTATTTTTTTTATTTATTTATTTATTTATTTATTTTTTTGTTTTACATTTGTTATAGAGAAAATATAAAGACTGGGAATGAAATGACATATAATTAAACTCATGAAAAAGACCATTTAGAATTAACCAGCAGTAAAGTGGATAGGAGTGTGGTTGAACTGACTTTATGAACAGAAGAATAGAATGTCCAGAGACAAGACAGTATGACCATTTGTAGAAATACAGGTGATTTGATTTGACTGGAGTGGAGAGTATATCAGGATGGAATATGGAGGGAGATGAGGTATAAGAGGCCAGATCATCAGGAGCCTCAAATGATAGGTTAGGAGATTGAATTTTATCCTGAAAATCATGAGAACATATTGAAGAATTTTAAGCAAAAGAGTAATGTGATCAGATTTTACACTTTAGAAAGGTAGCTATCTGAAAATATATTGGAGGGAAGTCAGAGATATAATTAGTAAATTGACGGGCAGAGGGAAGAACGTGTATGAATGTGAATACGTGTTTCAGGTCTGGGCAGCTGGTTAGAGAGTAGTGATATTCATCTAGCTAAAGAGTAGAGGGTCCATTAGAGGGTAGGATGGGGATGTGCCTCTTGAGTTAGAGATATATTTGAAACAACCAAGGGAAATTCCTAAGTTGGATAGATATATTTGTTGCTCAGCAAGGAGATCTAGCTGGAGACAGAGAAAGTGATCGTGACTACTTATTGAATTTTTGTTTAAATGTGTAAATAATTTCTAAATATCTGTGGTAAATTCTTTATATTATATGATTTATTCCTATAAATAGTTACCATTACTCCCACTTTACAGATTAGGAAACCAGAATCCAAGGCTATACAGTAAGTGGCAGAGTCACTTGTTGACTCTAAGGCCAGATCAAAACCATGAGTATGTGATTGAGTGATTAGGATGAATGTATAGGTTGGAGATTAAGTGGAGAACTGAGAGGTCACTAAGATACTAAATGAGTGAAGCACTAAAAGTGGACTTTTGAGGAACTTGGACATTTGAGAGGCTAGTAGAGGAAGAAGATCTTGCAGATAAGACTGGAAAAGAAAATCAAGAGTAATGTTATTCAAATTATGTTCCTCAATTAATTTGTCATATAACATGGTTCTTTAAAGGGGAAGGAAGGGTTCTAGAGTCAAGTAAGTTTGGGAAACACTGCAGAACTCCATCTTGTAGAGTTAGAATGAACACCAGTATTGATATGAGAAATCTGAGAAATCTTATAGTAAGGAAACCTGTTTGACTTAATACCACATTTCCCAAACCATTTGATCATAAGCTTCATCCCTCTTCCCCTCTTTTTTTGTGCATACATCGCATTGACATCCCGAAACTGAAGAATTCAAGTTGAGTGTGGCATCACAGACTATAAGCAAAGAGGGAATTTCAGGAAGGAAGTGGTCACTGTTGGATCATATGTCTTAGAGAGGTCAACAGAGTAGAACGGGTAGGCACTTGTTGACTTTGGAAGTTAGGACACTAGTGACCTATGTGAGAGCAGTTATGGTGGAGTGGGTAATCAGAAGACCATTGTATTGCAGCAGGTTAAAATATAAATGAGTGGTAAGGAAGGGGAGGAAGCAAGCAGAGATCTTTCTTTCTTTCTTTCATTCTCTCTTTTTCTTTTCTTTTTATTGAAATTCAATTAATTAACATATAATTAATTGTATGGTTTCAGAGATAGAGGTCAGTGATTCATCTGTCTTATATAATACCCAGTGCTCATTGCATCATATGCCCTCTTAATGTCCATCACCCAGTTACCCCATTTCCCTACCCACTTCCCCTCCAGTGACCCTCAGTTTGTTTCCTGTGATTAAGAGTTTCTTATGGTTTATCACCCTCTCTGATTTCATCTTGTTTTATTTTTTTTGTCTCTTCCCTATGATCCTCTGTTTTGTTTCTTAAATTCCACATATGAGTAAGATCATATGATAATTATCTTTCTCTAGTTAACTTATTTCACTTAGCATAATGCTCTCTAGTTCCACCCATGTCGTTGGAAATGGCAAGATTTCATTTTTTGTGATGGCTGAGTAGTATTCCATTGGATATATGCCCCACACCTTTATCCATTCATCTGTTGAGGGACATCAGTGCTCTTTCCATAGTTTGGCTATTCTGGACATAGCTGCTATAAACATTGTGGTGCAGGTGCCCTTTCGGATCATTACATTTGTATCTTTGGAGTAAATACCTAGTAGTGCAATTGCTGGGTCATAGGGTAGCTCTGTTTTCAATTATTCAAGGGACCTCCATACTGTTTTCCACAGTGGCTGCACTAGTTTTACCAACAGTGTAAGAGGGTTCCCCTTTCAAGCAGAGACTGTTCTTTCCAAAACCTTGTCTCTGAAGGAGAGGAGAAGAAAGTAACTAGAGAGTGTGGGATGAAAGAAGGGCCCTTTTGTGTTATTTGGGAGAGATTTGAGAATATTTCTCTGCTGAGAGGAAGGAGTCCTTTGGCAAGAAGAGGGGTCAAGATATGGTAGGGAAGAGGAGATGGGAGGAGGGAGGTTCCAGAGGACAGATGGGGAGATTAGCTTTAGAGTGGAGTCATTACACTGAGTTCTAATACAGTAATACCCTTAGGAGCTTCTTTTTCAAGTAGGAATGTGCTCTTGGTATTTGTGTTTGTGTCTACATTTTATAGCTTTAATGGATCCTCTTCCTTATTGTCAGCTGTCACTTCCTGCTTCCTCTATAGTAGTTCTTTACTTCCACTAATTTGCTGCTTTGTATCCTCTTCCAACTAGAAAACCAGGAAATCAAGCTTCACAGAGTTGAATAGGAAGTAACAGTAAAGGGCAGCCTCAGCCATTTAGCGCTGCCTTCAGCCCAGGGCATGATCCTGGAGACCCGGGATCGAGTCCCATGTAGGGGTCTCTGCATGGAACCTGCTTCTCCCTCTGCCTGTGTCTCTGCCTCTCTCTCTCTCTCTCTCTCTCATGAATAAATAAAATCTTTTTTTAAAAAAAGGAAGTAACAGTAAATAAACTGAAGGTCTAAAAAGCATGCTACTCTCTACCACCAAGGGATGAGTTTATAAGCTTTGGGACGTATCTTTTCTGTAGAATCCCTTTTTTTAGGTGAGGTGTTAGGGTGGAGCTGCTTTCAAATTTCTACATTAAAAAAAATATATTTTATTTATTTATTCATTCATGAGAGAGACAGAGAGAGAGGCAGAGACATAGGCAGAGGGAGAAGCAGACTCCCTGCAGGAAGCCTGATGCAGGACATCCCCGGACCCTGGGATCACAACCTGAGCCAAAGGCAGACGTTCAACCACTGAACCACCCAGGAGCCCCTCAAATTTCTACATTTAATTTTTTTTTTAATTTTTTTTGTATTTATTTATGATAGTCACACAGAGAGAGAGAGGCAGAGGCACAGGCAGAGGGAGAAGCAGGCTCCATGCACCGGGAGCCCGACGTGGGATTCGATCCCCGGTGTCGAGGATTGCACCTTGGGCCAAAGGCAGGTGCTAAACCGCTGCGCCACCCAGGGATCCCCAAATTTCTACATTTAACAGATAGAAATACTAGATAAAGACTTCTAGGAAGTCTTTTTTTTTATATAATATATATTTACTATTGAAAATGTCTACTATCTCCTTATATCTCAGCTTTTTTAAATTCTAAAAGCCATTTTTTTCATTTTAGAAAGAAGCTTCTTGATGGGGCCTCTGGATGGCTCAGTCAGTTAAATTCTTAGTGTGAGGTAGGAACCAACTTCTTTCATTTGCATGTGGCTATCCTTTTGTCTCAGCACCATTTATTTGCTTGAAAAACTAGACTCGTTCTTCCCCCGAGCGGCCTGAGGTGACCTTCGGAGATGGTTCGCTACTCGCTGGACCCAGAAAACCCTACAAAATCATGCAAGTCGAGAGATTCAAATCTTCGAGTTCACTTTAAGAACACACGTGAAACTGCCCAGGCCATCAAGGGTATGCATATTCGAAAAGCCACCAAGTATCTGAAAGATGTCACTTTGCAGAAGCAGTGTGTGCCATTCCGTCGCTACAATGGTGGAGTTGGTAGGTGTGCGCAGGCCAAACAGTGGGGCTGGACACAGGGTCGGTGGCCCAAGAGGAGTGCTGAATTTTTACTGCACATGCTTAAAAATGCGGAGAGTAATGCTGAACTTAAAAGGGTTTAGATGTAGATTCTCTGGTCATTGAGCACATCCAGGTGAATAAAGCCCCCAAGATGTGACATAGAACCTACAGGGCTCATGGCCGGATTAATACATACATGAGTTCTCCCTGCCACATTGAGATGATTCTTACTGAAAAGGAGCAGATTGTTCCTAAACCAGAAGAGGAGGTTGCAGAAGAAAAAGATATCCCAGAAGAAACTGAAGAAACAAAAACTTATGGCCCGGGAGTAAATTCTGCATAGAATAAATGCAAATTAAAAAAAAAAAAAAAAAAAGAAAAACTAGACTCAATTTTTATATAAAACTATTCACTCTTTTAAGCTAGAAGGATGGAAGTTACCTATGAAAGTATATGAATTATTTCAATTTTCTTTCTTTATAATTACTTTTTCTACTACTTACGTGGTTAAGATTGCTGCTAAGAAAAAAAAAGATTGCTGCTAAGACTATAGAAATTTAAACCATCAAAATATTGGGTTTGTAAAAATTACTAGATTTTTATTTTGCATTCATAAAGATCCTACCCCAAAGAGTTACCTAATTTCCAAGTTGTCTCTGCCATAGAACTGAATCTTATTTATAAAGCTCCAACTCTTGTTTCTTGGATTTTGGAGGGAAAGGAATACACTTAATGTCTGATTCTTTTCAAAGTTCTTTCTAATCATTCTGTGGAACCATGAGGACTTCCCACTCTTGAGCTTCATGGAGGTAGGCTTTTTCTTGCTGGTATCTATCAGTTTCTATGGTGAGGTCAAGTGCAATGTCTAATTACAATTTCCTTCATTAACTTTACACATACTAACCTATAAAGCTATTATGCATTTTATAAGATTATACTAATTCTTATAAAAGGTAAGGAAGGAAATGTTTTCTTCACATTAAATTACAAAGCTGAAAATACTTCTTTTTTTCCTAAAATTATTATTTAGTAATAGAATCTCCTAACCTCCAGTATAGATGACCATTTGAAAATAGGTCTTATTCCCTGTGCTACCGTGACCAGAAAGTTCTTCTCTCCAAAGAGAAAGAAGTAAGAATAATGAACATTTACTGAGCACTTACTCTTTGCCAGGCACTGAGCTCTTTATAAGTATGTTGTCCTTACAACAACCTTCTGAGAATAGGTATTGTTATCACCCATATTTTACAAATGAGGAAATTGAGGGACCCATAAAGGGTAGAACAGAGTCAGAATCCAGGCAGTTGACTTCAGAGCCTTAACAGTTCATGCCAAAGATTGGCCTACCTTATTTTTCTTGTCTTATTAAACTCCAGTCTTGAATTCCATATCATTTTTGGTGGGCCTAGGAAAGAGGATCTAGGAAATACACTCCAAATGCCTTGTATTTGTTGGTTTTTCTACTAAAGCCCAAGCTTATTCTCCATTAATCCTCATTAAACAATTCCATAATAATATCCCAAATGTACAAAAGTCTCCATTTGTGCTCCAAGACTTTTTTTTTTCCCTCCCTCCCTCTCTCCCCAAGACTTTTTTTTTATATTTGTAAATATATTTTATGGTTATAGCTTGATTTTATAATATTAATTAATTACTGCTCCTGGTTATTATACATTAAGTGTTACTGAAATATCCATAGGAATATTATCAAGTAAAACAGGTGGCTTCAGAGTAACACAAATTACACGGTGTGAGAGAAATAATATTGGCCTGATAAGAGAACCATTCATCTGGCTTTGCTACCATATAACTCTCTGGCCTTGGCCAGTCTCCTCATCTATCTGGCCCTAGTTTTCTCATCTGAGAAATAAGAGTTGAATGATTCCCTAAGGTTCTGTTCAGTTTTAGCATTCAGAGGTACTGTATACTCTTGGTAAAGTATCTTCAGGCCCATGGATAGAAGTTGAAGGAGTACTATAATTGGGTTTTATTCCTTGGGATTTTTTTTTTTTTTTTTTTTATTCCTTGGGATTTTATGGTAATTACTGGCAGGCAGGCAGAATAGGATGAGAGATAATTCTGTTAATTGATATCTGGATCCATGGAGTAGAAATTAGAAATCCCTTCCCTACACAGGAAGTATGATTTACATGCTGTGTCTTAGAAATGTAGTTTTAGATGCTCTTAGTGTTTTATTAGGATTTGGCCGAAGATTGTAAAAGGCTTGAATAAATTTTCTAAAGAGTTAATAATACATTAGTGACTAAAATTAGAATTTTTAAAACTTGGTTTTATTTATTTATTTATTTATTTATTTTTTATTTTTTTTTATTTTTTATTGGTGTTCAATTTACTAACATACAGAATAACACCCAGTGCCCGTCACCCATTCACTCCCACCCCCCGCCCTCCTCCCCTTCTACCACCCCTAGTTCGTTTCCCAGAGTTAGCAGTCTTTACGTTCTGTCTCCCTTTCTGATATTTCCCACACGTTTCTTCTCCCTTCCCTTATATTCCCTTTCACTATTATTTATATTCCCCAAATGAATGAGAACATATAATGTTTGTCCTTGTCCGACTGACTTACTTCACTCAGCATAATACCCTCCAGAAAACTTGGTTTTAAAATAATTCTTAAAAATGGACCTTTTGGTACAGTGGTAAGAATAGGAAGAGAGATGTGGGATGAAGGATAATTTAGGATCCAGATTTAGTTTCGGCCTGGGAAACTGACAGTGGCTTCTAGAATATGCTTCCTTGTTTATTTTTCAGTATGCTGTAACCAATAAACCCTTAATAATAATAGTAATTGGGGCTTCTGGGTGGCTCAGTCGGCTCAGGTCATGAACCCAGGGTCCTGAGATCGAGCCCCACATCAGGCTGCCTGCACAGTGGGGAGCCTGCTTCTCCCTCTGTCTCTGCCTGATGCTCTTCTTCTTGTGTGCGTGCACGCTCTCTCTCTGTCAAATAAATAAATAAATAAATAAATAAATAAATAAATAAATAAATAAATAAATAATATTAAAAAATAATAATAGTAACTACCATTCTTACATACTGTGCATGGTAGCTTTGACAAGAGATCTGTAAATCTATATGAAACCTATTGAAAGATATAAAAGAAAACCCAAGTAAAGGAATATTCCTTAAAGAGAAGACTTAATATTGCAAAGATACTATTTCTAACCAAATTAATTTATACCTTTTGTAAAATGTAATTTTATTTATTAAATTTTTTAGAGTATGCTGTATGCCCATCATGGGGCTTGAACTCATTACCCTGAGATCAAGAGTTACATACTCTACCTACTGGGAGCTGCTCCTAGTTTATATCCAGTCAGTATCCAATAGGCTTTCTCTTGGAACTTGATAAGCTGATTCTAAAATTTATGTAGGGGATGCCTGGGTGGCTCAGCAGTTGAGTGTCTGCCTTTGGTTCAGGGCGTGAATCCGGAGTCCCGGGATGGAGTCCCACATCGGCTTCCCTGCTTGGAGCCTGCTTTTCCCTCTGCCTGTGTCTCTGTTTCTCTCTCTCTCTCTCTCTCTCTCTCTCTGTGTGTATGTGTGTGTCTCTCATTAATAAATAAAATCTTTAAGGGACTCCTGAGTGGCTGAGCAGTTGAATGTCTGCCCTTGGCTCCGGGTATGATCCTGGTGCAGGGGTTGAGTCCCACATAGGCTTCCTGCGAGGAGCCTGCTTCTCTTCCTGTCTGTGTCGCTGCCTCTCTCTTTCATGAATAAATAAATAAAATATTTTAAAAAATAAATAAATAAGCAAAATCTTTGAAAAAATAAAAATTTATGTGGAAGAGAAAATGCTCAAGCATTTAAAATATTTTAAAATAAGAGAGTGAGAGAAGATGTACTCTAGCAGATATCAAAATGTATTATAAACCATTACTAAAGCAATATAGATTAATGGAACAGATACAGATCTACGTATATATTTGGATAGAAATGATGTTTCAAACCAGGGGGATAGGAAGAACTACAGCTGGAGTTGGTAATAAGCTTTCTAAAAGGTAAAAAAGTAGAGCCCCACGTTACCCCTATCTCAAAAATAAATCCCAGATGGATTATAGGCCTAAACATTTTTTAAATACATAAAGTTATTAGAAGAAAGATATAGGAAAGTATATTTATGATGTTGTGAAAGGAAAGATATTAAGTCACAAAACACAAAAACCTAAAAAAATGAATAAATTTGACTATATCAAAATGTAAATTCTAATATGAGATAGCATAATTACATTAAAAAAGCAATAATTGAGAAATATTTATAATATATATAGCAAATGCTTTATATTAATGATATAAAAAGAATTCCTATAAATAATGTAAAAATACTTAAAAGGAAAAATAAACAAATTCATAGAAGAGGGAATAAAAATGACCAATAAGAAAATATGTTCAATTTCATCAGTAATTAGAGAAATTTAAAAATAAGATAAAATTTTCACTCATTGGGTTAGGAAAAATATTTAATGTGAAAAATATCCAGTATGATGAGGAAATAGGGAAAGATATTTTCATAAACAGTTGGTAGACATATAAATTGGTACAGGTGCTTTGGAGGGAAATTTGGCAGTATCTATTAAAATTTAAAATACTTGTGCCTCATGACTCAGCAGGCCCTTTTCTTGGTATCTACCCTAGAAAAACTTCTTATATGTAACAGAAGCATCTGCCACAGAATGATTGTTGTAGTATTGTTGGTAATAGCAAAACAAGACAAAACAAAACCAAAAACCCTAAATATCCATTAATAGGGCACTGAGGGGGGCACTTGATGGGATGAGCACTGGGTATTATTCTATATGTTGGCAAATTGAACACCAATAAAAAATAAATTTATAAAAAAAATCAACATTGAAGACATTTGAGAAATCTTTATCATCTCTGCAGAGATGCCTTCAAATGTGTAATGGCTGTGTTGATGCTTTTTTTTTTAATTTTCATTTTTCTGGAATAAATTCCCAGGAGTGCTAAATAATAATAATAATAATAGGGGAATGCTTAAATAAACTCTGGAACACTATGCAGTGCTAAAGGGTGGGATAAACCTGTATGTAGGTAGGTTGAGTCCAGTCTTGTTCATTCTCTAGACTCTAAAGGTCAGTTGATAAATCCTTAATGATTTCAAATGTGTTATGTTCATTTGATGGTAATGATAGTAAGAGAAAGTAACATGGCATATCAAAATAGATTTACTGGAAAAAAGGCAGTGAACTTTTTATTTTTATTTTTTTATTTATTTTATTTATTTATGAGAGACACACAGAGAGAGAGAGAGAGAGAGAGAGAAGGAGGCAGAGACACAGGCAGAAGGAGAAGTAGGCTCCATGCAGGAAACTGGACGTGGCTCTGATCCCCTGTCTCCTGGATCAGGCCCTGGGCTGAATGCGGCGCTAAACCGCTGAGCCACTGGGGATGCCTGGCAGTGAACTTTTTAAGGGATTTTGGCATGTGTGCCAGATTGCTTCCTAGGAATCTGGGAGGTTGTTTTGTTGACATTTCTAGCAGTAATGGCAGTGAGTGTGCCCCAAACATCATTTTCCAAAAATTAAAAATTATATTCTCATTTTAGTAAAAATTAAGAAAATGCATTGTATAGCTATTCAGGTGACAGGCAGATTTGATAGCTATGAACTAAGCTATGTATGTATGTCCTGGAAGCCCCCAGCTATTGAATTCCATAACCAAACTTCATGCTCTACATCTTGAGAAGCCAATGATGTAATCTAATCTAAGTGGAGGTGTTTAATGTTTTTTTCTCATTGAAGGCTTTAAATGTTTGAGTTTTTAGGGAATTTCAAGTTCTAATTTCATCTCCCTGGTTTACTTTTCATAAATATATTGTTATTAACAATGATATTGGGAAAATAAGAGCTGTAGATGGTTTACGATTTCCTAATTCCATTTAATATAAGAATTTTATGTCTCTTTCTCATTTTAAAACCATTTTACTATTAGATACTATAAGTTCTAGTTTCTAGTCTTAAACTAAAAAAAAGGTTTAGGTGCACCTGGGTGGCTCAGTTGATAGGTGTCCCACTCTTGAATTTGGCTCAGGTCATGACATCAGGGTTCTCTCTCTCTCTCTCTCTCTCCTCCCCTCCCTCCCCGCATTCACTTGCACTTAATAAATAAATAAAAATTTAAGAATTCAGATTAATAAAATACTGTGAGGGCTATGCTGAACAGTTCTGCAGGCAGGATTCTTCCTGAGAGCCTCTGGTGTAAAGGAAAGAATGCTGGACCAGAAATGAAAGTCCTAGGTCTGGCATTAACTAGATGAGCAGTCTTGAACAGATCATTAGAACTCTCTCAACCTCAGTTCCCTCATCTGTGTAAGCTGAACTAAATCCATTTGTAATGATCCTTTCAGTTTCTGAGAATTATTTTCTTTTATGTTAAGAAGCTTATTAAAAAAAAAAAAAAGAAGAAGAAGCTTATAGTCTGGTGGCAGCAAACTATTTTCTGTCTCATTATTTCACTCCCAGGCAGTTGCTGTTTTACCTGTGTCACTAGCTTAGCAAGATTAGGACATAAATTGGAGGAGGCAAGGGATTCTGTGATACTTTGTGGAATTATGCTAGTTTTATTCATTAGATTGGCCAGAGTAACTTTGGCTCATGCAAGACTTATTGAGGAGAAGCTAGGATAGAAAATGTAATGTGTAAAATTATTTTACTTTAAATAACTTCACTTCAAAATCTGGGAAAAGAAACTTCCTCTGAGAGTATTACTCCTTTGTACATATTAATTACTTCTCACAAAAGCTCAGTCAAGAAGGAAGGTGATAACTAGCTCCATTTTACAGTTACAAGTGGGAAAGTTCTCAACATTTACGAATTAAGTGGGCTGAGTTAATAGCACAATTATGGACTCCAGGATGAAGCCTGCATTCCATTTTGCCCCTCTAGAGTATTCATCCTGCTGCCTCTACCCAGACAGAATGCACATGTGTACTCTCCTCACATTTCCATATATATGTATCTTTGTATCTTTGAACCACGCCTGATTCAAACACCTCTCCTCCACAAAGCCATCCCTAATGCTTGAGCAGAAAGGATTTTTCTGTCTCACTATTTAACCAATCTTATAATTATTTTTTCCTTCTAGTACTAAATTGAAGGCTACTTATGGGTGGAATCCACACTAGATTTAGCCTTACATATTGTGCGGCAGAGTATCCTTTGTAATAGGCACTCACAGTGATGTGTGATGGCTGGCTAGTCAGGTGCATATTGGACGGATGGATGGATAGATGGATGAATAAATGACTAGTGGGGTGTTTTTCCTAGCAGCATGTGCATAAGTATATTATGGCTTTGCACTTGGTCTGCGTTTTATTTTTTATTTGATCATCAAGAACAAATTATTTTGTAACATTAAGTTTTTTAAAAAACATCCTTCATTTTTCTAACATCTTTAGGTGTCAAAACTTAGAATATCCAACATTCTATTTATGGCATTACTTACACCAGCTTTATTTTCATGGGCCTTGATTGGGACTTGGAAACAATGCATCTTGTTTTGATAACATTCTGATGGGCCAGAGGCCTCAAAAGGATGTCACATGCTGTTGGAGCAGATGTAACAAAGAAAATGACAGACAGTTGATTCTCTTTGTTTCAAGTAGTGTCTCTCACTCTCACTCTTTCTCTCATTAGGTTTAGTTTAATTCTGGAAGTATTTGTTAGCTTTAAGGACAAGTTATAATTTCCTTCCTCATATTTATTAAATCACAATAGCACCTAGTAGATACTTGACAAATATTGACATAAATGAACAGTGGAAAGCACTGTGACAAAGTAGGAACAGCATGCACTTCTGAATAAGAAAACCTATTTTGAATATTGATTCTGACTCTTATACTCATCTTGGTAAATTACTTGAGTCCTATACCCTTATTTGTAATATGGAAATGATAATAATTGTGGATTTTTAATACTTTTAGTTTTAAATATTCATCAACATACATTCTGATTTCTTTTTGTTTGGGAAGCATAGTCATCATATTTTAATTCTTAGACTTTTTTTGGAATTTTAAAGCTAGAAAAAAAAAAAAACCCAAAACCCAGATACTTCTGCACATATTTTAAAAAATAAATAGTATAGACATGAAGTTTAGGGGACATTCATGTAATTTAGCCACCACTTTGTACAATTTATATAATTATGAAAAATAACACCAAATGCTGTGCTTAAGATCTCCTATGATGACATCAGAAAATAAGCCAATCAGACTTTTCAATTGTTTACTTGCTGCTTTGAGCTTATTTTTCTGCCTAATCATAATTTATGTAGCTCAGATGATTGAGATCATGAGTATCATATATTTCTCCAGTTGCTTTCTAAAAATCTTTACTTGTCTATTTATTAATTCTACAGATATATATTGAGTATCTATTATGTGTCACCTACTGTGGTAGGGCAATAAATACGTACTAATGAATAAAGCAGACATAGTTCCTTCTCTCACAAAGCTTACTCTACATAGCAGTGAAAATTAAGTGTGTACATGAATTTTTAATTACAAGCTGGTAATTCTACGACTGAAACAAATAGGAAGCAGTGCTTAGATTGGAGGTCAGGAAAGGCCTCCTGAAGAAGTCAAACTTCATGAGCTTTGGAGAATGAGTAGGAGCCACTGTCCCAGGAAGACAAGGGAGAGAGTAGTCTCCATAAAGGGAATGGCATATACAGAGGTTCTGAGGTGGAGAGAGTTTGGCATGTTTGAGAATCAGGAAGGCCAGTGTGGCTGGATCAACACAGTGGGGCAAACAAGGAAACTAGAGAGGTACACAATGGCCAGATTATGTGAGGCTTTAGAAGTTTAGATCCCATAGAACATAGAAGTTTAGATCCCACCCTCCCACCCCCAGAGATATGGAGAAACCACTGAAAGGTTTTCAACAGAGTGTGACCATATTTCTGCTTTCATGGAGCCTGCTTCTCCCTCTGCCTGTGTCTCTGCCTCTCTCTCTCTCTCTCTCTCTGTCTATCATGAATGAATAAATAAAAAATTTAAAAAAATTTCTGCTTTCAAAAGATGGCTTTTGGTTTCTTTTAATTTTTTTTTAAGATTTTATTTGTTTATTCATGAGCGACACAGAGAGAGAGAGAGACAGAGACACAGGCAGAGGGAGAAGCAGGCTCCATGCAGGGAGCCCGACCTGGGACTCGATGCTGCGTCTCCAGGATCACACCCTGGGCCGAAGGTGGTGCTAAACTGCTGGGCCACCCGGGCTGCCCTTTTTAGAGAACAGACTGAGAGATAGGGTAGAAACAGGCCGGCCAGTAGGGAGGCTATGGCAGCTGAGACAAGAAGTGGGTAGATTTGAGGTAGAACCTCTTCCTGATAAGTGGCATAGAGGATTGAGGCAAAGGAATATGTCAAACATGACCGGCTTTTTTAAATAAATAAATAAATAAATAAATAAATAAATAAATAAATAAATAAATAAATAAATAAATAAATAAGTAAGTAAGTAAGTAAGTAAATAAATAAAGTTATTTATTTATTTGAAAGAGAGAGAGAGAGCTTGAGGGAGAGAGAATCTCAAGCAGACTGTGCTGAGTTGAGTGTGAAGCCTAACATGGGGCTTGATTCACGACCCTGAGATTAGGCCTGAGCCAAAATCAAGGGTGGTTTAACTGACCGTGCCACCCAGGTGCTCCTCCAGCTTTCTGATTATAGCAGCTGAGGTGTATGTTTGCACCATTTTCTAAGATAAGGAATTCTAGGCTGGAGCAGATTTGGGGGAGGGAGTGGGAGTTCAACTGGGGAGTCTACCCATGAGTGTGAGACCCCCCATACAGATGACAAATAATTGAATATGAGTCTGCACCTTAAAGGAGAGTTTTGGGGCTAGGAATATACATTTGGGAATCATCAGTGAGCAGTTGATATTTGAAGTCCTGTGACTAATGAGATCACTTGGCAGGGGAAAGTTAGAAAGAAAAGAAAGCTTAAGACCAAGTCCTTTTTCTTTTGAGAGTCTGCAGCATTCTAGTTAACTTAATTTTTTGGCCCAGTTACATGCTTTCTGACAATCAGAATTCTGCATCTCAGTGTTCTCTTTTCACAACTCATAAAGCTAATAAATAAAACAAACCCAATGATGATGTTTTTTTTTTTTAGTTAAAAGAGTCTGAAAATTCCTTTTAATTAAATATCTTTCTTAGAATATTCATAAGCGTTTCTGGAAAGCAGCCATTATTTTGAACACTTCTCTTTAGAGGGAGTATAGATATGGAAAGTGGAAGAAACTGGGCCAAATATGAAATCTCTGGAGAACTTTTCCTAGAAACTTTTTTTTTTTTTTAAGATTTTATTTATTTATTCATGATAGTCACAGAGAGAGAGAGAGAGAGAGGCAGAGACACAGGCAGAGGGAGAAGCAGGCTCCATGCACCGGGAGCCCGATGTGGGATTCGATCCCGGGTCTCCAGGATCGCACCCTGGGCCAAAGGCAGGCGCCAAACCGCTGCGCCACCCAGGGATCCCTAGAAACTTGTTTATAAATTAGTCCATCTGTGTTCTTGTCAATAACCTCTTATAAAACCAGAATATAAGGGGATGGAGTGGGGAGAACCTTCCCTTGAATTAAGTTTCCAATTATTTTTAATTTGCTTTACTCTGGTCACAGGTCTTATACTAATAGTAGAAGTTGATTGATGTTTGCCTTGGTAGATAAAGATGAAAAAGCCCAACTTTTCTTCTCTGATATGTGACCTTGGTTCTTCTTTCTTTTTTAAATGTATTTCTTGTCTCTATGTATTTGTTTCATATGTTTCTTTAAAAGTTTTTGAGCTAGTTACACATTTTAAAGACTATTTTTAAAATTATGTTTCTACTCCATTCTACTCCATTTCATTTCTCTTGGGTTTTTTTAAGGTAACCCATTAGTAAGTATGGATATTTTTGTTTTGCTTCTATGTTGGCTTGCTTGCTTTTTCTTTTTAACCCTGTAGCTCTGAAACTTACCAGAATTATTTAACTTTTTTCTTTCAAACATGAAGTATTTCAGACATTACTTGTACTTTACTGTGCCATAAAATTACCTTTCAGGCTACCAAGAATTTTCCTATGCTACTGTAAGCCCTCCTATGCTCCACATCAGCATGTTAAAAGAACACTAGCCCACCCGCCTTCTTTAGTTGTTCCTTACCCACCTCCCTGTATGTAAGTATCATTCAGCATTTTTGGATGGGAGGGCAATTTGGCCTTTCTTTTTCCATGTAGGATCTACGCATAAGAATACACACCTATTTTTATTGTTGCTATGTATTGTTTATTGAATGGGAGCCAAGACTTCATGCTAATGTTGTACTGCGTGGTTATGTCCAGTGAGTACTAATAGTCACCAGTTCCAATTGTGTGATATTAAAACAACCTTAAAGATGTAATTCTCGGGATGCCTGGGTAGCTCAGTGGTTGAGCATCTGCCTTTGGCTCAAGGCATGATCCCAGGGTCCTGGGATCAAGTCCCACGTTGGGCTGCCCACCAGGAGCCTGCTTCTCCCTTTGCCTATGTCTCTGCCTCTCTCTGTGTGTCTCTCATGAATAAATAAATAAAATCTTAAAAAAATACATAACTCTTGAAAAGTTTTCAAGAATTAGACCTGGAATTAGTCTGAAACCAATGTTTACATAATTCAAAAGAAATTAATTTACCTTTCTATAACTTTTAACAACCCAAAGCAAGCATGTCTAATAGACCACTGCTTTCTATCACTGTTTTTCTGTTTTAAAAAAATGATTCAGACTTATTAAAGGATTTGGCTGAAATAAGAGTCTCCCTGTGTTTTACTAAAATAGTCATTTTAGTGTGCTATAATTTAGCTATTTACCTGTTGGACATTTGGGTTTCATTATATATAATTCTATAGGGAACATTGTTTTTTAAGATTTATTTATTCATTTATGATAGAGAGAGAGAGAGAGAGGCAGAGACACAGGGAGAGGGAGAAGCAGGCTCCATGCCGGGAGCCCAATGTGGGACTCGATCCCGGGACTCCAGGATCACGCCCTGGGCCAAAGGCAGGCGCTAAACCGCTGAGCCACTCAGGGATCCCCCTATAGGGAACATTTTGTACATAAATCTTTGTATACATCTCTGATTGTCTTTTTAAAATGAATTCTGAAATTTACTGAGTTTAGGATAATGAGCATTATTTTTTTTAAGATTTTATTTATTCCTAAGAGACAGGAGAGGGAGAAGCAGGCTCCTTGCAGGGAACCTGGACCCGTGATCACGTCCTCAGCTAAAGACAGACGCTCAACTGCTGAGCCACCCAGGCATCCTAGGATAATAAGCATTTATTTATTTATTTATTTATTTATTTATTTATTTATTTATTTAGGATACAATGTCATATTACTTTTCAGAAAAATTTTACCATATTACACTCAGAGCTATTGGTGTGCAAGTTCCTGTTCTTCTTTTCTTTAATAGTTTTAGAAATGTTTATAGTCTCTTAATTTTGCCAGCCTGAAGGATGAAAATTGTATCCTTTCTATTTTACAGTTTTTATTAACTAATGGAGTAGGACATGTTTATTCTCTGATTTCTTTTTTAAAAAATCAAATGAATCAGAAAGCACTAGTGTAGATAGAGTAGTATATCTTTATACTGGTGTGAAAAAGATTGCTTGCAAATGGCTGCAAGGGAGTATATTTTCAAATCCTGTTATCTTGAGAGAATAGGTATAAACTTTCAATTCTGCTAGAATATCTCAAGCTCTACCCAGAGTTCCGTACAACATTAACATTCTGGATCCAGTATTCCAGAACATAAATTTGCCAGTTCTCTGAAAACACTGGAACACAAATGGAAAATTCAATAGCCCTTCTTTAGTGACTTGCTTATGATCCACCAATAGGCAAAATGCAGCAGGCAAGACTGCCAGCTGCTCTGCGTCTGCAAACATTTGTGCAGAACTAATTTTAATAGCAGATGTTGGGAATATTTAAAAAAAAAAAAAAGAAAAAGCAACTCTCCTCTGAGAAAGTCAGACCTATCCCGTGACTTCTTAGATGCTCCATAACCCTGTTAGCCAGAGTTTCGTTCCTAAAATTCCATATTTTGCTTCCCTTCTTTCTCATGTGAGAAGTTTTAGAAATGCTGAAGGGAATCTCACAACTTCAGAAAGCCTTTATACTACCTCAGTTTACCCCATATTTTGTTGTCATATTTAGAAGCCTGTATATAATTAGGGTTTACCTATGGAAGATCCTATTTTGACCTTTGGGGAATGCCCAGACTTCATTTATCCATTATAAGAAAGACTATTTCTTCATTTTCTATTGAGATAGAAGTTACAGGTAATGAAGAGAAATTTTAAGGGGAAACTATTATTTTTATCAAATGGACAATGAAGATGTAATTCCAGCAGGAATTTGCTAAATCAGTGTCTGAATGATGGCATGTATGGATTTGGGGTTTTAGACACCAATATTCCATGTCATTAAAGGAGTTCACACAGGTCCAGATAGGTGCCTGCCTCTATGACATGTCAGTATCCTCACTCAGACATGTCGGAGTTTAATCAAATTTGTTTTTTTCTGGGGTTTGTTTATGCTGAAAGGATAAGTAAATTATTTCATTGTTATTATTTGATTTTTAAGTCTTCTTCCTCCTTCTGTTTCCCAGCCATGCTATTCTCCTCTTCACATACAACTAATTAACTAATATTATTAGTTTTCTGTGACTCTTTCTACACATACTATATGCTTATGTAGATAAGCAGTGTGTGTGTGTGTGTGTGTGTGTGTGTGTGTGTATGCCTTTCTGCTCTTTTACTTTAATGGTACCACATTATACACAATACTTTTGCTTTTTTCCACCTAGTCCAACTTAGAAATATTCCATATTGGGATTCCTGGGTGGCTCAGCGGTTGAGTATCAAGCCCCACATTGGGCTCCCTGCTCAGTGGGGAGTCTGCTTCTCTCTGCCCCTCCCTCCTGTTCTGCTCTCTCTTGCTGTCTCTCGAATAAATAAAATCTTTAAAAAAGAATATAAAAACTAGCTAAAGACTGGGAGAAATGTTTGTCAAATATGTCTAACAAAGTTATTTGTATACAGAATATGTAAAGAATTCTTACAACTAAATAGGAAGATGAGAATAAAAAGTAGACAAAAGATTTGGATAGACCCTTCACCAAGAAAAGATATAGATAACAAATAAGCACATGAAAATATGCAGCCAGGTGTACTATTTATTGAAGGAAAGATAAATAAAGCACAGATCATTATATAACATTAAAAGATGAAAACACTCCTTTCTGAATTTTTGCCCCAATTGTAAACTACTAATTTAGTCAACGCTTTGAGGGCAAGGACAATGTCTTTATAGATAGGATTCAATAAATGTTTAAACTTGGTGCATTGTGAATGAGTTTAAAATCATGATGCTATTTAAAATGCCAAACATTAATGTTTTAAAAAGTGCAGAGCAGTATTTAGGACAATAGCAAGTTGAATAAATGAACTTAAGAGTTCTGTAATTGCCTTGAACCATCTGTGGCAACAAGGAAATAATATAGAATGCTGAATTAGAGTTACTGGCCATCACTGAAAAGTAACCATTACTGAAAATAATCATTTAGTATTTTCATTGCCATTTTTACTTACATAAAGAAAAATATTTTAAAGTCATCGCTGGTCAGCTAACTATATGACCTCTATTCCTTGTCAGGTTTGGTTTTTAAGGGTGAACCGAACTCTTGGGTCACATCCTAACTTTACATCTACTTAAAATAAAGCTATACTTTTCCTTTGGCCCAGCAACTGTGTTTCTAGAAATTTATTGTAATTATGTGAAATGATATTTTTCTTATTTATTGCAGCATTTATTCTAATAATAAAAGCTTGGATGCTGGTTAATTAATCATGATACATCTATGCAATGAAATCCTACCTAGGAAGAATAAAAACAAGGGAGCTCTTTATGTATTAATATGGAATATTTCTCTTTTTTTTTATGATTTTATTTATTTATTTATTCATGAGAGACCCAGAGAGACAGAGACAGAGACATAGGCAAAGGGAGAAGTAGGCTCCTCTAGGGGAGCCTGACCTAGGACTCGATCCCGGGACTCCAGGATCATATACTGAGCTGAAGGCAGATTTTGTTGAAATATATTTCATGATTTTTTTTCTTTTATGGTGCGTGTGTTTTGTACCATTAAGAGATCTTTGCTGAACCCATTGCCACAAAGATTTTCTCCTGTATTCTAGAAGTTACACCATTTTATTTTATTTTATTTTATTTTATTTTTTATTTTTTGGTAACTATTCTCTTATTTCCTGCTGGGATCTACTATTTGTTTAGCACATCAGTTAGAGGGCAAGTGAAAGGAAGTAAATTAAATTTACTAATCAAATGTTATTTTTTTTTAATTTTTATTTATTTATGATAGTCTCACAGAGAGAGAGAGAGGCAGAGACACAGGCAGAGGTAGAAGCAGGCTCCATGCACCGGGAGCCCGATGTGGGATTCGATCCTGGGTCTCCAGGATCGCGCCCTGGGCCAAAGGCAGGCGCCAAACCGCTGCGCCACCCAGGGATCCCTCAAATGTTATTTTTTTAGTGCCTTCATAAAAGATATTTTCTGATTACTTTATGCTTATATAGGTGCTCTTAAACACATACATATCTAAAACAGAAGTTTCATGAAACAATTCTTCCTCTTCCTTTATGCAGTGTACTCTGATATTTTCTTTTCTATTCAGTTAAAAAAAAAAAAAAGCTATGTTGCTGCAAACTACTAAATTGATTTCACAAGCTATTCGTGGCTCTCAGCCTGCAGTGTGAAGAAATGAGTAGATGCTAGTTGATTACCACATTCAGGGGAGACTTTGAAAAACTGTGGTTTGTTGCAGTGGGGCTCCTGAGAAATGAAGATGGTGTCTGCTTTTTGAGATTACCAGCTGTCCGTTGGCCAAGTGGGACAGGGAATATAACTACACATTCCTCCCAAACACACCAAAACTTTCAAAATTTCAAAGGAAGTGCTAACTTCCTTCATAAGATTCTATAGTGTCGGAAAGGACAACACTTCTTTACTTATTCTCAAAATTATTAGGCCTATTATAGATTTACGAGTAAGTGGGAAATAACTAGCTAAGGAATTTTGTCAAATGTTAATGCTAAGGGCAGCTCAGGTGGCTCAGTGGTTTAGCGCCGCCTTCAGCCCAGGGCCTGATCCTGGAGACTTGGGAGTCCCACGTCAGGCTCCCTGCATGGAGCTTGCTTCTCCCTCTGCCTGTGTCTCTGCATCTCTCTCTTTCTTTGTGCCTCTCATAAATAAATAAATAAAATCTTTTTAAAAAATGTTAATGCTAAAACATACACAGAAACCTGAAAAACTATTTCAATAAGAAGATTAGAAAGTATCTTCATTTGATTATTTGGAACTGAGGAAACTGGGTATACTTAGTGGTATTACTTGACTAGGTATAAATTATGAACAGTCCTTGGAGAGAGGACTTTTATGAGCCCTAACCACAAGTGATCTTTTTTGTCAAAATATGAAACTGTTTCTTATCCTTTAAGCAGACAATTCGTAGTTTCAAATCACAAGAAGGAACTACCTATTCATTTCTGTTTGCAGTTAGTTGAGGATTAGAGAAAGAAAGACATTGGAAATTGGAAACTAGACACTTTTCATCAGAGGAAGTTTTATTCTGTGACACTATATAGTCTGTTTTCTACTCAGTTTGGATCTAAAAGTTGGGTTTCGGTAGTGGATGTTTTGTTTTCTAACTCCCAGTGGAAGTGTAACTATTAGGGTGATTTTTACTTTGGATCTTTCTAACCACCTTCCTTTGACAAATCCACATGAGCCAATGGCAGTGATCTGAACTTACAGACAGTAAGTTCCAGATTTAAAGTATCTGGAGGGTGTAGGGTTCCATTGCATTTCCTGATGAGTTGGTCCCCTTCCTAATGGAATTATCTTGTTGTGGCAAAGGGATGAGAGTAAATTATATATATATATATTTTTTTTTTTTTGAGAGAGAGAGAGAGAGAAAACATGCACACATGTGCATGCAGTGGTGCAGGGGAGAAGGAGAGAGAGAGAATCCCAAGCAGGCTCTATGCCTAGTGAGGCCCCATACGGGGCTTGACCTCATGACCTTGTGATCATGACCCGAGCCAAAATCAAGAGTTCTATGCTTAACCAACTGAGCCACCTGGGAGCCGTACATTTTTGTATTTTAAATGATAATTTTCTGAGATGCACATGGCTTCATTACCAACCAATAATACCAGTGGTATTCTAATGTCAAAATTTGTTCTCCATCTAGACTGTGGGAATAGTGGGAATAACAAAATGGGTTAGGACAACTCCCAAGTCAATGGCTTTTCGGGTTTTATTATCTTTTTTTTTACTCCAGCTAGAAGGAATTAGTATATTTGTAAAGAATTTTCTTGGTTAAGAGAAACAGACCATCCACTTCAGAGGATATGTTAACATGAGAAAGAACTAAAGTTTGACATGGAATGAACATTTTCTTTCAGAGAAATTATCTTCTTAGGAGGGGATTTTTTTTCTGCTGGAACATCCTGGTTTTTGACAGTTCTATCCAGGCTCAGACAGCTCTGCCTCTCAGAACTTGACTGATGTTTATAGGACATGGCACTTGTCACTGCTTCCTCAGGCGCATTGCCTGGGCCTAGAGTTTTTCCTTGTGCTGACTAATGTCCTATGCAAGAAGTCCATGTGTAAACTCCAGGTTTTTCTCTAGTATCAGGACAACAGCAACCATAAACTATGCTTTAGTATCTAGCCCTGCTACTCATGAAAAGAGCTCTGATTTCTACTAGGCCTGGGTTCTGTGAAAAAGCTGACATGGATTTTGACTTCTGCAGAGGACCATCCTGCATTTTGCCTTTGTTCTTGAGAAGAACCACTGTCAAAAGCAATTCATCATTTTCTGCAAGTTTCTTTTCAGAAGAACTCCTTTCTGTGGCAGTCATCAGAGGATCTTGTTAACAAGGGTCTCTGCTGACCCTGGCCTGAACAGAGTGACTCTTTCTTGCAAGTTTCCTGATTCTAAATCCTCCTTGATATTCTCCTCTTTTGGGTCTCTCGTATCCTTGTTCTTGTCACTTGGGAATACCATTGGCCCATGACCAATATTTGATAGGGACCCTTCTCAAAATTCTCTGGTGGAAACTAAATTTTATGTGATCACCTTGTCTCCTACCAGCATGAGAGTTTCCCCAAGGAGTTTAGCAATCTCACAATTGTGTCAGCCCCTGAATTGTGAGTGACTGGAGAAAAAAAGACAGACTTGGGCCAATTCTGTAATTGGGCTTCTGTCATCTTTAACAGTTTTATGAATTAAAGGATTTTGAGGAGCAAGCCCTACCTCTACCAGACCTCAAACTAACTGATTTTTCATACATGTTGAGAGTCGAATCAGAGAAGGAAAGCTCTAGAGAGGTGTTCAAGTGATGATCCCCTCAGATACTTTTAATACTTGGTATAACTGTTTCTCCAAAGAAACAGGGAGCGAATTTTCTGGGAAGATTATACTTGAGGTTTACAGCCCTTTAGCTCCTTCTGAGCAGCTTCTCTCATCATAGTCCAGGCAATTAATTAGAATGCAAAAATGACCCTTCTGCAGTAAGAAGAGATCTTGTGGTCAAAATAGGAAACTAATTACAAGTCAAGATCATCACTTACTTTACTCCCAGCTCAGCTTGTTAGTCCTTAATTTTAAGTGTCTCTAGCTTTCCTTGCTAATCAGCCTGGATTCCTCCTATGGTGCTAGAGCTCAGTCTCTCAGTTCTCTTACTTATTAAAGAAGGAATCAAGCTCTTTACTTACTGAGAAACAGGTCTAATCTTTGATTTTAAGTAAAAACTGTTCTTTCACAATCATCTGAAACCTGACTTGGTCATGTCTCAGGACTCTATCTCAGTAACAGCAATCTTTCTGCACTTGTCTTTCTTTCCTGGCACACATACCCAGACAGTTGTCCAAGGGAGACTTTTCTCTGCTTTCTTTTTCAGTGTCTTCTTGTTTTCTGAATTCTTCCAGTTTCTCTAAAATAGCTGTCTCTTTGCTCTTCAAACCTGTGTTCCCCAAAGGAATAACAGAGCTTCACTTCTTTGCACACTCTACAGAAGCATACAGTGGTCATATTACATGGTATACGCATTATCGTCTCTAAAACCCTGTTTCCTTTCATAGCCCAGGTTCCAAACCAAGCTGCACACAAAAAATTTTAAAGGTATTTGCATGGCAGGGGTTGGGGGTCTTTAATGGCTGTGTTTAAACCACAGGTAGCTCTCATATATTAGTCTGAGGAGGGAAATAAGGAATTGGAAGTCTAAGGTTTTAATGACCATAAAGATAATATGTAGGATGATTTACCAAAATAAATGGAGGTCAACGAGAATTGTATGCTTTCAGCGCACATTAAACTTTTATATCTCCTTGCTTTGCTAGCCTGCTGTCAGCTCATGAAGTTGACAGAACATTCTTTTTTAGTTCCTACACAGAAAGGAGGGAACTAAGCCGCTAACTTGTTAATAGCAGAAGCCCAACTCCAAATGGAAAATAATAGATTGTTTGGTTTGCCTAAGGTGAGACAAATAGATAATCTCTCTATGGATTGTATATCAGTTTTGAGCCGTTTAATTAGCAACTAGAGACATAAATCCAAGTTTTGTATTTTGAGATTCCAGATCTAGAAGTTCTGAGTTGCTATTTTATTTTCTTTTTGTGAGATTTCAGTGAGGGTTGACCATCTACTACTGGCTTCTTTGCTTTTTCATGTGTTTATGAACTTGCTAGCTACTTGTTTATTAATTTGTTCTTCTGTGGATGATTGCTTTTCAGAATCCTCTTTGGTACCTTAGTTACCTATGTAGGCATTCATTAAATACAGGCAATGCCTCTTTATGTAAATTGAATAATCTATGTATATATATATGACTGCTTTTAGATCTCACTGACAATTCACCAGTTTCCTTTTGTTGGTTTTGCTTTAAAGAGCTAGTCTAGGACTGATATGATTGCACCATTGTGGTTCTAAAGCAGTGATTTATACAATGTTATCTGTAGATGTAGATCAGAATCACTTGTAGAACTTGTTAAAAACACATTTCTGGGCCCTACCCCCAGATTTTCTGATTTGGTAGATCCAGGGTGGAGCCTAAGAATTTGCATTTCTAACAAGTTCCCAGATGATGCTGTTGCTGGTGATGTGGGACTACACTTTAAGAATCACTCCTTAAGGTTTTTCTCCTATTTCAGAAACATGCCTTTGTAGGACAGATGGTTATATCAAAAAAAGAGAAGGAAAAACCCCAAACCTCAAGATGACAGGATTTGGTGGGCTTTTAAAAAAAATACTCAAATAATATGTGTGAGAGTGTGAATTTTATTACAAGTAATGTATTTAATTAGGATCTGAGATACTATCATAAGTGAACATTCATACTATCATAAGTGAACATTCAAAGAATTAAAAAGTAAAGTCTCCCAATCTACAACTACTCTTCTATCAAATCACTATGTTGTATACTTTAAACTAATAAAATGTTATCTATCAGTTATATCTCAATAAAATGTGGAGAACTTCTAAATCTTATCACTGTTTTTTGAGATAAAAGACTTAGAAGGGGGAGATAATAAAAGAGTAGGATGTTGGTATCTAGGAGATTTCAGTTAAAATCTTTGTTCTGCCACTTACAGTTAATGAATGATTTTGTAGTGTATAATTTTTACAAGATTTAGTATTAAATATTTTTTTTCAAAGATTTATTTATTTATTCAGAGAGATAGAGAGAGAGGCAGAGACACAGGCAGAGGGAGAAGCAGGCTCCACGCAGGGAGCCCGACGTGGGACTCGATCCGGGTCTCCAGGATCACACCTCGGGCTGCAGGCGGCGCCAAACCGCTGCGCCATTGGGGCTGCCCAGTATTAAATATTTTAGTATTAAATCAGAAATGCTCTGATTATCGTAACTGTCCATAGAAGCTAGTCTCTTTTGTTGCTTTCCTGCACTGCCATCCTTAGCATGTTGCCTTTTGGTTTTGAGCCTCTTCTTTCAAGGTCACAAAATAGCTGTCACAGCTATAGACCTCATATCTTTGCACCACTGCAGCCAAAGGCAGAGAAAAGGCAGAGTTTTTGTCATTATTTTTCTCAATTCTCCTTTATCAGGGTTGGAAATCTTTCCCTCGAGCAGACTTGCCCTTAGGTCCCCTTGACTAGGATTAGAATTAATTAATTAATTAATTAATTAATTAATTTAGATTATTTATTTATTTATTCATAGAGACAGAGAGAGAGAGAGGCAGAGACACAGGCAGAGGGAGAAGCAGGCACCATGCAGAGAGCCGGGTCTCCAGGATCACGCCCTAGGCTGCAGGCTGCACTAAACCACTGTGCCACGAAGGCTGCCCAGGATTAGAATATGTAACTGTGCTGGCCTGCTTGAAGGCTAAAAAGGCAGGTATATGGCTTTTCAGCTTCAGTGGTGGGACTAGTAGGTATGTGAGAGAGTTGAGAGATGACTTTTGGTAGACAACAGGGAGAATCTACTAAAGGGAGCTAAGACTATGATTCTTAAAGATTAGAGACAATTCTAGGCAATTTCTCATTAGGCAGAATTGTGTGTTTTTGGGCAGGGGTTGGCAACCTTTTTCTGTTAAGAGCCTGGTAGTAAATATTTTCGGTCTTGCTGGTCACAAATGGTCTCTGTTGCATTTCTTCCTTTAAAAAAACAAAACAAAACAAAACAAAACAAAAAACCCTTCAAAAATGTGAAAACCATTCTTAGTTTGCTGGCCATATGATAATAGGCTATAGTTTGCCAACCCTGCCAAGGCAATGAAGGCTTAAAGGAGAGGAAGGTGAGTGAGGCTGAAATCATCATTTTGAAGCTTCCTGAAATTCTGGGATTTGAGTGATCTGTGAAGGATGGATAAGATTTATACTGAGAAATCCTATTGCTTTTGAAGGGAGCACTGAGTGGGGAAACATGCCTGTGATGCTTACTGTAAAATAGCTACATGGTACATGCAAGGAGTGAAAAGCAACAATACCTCTGTAGGTGAGATGGACTAAATTGCAAGCCAAAGTTAGGGAGTACTGAGATATGAGTACCTGGACTCAGTCAGCCACTGACAAGCCAACCTTCTAAGTAGCTCTGAGAAATAAAGATTCCCTTTTGGCTTAAAGCCTCCATGCTAACTTGGAGCCTAATGGAGGCAGTGTCTCGTGTAACAGTTGGCCCTTCAGTAGGAGCTGTTGCTACTATGACTAATTAAAGGACAAACATCATGTGTTTGGAAAGACGATTGGTCTCTTAACCATAGCTATACACAAAGACTACAACTCATCTTCAATTTGTGTTATTGTTATTGACAACAGGGAAGAATTGCCCTGAATATTTATTGAATGCTTAACGTGTGCCAGGCCCTAAAGATACAAGTTGAAAAACTCACACTCTAGAGGAAGGAAAACAATATATATAGAAATAATTATGGTAGAGTGAGGTAAGGGTTAGAAAATATATGTACAAGGAACTGTGGATGCCAAGAAGGAACTACCAATTCATCCGGATTTAAACTTTCTAGGTGACTAATTATTGCTGTCCTTCAATGGCCATAGATTATATCCTTAATACTAGCCAATTGTCTTGCAGATCTGTACCATTGATTACAAAGAGGCCTGTGTGTGAGATATTGTGGTTGAATGAAATCCAAACAGTCATCCAGAAAAGGCAATTTCAAACATTCTGCTGCTGCTACTAAGCTTTTAGGATCCGCTTTATGTGCAAAGTATATAGCTGTAATGTTATTTGTGCTTCCCACTATACTGGTATGAATATTGGGTTCTATAAAACAATTCTTTTCACCAGTAAAACTTGCAGAAAAGAAGATTCTGTGGTAGGCAGTATCATGCTCCCCTCTCCCAAAGAGTCCTCATCTTAATCAGCTATGAATCTGGAAATATGTTACATGGTGAGGAGGAAATTAAGGTTGCAGACAGAATTAAGGTTTCCAATTAGATGACTTTAAAATAGGCAGATTATTCTGGATTGTTGGAATAGGGGGCGATGTAATTACCAGGGCCTTTGAAGGTGAAAGAGGGAGACAGAGAAGAGGTTAGATTGATAAAATAATGGGAAAGATTCAACCCATCTTTGCTGACTTTAAAGATGGAGGAAGGGAGCCACAAGTCACGGGAATGCAGGTGGCCTCTAGTTGCTGGAAAAGGCATGGAAACAGATTCCCCTGTATTAGTTTGTCAGGGCTGCCAAAACAAGTATCATAGACTAGTGGCTTAAACCACAGAAACTAATTTTCTCACAGTTCTGGCTAGAATTCATGGTGTTGGCAGGGTTGATAGTTTTACCTGAGATCTCTCTCCTTAGGTGGTAGATGTCTGTCTTATCTCTGTCTTCACATGGGCTTTCCTTTCTGTGTTACCATGTCCTGATTTCCTCCTCTTATAAGGACACCAGTCATATTGTATTAGGACCTACTCTAATAAACCCTATTTTAATTTAATTACCTTTCTAAAGACCATATCTCCAGATACAGTCACATTATAAAGTCCTAGGGATTATTTGGGGGAGGGGGCACATTTCAATCTGTAAAACTCCCCTAGATCCTCCAGAAGGACTATGGATCTGCCACCACTTTGATTTTAGGACTCCTGACCTCTAGACTACAAAGATAATAAATTTGCGTCATTTAAGCTGTCAAGCTTGTCGTTACAGCAAATTAGAAAATGAATACAATTACAAGTAATCTGAACCTATTAATAGGAGGCTGATTAACTGAATTGTGGAACATCTATACAATGGACTAACTGATCAAAAATACTGAAATAGGTATCTATTGACCAGTGAATAGATAAACAAAATGTGGTGTGTGTATATATACAGTGAAATATTATTCAGCCTTAAAAGGGAAAGAATTCTGACACATACTACAACATAGATGAACCTTAAAGACATACTAAGTGAAATAAGCCAGTCACAAAAAGACAAATACTCTATAATATCACTTATATGAAGTATTTATTTATTAAAAGATTTTATTTATTTACTCATGAGAGCCACAGAGAGAGGCAGAGACATAGAGGGAGAAGCAGGCTACCTGGGGGAAGCCTCATGTGGGACTCAACCCCAGGACCCTGGGATCACTCCTTGAGCCAAAGGCAGATAGATGCTCAACCACTGAGCCACCCAGGTGCCCCTGAAGTATTGAGAGTAATCAAAATGATAGAAAACAGAATAGCCATTGCCAGGGGGATATAGTGGGGAGGATGAGTTTTTTAATGGACATGGAATTTTAGTTTTGCAAGATGAAAAAGTTCTGGAGATTGGTTGAACGACAATGTGAATATACTTAATACTAATGAACTCTATACATAAAAATGGTTAAGGTGGTAAATTTTGTGTTATGTTATTTTAAAACAGTGAAACAAAAATAGATTTAAAAGATAATGACAGAAAAATAGGTATGGTGTGTCATTGTATATTTTGAGAAAAAAGGATATACATATATCCTTGTATGTACACATAATATCTCTGAAAAGATACCCGAGAAACTCACATAGTGATTACTTCTAGGAATTGGGTTGTGGAGAATTAGGAGGTGGGAGGATAGGGATGGGAGGAAAATTTAAATACTCCTTTACACCTTCTGAATTTTGTTTGCAATATGCATATATTATATATTGAAATCATGGTTTTTACCAAATTCATAAACACAGAGAACAGATTGGTGGCTGCCAGAGGTGGGGGAAGTGTGGCAAGATGGGTAAAAGGAGTCAGAAGGCACAAACTTTCAGTTATAAAAATAAGTCATAGGAATGTGAAGGAAGGAAGGGAGTTTTTAAATGTGTAACTTGGGGTTAGGGACTACAGAGAGAGAATTGTCTCACTTAGGTCATCATTAGGCTGTGAAGTCACTTTGTCAAGCCAGCTACATGTATGTGTCAGGATAAATAATACCTACCTCTTGTCTTGGCCTTTTAAGGGTTAAACGCTCTTAGTCCCAAAGTGTTCACCAGGCTTTAAGGTACACACATATTTTATGGTATGGTGTCTAATAGTATATTTTCTAAATCTCTAGTTTTTTTTTTTTTTTTAAAGAACTACTGTAGTGTGTTCACTTAGAACTCCCCAAAGAAGTTGGAGAAGAAAATATAAAAGATAAAAGAAATGTAATAGTGTTTTCTGCTTCTTAAAATCACATAAACTGTAACAAGAATAGAATAAAAGACTCTTAAGAGTAGCAAAAGGTTTTGACTCTTGTGGGATTATTTCTTAAGACTTCTGCTTGCAAATTGTTAGGTAACTGCACTACTTAGATTTTAACACTCTTCAAAACATCCTCCTTAGGACATGAGTCCTTGCATCATACATTCCATATAAAAATTGCAACATTTTATTACTATAATTGTTGCTTAGAAGCTGTTCTGGATTGAGATTTCTTGTTATATATGGATGTGTTTACTACCAACAATCTTCGCCTCTGTTTTTCTCCAAACAATACTTAGCCAAAGGAACATATTTTCACAGAGCCATATCCTTATTTTTATAGTTTTTGCATCTCCATAAAAAACAAAAACAATTCTGGAACCTACTCAGTTATCTTTCCCTTTTTGTTTAGAGTTTTACTGTATTTAATTCAGCACCCAGAAAATTACTTAGTAGGGGTACAATAAATTGTAACAAATGACTCATTGTGAGCTCAACACTTCAGGGTTATATAGGGAATGCAAGTTGTCTCTATTTAGAATTGAAACACTTATAATTTTATAGGAGCAAAATTTCCCTAGATAGCAAAAGTTCCTTTGAAAGAGAATTTAATGCAATTTTGTAAGCTTTTTACATGTAGTATGGAGATTATTATTGCTATCATATTATTATTAGCAACAGCAGCAGCAACAGTAGAACATTAGTAGCTAAGTCATGCTAAGTGCTCTTCCTATGTAATCTCTCATGCAATCTTTCCATTGACCCTATTTAGGTAGATGCTATTGTTGTGCCAATATTTATGAATGAGGAAATTGAGCTCAGAGAGATTAAGTAATCAACATCACATGGTTAATAGGTGGCAGAACTATGATATGAACTCAATTAAGAAATGTGTGGGAAATATCAGAAAGGGAGACAGAATGTAAAGACTGCTAACTCTGGGAAACGAACTAGGGGTGGTAGAAGGGGAGGAGGGCGGGGGGTGGGAGTGAATGGGTGACGGGCACTGGGGGTTATTCTGTATGTTAGTAAATTGAACACCAATAAAAAATAAATTAAAAAAAATTAGTTAAGATTTGAACTTGGCACTTCTAATGCAAAAAACATGAGTTTGACTTTATCCTCTTCAAAATTCCTACTGAAATGACCAAAAGAACATTTAAAAAGGGAGGAAGGAAGGAAAGAAAGAAGGAAGGGAAAGAGGGAAAAGAAAGGAGAATTGGTATCTGCAGTACCAAGTGGGGATGATCACCATCCTCATGCTAGAAAAACACTGGAGGTTTTTGTTCAATATGAAATTCAGGCAAGGCCAAGTTGGGGTAAGGGCCTACCAACTTGAGTACTGTGTATATATGAAAGCCCACCTAAAGAGTGAGTAAAGGAAGCATCTTTTATTCATAGTGTACTGAAAGTGTTAATTTTATCAAATACTTTTTTAGCATCAATATATTTAGATAATCCTATAGTTTTCTCATTTGACTTAATGTGCTGAATTATATTAATAGAATTCCTAAATATTCATTCGTTCATTAATAGAATTCCTTAATATACATTCATAGTTATAAAGTATGGCAGTTCACTCTGCAGAACCCAGGAACAACTCAACTCAGGGACTGGAATTACCAAGTACCCCAGAAAGCAGAGGAAAAAACTTGAAATATCCTTTGTCTTCCTTTAGGATTAGAATTAATTTGGAACTAAGTATGTTGTTTGCAAGTAAATACTTGTTCTGTGAACCAGTTATTTCTAATGCAACCAGTATATTTAAATTGATACTTTGTATCTTAACGAATTAAATTGCAATTAATAAGTCTGCAGTAAAGTCTTAAAATAACTTTAGGAGTGCAAGTTGTTACAGGACCTCTTTCTTGAAGCTATTTTATTTTTTTTTATTTTTTTTCTTGAAGCTATTTTTTTTTTTTAAAGATTTTATTTATTTATTCATGATAGTCACAGAGAGAGAGAGAGAGAGAGGCAGAGACACAGGCAGAGGGAGAAGCGGGCTCCATGCACCGGGAGCCCGACGTGGGATTTGATCCCGGGTCTCCAGGATCGCGCCCTGGGCCAAAGGCAGGCGCCAAACCGCTGCGCCACCCAGGGATCCCGTCTTGAAGCTATTTTAAAGAGCTCAGGTAAACATGCTGAAATATTTACAAGAATGAAAACTTTAAACTCTTAACTAGTGTAATTTGGATTAATTGTATACTCTGTGGCAGTGACAAGCTACTTTTAATATGCTTAACATTACCTATGTTATCATCTGTTGTGATATGAGTATTTGGGAGAATTGAAAGCAGTTTTGATCTCTACCTTATTCTTTCAGATCCTTTGTGTGTGTGGTTTTTTTTTTTTTTTTTTAATGCCTTTAGCCTTTCTAATATGACTTTAGAAGTCTTCAAGTATGTTGTAGTCTGATTTTTAAAAAATACAAATGGGGGATCCCTGGGTGGCGCAGCAGTTTGGCGCCTGCCTTTGGCCCAGGGCGCTATCCCGGAGACCCGGGATCGAATCCCACGTCGGGCTCCCGGTGCATGGAGCCTGCTTCTCCCTCTGCCTGTGTCTCTGCCTCTCTCTCTCTCTGTAACTATCATAAATAAAAAAAAATATTAAAACCACCATTAAAAAAAAAATACAAATGGGAGGTATATGTTCTTATTTTTTCCCGGGGTGGGTGTCTTGGTTAAGGGTCCAGCTCTTGATTTTGGCTCTGGTCATGATCTCAGGGTTATGAGATTACATATAACACCAGTGCTCATCACATCCAGTGCCCTCCTTAATGCCCATCACCCAGCCATCCCCCCCTTAAAATAAATAAATCTTTTTTTAAAAGTTCTTATTCCCCCCCCCTCCAAAATGCAAGGGAGTAAGAATAAATAAATAAAAATAGATTAAAAAAATTAGAAAGAGAAAGTAAAAACAAATGTATTTGCAGGATTTAAAAAGTGATTTAACTATTTGGTTGTTTCTGTTTTATTTTATAAAAGAGGAAGAGAGAGGGATAATGGAGATGAGATTTGGTTGTAATAAGGAAAACTAAAGTAAGCAAAGGATCAAGGTAGGAAAAAAGAAAGAAGGAAATAAACCAGGAAAAGGCAGTTACCAGGAATAATAACAATGAACTTTACTTTCATTTATTTCCACTCTAAAACTCTTAATCTCTGCGGGTATTCAGTGGGTTGAAACATAGTTTCAGCTTTGAAAAATCAAAGAGTCAACTAGGTTAGCCACAGAGTAGTTAAATGTGATTAAATTTCAGCCAGTAGTAGTGAGAAGTTTTTTTGTCATTTATTTAAAAACTTTATTGAGGTATAATTGATTAAAAAAACTACACATAGTTAATATATACAATTTGATGAGTTTGGACATACACACCTGTGAAACCATCATTGTAACCATCACCAAATCTATCACCTCCAAAAGTTTCCTTGTGCCTCTTTGCAATTTTTTGTTGTTTGTTTTGTGGTAAGATCATTTAACCTGAGATCTGCTCTCCTAACAAAAATTTTAAAAGCACAATAGAGTATTATACTATGTGGTACAGTGGATCTCTATAACTTTTTCATCTTACAATCTGAAACTTTATACCTATTAAACAAAAATTCTCTATTTACTCCTCACCTTGTCCCTCCGGCAACCAGCATTCTACTCTCTGCTACTGTGAGTTTGATTATTTTGGATACCTCAAATATATGGAATCATGTAGTTTTCATCTTTCTATAACTGGCTTATTTCACTTAGGACTTCCTGTTTTTCAGGCTGAATAATAGAGAGAGAGAACGCTATAATATAGATAGATAGGGGGGATCCCTGGGTGGCTCAGTGGTTTCGCGCCTGCCTTTGGCCCAGGGCGTGATCCTGGAGTTCCTGGGATCGAGTCCCGCATCGGGCTCCTGGCATGGAGCTTGCTTCTCCCTCTGCCTGTCTCTCTCTCTCTCTCTGTCTGTCTATCATAAGTAAAAATAAATCTTTAAAATATAGATAGATAGATAGATAGATAGATAGATAGATAGATAGATAGATACGTATATTATATCTGGACCTCTAGGTTGATTCTGTTATCTTGGCTGTTGTAAATAATGCTGCAATGAACATGAGAGTGCAGACATCTTTTCCAGATCCTGATCTTAGTTCTTTTGGATTTATACCCAGAAGTGGGATTGCTGGATAATATGATAATGGGAAGTTTTGATGACATAGCATCTACATCTCTATGTAGGGAAAGCTCAGTTTCCAGCAGCTGTTACTCAAACAGCAAACATTTGGATGGAACTTAATGGGTCAGAGTTGGAGCTTTTTTTCTCCTCTTTTGTGGTGGTGTTATTCATAAGGGAAAAATAGTCTTGTGTTACCAGCTAATTGTTTCACTCCTTTGTCTCGTTTTCCGTATCTATCTTCTAGACAGATTCTGAAAAAGAGATTGGATAGTGGAAGAAAGGTTTTAAATTATTTTCTGGCATCTGTCAGGGGGACTTGGGTAGGGCATATCTTTTGGCTGTTCTTATAAACACTTGTTAGCAGAGGGCTAATGAGGCTAGTAGTTAGATACCCCAATCATGTCCTATGCTATATTCTAAAGCCTGACTCTAAACAATCATATCAAATATGTACCTTTGGATATGAGGATAAATAAACACAAACCTACCCCATTCCGAGAAGTGTCCAGAGTGTATACCATGTCCTCTATCTCCATGTCCTCCATGGGGTGACCAGAAAACGGACACCCCACTGCCCAAATTGGAAACCATAGAAAATGCTTCAAGCTAATCAAACATTCCTCAATCAGTTTTCTAGTCACCTAACCAATCAACTCGTTGGCTTTATTCTCTCCAAAATAGACATCATTAATCAGAATTGCACCTTCTCACCTATGAGCTAACATGATTCAGTGATTTCTGCTGGCTTTTCCCTCATGCCTATGGCCCCATTCATTTGGATCTCTGAAATGATGTTGTTTATATTACAGAGCTCTCATTTGGAAGACAGTGAATCAGCAGTGTTACTTTGCCGTGAATGTGAAGAATCAGATATCTTTAGTGGTTCCAATGTACGTAGGTATATGTTTTATACAGCCTTTGGTATTTCAAGTGAAAGCTTTTTAGATGAATCTAGCTCTTAAATGCAACTGAAATAGCACCTATTATTTCATCTATTTGGTGTCACTCAGCCAAATATATAGTCTGTGAAATCAAATAAGTGACTTAGAATGAGTATATATATAGTATGGTATATATGTATGCATAGTAATCTCCACTCAAGGTGTATCTATAAAGTAGAAAGATATTGTATCCTGGAACTTTGAGTAAGTTCTCCCTCAACAAAGGATGATTGTTTTGTGGGTTTTTACATTTTTAAATTGTCAATAGTTTCCCTTTCCCCATGGCAATTGCTTGGTATTAGTGCTGTCACTGGACCTTTATACCCCACATACATAAACCTAACACATCCTGGTTGTTGATAATGTTAAGCTATACAATATTATAATTACTGGGTCATTTCAAATGTGGATCTATCTAACTACATTTCATGAGATGTTATAGATTTTATTTATCTGGCCTGATCCCCAACATAATTGCTTGATTATTGCAAATTACCTGTGCAATCAGGCTGAAATTAGAGGACTTAAACTGACTTTTTTTTTAAGGTTTTATTTATTTATTTGAGAAGAAGAGAGAGAGCACAAGGGGGGAGGGCAGAGGGAGAAGGAAGAACAGGCTCCTTGCTCAGCAGGGAGCTTGATGCCAGGATGCTAGGATCAAGACCTGAGCTGAAGGTAGACGCTCAATCCACTGAGCTACTCAGGTGCCCTTAAATTGACTTTTAACAAATGTAAATCTCTTCCAACAGGATAACTACCTTTGCTAGCCATGGCTAAAACTAGGTTCTACAAACCTTGATGATAAAATCTGGATTCTGTCTGTTTCAGGATGTTTACTGTACACAGTAGGCATTTTATAAATATTGTTAAAGTTTCACCAGTGGAAACTTTATTTCTCGAAGTGAGCTGTGCCTCTTAAGTATATCACCATAGTACTGCCTACTTGTAGACTGTCTTCTTTACTTCACCTTCATTGCACAAAGAAGGTGATCACTATTTCAGGACCTCATTCAACTATTACATTGACTTATCTGGTTGCACTTCATTCAGCATTGATGATGAATGTGGAATGGCAGGAAGTTAATTATTGTGACTCACTCACTAATAGCTAGAGCTGTACTCATTTCCTAGTGTTTGAAAACATTAACTGAGGAATTCACATGAACACTTATTTATTATCAACATTTTGCAGATGACAGACTGGGTATGGAAAGGTTATAGTCTTTGCCCAGTGTTGTATGATAAGCAGGGGCAGCACTGACACCAGATCTTGGCTGACACCCATCAGTGATCTCATTGTCAGCAGGTAACATCGTCTTTTTTTTTTTTAATTTTTATTTATTTATGATAGTCACAGAGAGAGAGAGGCAGAGACACAGGCAGAGGGAGAAGCAGGCTCCATGCACCGGGAGCCCGATGTGGGATTCGATCCCGGGTCTCCAGGATCGCGCCCTGGGCCAAAGACAGGTGCCAAACCGCTGCGCCACCCAGGGATCCCAACATCGTCATTGATAGAATATATGCCAAGGTTCTTTATATAGTTTCCTCAAGATTTATTTGGTTCAGTCAGCAGTGGCATCCTCTCTATTGGACTGGCTTATTTTTTGGCTGATTTCATCTTAAAGAGACCAGTACATGGCAAGCTATATGAAGAATATTTTTATGAAGTTGTACACATGTGGAGAAAAGATAACTCTACTTTTAGTGGGTCTCTGAGAAACTATTAGTTGGGTATATGTATTTGCAGATTATTCTGGGTTGCTTTATTTAATTGCCAGACCTTTCATTCATTTAAGTTAGGTTTGTTGTCTTTTCCTCTTCATAAGGCAAAAGTGGTTACACGTACTGGCTGGCTTTTAAAAAGTATTGGATTCTCCTCCTGATTTGTTTTCTTGGGGAGTACGTCCCACCCATATGTCTTTTTCCCTTTCCTTAGCTCCCCATCCCCACCCTCACATTAAAAAAGATTGAAGAGCTTCTTCCCAGTTTGAAGGCTTATACTTGAAAACCAAACTGGAGAGTAAACTGATTGAAAGACCCACTTTGAATTTTCTACAAAGGAAATGACATGGGATCTTGATAACTGTTTGAAATAGAAGTTAACTGTCATAAAGAAGAGTAGGAGGTAAAGTTAATCACTGAAGGACTTTCTCTTCAATCTCAGGATAACCGAATTCTAAACTTTGGTTGGCTGTATTCACTTACACACACGTGCATATATTCATTCCTTTATTCTCCAAGCATTGATTGACTGTCAGGCACTAATCACTGGGCCCAGGGCTATGGAGGTTAGGCATAAAGTATAGAATCTACCCTAACACCAAACTTCCAGCTATAGGATGCACAAGGTCTGATGATCTAATGTAAAACATGGTGACTGTAGTTGATAACATTGCATTTTATAATTGATATTGCTAAAAAAGCAGAACCTAAATGTTTTAATACAGAAGACAAATATATGAAGTGATGAATATATTAATTAACCAGATGGGGAGAATCTTTTCACAGTGTATATGTATATCAAATCACCATGATGTATGCTTTAAAATCTTACAATTTCATTTGTGAATTATACCTCAATAAAGCTGAATTTTTTTTAATTTATTTTATTTTATTTTTTTAAAGAATCTACCCTGGGAGAACTGTACACTCTATGCTTCAACAACTTAGTTTTACAGATATTCATAGAAGTTCTTAAAAAGGAGAGGAGAAAATCATTCATATGCAGTATATGAGGAGAAGTAAATACTTGAATGAGTGGAAGGAAACTTGGCTGGAGGCAAAGAAGGGATAAGCTCTTTCTCTGGAAGAGGACTGACTGACTGCCTTAGATCTCCTGGGGCTTTCTTGGAAGAGAGGGGAGGAATATAGAAAGGCTTCTGCCTCTTCTCTGGGCCTATTCAGCCTCTAGGGAACCAGATAAAGGGTGGAGGCTGCTTCTTATTCCCTTTGCTGTGCACAGGGCTGTTGGAGGCCTCCATCATGGGAAAAGGGACTGTCTGCCCCAGAGCAGGGTTGACAATGTGACTGGCAAAGGCTGGAGAGAAAGAAGGTAGTGGCCCTCGCTGCAGGAGTTTCCCTTCGGCTTCAGATGAGAAAGATCATAGACAGTGACTAAAGCAGGTTGGGGTACTGGTGGCTGCAGTAGCCACTGAGACTCCTGAGAGTCCTCTTCACTCCTCATCCCAGACCTGCTGCTATTCTGCCTTAAAGGAGAAAAAGCTCTGTGTGAGCTGGAATTTTGATTATCATGTTTGTGAGGGTTCAATTAGAAACAAGTAAGTTCATTACCATTGCAGGCTTATATCTTCCCCAGCCTAGAGGTCAGGAAAATGCTTGTTACATTAGCTTATTTCCTCAAAACAGCTATTTCTTTCTCTCCTCTCCCTGCTTCTCTGACCCCACTCCCACCCTGCCAAACAGGAGGAGACACATGTAGATGGTCATACTATTTTTGTGGTCTGTTTCATTCCTTTGCCTGGATATTAAATCCTTGTAGAGAATGCATTTTCCTTTAATGCAATCAAAACAGCATTTTGTTTGATTAACCCAGTGAAAGGAAAGAGTGTTAGCCTTTTGTTATTAAAGAAAGAAAAAGGGCGCTTGGGTGGCTCAGTGGTTGAGCATCTGCCTTCGGCTCAGGGCATGATCTCGGTGACCTGAGATCGAGTCCCACATCGGGCTCCCTGCATGGAGCTTGCTTCTCCCTCTGCCCATGTCTCTGCCTCTCTCTCTGTGTCTCTCATAAATAAAGAAAATCTTTTTTAAAAAAAATAGATAAATAAAATAAAGAAAAAAAGAAAAGGCCACCCTTGAATCAAATGTTGAGAAGGCAGACAAAAAGAAAGGAAAATCTAAAATGTAAGGATTATTTGGCTTAGTATGCTTTACATTTTTAAACTGTAGATTTGTGTTCTTTTCTAGGGCAAGACACGTGTCTCAGAACATACCAGTGTCCTTCTAGATGACAACTTCTGTGGAAGTTTTCTCTTGTAGTCATTTTATGGAGTGGAAGAATAACTTTGGAGAGAGAGAATGTTTAAATCTCACTAAGTTTAAGATAAAGGATTTAAGAATTGTAAAAAGTTATTAGCATTAAGATAAAGCAAGCGCTAATTCAAGGCCTGCTATTGAGTAGCCAGCCTATGGACTGAGAATAGAAGGGACTTTAATCTTCAGGATTCTCCTGAAGCATCTTATTTTTCTTGTATGTTTTAAGTCTTGGAATCTGGTATATGGGATGATCAAAACAATGACTGATTTATAAGCTCAGAAAGTAAAACTGTATTTAAAAGGGGAAAACTGCTATTGTCGTTAAACCTGCTTTTGTAAGACTCTAGAGATTGTGAGCAGACACATGCAACAACTATATATTGTGGATAATCTACAGAAACAATGATAACTAAAGTAGTTGGCTGGAAGGTGGTGATGGTGTGTAGGCCGACAGTATGTGCATCTGGTTGTTTCTGATGATTTGTATTTTCTTCTTTCATTCTGCTCTTAGTACTATATTTTTTTCCTTTTTTCAGGTTCATTTGCAGAGATAATCATTTCACTGGACAACACAAATATAAAAAGCAAAAAAAAAGTAAATTTGTTGCTAAGAAGATGTGAGTTTTATTATGGGTTCCAAATGACCAGTTAGCCAACAGCAAACAGCTGTTCCCACCAGAGTTGAGGATTATTTGAATTGTTTCTACATCACCTCTGCTGTGTAGTAGAGTGATTACTTATTAGGGCACCTGGTCAGAGAACAGGATAAAAGTGTTGCCGATGGCAAAAACATAGTTTCACCATGAATGGTATTCCTGTTTTTCCCTTTGGAGGGAGTCTGATCTAAATGAAGAAATTGGCAAAAGGCCTCCTGTGATGCCAAATTTATTTTTCTTTGTTACAGAATAAGATATAATCAGAAAGCATACCTCAACTATTTTATCTTAGAATAACAAATGAGAAATAATTTTCAACTTTTCTTTTTTTAAAATCTTACCTGCATGAGTGGACTTAATTGAGGGAAAATGAGATTTGTAGTAATCTTAGATATACAGAGGCTATTTTTAAAATTACCCTTATTGTTTAACTCTGTACATCTCATTATGTGTGAGATGTACACTAGTACATCACTAGATGACTAGTCTGCAACTAGAGTCACCTGGTGACCTTTTTTTTTTTAAAATTGATTGATTGATTTGAGACAGAGAGAGAGAGAGAGAGAGAGATTGAGAGAGAAAGAGAGGCAGAAATACAGGCAGAGGGAAAAGCAGGCTCCATGCAGGGAGCCGGATGTGGAACTCGATTCCGGGTCTCCAGGATCACACCTGGGCTGAAGGGGGCGCTATATTGCTGAGCCACCCAGGCTGCCCACCTGGCGACCTTTTAAAATAATTTAAGGGATCCCTGGGTGGCGCAGCGGTTTAGCGCCTGCCTTTGGCCCAGGCGCGATCCTGGAGACCCAGGATCGAATCCCACATCGAGCTTCCGGTGCATGGAGCCTGCTTCTCCCTCTGCCTGTGTCTCTGCCTCTCTCTCTCTCTCTCTCTGTGTGACTATCATAAAAATAAAATAAAATAATTTAATAAGAGTCTCACCCCAGTCTAGTTAAATCAGGATCTCTGTGAGGGGGACCCAAATATAGGTATTTTGTAAGTGGTTCCAGAATTATTTTAATGTGAATGAGGGATTAAAAACCACTGTTAACTCTAAGCTATGCTAATTTTTGTACCTCCTCAATCAGAGCTCCAATCTGCAATGTCTGTAATATCTGTTTCCTTAAGAATGGACGAAATAGGAAATTGACTAGAATCCTTTTTTTGTTGTTTTTTAAAGATTTTTTATTTGTTTATTCATGAAAGACACAGAGGAGAGAGAGAGAGGCAGAGATACAGGCAGAGGGAGAAGCAGGCTCCATGCAGGGAGCCCGATGTGGGACTGCATCCCGGGACTCCAGGATCACTCCCTGGGCCAAAGGCAGGCACTAAACCACCGAGCCACCCAGGGATTCCCGGATATTGATTAGAATCCTAAGAATTGACTTTGCATTCGATAACTCAGTTACAATGCATTTAACTTCTATTCAGTGAAATTCCCTGGCTAGGCTTCTGTTAAAAGAGGAGCAAGATATTGAAATTCAGTGATCCAAATCCTCAGTGAACCTGTGTCAGTTAAGGGCAAGATTTTCCATGAGGTTATAAAGACTTATTCTTCCTTCATCAGTACTGCTAGGAGCTGGTATACAGGCAAAGTATTAAAGACCACTTTTAGACTTTGTATATTTTACTTTAATTGAAATAAAATATACATGTGGAGAAGTGCACTTACCTTGCACTTTTATTTATATCTTGATGAATTTTCACAAAGACACATTGAAACTGCATAACCTGTACCTAGAACAGGAAATGGAATATTACCACCCCCCTCCACCAATTCCCCCTTTTGCTAAATACCCCTCTTTCTCCCTTCTCAGCCATCGTCACCCTCAGCCCCCGAGGTAACCACTATTATGACTTCTTGACCACATGATTTCGATGTGAGCATGAGGCTATGCTCTTTAGACAACCCTTTTTAGCCCCCAGAATCAGGGCTCAACATCATGTAATAAAGAGCTCAGGCTCAGACAACCTGGGTCAGAGTCCCAGCTCCACCACTTCCTGGCTTTATGACTTCACTTCTCTAAGCCTCACTTCCCCATCTGTAAAATGGGGGTAATAATAGTACTTGTCTCAGAGAGTTGTTAGTATCAAATGAGATGATTTATATAAGGTACTTAGGTGGCCTGGCACATTTTCTGTGCTAAGTAGAGAGCAGGGGCAGATGTAGGATCCCCTAGTGTCACCATCTCTTCTACAGAGTCAGGACAGTGCCACTGTTGTCTGTGGGCACAATTTAAGTTTATAGTCCAGCTCTGTAGAGGAGGAGAAGGAAAAAATGGACATCTTGACCATCTTTCCTTTTCTTCACCATCCTTGATTTGCCTTGTGGCCATTTCTAAATTATAGTATTTAGGGGCACCTGGGTGGCACACTTGGTTAAGCCTCTGACTCTTGGTTTCAGCTCAGGTCATGATCACAAGGTGGCAAGATAGAGCCCACATTGGGCTCCACACTCAGCTTGGAGTCGACCTCTCTGCACCTCCCTGCTGTGATTGTGCATGAGTGCAAGCACTCTTGCTCTCATAAAAAATAAATCTTTAAAAAATAAGTAAAATATATTTAAATTCATAAAACGATAATTGAAGGGCCAGAAATGTTCTCTTATATATACATCCTTATATTTTCCATAGTGCCTAGCATAATGATTTGCAAGTTGCACATATTTAATGCCTTGGGTAATGGAATCTAAAAATGATGCTTGCTTTCACCTGTGCTGAATTTATATTGGTCTGACTTCTGGTCCTTCTTTTGACCAGAGATATCTGGCACAAGGATATAGAATGTAGCAGTGAAACAATTGCAGGCGGACACCAAAAGCTTGGTCTAATTTATAAAATCAACCAAATAAAAGTCTCTGACTAGCTGAGTTATCTTGCTTTCATAATCTGAGGCAGGGCATGTTCAGGTGTATTTGTCCCTTATTTTGATTTAGGAAAGCAAGAAAACCAGAAGATGGCATGACTTGTAGGTTTTTTCATTAATAAAATTATACAGACAGTTTTTAGCTTGTAGCGTGGAAATAATTTACCTTTTGGAAGGTTAGCAAGGCGATCTATTTAGCCCTTGTTATTTGCCAAACATTCTAGGTGATTTTCATACAAGTTAGTGTTAAATCCAAGTCTTTGAGGTTAAGTACTCCTAGTATTTCCCATTTAATGCTGAAGAAACAGAGGCTTGCATGAGGTGTGTGATCCTGCTGGCAGTGACAGCTAAGTCTGCCTGATACTCTGAGCTTTTATCCTAATGCTGGATTTGCCTTTGCTCTTGAATGAAATATTGTTTTTCTGGTGCTAGGAGGTCAGGGGCAAATGGAATAGTGGTTATTAGCTCTGTTTTTTTGCACCAGAATAATCTGTGGAGCTTTTCAAAAATAGACACTCAAATCTTAGCAACTTTTTCATTCAGCGGATTTTGGACATCTTTATTCTTTACAAAGGTCCATTGGTGGTACTTCATGCACCCGAGTTGAGAATCATGGTTCTTAGAAATTCACTAGGGAGGAATTATAAGATTACAGATCTAGGGGCTTCTGAAGACTGAATTTGAGATATTGTAAAAAAATGTTGACAGAAGTTTAAGGAAAGAGGAGGTAGCTTAATAACAAGTTCATGTTTCAAGAGGTAAGATAGTACATATCACTGGAAATTGGAATTATCACTGGACTATTTTATAGCCAGATTAATTCTCCATTCTTTCTGTTAATTTCTAGAGTGCTGCCACTGTTGTACTCAAGCACAGCTCTTCTCAACCCTAATTTGCTCTCCCAAATATCTTTTTACTCAGTGGTTAGGGTGAAGTCCTAGTGAATTTGCAATTTCAGACTATTAGGCAAGAACTCCTAATCCTAGAGAGAGCAGTGGATGGCCCTGACTTAAGATAAATGTCATGGGAGAGTTGTAAATTTAACAAATTCTTAATCTTAATGAATCCTGTCTTCTGAGTTCCTTCTAATGCCTTTTGTTTATTTTTTGTAATCTTACAGTGTACTTTGGCAGTAGAGAAGGGTTAGTAACTTTTCCTTTCACTTTACAGTTAGGAAAGTTGAGCTACAAAGGCCATGACTTGCTGCGAACTATAACTAAAATGGCTAACATTTCTTGGACACTAACCATGTTCCTGGCTCTGTATTATATGTTTTTATGTGTATTATTCATATTAAATAATATTTTAGGGTCAGTGAAATTAAGCTCATTTATTCTACAGTTATTTGAGCCTACTCTGTGGTAGGTACCAAGCTAGGCAGTGAGTATCCTGTGGTGAACAAATCAAACCCAGTCTTTAATGGAATTTACAGAGGAACACACATAATAAAAAATAAATAAGTATTCAATTATAAAATGTGATAGTGGAATGAAAAATACAAATGGGGGAATAATAATAAGGGAGAATAGTCATTTAGATAAAGGATGGTCAAGAAGGGCTTCTCTAACATGGTGATATTTTAGTTCAGAATAGCTCAGGGATTTGCTTAGTGTCACACATCTAGTAAGTGGTGAAATTCAAGTCTGATTTCCAAGGCTCTGCTCACCAAACTATACCGGCTGTCAGATATGTGCATGGAATCTACCCCAGGCTTTTGACTCTCCTATTTGGTCTGACAAGCAGTACTTTCATGACACTGTACCAATTTCCAGAAGAGGCCTCATAAAATTTATGATTATGAAACTATAATAATAATTCTTTCCTCCTAAAATAGCAAAAAATATTGCAAGCAGAATATGAATTTCAGCAAATGATAGAGAGACATAGCCCCCAAAGAATCTGAAAATCTCTGCTATAACTATACTAGGTATATTTGCATAAGGAAGTGCTCTCTTGGGATCCCTGGGTGGCGCAGTGGTTTGGCGCCTGCCTTTGGCCCAGGGCGCGATCCTGGAGACCCGGGATCGAATCCCACGTCGGGCTCCCGGTGCATGGAGCCTGCTTCTCCCTCTGCCTGTGTCTCTGCCTCTCTCTCTCTCTCTCTCTCTCTCTCTATCATAAATAAATAAAAATAAAAATAATAAAAAAAAAAGGAAGTGCTCTCTTGGCATGCATGGGCTGTGACTGGATTTTCCACTTTGGATCAACATCTTATTTCCTGGCCTTAGTTGAACTTAAAGAACTTGAAGGGCTAATCCAGGAGCCAAGCAGAAGACATGGAAAGGAAGAAGCTGACTGAGATGTGTTACATGGTTGCTAGAACCTCAAGATACTTGGAAAGAATGTTGGACAGGAGGGACACTGTGCTCTTGGGAAAGAAGAGAAGGAAGTAAATGATGAAATACAGCCTTGAATTTAAATGCTGCTGTCTTCTTTTGACTCTACTGCAGTGCTTAATTTGCCAAGTTACTCTCAGGATTTTCCAGCAGAGTCCTCTGAATTCCCCTCTTTGCTCCAGAAGAATTTGTCCATTTAGTCTTTTTCTTCCCAGGAAATAACAGCAGTTCTTAGGCTGATCAGATTCTGTAGAAGTGTGATGCAAGTCTTTAAACCCTGGATTATGAGCCTAATAGATTCGAATAATGCTAGTATAAATTTATGTTTAGAAAAGATCTGTGCATGATATTCATGTATACTTCTTAACTTGATGATTATATTGGTGAAGATTATAAATCCTGGCAATCCGACAGTTCAGTCAAAAGTTATAATAATGTCCAAACTCTTTGACCTAGAAATTTAATTCTGGAAAACTTCTTCTAAGGAAATTATTTAAAAAGAAAATTATAGTACTAAAATTTTAGTGAATATGTTTAATAATAAGAGGGAATGGTTAAGTAAACTATGGTAATATTAACTCTGAAGGCATTAGGCACAAAACTCAGAGATCATAAAAGAAAACGTTGATATATTCAAATACATAAAGCCAAAAATTCTACATTGAAAGAGCCTGTAAACTTACAAGACGGCATGTTGGAAAAAGCTTTTCAACATGTATGATAAAGAGCTAATTTCTATAATACATAATGTGTTCTACAATTTTTTTAAAGATCAGAAACATAACAATATGCAAAAGAAACTAATAGACTTTCACAGAAAGATATACAAATGGCTTTTCACCATATGAAAAAATATTCCGTAGTCCTCATAACCAATACCGTTATTTACCCATCAGATTGGCAAAGATCAAAAAAAAGTGTGATATTGTGTTATGTTGGTGGGGACATAGGGGAAGCAGCAATGCTATGTATTGTTGGTGGACTATAAATTAGGATGAGCTCCATGGAGGACATTTTGGAAATTTCTATCAAAATTCTGTATGTCCATAGAATTTGCTCTAGAAATTTCATTAGGAATTTATCCTCCAGAAATATTCCTATGTATGTGAAATTTCATATATTCAAGGATATCCATTGCAAAGTCATTTGTAATAGTAAAAAATTTTAAATATTCTAGATTCTATCAAAGTCTTTCCATATGAGTTAATATGGAATTATCTCCTATTGTTAAAATACGAACAGGGCACCTGGGTGGCTCAGTTGGTTAAGCCACCAACTCTTGATTTCTGCTCAGGTCATGATCTCAGGGTCCTGGAATCAAGTACCATATCCATCTCCAAGCTCAGTGGGGAGTCTGCTTAAGGATTCTCTCCCTCCCTCTCCATCTTCCCTTCCCCTCATTTTCTCTCTCTAAAATAAGTAAGTAAATCTTACCAAAAAAAAAAAAAAAACCCAATATGTAAAGCAGTATGTAGATTTCATTTGTGTGGGAAAAAAATTAGAGGTTAAGAATATATTTAGATCTTTAAATATGCCTAGATTGTATCTGGTAATGCACATAAAAATAATAAACAGCAGTTGTCTTTATGGAGAAAAACTTGTTGGCTCAGGGAACAGATGTGAGATGGAGACTTGTTTAATGTTTATCATATTGTCCTTTTTTGAATTGTATACCATGTGTATGTCTTAAAAAGTATTAAAATAATTAAAAAGAGGAGTAGAACAGAATTTCATAGTCACCAGTCATTCATTCATTCATTCTACAAATGTTATTTTAAAAGAAAGAAGACAACTCCTTTCCTTAAATGCTCACAGCCTAGAAAAAGAGACAGATATCTAAATAAGATTATTAAAAATAGTGTAAGTTCAATAATGGAGTAGATGTGTGTACTAGATACAATGTACTAGATACAAGAAGAGAGTAATTTACTCCTTGCGTGATATGACAAATTTAAGAATGAAAAAATGAAAATTTTAAAATGAAAAAATTTGAGGCACCTGGCTGGCTCAATTGGTGGATCACGAGACTCTTGATCTCAGGTTTGTAAGTTCAAGCCCCACATTGGGTGTAGAGAGTACTTAAAACAATCTTTAAAAATAAAATAAAAATGAACAAAATTTACACATAGACTCTGATTACAACTACTAAAAACTATATAAATAAATAACAAAAAGAATTAAAACACACAGAGGCCTTAAATATAAGGAGTGTCATTCAAATGGTGAAGATGTGAAGGACTTTTGGAATATCAAAGTTGTCTTATTCATATTTTAAAGACAATGGGTTTTTGAAATTTACTTTAGATTTTTAAAAATCAATCCAGTACCCAACTAAGCCAAGGTCTCTAGAATCTCTTACTTGTAGTCTCAAAGAAGACAGGATAGGAAATACTGTATTTGCCCTAAGTTAATATATAGGATAAAACGACTCTTTATTACACGTCTCTACCTGTCCCCTCCATTTAAGCCTGAATCTCTCTGGCTGCTATGAAGAGCCTTGGAATTGATTAGTGTACAGGTTATATCTGTGGAAGTGCTCAGTGATCTTCATGGGGGAGAGGGGTTGCCTTTTCAATTTTTGGTATATAACGTTTGTGTGTGTGTGTGTGCGTTTTCCTTCTCAAAGAACTTCTTTAACGCTAGCAGACCTTCACTAGGGCCATTTTTAGATGTCTTAAAAGTGAACTATAGAGCAGCCAGGACTATATTAAGCAATTCTGGCACTCAGAATTTATGGCCCTTCCTGTTATGAGTACATATAACAAGTAAATACCAATTAAAAGCCACTGGAACATAAATATGATGTTGCTGTGTCATAATAATTTAAATTCTACCATGTGAATTAGGTCCAGGTCTTATGATCAGCTCCATCTCTCATTAAGTCTTGTTTTAAAGCAAGCACTACTGTTTCATATCCTTCTCCATTCATTTCCTTCTCCGTTTCTACTGGTCTGGTTCTACATCTCTATCTTGAACTATTTAAACTGTCTTAATGTGGAGCAGCACTAGGCACAGTACCAAAAGTGGAGCAGAACTGGCCTTGGAGCTTCCTTCAAGTGTGACCATAATCACACTTCCTTGACTGACCCCTGTGCCTTAAGAGCATGACCTTAGTTTCCATTTCTTGTGTATATGGTTACCCTTCACTGGTTATTCTTTCAACGAACAAATATGTACAGGGTACCTCCTGTGTGCCAGACACTTGTGCTAGTTGCTGAGATATAGTGACGCATAAGACAAACATGGTCCCTCCTTTTGAAACTTACATTCTAGTAGAAAAAGTGGCATTAAACAGCTAATTATGCACTGAATTTTTAAATTATAATTGTGATGGATTCTGAAAAGAGGAAAGTACACATACTATGAGAATCTAGCAAGTTGGGATCTGACATCCTTAAGGGTTAGTAGGCAAAAGAGGGCTTCCTTGGAGAACTAGTGTTTTGAATTGTGCTCTGAAAGATGAGTCAAAGTTAACTAGAGAGTTGGGTGGAGAGAGTGGGGAAGAAAATACATACAGCTCAGGAAACCTATGGCATATTCAGGGAACCAAAAGAAGGCCAGTAATGTTGGAGCATAGAAAATAAGGGAGGAAAAAACGCAAGATGATGCTAGAGATATCAGCAAAGGCCAGCAGACAAAGACTCTTATAAGCTAAATTAAGGATCTTGGTCTTTATTCTCTAGACAATAAGAAGCCATTGCAGAGTTTTCAGCTGGGGAGTGAACCAGTTAACATTTTAAAAAGATCTGCCTGGCTGTACTCTGAAGAATGTACAGAAAAACAAAGCCCCAGCTGTCTATGGCTTTTTGTTTTTCTGTGATTTGATTTGATTAACTCATTTGTTGGGGGATAGAGCTCTTAATAATAGGAAAGTTGGCAGAAAGTCAGTATGGTGTGGTGGTGAAGAGTGTACGACCCTGGATAAGTTACTTTCCATCTCTAAGTCTCAATTTTCTCATCTGAAGAATGGAAATAATAAATAGTATACCTGCCTTGTGGGATTATTATGAAGATTAAAATGAGATAATATCTGCTAACATTTAGATTAAGGCCTGGCATATTGTAAGCCTGTAATAAATGTTAGCCACTGTTATAATTTAACAGTCTCACAAAGGGTTCATCTATTCCTCTGAGAATCACCCATTTTTGGTGGTCCATGGAGTAGCTTTCTATCCAAAAGTCACATATGGGCTTGCCTAGCTACCACACTACTGGACTGTAGGAATCTAGTCTAGTTGACTGGTAAGGAAATATCATTCTTATGCTTTACTTTTATAAATGTCATTCGAAGATGGAAATGGAGGCTGAGGAATGATTGTTCGCTTTAGCCCTAGCTATGGTTTTGCTTTGAAGCTGGCTTTTCACAAATACCAATGATAGAGTATGACATAGGAAACTCAACAAAATGTAGTTAGTTGCTTGGAAACATCTGTATTTCTTTGTTTCCCACAATGCTGGGTAACTGATGTGTGTAATTATACTGCTGAGCAAAGCTTCAGGTTGATCAAGGTTAATTGTTGACACTATTTGAAATGTTAATAATGTCTCCCCCCAAAATTGCTTTTCCAAAATAGATTGTTCCAGCCCCACAAAAGATTTAAATGCCATTCATTTCTTCATTCAGTGAGATGTAATTCTAGGCCTGGAAACTGGGATCTTCCAATTTAATATTTTCTAAGAAATTAGTACACAAAAAATGTGTTTTTTCTTTCACTTTAAAGTTTGCCATATCACATGCTTATAGAAATTCTCACTGCCTGACTTTTGTTATCTTTAGCCTGTTTTCTAAAATTATACATTTCTGCCTTTGATTCTTTATATGAAACTAGGGAGAGTGGCTAAAGCATGTCATCTTTTTTAAGAATCCTGGGGAGTTTGGCGTAGATGGAAATCTATTCTAGAAGTTTACAGTGAATTCAGACCCTGCCCAGAATGTCTTTGTTTTATGTTTAAATTTGTCTTCTAGCTTGAGAACATAAGAGGGCAAGATTTTGAAGGGAGTTTTGCTGCCAAGTGCTAAAAAAAAAAAAAAAAAAAATTAACGTTTCTTATGTAGTCAATGAGAGTTCACTGCAATCAAGTTTACTTACTGAATTTGTCAGACTTCCTGTGGTGAGATGGTTCACAGATGGTGAATAATTCCATTTTAAAAATGAAAGTGAGCTTTGTGTTTTGTTCCTTCTCTTGTCCAACATGATGGCTCCACCTGCATAGCTGTTTTTTCTGTTGCTCTATGCTCTAAGGAAAGACTTAAAAGCATCAGCTAAATTGTTCTGGCAGTGGAAAGGGTGTTGAGTGAGAAAGGATTGGCCAAAAACAGGGCTTTATCAGCTGTTGCAGGAAGGTAAACAGAGGTTTTACTATATGTAGCTACCTTCTTTAAAACGATTAAGTAATGTGTTATATAGTATTACTACTGAAACCTAAAGTCATGTGGGCTTATGTTGATCTAGAAAAATGTTCATATACAGATGCTGAAACCATATTGATTTTTTTTAGTGTTCTTGTTCATACTGTTTTGTGTTTCTTTTTCTTTGTTTTGTGTCTGTCCTGCTCAGTTTTAAGAAGCTACACTGAGGAATGTACCAAGTCATAGTGTGTGTTACCTAGAACTTCCTGGGAGCTGAGCATTCAATTTCTTTAAAAATTTGTTTCTACAAAAATTTTAGATGAATAACAATGAGAAAACAAAGTTTATTTTATTGCTGTTGACTATCACTTAAAATAAGAAAAGGATATTAATCCTTACATAGACAAGCATAGTAATCATGTTGTCATGTTGTTCATTTGGGTATCTCAAAAATCACCCACTGCATTGGTTATGTAAGAGGAAATTTCCTTGTTAATTGCTTGGATTTACAGTCAGAGAAGCCTTATGCAAAATAACTTAAAGAAATTTTGTCCCAGGATTTACCTGTATACATTCCCTGGTATGTTTTTCTGGCTTAATATCAGCAGTAATTTGTAGTATGAAAGCCAAGACCACATGAGTTTATGTTTATAGAATTTAACTTTAAATATGTCATCACAGTTGAAGGGAATGCTGAAGGAAATGAAATAATAGGGTTCTGTGGGTAGATAGCTGCTGCTTATTTGGTATGATCTGCTTTCCTTTTGGGAGCTTGTCTATTCTACTCTATGTGATTCTGGTGGTGCTGATAATCCTTGGCCCTGCTTTTCTGCCACTAGGACAGCCATATGTCCATAGATACATATCAGGCTGGTCAAAGTACCCATTTTCCCTGGATTCCATGATGGATTCAGAGTAGCATATGACCCAAGCAGGGCCAATTAGAGTCATGTTAAGACTCATGTTAGATACGGATGCTGGTGGTAAAAAAGATTACATTCTTTTTTCCTGGACTCTCTGATTAAAAGGATGATATATGCTTGGTGGTTGGTGGTCACTTTTCTACCACATGGAAACAATCTGCCTAAGATTAAGAAGAGCAGAATCCAAAGAGAGAGAAAGATAGAGACTTAATAACATTATCGCATTTCTAAATCCCCCCTCCATTAGATTTACCAGTTATGTGAACCACTACCTAACTACTGTTTGTTTCCTTAAGTCAGATTGGTTGTAACCAAAAGCATCTTGTATAATACAGTGTCCTTATCTTTTATTATGATAGTCATTTGTGTTTGCTAATATTTCTGGTTCTCCTTATTCCAGATAATGGTGGGATTAAGCTGCTTTTGGAGTTGCACATGGTCACGTGACTGCGTTAGCAAATGAAATTTGTGACTTTTGCCACTTCTAGGTGGAAGGCTCTAAGTCTTAAAAGCTGATGCATAATCTGTTATACTCTATTCTTCCTGCCATAGTTAGTGGCCAGTCATGTCCTTGGTGAGTGAGCAAAATCTTCAGTAATCTAAAATGGACATGTAGCATTAATGAGAAACTGTTACTCTTTTAAGCCACTAAGACTTTGATGCTATAGGTTATTATAGCCAATCTGATTGGATACTTGTGTGGAACATATTTTTCTATGCTAAAATTTTCTAAATATTTTAGATAAAGAAATCGTTTTTGTTGTTTTTTTTTTTTTAATTTTATTTATTCATGAGAGACACAGAGAGAGAGAGAGAGAGGCAGAGACATAGGCAGAGAGAGAAGCAGGCTCCATGCAGGGAGCCCAATGTGGGACTCGATCCTGGGACTCCGGGGTCATACCCTGAGCTAAAGGCAGGCACTCAACCTCTGAGCCACCCAAGTATCCCTAGGTGAAGAAATATTTTGGTATAAGATCTAAAAGCACTAATGTCCACAGAATGAGATTATTAAAATATTTAGTATACAGAGTTATTCTAGTTCAGTATTAGCCTACACACTAGAAGTAAGCAGCGTTGTTTCCTGGTTTACTACAGAATTAAACCTTCTTTTAGGACTGTGACCTCTGACCAAGTTATAATTGCCTTGTTTCGTATTATGTGGAAGGACAAAGTTTATAATGACAAATATTTAAAACTCAGACAGTATGTAAGCACTCTGGCCTTGCCCATGATAACTTCTCTCATGTGGCCTGAATAGGCCTTCTCTCTGAATGTAGAGAAACGAGACAAATAAGAGGAAATGCTTCAAGGACAGATTGAACAAAAGCCTGATTTGCAGACATGTAGGATCAGTATGGAAGCCTTGAAATTAAGAGGCCTTGGCAGTTAACCATCAAGGAACCTACAGTAGTTGCAAAGTGAGTGTGTAATATAGGCAGCAGTGAGCTCTGTGGACATGAACATCTTCTTTGAGTCATGCCTTTTTGAGGCAATGCCATTTGTTCATACCACATAAAACATGTCCCAGTCCTAGACTTTAAAGGCAGGTGTAAAAATAAAAAATTAAATAAAGACAGGTGTATAAAATTTTTTCACCAAAATTTTGGGGAATATTTTGCTGTAAAAAAAAAACTAGACACACACATTTATTTATTTATTCTAATCTTCAGTATCTGTGTTGGACTCTCCAACTTGTGTGAAGGGCAACATATTCTCACAGGCAGAGCACACTGGGTAATTTTTCTACCTATAAAATGGAAATAAATTTTTTTTCTCTTTCAGGGTATCTGGGTGGCTCAATGGGTTAAGCAACCAACTCTTGATTTCGGCATAGGTCATGATTTCAGGGTTGTGAGATCGAGCCCTGTGTTGGGCTCTGTGCTAAGCATGGAGTCTGCTTAAGATTCTCCCTCTCCTTCCAAAAATAATAATAATAATAATAATTTTTTCTTACCTCTCAATTATCTACATGGGAAAATATGGTAAATAATGTATTTGGATTCTTAGTTGAGAGTAAATAAAAACTGGCTTAGCTAGGAAAATAAATGTTATTTATTGTTGAAAATAAAATTATTTATTGTTTCATTAGCTGCCAGAGAGTGCCATCCCTTTGCCAGTAGTTGGCTTAAACGTGAGCATGTGACCCAGTTCAAAGCCATGAGTTGAGAGGGGAAATTGGAGAAGGTGGGGGGTACAAGAGGCTTCTGGGGCAATTTTCCTTCTACTTAAAGAGACACGAGGAAAACGCTGTTTTCTTCAGCTGATTGTTGTTGGATATATATGTGATGGACCTTGAATGTGGCAGTCATCTCAGGACCATAGTAGCCTGAGAGATATGCTGACACAGGATGGCAGAGCCAAAAGATGGGAAAAACTGCACTGTTGAGAAAATTCAGCTACAGAATTACGATGAAACTTTTCTTTAGTGTTTAAGCCTTTTTGGGGTGGCTTTTTTAATTGCTTGAAACTGAAAAACATCCTGATTAATAAGTAGAGATATCATGGACTCTTCAGAAAAGCAGCTCTTGGGAGAGCTACATAGTTCCATTGGACATAGTATATGCCTTGCACATAGTTGAAGTCCAGTAAATACTTGTTAGAGGAATGTGGTTGTCTTTGTGTTTATAGTTAAAATCATTAAAAGTAAAACACATTTCTTCCTGTCTCTAACAATACACTATAAAAGCCATTAGATGGGACTAAGCATGATAGGTGTCTTTAGGCACCCAGGCTCAGTGCGAGTGGGATATAAGAGCCCTGAGGTGAATTGTTAGAATGTGAGTAGGGTGAGGTGAGGGTCTCTGTGGGAAGCAAAGGTTGCATGTCCTAATACAGGGACTATTAGTTAGAGCCTGAGGAACATGAAGAAGGCTTCTACCCAGAGGGACATTGGCCCGTTGCAAGGTATCAGACCCTGAGTGGGGTGAGGAAGATATTTACTTCTACTGTTCTGGAAAGTTTACTATAATTTTGTAATCATACGTGCCTCAAGTACACCTCTCTTTCATTTTTAAATGAAAATGTCACAAAGTTAACATTTCTAATGCCCTTTTTTAAAATAAGAAAAAAAAATAAAATAAGAAACTATTATTTTAATATATCACATGAAATTCCTCAAAATCATGTCTATTTGATTAAAGCAATTTCGCCTTCCCAGCAAATCAGCTTATTTTCTATAATGCATAAATTTCATTAATTGTAACCTGCATTGCATGCATCTGCTTAGAAAATATTTTTCATTTTAGTTTTCAGTAGAGTAAAGCTATTTAATTTTTTCACAATTGTACTTTGGCACTTTAAAAAAGTTTCAAAGGAAACATTGTAGAAATTGTCTTTTGAGGAAAAAAGATCAGGCTCACTGATGTCCCAAGTTTCAGCTCACCATTATTATCAACACAACAATACAGTGTGGTTGCAGCCTCTTTGAAAATGTGATTAAGTAGTCAACATTAGCTTCATTTTATTAGTGATAAATATGGCCAACCTTAGCCCACTGTGATCTTCAGGAAGAACTAGAGCTAGGTTGATTTTCCCAAAGCCAAGAGCTATTAATTGTCTATTAAATGTGCTTTATGGAAGTGAGGATTGAAGAAAATGAGGGCCAGAAGAAATAAAGGAAAGTAAAAGAGTACCTGGCTCATAAAATTTTTTTTTTCAGTATTTATACACTATTTTAACAAAGGCTTTCTATAGCTGGAAATATATACCACTTAAAATTTGCTTAGTTTAGTGAGATTGAGGAAGTGCAGCACTTGTTAACTAATTGCCAGTATGTTGCATATCACTGGAGATGCTGAAGAGAATAGGTTAGTATATAAGGAGGTAGCAGCATCTTTGAATTCAGAGGACAAGATGCATTGAATGAGAGGGCATTGGTGATTCTGGTTCTGTGATCATATTAAGTGTGGCCTTTGCCTTTACTTAGGCCACAAATTTGACCCAGGTTATTATTTAGTTCTTGATTCCAGTTTCTTATCACCACGAATTCCAAAATTTATTAAGTATAACACATTTAGATATTCTTTGGTTATTATTTTGCCTTGGTTGGCTGATTATTTGCTTCATGCCCTTATTGCTACATAATAGACCAGAACGTTAACCTCCCCCATGTTGTTGTTGTTTTTTTTTTTTATAAATTCCATTTTACTCATTTTTCCTTTCCTTACCTAGAAACATTTTTTTCATAATTTGCTTTCATATTTTACTCATTCATTCAGTAAAAATTTATAGAATATCTATTAGGTGGTTTCCCCTTAATAAATGAGGATAAGGTATAAATACATATAATAATAATTGAAGAAAGAAGATAAATGCAAGAAGAAAGAATAGGAATTCAGGAAAGGAGAGCTCATACCCAGTCAAGGGAGATCAGAGACTAGGATTTTACATGATTTTTCTTCCTAAAAAACAGGAACCAACTCCTTGATGTAGGAAGGTCAAAGCAAAATATGTTTTTGACTGAAGCATTTCCCTAGGTTGTGGTGCTATAAATAACTAGAAGTAGTTTGAATTCTGAATGGACTCTTTCAGATGCTTGTAGATGGTATAGGAGGAAAGAAAAATGAAAGTACCTGGAGTTCTTATGGTTGATGGTTCCCCCAAGCAGCAGATGCAGAAATTGGTGTACAGTCCAAGGACCAGTTAGAAGAGAGAGATGGCAATGGGCTGAATTCAGTCTAATCTGAATTTAATATCTGTTATATATTTTTTAATTTTTATAACTAGTTTTCCAGTAGGCTTCTTTATAATTTAAAATCCAAAGTCTACATTAATAGCCTGTGAGGTGGTCTCCATGGCAGCTCATAAATTCAATGGAAATGTTTTATTTAAATTTGTTTTATTCTGTAAATGAATGATGAAAAATGAAAGAAAGCTTGAGGAATAACTTTTAGAAGGGAGTTAGGATTTTTTTTAAAGATTTTGTTTATTTGAGAGAGAAAGTGAGAGCACGAGCAAAGGGAGAGGGACAGAGGGAGAAGCAGAATCCCCACTGAGCAGGGAGCCTAATGCCCGCTCATTCCCAAGATCCTGGGGTCATGACCTGAGCAGAAGGTAGACACTTAACTGATTGAGCCACCCAGGTACCCTGGGAGTTAGGGTTTTTACTGCAGACAGCATAATAGCTGGGACCTGGGGTGTGCAATCAGTTTGTATGTGTGAACACCAGTAGTAGTATTTTTATTTCCCAACTGCTTATAGTTACAATTTATTTTTGTTTCTTTGCTCGTGATTATTTGATTGCTTCCTTTTTCAGACTGAAGCAGGGATGGTATCTGTTTTATCCCCAACACCTAGCACTATACTTGGAGATTGGACTGACTTATGAGACAATTCTTAAATGGGCATGTAGGTCTGATATTTTATGTCTCCTATTTCAGTGGTAGATTCATTTTGAAGAATCTAAGAATGTCAAGAGTCATATGGAAGCAGATTTTGCTTTTCTCACACAAGCTTTTTGAAGTGAAGTGTGGGGGAAAAGCTGGATATTTACAACCTGTGGTATACTGTTTAAATTTATTTTGTCTTTCTACATTATAAGCATAACTATTATTGGCATTGGTCTTTATTTTAATCAATATAGAAAGAAGAACCATAACTTTTGAATTAGTTTGCCCAACCAACTCCCTGATAGGAAAACGTCATGGGCCTAGTTCATATAAAATATAATAGTTTAAAAAGTGGAAATATTTTTTACATTTCTTATATTTTACTTATGTGAAATTGTTTTAAACCCTTGACTATACAGCCCAAGAAATAAGTATTTATGAACCCGGAGTTGATTAGTTATTATCTATGTGATGCAGTTGCTCAAAAGGTTGAGAATCAGATCTGAATATATTATAATTGTCACAGGTAGTTAGCTTAATTACTGCTTATTTGCCATTGGATTGTGCATACTGAGTATTCCACTATGTGACTCCTCAAAGTTATGAAAATTGGAAATGATCACTTTATAAAAATTCAGTTCTGTGGTGCAGTCTGTGGAAGCACTTACCTGAAGCTGATAATGACTGGGTACATGTGTTCATATCATATGCATAGATAAAACTATAAGCCACCATTGATTTTCTTTAAGGCCTAGTTTTACTCATTGTTGATCTCTTAGATCTTACAGAAAATATAGCACAAACACATTTTTTAAAAAGATCTATTTATTCTAGAGAGAATGAGCATGCATGCACATGTGAGTGGGGAGAGAGGCAGAGGAAAAGAATTTTCAAGCAGACTTTTGGCTGAATGTGAAGCCCAACTCAGGGCTCATCTCATGACCCATGAGATCATGCATGACCTGTCCTGAAACCAAGAGTCTGACCCTCAACTATTGGAGCTACCCAGGTGCCCCAGCGTGAATGCATTTTGGCTGCTATCTCAATTTACTTTGATAGTTTGAGAGTTTTTTTTTTCTGCAGTATACTTTATAGCTACTATTTTATTCCATAGATTCAAGTTGATGAAATAGAGCGTGTAATATTTCATTTTACCAACACTTACTTAGTAGTCCTGGAATTTGTTCTTTTCACGAGATGTTCAAGGCATTGTTTATCAGGAAAGTTATGTTTCCAGGAAATTAGGGAAGTAATAAATATTTCTTGGCAGTTGTTTCAAAATGTTTACTAACCGGGATACTGTCTGGGGAATGTCTTTTTCAAACTATTTTGCTTCCAGGAATTGCATTCTTATGGCATTGCTGGTGCTTTTTATTGATTTTTTTTTTAAATTTTTACATACAGCCAAATCCCTATTGGGACTGTACTAGTTTCTCAAGAAATATCTAACTGATGACAATGGGGATAAATGTTTTCAGTTAAACTTTTTTGTACTAGAATCTGTAAATAGGGGAAGAGGCTTCCTATCAGGTATATCCATCTTGCCTTTTAATTTTGTCTTTTTAATCTCCTGTTTCCTCCCCAGTTCTATTCAGTTTTGAGGAAAAAATCCAAATCAAAGAATACATTACTAATAGACAACAGGGTAATTAGAAAACTAATCTGATTATATCATCACAGGCTTCCTGTAGTTACTGGTCTTGATTGTCAGAATTCTAAAGCATCACTGATGAGGTATTTCCCAAACTCCCTGCAGATGGAAGAAGAAAAGGATTGTATTGAAAAGTTGATTGTAACAGTTTCTTCTGTCTTAGACTGATAACTGGTGAGGAGATTGATAGATGCATCAATAATATTTTCCCAGAGTTTAGAGAATAAATATTTCCTAAAGTTATCTCCAGGTATAAAATTCAAAGACTAAGGAGAGAATTTCTTGAGGTTTGTGCAAAATGGAAAGTTAAAAGTGAGGCTGGAGAAGAAAATGAGAAGACTTTGTGGAAGTATTTAGTGAAAAACAATAGACACATAACAACGAGTAGCTAACAAGTTTCTGAGGTGGGTTAGATAATCTAAAAATTAATAATACATGATTCTGATTTTTAACAAATTGGAGGAGAAATTCAAATGACGGAATGGTTCTCTCTCATAAGATTTTACCTTTCTATTAAACAGTTTTTTGTATTCATGCAGTTCTAGTTAGACTTATATTAATGGGAGAGGTGCTCTTGTTGTAGTTGAGTTGATGGGTTGTCAAAGTTAATGGGGATTGAGTGTAATTAAAAGCTTCCTGCAATAAGTTGCCAGTTTTTTCCTCTGTCCTTTATTTCCATTAATAAAGCCAGGGGTGTTTTAATTGTGGAAGACTATTAATAATTGGATTCCTTATGATGTTCAGTGTGTTAGCAAGGATCCTTAGCTAGGCCTAACTTATATTAAGAATTAGGTCACATTCTAATTTATAATTTCATATTTTTTTCTTTACTTCAGTACCTCTGCTTCACCTCAAGTAAAACCTTAAGGCTTTGAGTTGTTTAAGTACTCAACTTTTTCACCACTTTTGTTCTTTATTTAGTCTCTTGTTTATGGAACCAAATAAAGTTAAGTGGCCAGCCTATAGTCTTAGAGGTAGATCAAGGAATTAGAATAAGGAGTCATAAGCATCTGATCTTCTCTTCATATTTATTAACTGACCATACTCCCCAGAATTTAACTTATATGTTAATTGTTCAATATTAGACACAAGCGTTATTTACTTATTTATTTATTTATTTATTTATTTATTTATTTATTTATTTATTTAATTTATGACAGACACACACAGAGAGAGGCAGACACAGGCAGAGGGAGAAGCAAGCTCCATGAAGGGAGCCCGATGTGGGACTCAATCCCTGGTCTCCAGGATAACACCCCAGGCCGAAGGCAGCACTAAACCGCTGGGCCACCCGGGCTGCCCCACAAGCTTTATTTTAAAGTCACACACAGGGGCAGCCCCCGTGGCTTAGCGGTTTAGCGCCACCTGCAGCCCAGGGCCTGATCCTGGAGACCCTGGGATCTAGTCCTACGTGGGGCTCTCTGCATGGTGCCTGCTTCTCCCTCTGCCTGTGTCTCTGCCTCTGTCTCTGTGTGTGTCTCTATGAATAAATAAATAAAATCTTTAAAAATAAAAAATAAAAAAAAATAAAGTCACACACAGCAAGGGTCCCTGGCTGGCTCAGTTGATAAAACATGTGACTCTTGATCACAGGGCTGTGGGTTCAAGCCCCACTTTGGGCATAGAACCTATGTAAAAATACATACATACATATGTATGTACATAAATACACAAATAAATAAAGTTACACACAGCAGTCCTCTATAGTACTCGTCATGTCTTTCTACCAGAAGTGTCTCTAACAGCAGAGGGTAGTGAATAAAAAACCTCTGGGGCAGCCCCCGTGGCTCAGCGGTTTAGTGCTGTCTTCAGCCCAGGGCCTAATCCTGGAGACCCAGGATCGAGTCCCACATCAGGCTGCCTGCATGGGGCCTGCTTCTCCCTCTGCCTGTGTCTCTGTCTCTCTCTCTCTCTCTCTGTCTGTCTCTCATGAATAAATAAATAAAATCTTTAAAATGAATGAATGAATGAATGAATGAATGAATGAATGAAAACCTCTGGCAGTCTGGGTATACAGAGTTTAAAGGAGTCTATTATAAGCCTGAGATTTATTTGAATTATTATAGTCTACTTCAAATTTCAAATTAAATATCTGTATCTCTGTTGCCATAAAAATATTACTTTCCATCGGGGTATCTGGGTGGCTCAATCAGTTAAGTGTTGGACTCTTGAGTTTTGGCTCAGGTCATGATCTCAGGTTGTAAGATTAAGCACTACCCCCAACCCAGTGGGCACTGCTCTGGGTGTGGAGCCTGTTTAAGATTCTCTTTCTCCCTTTCCCTCAGCCCTCCCCACTTCCTCTCTCTTAAAAAAAAAAAAAGAAAAGAAAGAAAAGAAAATATTACATCCAATCAAGTAAAACTGATGCTCTGGGAGTATGATTTATACTCAACCTTTGATTTCAGTAATTCCTACCACACTGAGGCATGACCCTGGGGTACTTGTATCCCAGTTTAAAAAGCATGGCTCTAGAGAAAAAGAACATTGAATAGGAAAAGTTGTGAACTGGAGTTGAATTCACATAGTTGTAGCAGGGGTTTAGAAGCCACTGTTCAAAAGAGCATGTCATTTACTCAAGTAGCCACTTGCCAATAGAGGCTTTTACTGGTTGATCTTCCAAATTATTAATTCTGTCTCTTTTAAAACATTGGTTTGATGGACATGTGTAATCTTCTACCTAATATATCAGAAGACATCTAATTAAGAAAAGAAAAAGAATAGGAATCTGTACATTTCTTCCATGTCCTTAATCCACATTTTAAAAGTTTTTTTCTGATTATAATACATGATCATTGTAGAAAGTTTAGAAAATATAAGTGATCATAAAGAAGAAAGTTATCACTTAGAACCCACATCCCATAAGAAACCTGCCCTTTTTTTTTCAGTAATCCTCACTTTCTGATCATGTTCTTCTTTTAAATAGACAATATAAACTAATGGCTTAATACAATTCTATTCTTTAGCAGTTTCTTTATTTACTCAACTCTTGTCTTTGTACATTAAGGTGACTTGTTTGCTGTTATGAATAGTCTGTATTTGGTATCCTTGTATACAGATCTTTGAAGATTTTTCTGTTTTGTTTTTGCTAGACATGAAACTATAAGGTCAAAAATGGAACCAATTTTAAAGCTCTTGATAGAGATTGCCAAAAAGCAGAGGATGATGATTAGGTGACTGATTCCTAACTGTTATTGAGAACATTGCACCATTCATCTTTGCTTATATCAGAATTCTGTTATGGAAGTCTCTAAAATGATTGACCATGTGAAAATTTGCAATAGGTATGGCTATGAATATTCTTGTGCTAGGGATTTTTACTACATTTTTCTATTTAAATTATATATAGTAAATAATATTTGAAGACTGAATCTACAACATGGAAAATGGGACACCTTGGTTGAAGGATCTGTTCTCCATACTTGAGTAGAAGTAGGCAAGCAAAAGGGAAATGAAATGTATTTTAGGCAGAGGGAACAGTATAGCAAAATCTAAGATACTCAGTAGCCTGGCTTATTAAAGATACTACCAGAATCTTAGTATAGCAAATTTTACCTGCAGTTGAAATACCTAATATCTGAACCCACATGTTGTTGTTTTTAAGAAACTAAATGTTGCCAAGAAAATACTTGTGATACTAGCATTGATCAAGAGTGGAAGAAAACTACTCCCAGCTAATGGCAGAAAGGCAACCTACTATTGCCCTTGTACCTTTAATGACAGACATTTTGCAAGAGATCAAAACAGAAAAAGTGTTTATGTACTTTGTAAAATCTAGCTTTAGCATCTAAAAAGTTTGATGGCATTCTCAACCCTTTATTTGGACGTTAATATTCATGCTATGTTAGTGAGACCCTATGACTCCCACCAGCACCCCCATATGAACTCCTCAGCCTACTGAATCAAATGTACATGTAGGAACCTCTATCTGGTGACCTCACCTCACTCTGACTTTAAAGGGATGAGTCCTTAAGACCAAGCACATCTTCCATTGACCAAAAGGAGAACCTAGATTGAAATCATGGTCCAGCTAGTATACACATTGTTAGGCATTGGCATGAGTAGTGTTTAGGATGTGCCTGAGATGGGTGGGGAAGCCTGAGGTAAGGTAGCCAGTAATGAGTGCTGCTCTTGGCATTCCAGGTATGTTTATAAGCACATGTGCCTGTCAGCTAAGCCAGGTTCCTAATGTATAACTTTTCCACTGGTCTATTTTGCAACTAAGAAGCATTTTATACCACAGAAAGCTATTCTGTGAAAGATTTATATGCTATTTAAAGGCTCTGTCCAAGGTTGAAAGCACTGAAAAAGGTCTTTAAAGAACACATGACGTTTTCTCTCAGTATTTTCTGTGGATGCAGTGTCTCTAGTTTAACTACAGAATAAGCTTTGACTTGTCTGCCCTCTAGTGGAGATCTGTGGTTATATTGCACAATGTCCTCCGGCTTTAGGAAGAGTACCTCATTTTTCCTAATTGGCTTTCTAAATTTTAGCTTCTGTTTCCTTAGAGAATGTTCATTACCACCAAAGCAACGTATTTATAATTTTGTTTAATTTTCTAAAATGCTGATAAATACCTTCCCTAGCTTTCCCCTTGGGATCAGGCCTAGATCCCTGCCTTTTGCAACTTTGTAACTCATCTCAGGGCAAGTGCTATGTTTCATTCAACTCAGCAGATCCACTCACCACCACTCCAACAGTGCCAAATGTATTCCCTATTTTCCTTCTTTTTGCTCATGTCTCAAATGCCCTGTCAGTCGCTGTGCCTCTTCAAATTTTACTCTTCTGTCAAGATTGGACTCATAGCTCACTGTTCCTGTGAATACCGTAACCCATTGTGAGATCTCTCTTCTGAATTGGTGAGATCTCTCTTCTGAATTGAGTTCAGTGAACTATACTTCCTGTGCCATGCAATTACACTGTACTTGTTTGTATCTACCGTTCAAATATAATGACCAGATAAACTCCTTGACTATGATACTGTCTCAAAACTTCTTTTTGTCCCCTGTGGACTCTAGGAGCTTTTAATGAATATGTTGATTATTTATTTGACAAAGATATCCCATATCCTGATTCCGTCTTTTCCCCTGTTGATGGCTGAATAGCTAATTATCTAGATTTAAATATGAATACAAACAAAATAGCAATGCATTTCCCCCTAATCAAACTAGTCTTAGCAGCACACTAGGTCTTTTTTTTTTTTTTAAGATTTATTTATTTATTCATGAGAGACACAGAGCGAGGCAGAGACAAAGGCAGAGGGAGAAGCAGGCTCCTCACAGGGAGCCCTATCCAGGACTCAATCCCAGATCCTGGGATCACGCCCTGAGCCATCCAGCAGTACACTATGTCTTAAATATTCTCGTTTCTTTTTTAAAGATTTTTTTTTAAATATTTATTTATTTATTTATGATAGTCACAGAGAGAGAGAGAGAGGCAGAGACACAGGCAGAGGGAGAAGCAGGCTCCATGCATCGGGAGCCCGATGTGGGATTCGATCCTGGGTCTCCAGGATCGCGCCCCGGGCCAAAGGCAGGCGCCAAACCGCTGCGCCACCCAGGGATCCCTATTCTCGTTTCTTTTTGATCATATATTTATCAACTACTTGGTTTGAAAATGACTTTGGAAAATTTGAAACAATTATGCTGCTTAGTAGTATTTGGTAGGTAATCAGTGTTCCTTTATTACTCTTCTACATGTGTTCTTTGCCCAGCTTGTTTCCTTGATTGCTTTATGAAGTATAGTTGGGATATTATATTACTTTCAGGTATATAACATAGTGATTCTGCAATTATATATATTATGAAATGCTCACCAGATAACTGTACTTACCATCTGGCACCCTACAAAGTTATTAAAATATTATTGACTATATTCCCTATGCAGTACTTTTCGTCCCATAACTTATTTTATAACTAGAAGTTTGTACTTCTTAATCTCCCTCATCTATTTCACCTATACCCCACCCCTCCTTCCCTCTGGCAACCTCTAGTTTTTCTCTCTATATATAAATTTTTATTATTATTATTATTTATTTATGATAGTCACAGAGAGAGAGAGAGAGGCAGAGACATAGGCAGAGGGAGAAGCAGGCTCCATGCACCGGGAGGCCGACATGGGATTCGATCCCGGGTCTCCAGGATCGCGCCCTGGGCCAAAGGCAGGTGCTAAACTGCTGCGCCACCCAGGGATCCCTTCTCTCTATATATTAATGTATTTCTCTTTTTGTTTTCTTTTGTTGTTGTTGTTGTTTTTGCTTATTTATTTTCTAGGTTCCTCATATAAGTGAAATCATACAGTATTTATTTTTCTCCATCTGACTTATTTTATTTAGCAAAATACCCTCTAGGTCCATCCATGTTGCTGCAAATGTCAAGATTTCCTTTTTTTACAGTTGAGTAGTACTCCATCTTACATCTGTATCATATTTTATCTGCTTGTCAGTTGATGGACACTTAGGTTGCTTACATATCTTGGCCACTATAAATAACATTGCAATAAACATAGAGCTGCATTTATCTTTTCAAATAAGCATTTTTGTTTTCTTTGGATAAGTGCCCCGAAGTGGGATTACTGGATCATATAGTACTTCTATTTGTAGTATTTTGAGGAACCTTGATACTGGTTTTCAGAGTAGTTACATCAATTGACATTCCTACCAACAGTGCACAAGGAAGGTTCCCTTTTCTACACATCCTTACTAACATTTATTTCTTATCTTTTTGATACTAGCCATTCTGACTAGTATGAGGTTATGATCTCATTGAGGTTTTGATTTGCATTTCTGGGATGATCAGTGATTGATGATCAGTGATGTTGAGAATTTTATCATGTATCTGTTGACTACCTTTAAGTCTTTTTTGGCAAAATGTCTATTCAGGTCCTTTGCCCAGTTTTTAATGGTATTATTTTAGGGTGTTGAGTTCTCTGAGTTATATATATATATTCTGGATATTAACTCCTTATTGGTTATATCATTTGCAAATATCTTCTTCCATTCAGAAGGTTGCCTTTTCATTTTCTTGATGATTTCCTTTACTGTGCAAAAGCTTTTTGTTTTATGTAGTCCCAAATGTTTGTTTTTGCTTGTTTCTTTTGCCTTTGGTGACATATCCAGAAAAATATTTCTGAAATTGATGTCCAAGAGACTATTACTGCCTATTTTCTTTAAGAGTTTTATGGTTTCAGGCTTATATTTAATAAGTCTTTAATCCATTTTGAATTTATTTTTGTGTATGGTACAGAAAGGCCTGGTTTCATTCTTCTGCATGTAGTCCTTCAGTTTTCCCAACACCAGTTATTGAAGAAGCTATCTTTTCCCCATTGTATATTGTTGCCTCCTTTGTTGTAGGAGCACATTAACCATATAAGAGTGGGTTTATTTCAGGGCTCTCAATTCTATTCCGGTGGTCTATGTATCTGTTTTTGTGCCAGTAGTATACTGCTTTGATTACAACAGCTTTGTAGTATAGTTTAAAATCTGGGACTGTGATATCTCCAGCTTTGTTCTTCTTTCTCAAGATATCTTTGGCTTTTCAGAGTCTTTTGTGGATTTATTTCTGAATAATGTTTCAAGTTGTACCTTTGGTTAATTGTATCCTAATTCTTTATATCCACAAACAATTCAAATGTTTAATATGAAGAAAAACTTCAATAAGCAGATTTTATTTAGCTCCTTCAGATGTTATCAGTGCCTTTTTTATTTTTAAATTCCTTGGGGAGGCATGGTAATAATCATGTGTTGCAAAGGACTGGTACTAAAACCAAAAGTCAGGGATGCATGGGTGGCTCAGTGGTTGAACATCTGCCTTCAGCTCAGGGTGTGATCCCCGTCCAGGGATCGAGTCCCACATTGGGCTCCCTGTAAGGAGCCTGCTTCTCCCTCTATATCTCTGCCTCTCTCAGTCTTTCATGAATAAATAAATAAAATCTTTTAAAAAAATAAAATAAAAACTTTATTGGAGTGTGGCTAGCAGAATACACACAGCAAAACAGAACAGATGATATAGGTGAAAGAGGCATACAGGCATTATCTCTAGGGTGAAGCTAAGACAGAGCTAAGAATTTTAAATCTAAGTTTAGAGAACAGAAAAGATTTGCTGTAGGTAGAAATGATACTCAGAATATTTAGCAACTGGTCTGGCATTGCTATAAAACCACTTAGAATAAGCAGGAGCAAGACCTGGAAATCCTCTGCTGTCCAGGCATCATCCTGATTGTTGTCGGATCTTGAAACATTCTGAGGCAGTAGACAGCTACTATTTGCCCTCTAGTATAGAAGTATTTCAATGTTTAAACAATTAGTACAGTTATACCACTATGTCCTGGCTAAACATAAGACTGTATGTCCATATTGAGGGCTTAGGCTACAAAGAAGGAAATGGACCAATGGCGAAGTCGTCGGACAATGAGATGTGGAATTTCACTTGAGTAGAAGGGAACAGAATCTGGATAGGGAGTAACTCAAAGATAAGGCCTTAGGATCAGGCCCCTATCAGTGTCCCCACAGTATTCTTTTAATATAAGAGAGGTAGCTTGTTCTGGCAGAAGGTTTGACCTTAACAGACAGAATCTTGACTCTACTGCTTACTCTTAGGTTAAATCTTCACACTTTCATGAGTTAGTTTCTTCAGCAGAAAAGTAAATCTCTAATCATACCTGCATAGCATTCATCCCAGGGTGGCTTAAATGAATTATAGTCATGAAAAGACTTTTTTAGAGATTTTATTTATTATTTAAGAGAAAGAGCATGAGTGGGAGTAGGGGAGAGGGAGAAACAGGCTCTGCACTGAGCAGGGAGCCCAACGTGGGGCTCGATCCCAGGACCATGGGATCATGAACTGAGCCAAAGGCAGATGCTTAACCAACTGAGCCGCCTAGGTGCCCCATGAGAAGACTTTAAATTATGGAGAAGGAAAACATGGCACAGAGCCATAGTCTTACTACCTTATGATGGATGCTACTTGCTTTCTTTCCCATTTTAAGCACTCATCTTTGATTGACAGACCAAGGATATGACCAGTAATTTAATGGAGATGACGCATATGATATATTGGAATTAGCTGAAGGTTTATTCCTACTTCTGCCACTTACTAGGTTGTGATACCTAGTTGTGATACCAAGGTTATGATACTTTGTACAGTATTTATTAATTCATCTAATGTCTACTGAGCATATGACTATCACTATTCAAACATATTCCTGCCCTTACAGACCTTATAGTCTAGAAAGGGGGACAATAGATCCTTTTGGAGAGTTAAGTTACCATTATCACTGATCTCCCTGGTACCTAGCACAGTTACCTTGAGGAAGTAGTAGCTATGTGTATCCTGGGCTTTTTGATGTTTTTCCAAATGTTAAAGAGAAAGGTTTCAATCTTTAACTGCTTATTAGTTATCTATGAAGCTTTTTAAATTTACAGATTCTTGTGCCACATACCTCATGGTATAGAGGTAAATGTTTAAAAACCTGTTCTCTGGGCTGGGGCTGATTTGTATGTAGCATTTGCTGATTTCCCCAGTAAATACCCACTATGGCCAATTTCAAGCTACCAATGTAAGTGTCACAACATTCCTAAAAATCTAACAATTTGGTCTCATGAGCCTACTAACCAGCCCCAACACACCATTGGCCCCACCTCAAAGCTAAGGAATAAAAATTGGTAAGCATGAGGACTAAAGATTATTGTTATTAAAAAGTTGTAAAGGGAGCCAGAGTTAAGAACCTTGTAAAGTTTTCATATTGCCTGCTTGTCAGTTATAACAAGTTCAGAACACAGTAAGTCTTGTTGCTTTTTAAAACCAAGTAGCCTCAAAGAGTTGGATCTCTGATGATAGAAAAGACAATATAGCAATTCTGAAATTTTCACAAATGGGTGAGTTAAGTAGCACATCTTAATAACATTTTTAAAGATTATAGAAAAAAGACACCCAGCAACAGCTCCCAGTGGTAACCCAGAAACAGAACTGGGTGGTGTCACAAGTTTGGAGGGAGACAGACAGCTTATCAGATGATTTTTAAAAATGTTATGAACTTCAGGCTTTTGAAACCATCTTTCAAAGCTGGGAAGGGATGTAGCAGAGGGGAGTGGGGCCTTCCATGTTGATGAAACAGTGTGGACAAAGGAAGCTAATAGATACCTTTGAAGTATAATGAATGAGTCCACTTGGATTGAAGCATATAGAAAGTATAAAGAATCTTAAACAGTAAGGTTCGGGAAGGTACATGCTTAACAACACCTGTCTAGTGCAGTGTATTTCAAGGCTAGCAGCATCTCCCTCTCCCCAGCCTACTCATCAGCAAATATCACCTGGGTGCTTACATTTTTCCAGACATCTTTTATTTAGAAACCTACTTTTATGCCTAGGTAGTAATAGATTCATAAGAATGCTTTAATCTTTCAGTTCATACTTAATGGTTCCTGAAAATAGCCTAAAATTAAATTCTATTTAAAATCTCATACCATATTGTTTATAGGTTGAATTTTTCTTAGGAGCATCAAGAACTAATTATTTAATAATAGGACTCTGGAATATAAAAAAAAACCAACAAACATATATTTAGTCATTCAATTAATTAGATCTCTTCCTTACACATTAGAAATTATTCCATTCACTAAGAAGAAACTAAGAGCTATCTCTGTACTTTCCTCCTGGTATTTTCTAATGTTCTGAGCAGGTTGACTATTTTGGCTTTTTTTTTTTTTTTCCTAACAAGGTGTGAAGTTACTTGACAGAGTAGTTGGTTATATCTGTCATATGCACTTGTTAGAATAGAATAGTAAGAATTTTACCTTTAGTTACCATTTAAATACCACCATTCAAGATAACTGTATGAATTATTCTTATTGAGTAAGCAGTGTTTTATCTTTGCTTTTGTGGCAATGGATTCTACTGAAATAAATATAATTGAGCATTTTCTTCATTCCTTTTGAATCCATTGTACTCTAAGGCCTACAGTACCTTGATATATACTAAGTTGTTTTTTTCTTTAAGTCTCTTTTTCCAAGTAATAGCAATGGAAAGCAAATCATTCATTGCCCTGAATATTGTAATATTAATCTAAGAAAGAAAGAAAAAAGTTGAGGATCTTGCATTAGAAGCACTACTCTGACCTGATCTTTTGTGTGTGCCAAAGAAATTTTCCCTCCTTTGGCACTATTTTAAAGTGTAGAAGTCATAAAAGAAAGTTGACAATTATTTTATTATAAGCCATGAAAAAAGAAATGCTTTCTTTTGTGGCTCCCTCCCTACTCCCTATCTTTGGATATAGGTATCAAAGTCAGATTCTTAGTTTAGAGGAAGCTGGTTATAGCAGAAAGATAGACCTGAGTTCAAATCCTAACTATACCATTTATTGGCATTGTGTCATTGAACAAGTCTAATTATGGTGCTTAGTAAATAACATATAAAGTACTTGGGGGATCCCTGGGTGGCGCAGCGGTTTGGCACCTGCCTTTGGCCCAGGGTGCGATCCTGGAGACCTGGGATCAAATCCCACGTCGGGCTCCCGGTGCATGGAGCCTGCTTCTCCCTCTGCCTGTGTCTCTGCCTCTCTCTCTCTCTCCCTCTGTGACTATCATAAATAAATAAAAATTAAAAAAAAAATAAAGTACTTGGCTCATAATGATGCTCAATAAATGTTAGTTTGTTCACCTCTGTAGATATAAATGATTTTGTTGTGTATGCCCTCCTAAGGAAGCATCAAGGATGTTTTTGCTTTTTACTTCTCCATATACTTTCATCACAATTCTCACAGGTAAAAAAAAAAAAAAAAAAAAAATCTAGGGTGCCTCGTTGGTTAAGTGTCAGACTCTCGATTTTTGGCTCACGTCATGATCTCAGGGTTGTGGGATTGAGCATCAAGAACTAAGGCTCTGTGCTCATCAGAGAATCTGCTTGAGATTCTCTCTATCCCTTTCCCCGTGCCCCTTCCCCCTACTCATGCACACACTCTCTCTCAAATAAATAAATCTTTTTAAAAAAAGAAAAAAATCCATCAAAGAACTGAAAATCATTTGAATTATCCTCCTTTTGGTCTGCTCCTTTTAGGTATGAGGCAAAAAGCATGAAGTTAGTAATAAGCCATAAACATAAATGGTTGTTCATACTTATTAGTAACCAAGGCAAAGCAAATTGAGACCATAGTTAGATATAATACTAGATTGGCAAAAAATAAAAACATGACGGTTCCAAGTGTAGCTAGGATTTAACATTAACCAAAACACTCTTTCCTGGTGGGAGTGTAAGTCAGCACAACTACTTTGGAAAATAAATTGGCACTATCTTGTAAATGTTAACCTTTGTTTACCCTGTGACCCTGCAATCCCATTGCTTAGTATATATCCTGTGTTGACACTCATGCATATAGACCAAAAGACATGTACAAGAATATTTATAGTGGCATGGTTGATGTCACCAAAAATGGGGAACAATCTATACAAGTAGAATGGATAAACTTTGTTATTTATATTCATATAATGCAGTCTTTTACCTTGGTAAAAATGAAATATAGCTATATGTAGTAAGTGGGTTAATCTTGTTAGCTTTTAATACTTAGTATTAAAAAAGCATATTGGCAAGACCACACATATATATAATACAATTTTTAAAGCTCTTAAACAATCAAAACTAAATGATATATTTTTAAGAATAAGCCATAATTAAAAAAAAAGACAATGGAATAGAAAATAATGAAAAGAGGTAGAACCAATAAATTAAATGAAATTCTAAAAAATATTCAAATAATACAAAAGAAGACAGAAGAGGAGGAATGAAAATGTAGGTGACAAATAGAAAATAAATAGTAACATTGTAGATCCAAATCTAATTGTATCAAATTACATTAAATGTTAATGAACTAAACACTATAATTAAAAGGCAAAGATTGTCACAAGAGATAAAGCAAAATACAACTATATTTTTAAAAAGATTTATTTATTTCAGAGAAAGAGAATGGGGAAGGGTACGGGGGAAGAGGGAGAGAGATTCTCAAGCAGACTCCATGTTAGATGCAGAGTTGGACTTGGAGTTCAGTCCCACAACCCTGAGACCATGACCTGAGCTGAAACCAAGAGTCAGACACCCAACCGACTATGCCACCCAGACACCCCAAAATGCAGTTATGGTTTGTTTATAAGAGACATTCTTTAGGGATACCTGGGTGGCTCAGCCGTTGAGCATCTGCCTTCAACTCAGGACATGATCCTGGGTCCAGGGCTCGAGTCCCACATTGGGCTCCCTGTGGGGAGCCTGTTTCTCCCTCTGCCTCTGCCTCTGTCTCTGCCTCTGTGTGTATGTGTTTCTCATGAATAAATAAAAATCTAAAAAGAGAGACATTCTTTAATATATAAAGAAATTGAAAAATAAGTCTTGCAAACCATGAGCATAAATAAGTGTAACAGCTATATTAATATCAGATAAAGTAGATTTCAAGGCAGAAAGTCTTACTAGAAGATAAAGCAAAATCTTGAAAAAGAATCAAGTTAGAGGATTTATATTTCCTTCAAAACTTACTATAAAATCCAGTAGTCAAGATAGTGTGGGCCTGGCATAAAAACTGACAAATAGATCAATGGAACAGAATTAAGAACCCAAAAGTAGACCTCACATATACAATCATTTGATTTTTTACAAGGGGCCAAGTAATCCAATGGGGAAAGGAAAGTCTTCAACAAATGATACTTAAAACTAGGTATCCATGTGAAAAAAAAGGAACCTCATCCCTAACCCCTGCCTGACACCATATACAAATATTTTTTCAGGATGGGTCATAGATAGACCTTATATATGATCAAGTATTTTTGTAACTAAAGAGTAAGCAAAAGTTTCTGAGGACATGGAAAACAATAACCATAGGAGAAGAAAAATGCTAAATGTAATTGCAGCTTTCATACATTGTTGATAAGTGTAAAGTGTTACAAGCACTTTGGAAAAAGGCCTGGTAATTTCCTACAAAATTATGCGTGCATCTGTCCCATTACCCAAGAGAAACAAAAACATATTTCCACCAAAACAACACAAAAAGGGCATCTGGGTAGCTTAGTCAGTTAAGCCTCTGACTCTTGGCTTTGGCTCAGGTCATGATCAAGCAGACTGTATGCTGAGCACAAAGCCCAACAGGGGCTGGATCTCAGGACCTTGATATCATGACCTGAGCCAAAACCAAGAGTCAGATGCCCAACTAACTGAGCCACCCAGGAGCCCCAGTACTAGTCTAGCTCTTAAGTAGAAAGGTATTTACAGGTATTCATTGTATTACTGTGCCTCATAACTTATATTTATCTTAAATATACCCTTTATATAGTTTTTATACAATTAAAAGATATGAGAATACATCAGAAGTTGAGCTCATTAATTGTAGTAATCGTAAGGAAGCACTATTTGTTAAATAAGATTCCAGGAAATCATTTCTATATATAATAGTTCCCTTGGGCCTCAAAATCTAACATTTACATTTGCTTATCTGAATCTTTTCATTTTCTTTCTTGCAAACTTTCCAGATTCTATTGACTCTAGGGACAATCAGTTATTTTCCTTTTAACACTCTTCAGTCCTTAAAGGGTGAATACTTCTGAACCTAAAACCTACCTTTAGGCAATAGTTTAGCACACTATGACATTTAACTTTTGTTCTCTCTGTAGGTAGATTCTTTGCTATATTCTTTCCTTTGTGGGAAATAATAGGCATGCCTGAAATCAATAATGAAAATAGGGCACCTGGGTGGCTCAGTGGTTGAGCATCTGCCTTTGGCTCAGTTTGTGATCCTGGGGTCCTGGATCAAGTCCTACATCAGGCACCCCCCAGGGAGCCTGCTTCTCCCTCTGCCTATGTCTCTGCCTCTCTCTGTGTGTCTCTCATGAATAAATAAATAAAATCTTTTTTAAAATAATAAAAATAAAATGGGAATAAATGTTGTAGAATTTTAAGTAATAGTAGCTGACCAGGGATGGAGACAGAATGATACAGAGATGAATGGGGATAGTTCCATAAACATGAAAATGTAGGTGGCTCTCAGTGGCAGACAGTATACATACTGTTTGAAATTATTTTTGTCCTCCAGTTTTTATGTTTGCCAAATAGAGAAAAAGTGACCAAAAAGCAAATATAAAATGTCAGGGAGCAAACTCAAAGAAAAACTTAGCACTTTAGTATTATTAATTCTGACATCTTTTCTTACTTTTTCTTTATGTCAGCATTCTTATGTACATAAAAATCTGTGTAATAACTTAAAAGTTCTAACCTAGGCCAGGGAGGAGTAAATGATATGCTTTTTTAATGCATGGGGAGGCAGTATTTTGTCATTTTTAATTCTAGCTTCACCACATGAGTTTCCTTGGGAAACTTATGTATTTCCTCTTTGTGAATTTCAGTTTCTTCATCTGTAAAATCCATATTTCACTGGATCTAATTGCCATAACACCCTCAATTATTTTATGTACCACTAAGAAAAAATAGATATTGCAATTAAACTATGATTCAGTGCCTTTTTTTTTATTGACTGAAGATATTTATCCTAAGCTGTTTGTATGTATTAGAATCAGTGAGAAATTAAAAAAAAAAGAATCAGTGAGAAATATAGTACCATCAGCCTTCTGAATTCTAAAAAGATTTTATTTATTTATTTATTTATTTATTTATTTGTTTGTTTGTTTGTTTGAAAGAGTGTGTGTGCTAGCAAACAGGGCAGCAGGGACAAGGAGAGGGAGAGAGAATCCCAAGCAGATTCCGCACTGAGTGTGCAGCCCAATACAGTGCTCCATCCCACAACCCCGAGATCATCACCTGAGTAGAAGCCAAGAGTCAGGGATAAAATAAAAATCTTAAAAAGAAAGAAAGAAAGAAAGAAAGAAAGAAAGAAAGAAAGAAAGAAAGAAAGAAAGAAAGAAAGAAAGAGAGAGAGAGAGAGAGAGAGAGAGAGAGAGAGAGAGAGAGAAAGAAAGAAAGAAAGGAAAGAAAGAAAGAAAGAAAGAAAGAAAGAAAGAAAGAAAGAAAGAAAAACTATTCAAAAAAAAAAAAAAACCACACACACACACAAAAGAGAAAGAAACCAAGACTTAGCCAACTGAACCACCCAGGCACCCCTCAGCCTTCTGAATTTATAAGTAGGACACTGTACTTAAAGCATTGAGCAAGGAGCCTGGCACATTATAAACACTCAATAAGTAGTAGCCATTGTGTTGAGGTTAACTGTTCATGATTAGATCATGAGCACTTTGTGAAGTGCTAAATACTGTTCATGATTTGATCATGAGCACTTTGTGAAGTGCTGCTCATTGTTTAGGTTCTTTGGGGATCAAAATTTTTAATAGATCATCTGAATGAGATTTGTTGGCGGTAATCAGAATGCCCACTCATTTTGAATTTGAAGTAGCGTAAAGTGGCATAACATCTTTAGTTGTTTTTAGAGGTAATGCTTTAACTGTTAGCATTTTGTTATCAGTGAAATTTGTTTGTAGACTATTGTTGAAATTTCTTCCAAAAATAAATTCTACTGATACATATCAACCTTCTGTGTTGAAGTTGCTATTTATGGAGAGAATTTGTTCAAGTGCACAAGATGAATGAGATAGTCCTACATGTAAAGCTTAGTAAAATTGCATTGTTGGTATTATGGTATGAGACCTCAGGTTTTAAATTATTTTTTTATCATTTTCTTGTCTATGCAGGAGGCAGACAGTGGGGAGGAGGAATGCCGGTCACAGCCCCGGAGGTATGTTTGTGTATTACATTCTGTAGCATTTCTGTAGTTAATGTTTTTTCTCTAATTCTTTCCTAGTCTTGTTAGATTAGCTTATTCTGGTTTTCCAAGATCCTTAATTGGTCTCTCTAAATGGGATTGCTTTAAGAATCCAGTTATTGACTCAAAGATTTGAAATGGTAGATTGCATTATGTTGTACACATGAAACTAATATAATGTTGTATGTCAATTATACGTATCCACATACATACATAAAATGGTAGATTGCTTTAAGAAAGTGCAGATATGCCAGTATTGGCCCAAATTTTACCCAAGTCTGGAGACTCTTGAGTAAGAAAAAGGTTTTTTTTAAAAATAATTAATTAAATAAAAAGTAATTTTTCATTACCTTTTAGGAAAATTTCAGCCTTCAGTTTTGTACTTAGGTTTATTATTCATTTTGATAGATATTTAAATTCTTACAGATTGGTCAATATTTCACTTCCTAAATACAAAGGATATACTGAGTTACTTACCCAGTCCTTCAAATAAAATGAATACTCAAAGAGTAGTAGGAATGTTGTTAAAAGGGTACCAATACCTGCTGCCAGTAAAACAAAAAGATTATGAGAGATATTTAGGAAGTATATAATAATATTTTTGTTATCTTCTTAAGTTTTGTTTTTTTAAGTGGTTTTATAAATCAGCTTTATTCCCTAAGAACAGTCCTGGTAAGTTCAAGATGGTCATTTAAATACTACCAAACTTGTATCCTTTGAACTCAATCACATGAGCCATTCTGAATAATACAGAGGCAGTATACACTAAGCATGCTCAATGTGGGGAACCTGGTTAAAGGGAATGCTCCCTTAATGATGAATTGATTATCAAGTCCTTGTTGCTGTATACCATCCTTGTAAACTACAAGTTTATATAAAAATAGTTCCTTTTCATCAGTAACTGAGACTTATTGACAGTATTTTTCCTGTCTTGGTTAGCATGAAAAATTAGGCTTGGGGGCACCTGGGTGGCTCAGTGGTAGAATGTCTGCCTTTGGCTCATGTCATGATCCCCTGGGTCCTGGGATTGAGTCCCACATCAGGCTCCCTATAGGGAGCCTGCTTCTGCCTCTGCCTATGTCTCTGCCTCTCTCTCTCTCTCTCTCTCTCTCTCTCTGTCTCTCATAAATAAATAAATTAAATATTTTTTTAAAAATTAGGCTTGAAGCTTAATTTCTCACTATCTCCTGGGGATGATCTGACAGTGAAGTGTCATTCTTTTGCATAGGGCTAAGAGATAGAAACCAGAAAAAATTTTAGCTGAATGATTACCAGAGGTATCACAACCTTATTCCCATTAGAGTGAAAAAAGGATTCCAAAAGATTCTAAATTTTCTAGTAGGCCAAATGTAAAGATCTTTGGGTTAATTTCAAGATTTATGTGTTGGCTTGGCATCTGTTGGGTTAATTGTTGTTCCAAAAATTACATAACAATGAGGCAATGCAAGTTTACTCTCATTCACAATCCTGAATTGTTAAACCATAAAGACCAGTTTTTAAAGTTGTCAACAATAAATCATTAATATGACGAGCAGAGGAGATTTGTAAACTTCTTCTATTTACAAGAAAAGGATTATTTATTCAAAGAAGAAATGAAGAAAAACCTGGAAGCACCCACATTTTTAAAAATCAAAATTTACAGGGCTGCCTGGGTGGCTTAGCGGTTTAGTGCCGCCTTCAGCCAAGGGCCTGATCCTGGAGACCCAGGATCCAGTCCCACGTCGGGCTCCCTGCATGGAGCCTTCTCCCTCTGCCTGTGTCTCTGCTTCTCTCTGTGTGTGTCGCTCATGAATAAATAAACAAAATCTCTTTTAAAAAATCAAAATTTGGGCAGCCCGGGTGGCTCAATGGTTTAGTGCCGCCTTCAGTCCAGGGCGTGATCCTGGAGACCTGGGATCGAGTCCCACGTCGGGCTCCCTGCATGGAGCCTGCTTGTCTCTCTCTCTCTCTCTCTCTCTCTCTCTCTCTGTGTGTCTCTATGAATAAATAAAATATTTTTTAAAAAAATCAAAATTTACTTACCTGCTGTAATTTCTTACATTCAGCATATTTCCCAGGCTATTTCTAAATCTAATTACTTTAGTCTGACTCAAAGCAAAAAAACTCATCTTAAGTGCCAGTTGAATGCCCTTTGTATCTAGATGGTATAGAAGAGGTTGGTTTTTTTGTGTGCTTAACTACTACAGATTATTTTGGCATTCTCCATCACTTATCACAGAATAAACCAGCACTAAGTTAGCATCATTTCGTTGAGCATGCCTGAATTCATCTTTTCAGTTTGCAGGTTCAATTGTGGTTTGTAGTAGAGAATTAAATAGTAAACAGCATATTATTAAAACTAATGCCGGTTCCAGGTAATAAAAAGTTGCACTAATTATCTCTTATCTTAACCAAATGCTACTTATTGGGAAAGTCGTAAGTTAAAAGTAATCATTTAATATCATTACCCCAAACTATGAAGTCTTTAAAAACCAATGTTCACAGGCAACAAAAATAAATTAGTCTGCATCAAAATTTTTACAAACCATATAACTGATAAGGGGACAATATCCAGAATATATAAAGAACTCTTACAACTCAACCACAACAACAACAAAAGAACAACCTGTCTTATTCAGCTCTGGCTCCTATAACAGAATTCCATAGACTGAGAGGCTTAAACAAAAGGATTATTTCTTACAATTCTGGACGCAGGGAAATCCAAGATCAAGGTGCTGGCAGATTTGGTTCCTGGTAAGAGCTTGCTTTCTGACTTTCAACAGCTGTCTTCTTTCAACAGCTGTATCCTCATATAGCTATGTGAGAGAGGGTACTCTGGTCTCTTACTCTTATGTGGACAGTAATCCTGTCATGGGAGCCCCATGGCATCATTGTGACATCATCTAACCCTAAATTCCTTCCAAAGGCTCTCATTTCTAAATACCATCACATTGGGGGTTAGAGCTTCAACTTATGCATTGAAGAAACACACAAATATTCACTTCAGTACATTCTATCTTGCCCCCCCAAAAAATTCATGTCCCTTTCACATAAAAAAAAAAATCCATTCCAGCAACCCCAAAAGTCTTAACTCATTTTAGCATCAACTCCAAAGTCTGAAGTCCAAAGTCTCATCTAAATATCTCATCTAAATATGGGACACCTGGGTGGCTCATTCAGTTAAGCATCTGCCTTCAGCTCAGGTCATGATCCGAGAGTCCTGGGATCAAGTCCCGTATCAGATTCCCTGCTCAGGGAATACAATCTTTACAAAATCTTTAAAAAATATATTTCATCTAAATCAGATATGGGTGAGATTAGAGGCAAAGTTTTTCTCCAGCTATGAACTATGAAACCAGGTAAACTATGTATTTCAAAACACAGTGGTAAGATGAGCTTAGGAAGACATTCCCATTCCGAAAAGGAAAGAAAGAAGATGTGACAGGCCCCAAGTTAATCCAAAACTTAGCAAGGTAAATTCCATTAGATCTTAAGGCTCAAGAAAAATGCTCTTTGGTTTGATATTCTACACTGGGGACCCCCTAGGGCAGTTGACTCCCTAGAGTTGTGTCATCCCCAAGGCTCAGCAGAGCAGTCCTGCACCTTTGGCTCCCTTGAAGTGCCACCCATCTGGTGTTCTGCAAGGGCCCATCCACCTGGCACTCTGCTAGGCAGCAGAACCAATGTAAAGGCAGCTTTGCACTCTGGATTTTTAGCTGGAGTAGCAGTCCTGATGATCTCTGAATCGCCTTTGGGTCCTTCTTCCCTTTTCTTGAAGGATAATGTATGTTCACAGCTTCCCTTCATTCTGTCTTGTTTTCTTTGCTTCCTTCAGTCTCAGCTGGCTGGTATAAATCCCATCTCTATTCCTAGTTTCTGTGGAGAGGTCCATGGTTTCTACCCAGCTTAATCACCACACCATTAGTGTTCTCTTCTGAACATGCTTTCTCATTTTTTACAATATAGACAGAGAACTTTGCAAGTCTCTAAGTTCTGTTTTCTTTTTGCTTAACAACTACTTCGTTTCTTTCTTCTCATATTTTACTATGGGCAGTTTGGAGGAAGTAAGCCGTTCCTTCAGTGCTTTGCTTAAAAATCTCCTGAGCTAAATATCTAATTTCCTCACTCACAAGTTATACTTTTCATAAGACACTAGAACATGAACACAATTCAGCTAAGTTCTTTGCTACTTTATAACAAGTATTGCCTTTTCTCCCTTATCCAGTAACATGTTCCTCATTTCCATCTGAGACCTCATCAGAATGGACTTACTGCCCATATTTCTACCAACATTCTGTTCATGATTTGATATATTCTTTAAGAAGATAAAGGGCTTTTTCTCCAGCCCTTCTCTTTTCTTTCTGAACTTTCACCACAATCTATTAACACTCCCTTCATGACAATCTTATCATTTTCTAGCATGCACCTCAGAATTCTTCCAGCCTCTAGCCATTACTCAATTCCAAAGCCACTTCCACATTTTTAAGTATTCATTATAGCAGCACCCCACTTCTCAGTACCAAAATCTGTATTAAGGTTTTCCAGAGAAAAAGAATAGGAAATAGATAGACAGATTTAGTATAAGGAATTTGTTCACAATTATGGAGGCTGGGAAGTCCCCAATATCTACAAGTTGGAGACCCTGGAGAGCTGATGGCATAACTTCCAGTCTGAACCTGAGTCTGATCAGGAAAAGCCTGATATCATAGCTCAAAGACAAGCAGAGGGAGCAGATTCTTTCCTGCTCAGCCTTTTGTTCTATTTAGGCCTTCAATGGAATGGTGAAGCCCACCTACATTAGAGAGGGCCATCTGTTTTACTCAGTCTACTGATTCAGCTGTTAATTTCATCCACAAATACCCTCAGAGACACCCTAGAATAATGTTTAACCAAATTTCTGGGCCCAGAAATTTGTGGCCCAGCAAAATTGACACATAAAATTAACCTTTGAACAACTCGATTAAAAAATGGGTAAAGAACATTCCTCCAAAGAAGATATACAAATGACCAATAAGTACACGAAAAGATGTTCAGTATCAGTATCACTAATCATTAGGGAAATGCAAATCAAAACTAAGATGAGATATATCACCACATGCATCCGGATGGCTACTATCCAAAAAAACAGAAAATAACAAGTATTGTTGAGGATGTGGAGAAATTGAAACCCATGTGCACTGTTGGTGAGAATGTAAAATGGTACAATATAACAGGTCCTCAAAAAGCCAAAATATTTATGATCTAGCAATTCCACTTCTGGGTATATACCCATAAGAGTCAAAAGCAGGGTTTTGAGAAATTTGTACACCCATGTTCATTGCACATTATTCACAATAGCCAAAAGACGGAAGCAATCCAAGTGTCCACTGGCAGATAAATGGATGAACAAAATATAGTATATACATATAATGGAATATTACTCAGCCTTAAAAAGGAAGGAAATTCTGACACATGTTACAACATGGGTAAACCCTGAGGATATGATGCTAAGTAAAATAAACCAGTCACCAAATAATATTGTATGTTTCCACTTATACCAGATACATACAGTAAGTAGTCATATTCTCAGAGATAGAAAGTAGAGTATTGATTGCCAGGGGCTGGGGGAAGAGGAGAATGAAGAGTTATTGTTTAATGGGTACATAAACAATGTACCCATTTTATGACAATTCTAGCAATACTTTGTCTTTCTCAAAAGATAAACATAAAAACATAATATCACAGAACTAAAAATCAGATTGTATATTATTAACTTTTTGGTAAAAAGATAAATGGACGACATTCAATACCAGTTTTCCTTGTGCATGTTTATGAACTCATTGCTTTGTTGATTGTGATGACCTACTTTGATTAGTTGTGAACAACCAGGAAGATGAGTATGAAACTACACCATACGGCATCCAATATTTAATCATTTGACTTATAAACAACTATCTTACATGAGTTAACTAATAAAATTATAAGACAATAAATAAAAATCAACAAAAGAAGTATACCACTGAAATAAATTTTTGAAATCCCAAGACATCTTTTTTAAGGTGAATAGTTGTGGCAGGAAACAAAAACACAAATTTAAAAAGATATATACAGGGATCCCTGGGTGGCGCAGTGGTTTAGCGCCTGCCTTTGGCCCAGGGCGCGATCCTGGAGACCCGGGATTGAATCCCACATCGGGCTCCCCTTGCATGGAGCGAGCCTGCTTCTCCCTCTGCCTATGTCTCTGCCTCTCTCTCTCTCTCTCTCTCTCTCTCTGTGACTACCATAAATAAATAAAAAAATTAAAAATAAATAAATAAAAAAATAAAAAGATATATACATCCCTATGTCTGCTGTAGCATTATTTAGAATAGCCAAGATAATGGAAGCAACCTCGGTGTCCATCAATAGATGACTGGGTAAAGAAGATGTGGTATGGATATAAGTATACATACAAACAAATACAGTAGAATATGTGAACTATTACTTAGCCATAAAAAAGAATGAAATCTGGATGCCTGGGTGGCTCAGTGGTTGAGCATCTGTCTTCGGCTCAGGGCATGATCCTGTGGTCCAGGATCAAGTCCCACGTTCGGTTCCTCGCAGGGAGCCTGCTTCTTCCTCTGCTTATGTCTCTGCCTCTTTCTGTGTGTCTCTCATGAATAAATAAATCTTAAAAAAAAAAAAAGAATTAAATCTTGCCTTTTTGTGACATGGATGGAACTAGAGAGTATTGTGCTAAGTAAAATAAGTTAGAGAAATACTGTATAATTTCACTTATATGTGGAATCTAAAAAACAAAATGAGCAAACAACAGAACAGAAATACTCATAGATACAGGAAACAATCTGTTGGTTGCCAGAGGGAAGGGATTGTGGGAGTGGGGGATATAGGGGTAGTGTCCCCTGGCAGATAAATGGATGAACAAAATATAGTATATACATATATATATTGAGTTCCTCGTAGGGAGGAACACCATACTGTACTGTCACCATTCAAGTTGTTGAAATATTATTAACTCTGTTTCTTGTGCTGAACATAGGGATGCATATATCTTTTCGAATTTGTGTTTTTGTTTTTTTCAGATAAATACCCAGAAGTGGAATTGCTGGATCATATGGTAGTTCTATTTTTTTAAATTTTTTAAGGAACCTCCATACTACTTTCCATAGTAGCTACACCATTTTGCATTCCCACCAACACTGCACAAGTCCTTTTTCTCCACATCCTCACCGATACTTGTTATTTCTTGTCTTTTGGATATTAGCCATTCTGACAGGTGTGAGTTGATATCCGTGATTGATTTGCAATTTCCCTGATGATGAGTGATGTTGAGTGTCTTTTCATACGTTTGTTGGCCATCTATGTGTCTTTGGAAAAATGTCTAGTCATCTATATAAATAGGATATTAACCGCGTATTGATTACGTCATTTTCAAATATCTTCTCCCATTCAGTAAGTTGCGTTTCATTTTGTTGATGATTTCTTTCCCTGTGCAAAAACTTTTCGGTTTGGTGCAGTCCCATTTGTTTATTTTTGCTTTTGTTGCCCTGAGGAGACAGATACAAAAAATGTTGCTCAGACCAATGTCCAAAAGCATACTGCCTCTGTTTTCTTCCAGGAGTTTTAAGTTTTCAGGTCTCACATTTAGGTATTCAGTCCACTTTAAGTTTATTTTTGTTTATGGTGTAAAAATTGGTCCAGTTTCATTCTTTTGCATGTAAACTGTCCAGTTTTCCCAATACTATTTATGAAAGAGATGGTCTTTTTTCTATTGCATATTCTTACCTCTTTTGTCAAAGATTAATTTTCTAATTGTGGGTTTATTTCTAGACTCTATTCTGTTCCATTGAAATATATGTCTGTTTTTATGTCAGTATCATTACTGTTTTGATTACTTTGTCGTATAGTTTGAATTCATGGAATGTTATACCTCAGCTTTGTTCTTTCTCAAGATTGCTTTGGTTATTCAGAGCCTTTTGTGGTTCCATACAGATTTTAGGATTACTTGTTCTAGTTCTATGAAAAATTGCCATTGGTGTTTTGATAGAGATTGTGTTGAATCTGTAGATTGCTTTGAGTGGTATGGACATTTTAATAACATTAATTCTTCCAGTCCATGAGCATAGTTTATCTTTCCATTTATTTGTGTCAACTTCATTTTTTTAAAAATCAATGTCATATTTTCCAGAGTATAGATCTTTCATCTCTTTGGTTAAATTTACCCCTAGGTATTCTTATTAATGTAATCAGAAACAGGGTTGTTTTCTTAATATTACTCTCTGATAGTTCATTATTAGTGTATAGAAATAGAACAGATTTATGTATACTGAGTTCATATCCTGCAACTTTACTGAATTAATTTGTTACTAATAATTTGGGGGTGGTGTCTTTAGGGTTTTTTATATGTAGTACCATTTACTCTGCAAATAATGACAGTGTTACTTCTCCCTTTCCAAGACATCCTTTTTAGATGTCTTATTTCTTTTTCTTGTCTGATTGCTATGTCTGATACTATGTAGAATAATAGTGGCAAGAATGGACATTCTTGTCTTATTCCTGATCTTAAAGGGAAAGCTTTCAGCTTTTCACCATTGGATATGATGTTAGCTGTGGGCTTGTCATAGTGGCCTTTATTGTGTTGAAGTATGTTCCCTCTATAACTACTTTGTTGAGAGTTTTTATCATAAATGGATGTTGAAATTTATCAAATGGTTTTTCGGCATTTATTGACATGATTACATGATTTTTTATCCTTCTTTTTGTTAATGTGGTGTATCATTAATTTTGTGGATATTGAACCATCCTTGTGTTCTCAGAATAAATCCCACTTGATTATAGTGTATGACTTTTCCAATGTATTGTTGAATTCAGCTTGCTAATATTTTGTTAGGGATTTTTGCATCTATATTCATCAGGGATATTGGCTTGTAGTTTTTTTAGCGTGTGATATCTTTGGGTTTTGGTATTAGGCTAGTGCTGGTCTTATAGAATGATTTTGGAAGTATTTCTCCTCTTTAGTTTTTTGGAATAGTTTGAGAAGGATAGGTATGAACTCTTCCATAAATGATAGAATTCACCTGTGAAGTTGTCTGGTTTTAGGCTTTTGTTTGTTGGAAATTCTTTAATTATTGGCTCAATTTCATTACTAGTAATCAGTCTATTCAGATTTTCTGTTTCTTCTTGATTTAGTCTTGAAAGATTATATGTTTCTAGGAATCTATATGTTTTTCTAGGTGTCCCATTTGTTGTCATATAATTGTTTGTATTAGTCTCTTACAATTCTTTGTATTTCTGTGGTATCAATTATAACTTCTTTTCATTTCTGATTTTATTTATTTGAGTCCTCTCTTTTTCTTGATGAATCTGACTAAAAGCTCATCAATTTTCCTTTCTTTTTTTTTTCACAGAACTGCTTCCTACTTGTATTAATGTTTTCTTTTTTTTTTTTTTACTTTAGTCTTGGTATCATTTATTTTCACTCTCTTTATTCTTTCCTCCCTGACTAAAAGCTCATCAATTTTCTTCTTTTTTTTTTTTTTTCAGAGAACTGCTTCCTACTTATATTGATGTTTTCTATTTTTTTTACTTCAGTCTCGGTGTCATTAATTTTCACTCTCTTTATTCTTTCCTCCCTTGAACTAACTTTGAGTTTTGTTCTTTCTCTAGTTCCATTAAGTGTAATCGTACATTTTTGTGTTGAGATTTTTCTTGTTTCTTGAAGTGGTCCTATGTTGCTATAAACTTTCCTCTTAGAAGACATTTTAAAAGCACTGCATTGTTACTTCCTCCCTCCCCATCTTTTATGTTTTTGATGTCACATTTTACATCTTATTATTTTGTGTATGCTTTGACTAATTATTATAGATCTGGATGATTTTAAGAATTTAGTATTTAACTTTAATACTAGCTATGTAGGTGGTTGATCCACCACCTTTTCCTATACATTTACTTTTACCAATGAGATTTTTTTTCTTTCATAATTTTCTTATTTCTAGTTATGTACTTTTCTTTTCCATTTAAAGAAGTCTCTTTAATATTTATTATAGGGCCAGTTTGGTTTTGATGAATTCCTTTGTCTTTATCTTTCCTGAGAAATTCCTTATCTCTCCTTTAATTCTGAGATATAACCTTTTTGGGTAGCATACTCTTGGTTGGAAGTTTTTTCCGTTTAGCATTTTCAATATATTGTGTTGCTTCTGGCCGTAAAGTTTGTGCTGACAAATCAATTGATAATCTTATGGGAATTCCTTTGTACTTCAGTAGTTGTTTTTTCTCTTACTGATTTTAAGATTCTCTCTCTAACTGATGGTGCTTTGATAATGTGTGTTGATGTAGGTCTCTCTGGGTTCATCTTACTGGGGACTTTTTTTGCTTCCTGAAACTGGATGTCTGTTTCCTTCACCAGGTTAGCTACATTTTCAGCAATTATTTCTTCAAATAGTTTTTCTCTCCCTTTCTCTGCCTCTTTTCTCCTTTTGAGGCCTCTATAATTCAAATGTTTGTATGTTTGATATTGTTCCAGAGATCCTTTAATCTCATTTTTAAAAATTCTTTTTTCTGGGACACCTGGGTGACTTAGCAGTTAAGTCATCTGCCTTTGGCTTGGGGCATGATCCCAGAGTCCTGGGATCAAGTTCCACATGGGGCTCTGGGCATGGAGCCTGCTTCTCCTTCTTCTTCTTGTGTCTCTGCCTCTGTGTGTGTGTGTGTCTCATGAATAAATAAATAAATAAAATCTTTTAAAAGAAAATTCTTTTTTCTTTTTGCTCTTCTTATTGGGTGATTTCTGTTACCCTGTCTTCCAGATTGCTGATCCATTCTACATTTTGATCTGCTGTTGATTGCCTCTAGTGTAGTTTTCATTTCAGTTACTGAATTCTTCAGCTCTGATTGACTCTTTTTATATTTTCTGTTTCTTTGTTGAAATTCTTGCTATGTTCATTCATTTTTCTCCTGAGTTCCATGAGATTTTTTATGGCCACTACTTTGAACTTTATCTGGTAGATTATTTATTTCTATTTCTTTTAGTTATTCTTCTGAAATTTTATCATATTCTCTTTTTTTGTTTTAATTTTTTTATTTAAATTCAATTAACACATAGGTATTATTCGTTTCAGAGGCAGAGGTCAGTGATTCATCAGTCTTTTTTTTTTAAGACTTTTAATTTAATTTAATTAATTTATTTGACAGAACACAAGCAGGGGAGTGTAGGCAGAGGAAGGAGGAGCAGGTTCCCCACTGATCAGGGAGCCCCACATGGGGCTTGATCCCAGGACTCTGGGATCATGACCTGAGCCCAAGGCAGATGTTTAACTGCCACCAGCCTCCCAGGCACCCCCATCAGTCTTATATAATATCTAGTGCTCATTATATCACATGCCCTCCTTAATGTCTATCACCCAATTACACCATCCCTGCACTCCCCTCCCCTCCAGCAACCCTCAGTTTGTTTCCTGTGATTAAGAGTCTCATGTTTTGTGTGTGTGTGTACACACATACATACATACACATATACACATAAATCTTCTTTATCCATTCATCTGTCGATGGACATCTGCACTCTTTGCATTGGCTATTGTGGACATTTCTGCTATAAACATCAGGGTGCAAGTACCCTTTCAGATCACCTACGTTTGTATCTTTGGGGTAAATAACCAGTAGTGCAATTGCTGGGTCATAGGATAGCTCTATTTTCAACTTCTTAAGGAACCTCTATACTGTTTTCCAGAGTGGCTCCACCAGCTTGCATTCCAACCAACAGTGTAAGAGAGTTCCCCTTTCTCTGCATCCTTGCCAATATCTGTTGTTTCCTGACTTGTTCATTTTAGCCATTCTGATTGGTGTAAGGTGGTATCTCATTGTGGTTTTGGTTTGAATTTCCCTAATGTCAAGTGATGTTGAGCATTTTTTCATGTGTCTCTTGGCCCTTTCGTTTTTGGTTGTTTTTTTTTTTAATTTTTATTTATTTATGATAGTCACAGAGAGAGAGAGAGAGAGAGAGGCAGAGACACAGGCAGAGGGAGAAGGAGGCTCCATTCACCAGGAGCCCGACGTGGGATTCGATCCCGGGTCACCAGGATCGCACCCTGGGCCAAAGGCAGGCACCAAACCGCTGCGCCACCCAGGGATCCCTGGCCCTTTCGTTTTCTTTGGAGAATGTCTCTTCATGTCTTCTGCCCATTTCTTGATTGGATTATTTGTTCTTTGAGTGTTGAGTTTGATAAGTTCTTTATAGAATTTGGATACTAGCCCTTTATCTGATAAGACATTTGCAAATATCTTCTCCATTTGGTTTTCTCGATTGTTTCTTTGCTATGCAAAAGCTTTTTATCTTGATGAAGTCCCAATAGTTCATTTTTGCCTTTGTTTTCCTTGCTTTTGGAGGCGTGTCTAACAAAAAGTTGCTGTGGCCAAGGTCACAGTGGTTGCTGCCTCTGTTCTCTGGGATTTTGATAGATTCCTGTCTCACATTTAGGTCTTTTATCCATTTTGAGTCAATTTTTGTATATGGTGTAAGGGAATAGTCCAGTTTCACCCTTTTGCATGTGGCTGTCCAATTTTCCCAACACCATTTGTTAAAGAGACTATCTTTTTTTGCATTGGATCATCTTCCTCCAGGAAATATTCAGGGGGCTTTAAAAAAATTAATAAAGTTAATGTACTTTACTTCTTGTTCTCTTCAAGTTATTTGTTTTGGATGAAAGGATAAGAGGCTATTAGGAAAGTTTTATTCTGAATACTTAAATTCAGAACTGCTGAGTTCAGTATAAGGTCAAGCTTTTTTTTTCTTATATTCTTATGCTTGTGGATTTAAACAATTTTAACTTAGGAACTCCTGATTTACATGATTTTTCTTGAAACATACACACATACGTGTGTGTGTGTGTGCACATGCATATATATATACACATACAAATATATATATATTTCAGGGTAAGAAAACTATATATATATATATAGTATGTTTAGTTTTAGATATATTTTAAAGGAAATAGATACTACAGAAAGATTTCCTTTATAACCCAAATGAACTCTCAAATTGCCATCATCATCAAATTCCATATCACTTCAACATTCACATTTAATTATCTCAAAAGATGCTCTAAACCTTCTGATAGAGAATTTTTACAAAGTGAAATTAAAGAGCATTTGCAAGAACTAATATGTTGAATATTAGTATTACTTATAGAATATTAGTCTTCTGAAAAGGTACTTCAAAATGTTTGCCATATATTTTTTAAGATATTATTTATTTATTCATGAGAGATACACAGAGACAAAGACAGAGAGACAGGCAGAGAGAGAAGCAGGCTCCCTGTGGGAGCCTGATGTGGGAACTCCATCCCGGGACCCCAGGACCATGACCTGAGCCAAAGGCAGACACGCAACCACTGAGCCACGCAGGTGTCCCAAAATGTTTGCCATATTTTTATCTTCTGAAAAACATTTCTGTAAAACAAAAAATTTCCCAGGTAAAAGTAAAAATTTATCCCAGAGCAGCATCTGTTCTTCAAATTGAATTAAAGTAGAAACATATATAAATGTATATAAATTATAGGCATTACAATTTCTATCATACTGATGTAATGGCCTGGAATGGACCACATTATGATTTTTCTATCTTCATTATAATATTATTGCTATAAAAATTAGTTTGTTTTAGACTTCCTGTCTAGTTAGATAAGACTCTAAGTCTACAGTTTTATTTTCTTTTTATATATACAAAGGGGTCATCAAGGAAAGCATGGGTATCCAGCAGTGTAATAGAGGGAGAAGGCAGTGAACAAACAGTAAGAAGACCTAATTTTAGTCCTGTCTCACCTCTTACTATGCTAAGCTTCAATTCCCTCTTCTGAAAAATGAGTATAACATCTGCCTATCTATCCTTTAGGTCTGTTGAAAAAGCAAAATAACATATAGGAAAGCCTTACCAAATATTAAGCACCCAGTATTACAGCAAGATGTAAACTAGTAGTATGTTTTCACTAGACTTGTCTAAATTCTTTTCCATTTTAATTTCACAAACTCACAGCCCCATTTCTCTAACTCTGTGTTTTGACCGACACTTTTTATATTATATAGTATTAAGATTATTTACTGAGGAAAACAAGAAGTTGACAGACTTTAGATACCAATAAAATTCTTATTTAGTTACAAATCTAGTATTTAATTAGAAATGGGAATTTCCCATCTCTGGGTCAGTAGTTCAAATCTGATTTAGCCTGGATGATAACCTAAAGTCACAGCCATTGGATGATATTTAGAAATCCCTATTTAAAGGTACTGATCATCTTGTTTTATTCATTCAATGAATATTAAGCAGAGGCACATCTATGTGCTTCTCTGACTCACTACTATTCCACTGTCCTGAGGCAGAAAAATATATTAATAAACATAACTGGCAGACTATTCTGGTGTTAATTATTCACTGGGAATTTCCCCAAGCCAGGCAGTCATTTGGAGAAAGAAGAAAGGACCTGTTATTGATTACCTAGCCCAGCCCTAAAACAGCTGTTCTGCTGAAACACCAAACAAAAAGTCAGGAAATTTAGAAACTGTTTAAAACACATGATTGGTTGTGAGCCATCTTTGCTTACAACAATCCATACTCTTCAGTAGAAAAATTCTCACTTCATGCACTAACAGAATTCTCTGCTTCCCTTTTACAACACTTCCACCACTGTTATATATGACTTGTTGTCTGTTCTTGCCACTTACCACTGAGTAAGGACAGAAAGAATCTCTGTCTTGTTCATGATTGTATCCTTGAATTCTGGCGCATATAAAGTATTCAGTAACTTTTGGTAGAAGTAATGAATAAAGAACCAAACTTCTCATCCATTTTCAGGCTTTGGGAAAATATCTTTAGCCTCTTTGAGCCTGTTTACTTAACTCTATAATAGAAACAAGAATCTTTTACAGTTTTTCATAAGTAGTTTCATAAAATATGAAGGCCAAATGCCTATCACAATAATAAGCACTCAAGGAATAGTAACTATTAGCATTATTTTTACTGTTTTTCCTTTTTATCATTATAAACTGAGTTCTTTTCAAATTAGGATCATAATTTTTTGTCCGTAATAAATAAATCTTCACAGTACATATTTCAGAAACCTTCAAAATCACTATAGCCTAGTTCCTCAGAGAGGGAATAAGAGCAGTTGATTTTAAGGTTAAAGCTTTTTTCAAATAGGTTAAAATATACCCAGCAGGACAAAGTGTTTTGTTTTGTTTAACTATCCCTCCTCTTAACAGCTGGAACATATAATCAAAATCACTTTTAATATTCAACTGAGTTTAATGGTGATTGTGTTAGGTTGGTATATGAACTCTATGGAATGCCAAATTTTAAGAATTTTAAGAAAACCAAACTTCGGGCTTTCTATAAAAAAGGATGCCCTAACATATATACATTACAAACACACATTACTCTTACATATATATTGCTGCTACATCTTTAGCCATATAAAATATTGTATCCTCTGGAACAGGAAAATATAGGCCATGTGTAAGATAAGAAAGGCATATATGAGAAGATTGCATGTAAATTACATGTAAAAATATTATGCCAATAGGAAGTTCATGTGTGTTACTATTTTTAAATTGGAGATTTATCTGTGTTTGAGCAAAGGGCATGGTTGTTGTTTTTGTTATTGTTTTAAGTAACCTGTTGGCTGGAAGTTACATATGAAATTCCAAGTTCCTTAGATAAGGTCACTATGCCGGTGTTCAGTTTTTAAAGTACCTGATTCTACCATGCAAAGTTTATTAACTGAATTCTCCCTCCTCCCCCACACATTACTGTTTTGGTTTTTTATATACACTGTAGTTTATTTAGGGATGTATTGTACTCTAAATGCCTTATAACATGCAGGTAGGTTGTCCTAGGAACTGGCCTGGAATTGAGAAGGTCAGGATTACTTAGCAGGATTCCAATAATAATAATATTATAAACTAAGAGATTTGGTTGAGATTGCCAAGGGAGGGAGTGAGCCATTATTTTAACACAATTATCACTGTGCATCTGCTCTTAGGCAAAGGGGAAGGGGCAGAAAATGAACCTATACAGATCTCTTCATATAAGAAACATGTCAAGAATGAAAGATTAAATTATTCTTAAAACACATACACATACAACACAATTAGATTTGTCACTCTAGAAATTTCTGGAAAATAGCTGACAAGCCAACTTGACATGGATCATTGAGGTTCAAGTATGTGAATATATTTTGGAAAGTGTGACTCTGCAAAATATTCTAATAGTCGTAAAACATTCTGTGGGGGATGTACCTGGGTGGCTCACTGGTTAAGCGGCTGCCTTTGGCTCAGGTCATGATCCCCAGATCCTGGGATCAAGTTCCACATCAGGCTCCCCACGGGGAGCCTGCTTCTCCCCTCTGCCTATGTCTCTGCCTCTCTATGTCTCTCATAGATAAATAAATAAAATCTTAAAAAAAAAATTCTAGTGGTTTCTTGGAGTTTAGACTCTTTAATATTATATTCTTTAAGTTAAAAATGTTTGCATAACAAGATCAATTATTGTGACAGTATCCTACTTTGTCATCAAGTTAAATATATATTTTACCTTTCTCAACTGGCTTGTTTCCTTCATCTTATCAATGTGGTTGATCTTTATCAGACTAAAATAAATTAAAATATGATTTTAAAATATTCTATAACCTTGTTTTCATCTCAAATTACAATTTTATTTTGATTTCTTGAAAGGATGGTCTACATTTAGATTTAGGATACATTTATATTGCATCCTTTGTCTGCTCCCATTCACTCTTTAACCCATGAAACCTATCTTTTACCCCTTCTGCCACTCAAACTGCTGCTTTTGTTAGGATCACCAGTGAATATTTTTTGGTTCCTGTCTTAAATGGCACCATGGACCTTTCTTCTCTGCAGTTCTGACCTCCTTTGGCTTGCTTTTCATCATTCTTTCCTGGTTCCCTTTATATCCCCTGCCCATAGCCTCCCAGTTGGTTTCTCCAGCAAGTCTACCTCTGTTCATCTCTTAAAAGTTAATTTTTCCCCAAGAAATCATCGTAACCTCTCTTTAACTTTAGAGCAATATTTTCAATCTTTTGGGGAACACAGATGGAATCATTTGAAATGCTAGACCTTTTCAAAAGAAAAATGTGTGCATACAACTTAATTTTGCATAAAATTTCAAAAGTGTTGATGGCTTCCTATTCTCTGCTCTGTATGTTGTCCTTTGGTGAACTCATACATCCCATTCTTCATGCCCATGTGCCAAGAACTTTCAAATTTATGTATTCACCTCAGATTTCTTTTTGAGCTTTAAATTCTTATTTCTAACTGCCTACAGTCTCTTGTATGTCCTCTGATTGTCTTTATTGTATATATGAAATTTCTCTTACAAAGTTTCTTCCTCTTCTTATTAAGGATCCCACAATCCACTTACTAGTTTAAGCTAGAAACTTCATATGTATCCCTGACTCTACCCTACCCCCTGCTATTCAATAAAGCCCAAGGTCACTTCTGCCTCTTAACCTCTTCCTGATGAAAGAATATAACAAGGTTATAGACTGAAACAAGGAATTAGTACAGATAAAAAAAAATTTTTAATTAGAGAAAATAACTTCTTTTTCTTTAATTCCAGCATATTAATTTATAGTGCTATATTAGTTTCAGGTGTACAATATAGTGATTCAACAACTCTGTACATTACTCAGTGTTTGTCATCATTATAAATGTACTCTTAATCTCTTTCACCTATTTCACCCATCCTCCCTCCTCCCACACCATGAAAACAACTTCTTGAATAAATATCCAAGTAAGAATAGTAAGCAACAGGTTAAGGTGGATTTGGACAGACTGATCCTTTTATTCTGTGATGATACTACAAGCTTTATAATCTGGGTATTCATTACCATTTGGCAAAACCTATTTTAATCAAATTTTAAAAGCTTGTATAATATAATACAGAATTTATTTTAGTGGCAGGATTTATGTTAATAGCTTTATAAAGGACTTTAATTCTGTATTTATAGAATCAAGGGCAGAGGGGTTACATAAAATATATGTATTTTTATCTCAGATTTTTCCTTTTCTGCTTATAATTTCTGCCTCAGCTTTAGTCTAGGCCCTTTTCTTCCTTGAATTATTGCCTCCTGGGCAGCCCAGGTGGCTCAGTGGTTTAGTGCCAGCTTCAGCCCAGGGCCTGATTCTGGAGACCCGGGATCAGGTCCCACGTCGGGCTCCCTGCATGGAGCCTGCTTCTCCTGCCTGTGTTTCTGCCTCTCTCTCTCTCTCTCTCTCTCTCTCTCTCTGTGTGTGTATCTCTCATGAATAAATAAATAAAATCTTTAAAAAAATGAATTATTGCCTCCTATATAATCCCTTTGCATCTAACTGATCCTCATGCTGATATATCCTTCATCTACCTTCAGGCATGACTCAGATTTAGTCATGTCACTTTACAATTTAAAGTCACTCATTATTCTCCATTGCTTATAGGATGGTCTAGGCTTTGGTATGGCATTTTAAACACTGAACCCAGGCAGCCTGGGTGGCTCAGCGGTTTAGCGCCGTCTTCAGCCCAGGACCTGATCCTGGAGACCCAGGATCGAGTCCCACTTCGGGCTCCCTGCATGGAGCCTGCTTCTCTCTCTCTCTCTCTCTCTCTCTCTGTCTGTCTCTCATGAATAAATAAAATCTTAAAAATAAATAAAAATAAATAAAATAAACACTGAACCCAGTTCAACCTTCCAGCCTTACCTATTACCACTCAACTTTACACCCTTTATTCAGGCCCGAAAGAACTATGTGCTCTTCCCTAAGCATACCTTTTATTCTCCTATAGCTAACTTATATATGCCTTCAAGCACCAAATTAATGCTTTATATTTATTATCTCATTCAATCCTATTAACAGTTCCAGAGAATTATTGTCCATTTTTCAGATGAGGAAACTGAGACCCAAAGAGATTAGTGACTTGCTCAAATCATACAGCTCCAAACTCAAATTCAAACTGAGTATATCTTCATTCTAACTAATGCCTTTCCTATCCCCTTCTAGAATGCCCTTTCCAATCATTTTTCTGTCTAGTAACATCCCATTCATCCTTTAAAGTTTATTTCATATCACCTCCCATGAAGAGTTTTCTCTTTTCATTCATTTATCTTATAAACTTGGGGAGGGGGGCAGGGGGGGCATGGAGCCCAGTATGGGGCTTGAACTCATGACCCTGAGATCAAGACCCAAGCTGAGATCAACCATCTGAGCTACCCAAGTGCCCCTATCATGTTAACTTTTATTGGGTGCTTTTTGAGTATTGGTGACAAATCTGGATTTTAGAATTAGATGAGATGTGGATTGTCCTGGTTTTCTGATACTCTGATTTCTAGTTTTGCTTGTATAATCCAACCATCATGCAAGCATTGTCTTTAGTTTCCTGTTTTGATTTCTTTAGAGTGAGGACTTACAGAGATAATTGTGAAGACAGTTGAACACGGAATCCTACTAGGAATTTAGAACTTTCCTTTAGTCTTTTACAGCCTGCTTAGCCACACCTAATTAAACAGCAGTTTTTGTTGTTTTTTTTTTTAAAGATAGATTCATTCATTCATTCATTCATTCAAGACACAGAGAGAGAGAGGCACAGACACACGCAGAGGGAGAAGCAGGCTCCATGCAGGGCGCCAGATGCAGGACTCGATCCCGGGTCTCCAGGATCACACCTGGGCCAAAGGTGGCACCAAACCGCTGAGCCACCTGGGCTGCACTTAACAGCAGTTTTTAAAGTAATTAGCCTTTATTTAGGTTTTTCAAAAACATGAGTTTATATTCTTAGAAATAATAACTTTTTATTTTTGAACTCATGTAATTGAGTTTACATAATACTTAATTACATTATACAATTATGATAAGAAATGCAATGGCCACCAACAGTTTTTAAAACAAACACACAGATTCTTTTTTTTTTTTAAGATTTATTTATGTGGGAGGGGGCAAAGGGAGGGAATCTCAAGCAGACTCCCTGCTGAGAGTGCTGAAACACTGAGCTGAACACTGAGCTGAAACCAAGGGTTGGACACTTAGCCAACTGCGCCTCCCAGCTGCCCCACAAACAGATTCTTTTTTTTTTTTTTAATTTTTTTTTTTTGGGGGGGGATCCCTGGGTGGCGCAGCGGTTTAGCACCTGCCTTTGGCCCAGGGCGTGATCCTGGAGACCCAGGATCAAATCCCACGTCAGGCTCCCGGTGCATGGAGCCTGCTTCTCCCTCTGCCTATGTCTCTGCCTCTCTCCCTCTCTCTGTGTGACTATCATAAATAAATTTTAAAAAAATTTTTTTAAGTATTTATTTTATTTTATTTTTATTTTATTGTATTTATTTATGATAGTCACACAGAGAGAAAGGGAGAGAGAGAGAGAGAGAGAGAGAGGCAGAGACACAGGCAGAGGGAGAAGCAGGCTCCATGCACCGGGAGCCCGACGTGGGATTCGATCCCGGGTCTCCAGGATCACGCCCTGGGCCAAAGGCAGGCGCTAAACCGCTGCGCCACCCAGGGATCCCAACACAGATTCTTGATAAGCACTCAACTACTGGCAAAAGTAGAAGTGAATGGGCATTACTAGAGCAGAGTGGGCTGTTAGGCAGACACAATCTCTGCTACTATGACAGTATGATTTATAGAGAGAATGGAGACTGTAAGTCCCTCGAGTCCTTTATTTATTTTTTAAAATATATATATTCATGAGAGTCACACAGAGAGAGGCAGAGACATGGAGAGAGAAGTGGGCTCCTCGCAGGGAGCCCAAAGCGGGACCCAATCCCTGGACCCAGGATCACGCCCTGAGCCAAAGGCAGATGCTCAACCACAGAGCCATCCAGGCATCCCCCTCAAGTCCTTGAAAAGTAGGAGCTGGTTAGCAATTCTCACAGATTGCTATGATGATGAAATGAGGTATAATTCACTTATATAATTTGTCATAATGCTTAGCATATAGTAAATGTTCAGCAAATGTTATTCACTATTACTAAGAACCATTATAACCTTGATAAAAGGGGTCTTAAAGCATTAATCAGCTTTGGGTGGTGATGAGTGGAGGGGAGGAATAAACTGTTCAAATGCAGACCAGTAAAGAGCACACCATTCAGGGAGAACACTGGATAGTTAGGTGAATTGAGGGCCAGTTTTTCATATATCTCCTCTGTCTGCCCTGCTTTGTTGTGAACTATTTAGTATATAATTATATATTCTCATACTTCTTTGAATACCTAGCATTAATATGGTGCCTGGCAGAGTTGGTATTAATATTTTGGTGTGCCTCTGTTTATCTATTGGTAAAATATGAACAGTCATTATTGTATATGTCCAAATATTCAATATTATGAATTAATATTTGAAGGGACATTGAAAGCCCTGTTGTAAAGATTCAGTATAAGAAATGTAATATTCTATCTCCCAGTGTTCTGTTTTTATTATAGAGTTTTTCTCTAGAGATTAGCACTTACATTTCACTTACATTTCAGTGCTTACCCTTATGTCCATGTAAAAATGTAAGCAGCAATTCTGTAGTTAATGCTTTAGTTTGACAGACTCAAGCTATCATTCTTCTGAAAATTTTTAAGAAAGGGTTCTTGGGCAAAACATGTTTTATGTTTATTGGAATACAGCACAAACTTTGAGCTCTGAGAAATGTGAACTTAATGTTTGGTAGAACACATCTGTCATTTAAGTAGTATCACCCAATATAGTCCAGTATCAGTCTGGACCTTTGGAGATGGGAGTGCTGTGGAGAATTAAAATGTCTTTAAGCAGAGATTGCATTTTACAAAGAAAATGAAACTTAACAGCTCACAAAGGTGGGTGTTTATGTGCTTTTTTTTTTCTTTTATTGATGGGATTTCTTCTTACGAGTTATATTTTAAATGTATATTTAGGTGCCACTTTCAATTGCATTCAACTATAAAGAGTTTCAGAATGGAGAGTTGGGCAGCTATGTTTTTGTTACAGTTTAACTGACTGTTTAATCATCCACCTCTGTTCCAGTAATATCTAGAATAAATTGCTCCTGTAATAATATAAGAAGAAAATAACTTTCTTTAATTGTAATTCATTCAGTGTTAGCTAAATCTGTCACCAGGCTCTCATTCAAAACCCCAATTTATTTTCTATGACATAAAAAGCACTATAATTATAAGTGGTTCTCAGCAATCAATAAATTTCACTAAGGGCTTTATTTTTAACAGCTACTTATATCTTCCTGTTTGCTCAGTTTAAAAAAATCAGCTTTGACATATTTTTTAATTTAATTTTAACAAGTAATTTTTCATTAAAAATTTTGTTAGAGGGGCACCTAGCTGACTTAGTCAGCTAAGCATCTGCCTTCAGCTCAAATCATGATCCCAGGGTCCTGCCGAGCAGGGAGCCTGCTTCTCCCTCTCCCTCTGCCCCTCCCCCTGCTCATGCTCTCTCTCATGGTCTCTCTCAAATAAATAAAATCTTTTAAAAAATTTTTTTGTTGTTAGAAATTGGGTTTAGAGGATGCCTGGGTGGCTCAGCAGTTGAGCATCTCCCTTTGGCTCAGGGCGTGATCCTGGAGTCCTGGGATCGAGTCCCACATTGGGCTTCCTGCATGGAACCTGCTTCTCCTTCTGCCTGTGTCTCTGCCTCTCTCTCTCTCTCATGAATAAATAAATAAAGTCTTTTAAAAGAATTGGGTTTAGGCAGTAACATCTCTTATTTCCCAAAATTGAATTGCTATTTTTAACTTAACACAATCCTTTTCCTTAAAGATCTTCATTTTGAAAGGCAATATTCTGCAACTGAAACAGTCCACATTAGAGTTTATTCTGTTATTTTACCTATAAAATTATGAAAACATCAAGCTCAAGGAGTAATTACTATTAAATTAGACCACTTAACATGAAGTACCTTACAAACAAATAATAAATAATGTAATTACTGGTAATGTAGTCATTTTAAAACACTAAAACCAAAAGATTTATATTCCATTATTTTCAGTTATATGGAAAGTACACTGGTATTGGAGTTAGGAGATGTATGTTTGTATTGGTTGCATGACCTTCATTCTTTGAGACTCAGTTTCCTCTTCCTTAAAAAAAATTTAGCATGCTTATTATGAGGCATAAATAATACAGAAATATAAAAATACTTCAAAATAGGCAAAGTACTGTTACATAAATATTTTATCATGGTGAAACATTTTTAAAAGTTTTACAGGTGCCTGGGTGGCTCAGTTTGTTAAGCAGCTGACCTCAGCTCAGGTCATAATCTCAGGGTCCTGGGATTGAGTCCTGTATTACATCAGGCTCATGCTCAGTGGAGAGTCTGCTTCTCCTTCTTCCTCCTCCTGCTCCCTCCCTCTCTCTCTCTCAAATAAAATCTTTAAAATTTTTTTAAAGTATTGTCTTCTAATTATGTAATATACTCATTTTATTAGTGATGCTTATCAACCATAAATAGTTTTCCAGCTCTGGGTTTAAGCCCAGAGCTGGTGAGAAGGGGATTATAAAATCATTTCAAATCATTTCATTAACTCCCTAGAAAAGGATGGAAAAGTCAAAGCTGAAATAACTGCTTTATAAGTGACTATGTGAAGATAAATCTTAAAGGGTCTGGGTTTTTTTTCTCATTTTATTTGTTAGATACCATATAGTAAGAACCTAAATAGTAGTTAGACTATCAGGCCTAATTATTGTTTTCTGTAAGTGTACCAGGTTCTTGAGTATCCAAAACCAGTTAATACTATTCCTCAGAGATATTTAGACAAAATATGAAATAGAGGTTTTTGTTTTATTTTTTTTTAAGATTTATTTATTCATTTTTTTAAGAGAGAGTAAGAGACAGGAGAATGCAAGCAGGGAGAGGGAAAGGGAATCTCAAGCAGACTCTGTGCTGAGTAGAACCCCACACTGGGCTCAATCTCAGGACCCTGAGATCACGGCCTGAGCTGAAAACAAGAGTCAGAGGCTTAACCCACTGCACCACCCAGGCGCCCATGTTTTATCTTTCCAATGTTTTATTATTTAAAAAAGTAAACAGGCAGACAATTGAAAGAACTGTACAGTAAACACCCAAATAACCACCCTTTCTGGATTCACAATTAGCATTTTACTCTGTTGACTTTATCACATATCTACTTAACCTATCCACCCTGGCCTAGAAGTTTTAAGCAGGAAACATGTTTTATTTATTCTTTTATATGTATTTTGATGTAGTAACATATAAGAAATTTTTTTAAAGTTCAAGGCTTTACAAGCTACAACTTTCTAAGTGAATTTTACATTAAAAATAAGCCATATGCATAATATAAAAACATGAATGGAAAGATGAACAGCAAATTCAGGAAGAGTAGCTATTTGTACAGACAGGCAGGAAAGGGATCATAGAGAAGTTCACAGAGGGCTTCAGTTGTGATACTTTATTTCTTAAAATTGGAGAGTAAAAAGAATGTGATAGTACTGTTTATTGAGTATCTGACTGTTATCCTCTCTATTCTTTGACATATGTTTAAAATATTTCACAATTAAAAATTAAAATATTTGCTACTTAGTTTTCTTTTCCCTTGAAAGTATTTTTCACTTCACTTAAGATTCATTGTCCAGTTGGCCTTCCAGCTGAGGTGGATTAAATAGAATCTGACAACACCATATCTTTGCTCTGTTGATGCACTTGCTAAAGTACAAAATATCCTTTCTACCAAGGATTGAGGAGTATTAACTTTTGCATACTTCTTGGTTTTGCCTAACCCAAAAAGAAAAACTTCCTGTAGCATACTCAAATTCCTTGAAGATATTTGACATGGTTGTTGAAAAGTGTATAATTGTGTAAGTATATAATTTTGTATGTTCACCTGATTTTAGAAAAGAAGGACATGGAAAGTGAAATATGGTCTGGGAAGCTGATACATGAAAGCTTGAAGAGATAATGATGCTGCTCAGCCAGGGCCTAGAAACTTGACCACTCTAAACAAACTGCGTAGTACTAAATTGCTTGTGAAAGGGCTGAATCAATCCTGCTGTGATTTGTACTTTTGGCTCCTGAAAGTCTAGGACAGGCTTGAAAATAAAAATAAAGCCCATACCTAGCTGGGTTGTGTTCCAGGCCTTCTACTAGATTCTCTGTGTGAAGGAGGCATATATCTATCAGAAAAGAGAGAGCAGGAGAAAGATGAGGCTGTGAAAAGGAGTCTTAGGGGCCGCTCCGTTACCAACTGTGAGGGAGATAACTAATGTATTGATTCCTTCAGGAAATATTTATCTAGAGTCCTAAGAAAACTATAGTGAGGTGCAGTATAAGGGATCAACCAACCAATCAGAATATATTTAATGCTTTAGACTTCCTAGCACTGTGCTGGGCTCTGTGAAGTCCACAAAAGAGAGTTACTGTGTCTGATTTGCTCCCATTGAGAGACAGTTATACAGCATAAAATAGCAAAACTTTGAATTATAATATAGATTATAAATTCTAAAGGAATTAGAAAAAGTCATAGCATACTACAAATAAGGAATTGATCATTGGGTTTAATCAGAAGACCTGAGTTCAAATCCTAGCTCTGACACTTGCTGTGTAAACTTGGGCAGGACCCTTAATTTCTAAGCCTCAGTTTCCTCATCTGAAAATGAATCTGATAATCCCAGGTAGCTCTGTTTACCTATACACAGGAGTATAATGAGAATCAAGTGAGGATGAATATGAAAACACTATAGAGTTTCTAATTATTGAAAGAACTGAGAAAACTAGGCCTTCAAAAATATGTTGTTTCATGGATACTTGAAAGTCTGGATAAACGTGGTCTCAGAAGGGGGACAACTTGAACAGAGAGGAGAATGAGACTCAGATACAGAAGGACAGACAGAGAGGAGAATGAGACTCAGATACAGAAGGACAGGATAAGACCTTCCTAATTATAGCAAAGATTTGTTTTGGGAGAATGGGTAAAAAAAAAAGTTACATTGACTGTGTTGGAGAAGGAATGGAATTGAGGGTAATATGCCATACAGAATGGATTATTGTAGGATTTAAATTATGGAGGACCTGAAGACCAGAAGGGAAAGTTTCAACTTGTTCTGAAAGGGAATAAGGAACTGCTTGGGGATTCTGAGTGAAGAATTATTATAAAAGTATTTAATTCTTAGTCATTTTGATAGTATCTTAGAAAGTGCCTGGCATACAGGTATTCAGTCCAACTGAATTCAGTCAGTCTATCAACAGTATATAGGATAAATTAGACACATCTGCACCTAGAGTCTAGGCTTCTTATCACCTAGGTATTAGTCTGTTCATCTTTTTCTTTAACTGTCACAAGGAATGATAATACCTGCCTAGCTAGTAGGTTTATTTCAAACATCAAATAAGATGATGATGCCACCATTATCCACAAATACATTAAATGCTTCCTTCACATAGGATGCTGTATAAAGAAACTAGGAAACAAACAAAAAACTATAGATATAAATGCCTTGGAAAATGTCTTGTGATGAATATTAGCTTGAAATTCAGAGTTCTAAGGGATTTGGTAGCAAGGGGATGGTATACAACAGCCAGAAGTCTTAACTGCTATATATAGTACTGGGTTAGGTCGCTATTACTGTCAGGAACCTGTTAGGCATAGCTAGGATCAAATTGAAGAGAAAATACCCAGTGCAATAAGGTAAGTAACATCTTCAGGAGTTCCTCCTGTTGGCAATAGAATTTTTCATACTTGTTCCATAGTGAACCTCCATCATCATGGAGACAGTGTAGAATACTGTTAAGGAAACATGTTCTGGAGCCAGAATTACTGGCAGGGGTTGAAATACTGGTGTATAACCTTAAACAAGTTATTCAAACTCTCCCTCCCCTGCACGTAAACTCTTAATAGAGTATCTGGTGCACAGTAAATGTCAGCTCAACAAATGTCAGCTATTGTTTTTATTTTTAAGAACCTCTCAGCTCCTCTAGCCTCCATTTTTTTTTTTTTTTTGTTATTCTCAAATTAACTTTCTATTCTTCTATCTCTTGTCTCACACCCCATTCCAAGACATTGAAAGCCACATTTGGCTCATTTACTATAGTATACAGCATTAGCATCAAACAAGATCCCAAAATTACTTCTTTTTTTTTTTTTAAGATTTTATTTATTTATTCATGATAGTCACACAGAGAGAGAGAGAGGCAGAGACACAGGCAGAGGGAGAAGCAGGCTCCACGCAGGGAGCCCGACGTGGGATTCAATCCCGGGTCTCCAGGATCACGCCCTGGGCCAAAGGCAGGCGCCAAACCGCTGCGCCACCCAGGGATCCCCCAAAATTACTTCTTAATTTAAAATCATATTATCTTCAAAGTAGTTTAATATTTCATATATTTGGGTCGCCTGGGTGGCTCAGCAGTTAAGCATCTGCCTTTGGCTCAGGGCATGATCCTGGAGTCCCGGGATCGAGTCCCACATCAGGCTTCCTGCATGGATCCTGCTTCTCCCTCTGCCTATGTCTCTGCCTCTCTCTGTGTGTGTCTCTCATAAATAAAGAAATAAAATCTTTAAAATATATATATTATATATATTTTGTTATAGTCTAATTAATTCTTTGAAATCAATATCCATAATAATAGTTTTTAATTTTTGTTTATAGTCTGTTTTTCTAGTTTCTCTCTATAAGCCTGTGTCACATACACACACACACACACACACACACACATATATATATATATTTTAATGTAGTATGTAAAAGATGGGATGTAGAAGAGGATCTTGGGCGCTGAGTTAATTTAATAGATCACAGCATAGGAAGCACTAGGATTCCATGGGGAAAAAAAAAAAAAAACTAAACCTTTCAGCAGGGCAATTTGATCATATCTAACAATTCCTAAGATGTTCAAAATATTTTAACTAACTGCCAATTCTGCCTCTAGGTATAAATATTCACATGTATGCATAAAGACCACATGAAAGCATATTCATAATGATATTGTATATAATGGTAAAGACTGTAAACAGCTTAAATGTCTATCAGTAGAGGACTGTTTAAATAAAGAATATTTAATTGTAAAATAGAACACTATGCATTCCTTTAAAAGAATGTGAGGCAAATCTAAATAAATATAGGGCAGGGCAGCCCGGGTAGCTCAGCGGTTTAGGGCCACCTTTGGCCCAGGGCATGATCCTGGAGTCCCAGGATCGAGTCCCACATCAGGCTCCCTACGTGGAGCCTGCTTCTCCCTCTGCCTGTGTCTCTGCCTCTCTCTCTCTGTGTGTGTGTGTCTCTCATGAATGAATGAATGAATGAATGAATGAATGAATGAATGAATGAATGAATTAAATCTTTAAAAATAAATACATCTATATGGCAGCCTTGGGTGGCTCAGCGGTTTAGCGCCACCTTCAGCCCAGGGCCTGATCCTGGAGACCCGGGATCCAATCCCATGTCAGGTTCCCTGCATGGAGCCTGCTTCTCCCTCTGCCTGTGTTTCTGTCTCTCTCTCTCTCTCTCTCTCTGTGTCTCTCATAAATAAATAAAATCTTTAAAAAAATAAATATAGAAAAATGTCTAAGATACAGTGGTAAGTGAAGGGAAAAACAAGAAGCAGAATAATATGTATGATGTATATAATATAATACTATGCTTAGGTGCATGTATGTTTCTTAAAGGGCAGCTACAATATATTTACATATGCAAGGAAAATTTCTAGAAATATTAACAATCATCCCAGGGAGTAGGATGATGGGGATAAGAAGAGTGACTTTTATTTTACTTTTCTGAATATTGAAAAAAAAAGTTTCAATCACTCAGCATGTTACTTTTATTTTTTTAATTTTTTTTTTTAATTTTTTTTTTTTTATTTATGATAGTCACAGAGAGAGAGAGAGAGAGGCAGAGACACAGGCAGAGGGAGAAGCAGGCTCCATGCACTGGGAGCCTGATGTGGGATTCGATCCCGGGTCTCCAGGATCGCGCCCTGGGCCAAAGGCAGGCGCCAAACCGCTGCGCCACCCAGGGATCCCCTAAAAAAATAAAATCTTAACTAAAAAATGTTTAAATAATAAAATGTTTAAAGAGACAGAATAGGGATTAAATGGTTAAATGGTTTATAAGGTGTATTGGATGTGAAAAGTGATCTATAAAAATGCCTATTATTTTTACTAAACAATAGCATGTGGGGCTTTTGTAACCTGAAGAAAGCAGCATTTCAGCATCTCTTCCTACTGGAGCATATGGTGGTTAAGACTATGGCAGATGAATGCCTTAGAGATTGCCTCTCATGGAGTTGATACGCAGATCTTTTCAGTATTCCCCATGCTCTTATGGTGGAAAGTTCCATGGAAAGGACTAGAAGGGTTCAGTGACATTGTTCTATCCAGTGTTTAAAACTATTGTCTGATGCTCTTTTAAATAATACTATTAGCCACATGGTGATTGCAAAACGATTGCTTTTAAGAGCCTTTTTTTTTTTTTTTTTTTTTTTTACAGAGTTTGGTTTATTGTATTGTATGAACTTGGGTGTTTTATCTTGAGAGTTTTATCCTAGCATTTTAGAGATTAACAGGAGACAGAATGTTGTGCTACTCCAGGTAACAGGCTTTTTGTTTTATAACTCTTTAAAGTGTTGGTTTTCTCCCTTTTGACACTCAGGGGATTAATTTACTATTTATTTCTGTAGATCATGCCCTTGGAGAAAACAAAAATACAAACAGGCCTTCTGACAGATATAATCATATTTTCTTATGACTAGGTATTTTTAAAATAAAGTTATATAAGTTAATACTGTTATTTTAAAACTTGTAAATACAGGGGCACCTGAGTAGCTCAGTCGGCTAAGGTCCTGGGATCAAGCCTCACGTGGGGCTCCCTCTCCCTCTGCTGCTCCCCTTGCTTATGATCTCTTGCTGTCTCTCTCTCAAATAAATAAATAAAATATTTTAAAAGTAAAAAATAAAGGCTGTAAATATAAAAATCCAGTAAACACTGCAGATCTTACTATCAAATGCAATATTAAGTTAATGTGATTAACTACCTGGCAAACAATAATAATGAAGACTTCCTGAATGAAATGGGGTGATACATTGGGGATATTTGTATGTATTTTAATTTTCATTCATTCATCAACTTCTCACCCAAAATACAAAGAAATACAACTAGCTTTCTGTTACTAGAAGTTGATTGACCAATTTATGAATGGTAATTATGAGAATTTCATGCGTCTTGTTCACAAAGCACTTCTATAAAACTGTGAGGTAAAACATTACCATCCCCACTTTAGGATTAAAGAAATTGAGGCTGGAACAGAGAAAAGTTTGCCCATGATTAAAGTAACTAGAATCTAGAACTTCTGATATCAGATTCATTGACATTTTAATGTTGTCTGCTTTAGTTATTTTTCAGACTAGTGGAAAAGAATATAGAGAATTATTTCTAGTCAACATCTTAACTTCTTCAACGAATAAATTAAAATGTACAGTCAACTTTACCTCAAAGATGCCAGACAGACTTTAGAGTCTCCCTGCTCACCCCCAACATACACACAAACACATACACACTCAGCTTTCTTAATGACCTAAAGAAAGGCACATAGGTTTTTTTTCCCTATTAAGAGTTTTTACGTCAGAAAGACAGCCAAAAAATATGATGAAGAGGAGTTAGAAAAGCAAAAGAATTTAAAATTAAAAGATTTAGGGGCTCCTGACTGGCTCAGCCAGTGGAGCACATGACTCTTGATCTTGGGGTTGTGAGTTCAAGAACCACACTGGGTATAGAGATTACTTAAAAAATAAAATCTTGGGGATCCCTGGGTGGCTCAGTAGTTTAGCGCCGCCTACAGCCCAGGGCGTGATCCTGGAGACCAGGATCCAGTCCCGCGTCCTGCACCCTGCATGGAGCCTGTTTCTCCCTCTGCCTCTCTCTCTCTCTCTCTCTCTCTTTCTCTCTTTCTCTGTGTGTGTGTGTGTGTCTCATGAATAGATAAATAAAAACTTTAACAATATATATAAAAAATAAAACCTTAAAAATAAATAAGTAGATTTATTACAACCATGCACTCTAAGATTCTTCTTTGGAGACTGACTCACTAATTGTATTTGTGAAGAGCAAGCTCCCCAACCTTTCTTTTAACTCTTTTAAATTTACAGAGCCATTAAGTCCAAAGTGTAGATTTTTATGCTGTACACTCTTTCAAGTAACTTTGTCTCTTAACTTAATCCTCACAGTAACTTCATAAATTAGATACCAATACTGAGCCAGAGATTAAGTAACAATCCAAAGTTCACAGCTAATGGTGACATTAGGATTCAAATCCTGCCTAATAATTGCAAGATTATGATTTTTCTTTCAAATATAATTAACACACAGCTTTATATTAGTTTCAGGTGTACAATATAATGATTTAACAATTCTCTACATTTCTCAGTGTTCATTAAGTGTACTGTTAATCCTTTCTATCTTTTTTACCCATTCCCTACCTCCCTTCTGGCAACCACCAGTTCTCTATATTGAAATGTCTAGTATTTTGTCTCTTTTCTCTTTGTTCATTTGTTTTGTTTCTTAAATTCCACATGTGAATGATTATTCCAATTTTAGTATATATGCTGCCAAAGCAAGCACTAAATTCCACATATGAATGAAACCATACGATATTTATCTCTCAGACTGACTGGCTTTACTCAGCATTATGCTCTCTAGGCCAATCCATGTTGTTGCGAATGGCAAGATTTCATTCTTTTTTATAGCTAAGTAATACTCCATTTTCTGTATAAACTAAGGTTAGGATTTTTAAGTGCTAGGCTCTATTGCTTTGAACTAGATGACTATTTATCTTAAGTGGATTAAATGCATTTTTCAAGATTTCTAGGCTGAATGAAATTCCTTTCCTAAGGTTCCCAACTCTAACAAAAAGATTTGGAGACCTTTCCTTAGAGTTTTATTATCCTATTTTACAGATGAAAATAAATGACTTAGCCAAAATCTTAGTTTATTAAGTGGCCATGTTAGAACTAGAGCTTAGGTCCTCTGGTTTCTAGTCTACTGCTTTTGGCACTTGAACACTATCACTTTTTTAGCTCATTAGCTACCTTCCATTCAAGTGATCCACCCAGGTTGAAATTTTGTTACAGCAGCAAAAGCATGCCACATCCTTCACTCACATTTAAAGCCACTTTTGTGTCTGTCCTGGTCAGCAAGTAAGTCAGTGTTTATACCTTACAGAGAGCACAGGAAGACATAGTAACAAGAAGTACCTTACGGATACAAGGGACATCTATTATTTAAAAAAAAAAAAAAAATTTACACTTGACAGGATGAGCACTGGGTGTTATGCTATATGGTGGCAAATGGAACTCCAATTTAAAAATTTGTTAAAAATAAATTTTGGGGGATCCTTGGGTGACTCAGTGGTTTAGCGCCTGCCTTCGGCCCAGGGTGTGATCCTGGAGTCCTGGGATCAAGTCCCATATCAGGCTCCCTGCATAGAGCCTGCTTCTCCCTCTGCCTATGTCTCTGCCTCCATCTCTCTGTGTCTCTCATGAATAAATAAATAATTAAAAAAAAAAAAACCATGATATAAAAAAAAAATAGAAAATAAAATTTTAATGCTTTTAGCATATAATTCTATAAAAATTTAATTTGGCTATTGCTAATGCTGTCAAAAGCCAAAATAACATTTTAGAATATTCATATTTCTGAGCCTTGAAATGGTCAGCAAATGACAAGACAAAATTTATTTTAAATCTTCTAACTCAAGCAAGAGAATGAAGAAATGCAGCATTTTTTCTCCAGGGCGTTTGTGCAGATTTTTTTAAAGCCTCTTCTGACTTCATGTGAAGTAGAAAAGTAGCTTAGTTTATTTCATGTTGCTCAGTCTACTTTGGAATCAGTTTTGAATTCCTAGATGGTTGGGTACAGAGAGCTTGCTCCCTAGAGCCTTGTTTCCTGACAGTCCAGAGTAAAGGATTAAATTGAGCTGAAACCAAATTGATTGACATTTTGACACTCTGCAGATTGGGAAAAGAAAGGGAATTTGTTCAACTTTTTAAGACAGTAGCAGAAAGAATTATTCCCTTAAAGGAACCCCAGTTTGCAAAGATGATTTCGTTTTTTTCTTAAAAAAAAAAAAAAAAAAAACTATGAAGCACGTTCTAGCACTTTCCCAATTTCCAATCTTACAGTTCAAAGTGAGAATTTAACTTTGAAAGCTTTTGAAAAGGCCTGGATGGGGGTGTTAAAATAGACTCCACTGAACCACACACTGGCAGAGGTCTTTTGAGGGGAAACAAAGGACTATGCACTTCTGGGGTGTCACAATAGGAACCTATCTATAAAAGACAAATATACATATGTATGAAATCCTTATCTTTAGCGTTTTTTACATGTCAGAGATATTAAGTATGAATTGAATAAGATACATTTCCTGCTGACTTCTTTTTCAAATAGATATAGATGATTACCATTCCATCATCTTTCATAAGCTGCATCATTGAGTACTGACTTCGATAAAATACCATCTCTGCTGTCATGAAAGGAATGGACTCACCTTAACAGTGCTCTTCTAAACAGCTTGCTGACTTTTTTTGATCACTGCCGGGAGGCTGTAATAAATTACAGCCTGGAAGAAGTTACAAACTGGCAAGTTTGCCAGATATTTAAAGCAATTTATTTTGGGGTGTATCAGCAGATTTCTTCTTACACTGCCATTTGGGTGCCTGCTGACACAGCCTGTATAAATCTTTCAAACATTTTCCTTACTAGAGATGGATGAAGATGATGATGCACTGGACTCCAGACCTTTCATTAACTCTTCACTTGCCAACTGGTTCTTTTACCAGATCTTTTTTTTTTTTTTAATTTTTTATTTATTTGTGATAGTCACAGAGAGAGCGAGAGAGGCAGAGACACAGGCAGAGAGAGAAGCAGGCTCCATGCACCAGGAGCCCGACGTGGGATTTGATCCCGGGTCTCCAGGATCGCGCCCTGGGCCAATGGCAGGCGCTAAACCGCTGCGCCACCCAGGGATCCCTCTTTTACCAGATCTGAAGGAAATTTGATCCCTATTTCCAGGATGCGTTTGCAATATTTCAAATCCCTAGTGCCTTGGCAACAACTTTAAGTTTTATGGAAGGATAAACTAACAAAAGAGTTTCTGGTTTTAGGCATAAAATATATAATTTAGATTGATTATTTCATTACTAGTATTTAGAAAATCACCAAACTTCCTAATAGGAAAAAAGATCTGAAAAATCATATAAAACAAAAACTTGTTTCTTCTTAATTCTAGCATATGTTGAGTCTTAAAGTGACTTGTTTCTCATTTTTGTTTCTTTTGTCTTGGATAGTGAAGTCATTTTTTAAAGTTATTAATTTCTGGCTCTAGGTCCAAAGACAATTTTATTGATACATAATTTAGTCAGGTATTCAGAAAAGCCTAACATGCTCATGCTTGGAAATATTTGTTCTGATGAGACTGGAAGGGCAAGAGATGAGGGAACCTTTACTGAGTGCCTGTACCAGGTCAACCCCTTTTGTAAACCACTATATAGCATACAGGAGAGAGAGAGAGAAGAGAAATTTTCATCTTATGAAGAGCTAGTTCCTGGTCAGGTAAAAGGCATTGCTTAGTGAGTTGTTAGGAACATGATAAAGGTTTAAACTCATGAAGAAATCAGGGTATATAGGGTTTGGTAGAAAAAGCCTCACCTACATCAGAAGTCATATAACTGGTGATGTCACTTACAAATGAGGTCATCTGGCTAGATCCTGAATATTTATTTCTACCTCTGTAAGGAGAGGATATACTCTCTAGCCTGTCTTCATCTCCTAGATCATTTGGCACATAGTTATCAACCATGGCTGTACATTGCAGTCATCCGGGGAGCCTTGGAAAATACTGATGTCTAAGATCCCACCCTCAAGAGATTCTTATTTGATAGGTCTAGAGTGCAGCCGGGCATTGGGGTGTTTAAAACCCGCACAGGTGGGGGATCCCTGGGTGGCTCAGCGGTTTCGCGCCTGCCTTTGGCCCAGGGTGCGATCCTGGAGTCCCGGGATCGGGTTCCGGGATCGGGTCCCGCGTCAGGCTCCGGGCATGGCGCCTGCTTCTCTCTCTGCCTGTGTCTCTGCCTCTCTCTTTCTATGTCTATCATAAATAAATAAAAATAAACATTTTTTAAAAACCCACAGGTGATTCATATGTACAGCTAAGGCTGTGAATCCTTGGTTTGGAGAATCATTTGGAAAGCCCTTTATACATTTATTTACAAGGGTTAGCAGATGGTATGGAAAATGTAGATAGGAGTTTTTCCCCATCACAACTTAAGCTGTTTTGCTTTAAAAAAAAAAAAAAAAATCCAAGTGTGCCTGAGTGGTTCATTGGATTAAGCCTCTGACTCTTGATTTCAGCTCACGTCAGGATCTCAGGGTCTTGAGATGAGCCCTGCATCCCCTGCCCCCGCTGGGTGGAGCCTGTTTGGATTTCTCTCTCTTTCTCCCTCTGCCCCCCACCCCCAAAAGAAAACGCCAACACACACACACAAACAGCCTCTGAGTTTCCCTAGCCCTTAGTACATAGAAACCCACTGATAAGTCTTCGTTGCATTTGTGAATGAACTGCCTTTCAAAGTTTTAAGAACATTTGAAAAAATGGGGTTTCGAGTTCAATGTGTAGAGTCGTTCACGAAGCAGGATCTTGCTATGGAAACATTCCCAAGAAACGCTAACCTTTCTTGCCTACCCCAGGCTCGCTTCACTCCTTAACGCGAGCCGCGGCATCTGGGTGCGGAACCTTCCCGGCACTCGGAGATGCCCGCAACGGTAGGTGCCACGAGCTCAGGGGCGGAGCGCCCAAAGGGCGGACCCTCTTGGCTCCTCGGACTCTCTCCGCCCTCTGGGCCCGCCCCGCCGCAGCGCCCCGCCCCGGACGCGGGTTGGGGCGGGCTGGTGGTGGCGCCCAGCCGCCGGGACTTCACAGCCGAGCCCTAGGGCTGCGGCGACGGCCTCCGCACAACCCGGCGGGCCCAGTTTGGACGCGGGGAGCTCGGGCTGCCCGCGCCTCTGGCCCGACGGAGCCCCACGCGACCGCCTCGTGCCCGAACCGGGCGGGCGCCAAGATGCGGAGCTGTGCTCCTTGAGCTGGCCCCATGACCCTGAGCACGTTGGCCCACGAGAGGAAGGCGTCCCCCGCCTGCACCTGCAGCCTCGGTGGCCCCGACATGATCCCTTACTTCTCCGCCAACGCGGTCATCTCGCAGAACGCCATCAACCAGCTGTGAGTGCGCCGCGCGCCCTCCCGCCCTTCGAAAGCTGGGAAAGTTTGCGTTTCAGCAGCCGCTTTCCCCAACATCATGGGGAGCAAGAGAGCGAGAGCGAAATCGCACCCTGCGTGCTTGGAGGTTTCGAGGTGTCCAGGGGTACAGTGGGGTGGAGGTGTGGGGTAATTCTTGGAGGCAGATCGTGTCCCCGGGGGCTGGGCGGATTGGAGAACCCTTTGCGAGAATTTCTGGTAAACCTTGAGGGAAGCACAAAGTGCATTCGTCCCTGGGAAGTTGTCTGTGGGGACCGAGTGACAGCTGAACAGGAGACTCTAGGGGTGCAGGGCGGTCTGTAGCTTCTGAAACGGCGCCCGGAAACGTTTGGACTCCCTTGCGGGTCCTGCTAGTGATCTGTGTTGTTTGGGGTTTTTGTTGTTTCGAGTAAGTTTGCGGTGACTATAGGTTTCTGTTGCAAGCCGTTAACAAAGGAAGGCTGTCCATTCTTCGCTCCTGCTGGCTGTAATCTGGATTTCAGTAGTTTGGCTATTCTTTTAGTCTCCCCCTATAGTAGTGCAAGTCCGCCTGCACACCTTCATTCACGGAAGTGCAAGATTCAACGCATCTTTAAATCGTCGCTGTTTTTGAAGTCTCTAGAGTTGTTGTCCTTCCCTTCCTTTGTGGTTTAGCTGTTTCTGAGAACTGTGTGCGGAACCTTGTGGTTAATCTCCCCTCAACGCTATCTATAGAACGCAGAGTAGAGGAACTGTGTCTATGCAGGTTGCATCCTTAAACCAGTGGAGTGGTTAGGGTTACTTTAGGTAGTGTATTAGTACTCTCGAGTCCTTCCAGGAGCGTCAACTACTGAGGTTTTCCCAGATTCCTGGTACTTAAGCAACGCTGCTGTCTCCTTCCCAGGTCAACACTGGAAAACTTTTATGTCCAACAATAGAAACTTTCCATTATCTCTATTAAAGGTTCCAAGAATAGCCAGTTATGTGATTTATAAATAATCTTACATCTAATATATTTTAATTAATGGTTTGCTTTGCCCACCAAATCAAATTAAATTTATTTGAGTTTCAGGTGTTTTTCTTTTGTGTTGATTCACAGTGGTGCTCCTACAAAAAATAGCCACACGCAAAAAAATTGATTTTACTGCTGTGAATGTACAAAATTAAATCAATTACTTACTTGCATTTTTTTAAATGGAGTAAAAGAAAAGGAAAGGAAGGAATAATCTAAAACTGGATAACCAATCTCAATAGTGTTAACAATACTTGAAAAACGTATTTAAAAAATAGGAAGATCAACCCACATGTCCATCAATAGAAAGATGGATACAACAAATGTGTAATGTAATACAGCTGAATATTATTCAACCTTAGAGAAGAAGGAAGTTCTGACACATGCTACAACATGGATAAATTTTGAAGACATTCTAAGTGAAATAAGCCAGTGACAGAGGACAAGTACTGTGTGATTCCATTTATATGAGGTACCTAAAGTAATCCTCAGGATTTGGGGAAGGGGGAATGAGAAATTTGTGTTTGATAGAGTTTCAATTTCAGAAAGAAGAAAAAGTTCTGGGGGATGGATGGTGGTGATGGTTGCACAATGATGTGACTATATTTAATGCCACTTTAAAATGGTTGAGGTGGCAAATTTTATGTTATGTATATTTAACTATGATTTTTAAGAAGATTAAACAAAATTTAAAAGGTAGAGCTTCTCAGCTTTGGGGGAGAAAAGGAATGTTGCATTTTAGTTCCTAGTATAATCAAATTAAGCCCAAATTTCTTTTCTGACTAGTTACTGTCTTTGGGTATCATTTGTCTTCAGTTTCTTCCACTGTAAAAATGAGGTTCCTAATCCAGAGAATCGTAAGAAATCATATGTGCCAGTAACACTTTGCAAACTATAAACCCCTGCACAAAAAATGAGTTAATTGAAATTGAACAATAATTAAGAACTTCCATTTGTTGACCGCTTGTCACTGTGCTAAGAGTTTAATGTATATTGTCTCATTTAATAATAACAGCAACTCTGTGAATCTTTTTGTTTTATTTACAGACGATGAAACTGAGATTTAAAGAAGTTAAGTAGTTGCTTAAGGCCATGTAGCTTAGTAAGTGACAAAACTGTCCTTAGAATCCAGATGTTTCCCACACTGGTGCTCTCAACCACTATAAAATTATATTCTTAGTAGTTACAAGGTCACTTTTGAGACTTAATCTTGGGAATTGTCCTTAACTGCTGACATCTTCAACTTAGCAGTGAAAAATGTATTTGCTTACACTAAGATTTGCTAAGGTAGACAGTCTTATAAAGAATTTGCAGAATATTTCTTTTTCATTTTTGTCTTTGTCACATTTCTTTATAAGAGATTTAATATCCAAATTTCTCTTCTCCTAAAATGTATTCATTAGTATTACATTAGCCATCATTTTTATTTGCATTCATAGTGTCGCTGAGTTCATCGTCATTTAAAAATCTTTAGCGATCATTCTGATAAAGATAAAACCGAAAATTTTGTTAAAACATGCATTTTTGGCATGTAATGCAAAAAATCTTAAATTGAATCTGTGGTCGCCTAGTATTTTATGGACTGGCTTTAGAAGGTCAGTAAACTCCTTGAGATCGTATGAAAATGTTTTGCAGATAAATGTATTTTTAATCAGATTCTCAAAGAAATGTGATCTTATAAAAAGTTAATCTCCTTCCCAAAAGGAAGTATTATTTCTAAGGCTTGATACTGTAAAGCTCAACTAGTGTGAGCATATCCCTGTCATGCCAGATTATAAATAGCAGCAACTGGTGGGAGCAACTAAAAGATTAAAATTCAGGATCCTAAGTGAATACTGACTCCAAAAAAATTTTAAGGGACGCCTGGGTGGCTCAGTGGTTGAACTTCTCCCTTCAGCTCAGGGCGTGATCCTGGGGTCCTGGGATCGAGTCTCACATCAGGCTCCCCTCAGGGAGCCTGCCTCTCCCTCTGCCTGTGTCTCTGCCTCTCTCCCTGTGTATCTCTTATGAATAAACAAAATCTTTAAAAATAAAATTTTAAGTGTATGTTTAGGGAAGGGAGTACTTTGACACATGACCAGTCTTAGCTGGATGGTTCTCTTGGCACTGCTGAGAACCCACTTGTAAGAACCTTTGTTTTATTTTCCTTTGCTGCCTAAAATTTGCTGTAGGTTTAGAAACCAAGTAACAAATCCTATGAGAACTGTGTCAGTAAAAAGGCTAGAGTAATAGAGTGAGATCCTGGGGGCAAGCCTATGGAGAAAGTTCATGACCTTTAGAGTATAGTGTTTAAACACCTATTTGATGATTTCACAGGCTCATTCTAATTTCTGGACTTTGAACTGTTATACATAGTGAAATTAGAGCATAGCTCAGATATTACTGTATTTTATTAGAGATTATGATCTCCCTTTTTCGTTGTACCAAATATGGGGTTGAATGGTATCAATGAAGAACATTAAGAGGTGATTAAATTTACTCCAGAAACTAAGAATAGTTACTGTCATAAGTTTAAATCCTACTAGAAAAAAAATATGTGAGCAACCCAGAGCATCATGTGATCAAATTTCAGGAGTCTTAAATGAGACATCTGAAATAATCATGAAAAGTTCCATACCCTTTAAGAGTCTATACATACTTTTCAATAAAACAGAAATCAGAATTTCTGAAAGATATGGAAGCCTATCTTGTTTTAAGAAGCCAAGCTCCAGTCCCAGCAGCAGAGATATAGCTGCTGAGCAAGGGGCCTTCTGGTGTTACTGGTATATGCCAAACAGCTTATCAAATACGTGGTTATTTTTGTGTCCTACAAAGTTCAGAGAAAGATCAAGAATTATAGATAAAATGCTGGCAGAGGCTACCACTAAAACCCATTTATGAAACCTCCCATTATAAAAACCTCTGATCAGAAATCTTGGAAGTAAAAAATTAATTAAAAATAAATAAATTTAAAAAAAAGAAATCTTGGAACTTAAGTGCTTGGGACATTGCTTGACTTGTTAAACAGGTTACCTTGAGCTTTTTATCCTTGACTTAAGATACTTGTATTTATTACTTGATTTCATATATGAGTTTGATTTCTTAGCTTCACATCAAGGCTTTCTAAAGCTCAAGCTTAGCAACAGGAGCATATCCAGATGGTTATCCAAAATGTAACATTTTGTGAAACTGAAAGGTAGAAACAGTTTTAATTTTTGTGTTAATTAGTAATAGTACTAGAAATCTTTGAGTTCTGCTCTGTAGTTATCCAAGTGACTTCACATGTCCTCATCTCTGATCTTAAGCTTCTATGAGAGTCACCTAAACAACTTATTTAATTGCTGCCTGGGCATCTGGGTAGCTTAGTTGGTTAACCATCTGATTCTTGATTTCTGCTCAGATCATGATCTCAGGTGAGATTAAGCCTGTGTGGGGCTAAGCATCAAGTCTGTTTAAGATTCTCTCTCTGCTTCTCCCACTGCCCCTCCCCAAACTTCTCTCTCTTTGCCTCTCTAAACAACAAACAAAAACAAAATAAACCACAAATGCTGCCCACACCCCAAGAGTTTCTGACTCTGTAGGTCTGGGATGAGTATGCATAATTTGCATTTCTTATAAATTCCTAGATGATGCTGGTCCAGGAACTACACTTTGAGAACCACAACCCTTAAGTATTACTCTGAGGCAGATTGGGCAAGTCATCATCCACATTTTATGGAATAATAAACTAACAAAATTGTAATGGTGAAATGATTTTTTGCATAGCAGTTACATGATTTGTTATCGGTAGAACTGAAACTAGAACCAGCATTTCCTGTCTCCACATACAGAGCTTCTACAATCCTGCATTCTGCTGATACCATTGTTTATATGTGGGAACGTTTCTTTAGATAAATTTCTAGTAGTGGAAATTCTGGGTCTAGTGGTATGGATATGTTAAAAATTTGATGCATACTGCCAAACTGCTTTCTAAAAAAGCTTTTACCAGCTGTAAGAATCTACCTTCACCAACCCTGGTAATGTTAATAACAATATTAAATAGCAGTTAATTTTTTATTGAACTCTTACTGTGTACCAAGCATTATTATGAATACTGATCATATTATCTAATTCTTTCTTTCTTGTGAATTAGATATACTCAGTTACAGATGAGAGGCACAGAGATGTTGAGTAACTTGTCTAAGGTCATACAACCAGGATGCAGACACAGGCAGTCTTAAATGTTTCTCTGTTGCAATTCCCTTATTACTAGAGAGGCTTAAGTATCCTTTTATATTGTTTATTGGTCGTTTTCATCTTTCTTATTTGTGTGTTTGTACTTATGACCATTTTTCTGTTGGTATTTGTTTCTTTTTGGCGTAGTCTGTATGTTCTAAATATGTGGCAAAAACCTCTTCTACCGGGCAGCCCCGGTGGCTCAGCGGTTTAGCGCCACCTTCAGCATGGGGTGTGATCCTAGAGACCTGGAATCGGGTCCCACGCACGTCAGGCTCCCTGCATGGAGCCTGCTTCTCCCTCTGCCTGTGTCTCTGCCTCTCTCTCTCTCTGTCTGTCATGAATAAATAAATAAATAAAATCTTAAAAAAAAAAAAAAAAAACTCTTCTACCAGCTCATTGCATGTCTTTTAACTTTGCATCCTGTTATAAAAGCTTTTAATTTTGTGTAATAAAATCTAGTATTTTCTCTTATGATTTCAGAGTTTTGTATCTTAATTAAAAAACCCTTCCTGTACTTCCAGGATTATAAAATATTTTACTGTGTTTTTTCTAATATGTGTATACTTTTTAAATATTTCACTCTCTAAAACCTGAGACAAGGATGTAACTTTACCTTTTTTCCAAATGGATAGTCATGTATTCCAATATCATTATTTAGTCCATTCTTACTTTGCTGATCTGAAATGCTACACCTACTATATATTAAATTCTAATAGATATTTGGAGTCTGCTTCTGTACAAGTAAATCCTGTTGATGTTTTTCTGTTCATGACATCAGTACCACATTGTATACTTACTATGGGGATTTAGTGGATATTTCGATTTTTTTTTAAGATTTTATTTTTTTATTTTTTTATTCATGAGAGACACAGAGAGAGGCAGAGACATAGGCAGAGGGAGAAGCAGGCTTCCCTCAGGGAGCCCCAGGCAGGACTCAATCCCTGGACCCAGGGATCACGCCCTGAGCTGAAGGCAACAGCTTAACCACTGAACCACACAGGTGCCCCTCAAATTCTTTTGAAAGCACACCCTCATTATTTTTAAGTAATCTCTCTATCCAACATGGGACTCAAGCTCATAACCTGGACATCAAGAGTCACACACTCTACTGACTGAGCCAGCCAGGTGCCCCTGTTTTTCAGTGTATTAGCTATTCTTGCTTATTTTATTTTCCAGATAAGTATTAGAAACACCTTATCAATTTCGACTTTAAAAAATCCTATTAGATGGGGGTGGGGGGGTGGGAGGGATGGGGTAACTGGGTGATAGACATTAAGAGGGCATGGAAAAAAAAAATAAGAGGGCATGGAATGTGATGAGCCCTGGGTGTTGTATAAGACTAATGAATCACTGACCTCTGTCTCTGAAACCAATAATACATTATGTGTTGATGGAATTTAAATAAAATTTTAAAAGGTAAAAATAAAAACTCCTATTAGGATTTTGATTGAAATTGTACTGAATTAGTTTTGGGGAGAATTAACAGCTTTGTGAAATGAGCTTTCTCAATGAGGAATGTGGTATGTGTCTACTATTTTCTAAATATTTTTCATTTAAATTTTATTCTTTTCCTCATACAGCAGTTACACATTTCTTACTGGTTATGTTCATGGGTGTTTCATAAAGTTTTTGTTAAGATATCTAAATATTTTTCTTGAACTCTTCTTTCCCATAACATTTTGTAATTATTCACTGTGTTTAGCAAAACTATACACACACACACACACACACACACACACACACATAATTTTGTTTAAGAGAGAGTACATGCATGCAAGAACTCATGCACCTTAGGTGAGGGGGCAGAGGGAGGGAAAAAGAATTTTAAGCAGAATCCAGACCCAGTGCAGAGTTTGATCTTTACCCTGAGATCATGACCTGAGCCAAAATCAGGAGTCGGGCACTTAACTGAGCCACCCAGGTGCCCCATTCTTTGTATATTTGCTTTTATATCAGACCACCTTGCTGAGTTCTTGCTTGATCCAAATATCCAGTAGATTTTTAAAGCAATTTTTTTCACTTTTCTGGGTGGATAATTATATCACCTGTAAATAAATTTTGTCTGAATGTTTATAAATGCATTGCTTTGACTAGAGCTCTAAAGTAATGTTAAATACTAGCAGTGCTAATGGTCTTATCTTGTTTTCCATTGTACAAGGAATGTTTCTTATGCTTTGTAAATAGGGGTATTTTGTGCTATATGTTCTGGCATAGACTGTTTATCAAGTTGAGGATATTTCCTGCTATAGTTGATCCTTGAACAACATGAATTTTACCTATACAAGTCTACTTATACACAGAATATTTTTTACAATCAGTACTTTAAATGTATTTTCTGTTCCTTGCGATTTTCTGAATAATATATTCTTTTCTCCAGATTACTTTATTGTAAGAATACAGTATAATACATATGTGAAATATGTATTATTGACTGTTGACTATATTGTTGTTTGACTATGTTGTTGACCCAGAAGGTCGACAGTAGACTATTAAGTTTTTGGAGAATCAGAAGTTACTTGCAGGTTTTTGACTTTGTGGGGGCTTGGTTCCCTTGACCCCCACATGTTCAAGGGTCAACTGTATACCTAATCAACCTATATCAGTATACATAGTTATTGAATTTTATTAGATGCTTTTTGGGCATCTGTTGGAATGGTAATATTTCCCCCCTTTTGCCAGTATTGCAGTGACTTATATTGAGTTGCTAAAGTTAGATCCTTACATGCTGTTTGCATTATTTATTAACAGATTGCTGGATTTGGTTTACTATTCTTTAAGATTTTAGGTTTTGAGTATTTGTCAAATCTTTGATGTTATCTTTGTCTCACTTATGTCTGATTTGTAGAATAATTTAGGTGTAGCCTTTCATTTGTTTCTATATCTGAAACCGTTCTTTAGCAGAAATTATCCGTATTTTAAAAGCCTGGAACCAAGAAGTCTTACTCCCACTATTACAATTTTATGATTTTTTTTTTTGCCTTTCAAACTTTTAAATGTCTTTGTTCACATTAAGTATAATTATCATCCATGATACTTTTTTTTAAGATTTTATTTATTTATTCATGAGAGACACAGAGAGAGAGAGAGGCAGAGACACAGACAGGGAGAAGCAGGCTCCGTGCAGAGACCGACATGGGACTTGATCCTGGGACTCCAGGATTATGCCGTGGGCCAAAGGTAGGCATTAAACCACTGAGCCACCCAGGGATCCCCATGATACTTTTTAAATCTACGTCTTGTCCTCTACAGAAATGGGCAAACAGAATTAGAATAATTGATAGATAATTGATAATGGATTGAAACCAAGCATTTATTTATGATATAAGGTCTTTTTTCCTCTCTTTGGTGGGTAGGGAAACTAGTAGTAATATTTAAAAGAGTCATGAAGTGTTTCTTTTTCTTTGATTTTAATACTGTCTTTGTAGTTACCTGATTTTTACATAGAGAAAATAGCCTTAAAAGGGGGAATGTTTTTTAAAAGATGATCAAATAAGTTTACATCTAGTGAATCTTCCAGGTGTTATGGACTTCAAATATGAAGAAAAGGTTAATGATCTATTGTCAGAGTATAAGGGTGCATGTATGTTTTCATTAGTGGTGATAACTTTATGTGGTTTTATCCACACTTGTGTTTGTTTGAAGTCAGAGCTGTAATTGGCTTGGAACCAAGGGGGAAAAAAAGAGAGCTCTCAACTTTGACCTTACTGGAGCCATGCTTTAACCAAGTTACCTGAAGAGTAAATCTGCACAATGAAGATGAACAGGAATGGTGAAGTTGTGATATGTTCAAGTCAGAATTTCTTTTTGATTAATTGAGAGTAGATTTCTCCTCCTAAATTACTACTTTTTGCTTGTGTGCTTATGTGTAATCACTCCTAAAATTGAGCAATTTCTTTAGTACTGAGAAACCACTACCCAAAGCTAAATAATTAAGGATGTTGTCATTCTCTGTTTTCAAGAGCTGTTGGACCTTGGGGTAATGGAGGGGTCCAAACTTGTGCATATGTTGCTCACATCTCTTCTTGGGTTTCTCCAGTAAATGTGAGTCCTCTTAATTACCATATGTTAAACTACCTTGAGGCCAAAGACCAGTTGTTTAGATGCTATCACATAATGTTTCTGAATTTCTAAGGTGAAAGAAAAAAAATTGGTATCCTAACTACTTTAAGCTAGGGTTAAAGTTAGCTTTGCATTGTTGAATGATGCAGGATGTTGCTGCCACTAATATAATTAGGTTTAACCTGAAGAAATGTGCTAAGAACATTAAGGCCTTTTAGGTGTTCCTGTGATTTGGAAAGGATGTAGCGCATGATTTATAAATAGATTGCTTGTGTTGCACACCAAAGGGCAAATTTGGGCTCACTTCCTTTTTTGCAGGTTTGTGTGAATTGAGCAACTCTTGTTTTCTGCATTAATCTGTTTTACAGGGGTGTGATCCTTCTTTTACTAACCTGAGAGTTTTGGCATTAATTATGTCTGTTAAAGCAACAGAACCCAGAGGCTTGAATTAGTTTGAATAAAGAGAAACCTCTTGTTAGCCTATTTTGGAGTGTTGTTTTTTAAAATTGTAACAGTTTTTAGATGTGGAAGACTTGGAATTACAATTGACCCCTGATGAGGCAGGAATTAGGAGCCTTGACCCCCTATGCATAGAAAATCTATGTATAAGGACGCCTGGGTGGCTCAGTTGATAAGTGTCTGCCTTTGGCTCAGGTCACCATCCTAGGATCCTAGGATCAAGGTAGGCATCAGGCTCCCTGCTCAGTGAGGGACCTGCTTCTCCCTCTCCCACTCCCCTGCTTATGCTCACGCGCTCTCTCTCTCTCTTTCAAATAAATAAAATCTTAAAAAAAAAGAAAAAGAGAAAAATCTGTGTATAACTTTTAACACCCCCAGAATTTAACTACTAATAGTTTACTGTTGACCAGAAGTCTTACTAATAACATAAACAGCCAATTAAAATGTATTTTGTATATTATAAGTATTATATACTATATTCTCACAATGATTTCTGACTTTTTCTATGCACATGGTTCTTCTGTGAATTTTTTTCAAATTGTTGCAGATTTCCAAAATATTTTCCAATATTTTTAATGAAAGAAATCTACATATAAGTAGACTCATGCAGTTCAAACCCATATTTATTGTTCAAGGAACCTATACTGTTTCTCCTAAGATTAACATACCCAATTCCCATAAACACCAAAATATTTTAATTTTCTGTTATTATTAATTTTTTATTTTTTATTATTTTTGTGGGGAGTTTTAGTTTGAAAAGTTGCAGCACCTAAAGAGGTTGTAAATACTCAATGTATATTTCTTTTCCTAGAAGATGAATGAAATAGGTCAAACAGTATATGAAACTGAACTACTTTGATATCCCTTTAACCAGATTTGGTATAGATCATTCTGTCAGTCTCCCCTCTGTGATACTCATCTGTCCCCAGTAAAATTTCACATTCAATTCTTAAAGTATCCCATTTCTTAAATATTTTCTTTAAAAATTCTTAGAGGTTCTCATGGGTCACATATTCAGAATCTTACTTACCCTTTGTTCTGGTTGCTAATAGTAATAGTCTAGTGTTTGGAATGAAGCAGACCATAGTCCCTTTCCAAGTTTCACCACCTATGAGCTGTGTGACCTTGAATATATTATATAACCGCTGTAAGCTTTAATTTCCTCATTAATAAAATGGAGCTTAGAATACCTATTTGGATTAAATGTGATATTTGTGAATTACTGCTAATAGCACTCAGTAAATAGTAGCTAATATTTTTGCTCTTTTGATATAAGCTAAAACATAGGGGAAAGAATTAGAATACAGAGTGGTAAGCCAGCCTGATGGTAAAATTCTATCATTTGCGTCATTGTCACGATTGTACCTATTCTGGGCGAAGGGTGGGAGATTAAAAGAAACACTAGACATGGTTCTAGTGGTCGGAATGCTCAGTCTGTTGAAGATATAAGACAGGTCAATAAAAGGATAAATAAGAAAACAGCAAGTCCTAAGTGCCAGATGAATGGTCCAAACAGTGCTTTAAATATTCAGAGGACAGAAAGGTATTGTAAATGAGCCAATCAGAAAAGGCATTATAGAAGTAGGATTTGAGCTGGGACTCTGACCTTTATTTCTTCCTGTCTTAAATGTCTTGATTTGTATAAACAGAGATAAAGGCTACTTGAGTGGTGAGAGAAAAGGAAGACTAATGTGGCAGATGTTATGGCCATATTACAAATAATTAATTTTCTTTCTTTCTTTTTAAATTTTATTCATTTATTCATGAGAGAGGCAGAGACACAGGCAGAGGGAGAAGCAGACTCCATGAAGGGAACCTGATGCGGGACTCAATCCCAGAACTCCAGGATCATGCCCTGAGTCAAAGGCAGACACTCAACCGCCGAGTCACCCATGGATCCCACAAATAGTTAATTTTCAATAAAGGACTGCTATTAATCATTTGTGGTTAAAAAAAAAAAAGGAGAATCCAGAAAGGCTTTTGTGTAGACTGATTATATTCTCTTTAGGATATTGCTATGAGTGTATTTCGCATATATCAGGGACAGAATTTATCAAGTTATATCGAGTACCCACTGAATACACAGCACAGTAATTAACATTTGCAGACTTTACATAGCTTACTTAGGAAGGCTGCCAGTTTTACAATGCTGTTAATGAATCAGTACCAGTGTCTGGGAGCACAATGTGAAATCCCCACAGGCAGCCTAAGAACAGAAATCATTAAACTATCTATCTGTTAGTGGCTTTATGGTTTAAAAAAAAAAAAAAGGGAAAGAGAAAGAAAAAAGCACATTTGAGTAATTCAAAGCAAAACCCTCTTTCTCTGCTTCCTCTGGGTACTTTTAACTCTAGATATTATTATATCAGCATCATGTGGTAGGTAAGGTGGTTCCCATGGCACAGAGGGCTTGTAATATTTACAGTAGGGTGAGATATAAGGGGTGGGGTGTTCTGATAACTATTTGTCCTTGTTCTTATTGGCTGGGTTACCAGTTTAATGGCCTGGTTGCCTATTAATGGCTCAACTTAGTGTTCTGTAAGCAATGCAGCTCCTTAGTTTCTAAGTCAAATACATATGCAAACCATCCAAGTGGACCTGGATCTTTTACACACATAATAGACCCACAATTACACATCAATTAATAAAGATCAAGAGTAAGTGCCATGTTACCCTAGCCCAAAAGATAGTTTACTGATATAAATTCAAAGATGAGTTACTGCAACACAGTACTAAAACTTTTGCAGATTGTTCCTTATTATACTCTCCTATACTGAGAGAAAATAGCAGACTGAGAAAACAAGAGAAATTGCACCCTTATTTCTACTTCGTAATTCCAAGTAAATAAATTTAAAACCAGATTAATTTTTTTTTTCAAAATTAAAGCAAAACTGAAAATTGTAGACTGGCTAGTTATCATCTCTCTATCTTAAAAATGAAAAGCCATTATTGTTTTAATCATACTTTTTTATTACCTCCTTGGAAGTACTTGAGTATGTCTGTTGAGAACATACTTCAGTCTTTTTAACTATCGGTGAGTTGGAGCTTGTTCTCTTCTGCGGCTCTTCTGGGGTCAATTAACTATTCCCACACTACCAGAATTCTCTTTGTTTTTTGTTGCCATTTTTGATGCTTGGAGAACTTCTCAGCAAGGCTATATGCCCTGTTTTTCAGAAAATGTTTATTGTGCTTTAAAAAAATAATAACATCTAGTCTCTTCTTCAATTAAAATCAAAATTAACAAATATTGAATTCCAGTGCTGTTCTTTATGGCACTCTTAAAAGTCACTTTTGGAGAAATTTCCAAATAGAGAATCTCTTTTGCTTTAAAAACTTATCTATTGGGGTGCCACTACTGTTAAGCATTTGTCTTTGGCTTAGGTGGTGATCCCAAGGCTCTGGGTCTTCGGCTGCCTGCTCAGCAGGGAGTCTGCTCCTCCCTCTACCCCTCCCTCCTGCTTGTTCTCTCTCTCTCTCTCATCCTCTCTCTTTCTCTCTGATAAATAAAATCTTTGAAAAAAAAAAAACTTACCTACTTTATACTCAGTAAAGTTGGTAATATCTCATTCTTTACCATCCACTCAGCTTAAAAGCAAACTTGTCTCCTAGGTGAGTGATTTTTTTTAATGTAACTGGTCTTACTGATAATTAAAAACCAAGCAGAAAGTATTGGTTATTTTTCAATACTTGTAGATGGTGCACATTTATTATAGAAAAAAAAAAAAAAACTAAGGCAGTCCTTTTTCTCACAAAAACCATTATTTTCATTCTTATCTCCCAAAGAACTTTACTATTAACATTATCCAGGCTTTCTCTGTGTGTGTATGTATATACTTTTAAAAATGGAACTGTCCTCTATCTACTGCTTTGTAATCTGATTCTTTCACTTAGCATGTTGCAAATATCCTGCCATTGTCCTCAAACACATTTCTTTCATATCATTTTTTAAGAGTTATTTGTTTTCCATAGAACTGATTCAAAATCTGTCCTATTGCACATTTTGACTATTCCAGTTTCTTGCAGCCATAAACAAAAGTTAATGAATATCCATGTGCCTAAGTCTTTGCACATATCCACAAAAGAAATATCCGAAAGCCTAATTCTAGGATTTTTAGGCCAAAGGGTAGGCCTATTTCTAGGGCTTTTAATAGATTGCTAGTTTGTTTACGAGAAATGTACCAGTCTCACTCCCACCAACAATTTTAGTAATTCATTTTCCTGAATGAATTACTAAGTGATAAAATTCACTTGAAGTGATAAAAAGTGAAATCAAGGTAAATACAGTTTTATTCTTTTTTTTTTTTTTAAGATTTTATTTATTTATTCATGATAGAGAGAGACAGACAGACAGAGGGAGAAGCAGGCTCCATGCCCGGAGCCCGATGCTGGACTCGATCCCAGGACTCCAGGATCACGGCCTGGGCCAAAGGCAGGCGCTGAACCGCTGAGCCACCCAGGGATCCCCAGTTTTATTCTTTAATTCATCTGAACTGCTTGGAGACCCAGAAAAATCGATCCTCATTTGCCTTTTCCTGTCAGGAAGCTATTTCATACCTAAGCACTAATGGAAAATGCTTTAATTTGTGAACTATTTGTATAGAACTAATAGATGAAATAATAGTATGTTGATAAGATTAATTATTCTGAGATGTTGTTGAATATATTTGTAGTGTTTATGAATCTAAGTTTGTTTTACCTTTTTTCATTTTATTCTAAAATCAGCACCATTTTTGACTTAGAGACTTTTAGACCCAAAAGATAAACAGACTTACCTAGGATCCTGCAGCAAACTCCTGCTGCTCAGACCTTGAGCAACATTTCATTGTTTTCTGTTTAGGAAGTATTACTCAGCATTGAGATTTTCCATAGTACCATCTTACTAAAGACCGTGAAATTTAAAAAGATGATCAAATATATTAGTTTGTTAACTATTCTAACTATACTCATGAAGTTAGAATTTCCTGATCCTATCCATAGGAAGGAGTGGGTATATCTCTCGATGTGAGGAGGTTAACTCTTTTAGGGAGCAAGCTGCTAAATTCTTGAAACAAAAGTTTTCATCTTTGAGATTATATGAGTATTGAGTATTGGAGAAAGGAGAAGGGTGTGTATATTTCCTAAAGCTCTTACAGAATATTACCTTGAAATGTCACTGGCAGATCTAAACAGTAACTAGAGTGGTTCCTCTGGCCGACTTAAAAAAAGGAAAGAAAGAAAGATGAGAAGGAAAAAGGAACCGAGCGTTAGAGTGCAGATCACAGTTGCACACTGGTTTCAGTAGTAGTGGTTGCCTGCCTCTATCTGAAATCCAGCTGCTTCCTTAATGAAGATATATGTTTAAATCACCGGGAGAGAAAACATTTTGGGAGAGAAAACATTTTTGAGAAAACATTTTTGAGAAAAAGTTTCACTTTTTGTAGTGGCAGCAGTCCTGGACATGCTGCTGGCACACAGAGGATGAGTTCAGCACCTTCTCTTCAGATGGTATCTCTGCCCACAGCTCATCGCTTTTACATAGCCAGCTTTTGTTCACAGAGAGTGGACCTCTGTGGGTTGGCCTCTCCCAACTACTGTCAGAGACCCAAGGTGACTGATAAGGAGTCCAAAGGTCAAAATGGACTAGTATAGACTCAGTGCAGATTTCAGGGGAAAAGGCATGTTTTTGGCTTGCAGACATCAGAAACTGAATTGGGACCTGGGAAATGTTCCTTTTAGCAGCTTCAGCGTCTCCACTTCAGTCAAAGAAAAACCACCAACTGCCTCTGTAGTCAGCAGAAGCAGAAATAAACAACATTATTTAAAGGGTGTGATTTAATTGAATTGGGTTGTGTTAGAGATTTCACTCCAGAAATGATTTATGTGGCAGTGTCACTTTGCTTACTGTGAGATAACAGATATTAAATCAAAACCAAAGATAATCCACCATCATAGGATCTTATGTTGGGTTTCAGAATGGAAAGTCAATGAGATTAGATTCCAGTATTTCATTTACTAACATTACCTTTTTGCCCATTATGAGGATCACAAAGATAGGAAAGAAGTATGCCATTTGCATTTCTAATTGGAGTTAATACTTTAAAAAAAAAAAAGTATTTTTAAGAATACTTTAAGAATATTTTTAAGAATTCTTATTTTTAAATAAGAATTTATTTGAGAGAAGGGGAGCACGCATGTGCATGCCTACTCACCTGTATGACCATGAGAGGCGAGGGGCAGAGGAAGATGGAGAGAGAGAATCTCAAATAGACTCCCTGCTGAACACTAAACCCAGGGCAGGGCTCCATGCCTCAACCCTGAGATCATGACCAGAGCCAAAATTAAGAGTTGGGCACTCAACCAACTGAGCCACTCAGGTGCTCAAGGGCTAATGCTTTTTTTTTTTTTTTTTAATTTTATTTATTTATTAGAGACACAGAGAGAGAGAGAGAGGCAGAGACACAGGCAGAGAGAGAAGCAGGCTCCATGCAGGGAGTCCAACATAGGATTCGATCCCAGGTCTCCAGGATCACGCCCTGGACTGAAGGCGGCACTAAACTGCTAAGCCACTGGGGCTGCCTGGGCTAATGCTTTTTAATTAAATTAGCTTTGGGGGCACCTGAGTAGCTCAGTGGTTGAGCATCTGCCTTTGGCTCAGGTTGTGATCCTGGGGTCCTGGGATTGAGTACCACATGGGGATCCCTACAGGGAGCCTGTTTCTCTCTCTGCCTATGTCTCTGCCTCTTTCTGTGTGTCTCTCATGAAATAAAGTTATAAAAAAATTAAATTGGCTTTTAAGTAGTATTTTGCTCATTTTAGAATTCAAGTATTACAAATATGTTATCTACCAGCCTGTTTAAAGGTTTCCTTTTTGGTGACTGTCCTTTAAGTTAGCAGTGGTTCCTGTATACAGAGCTATTGAAATTATAAGCTATTGTCCTTGTCCTCTAGTCTAATGGAAAGATTGTGAGCAGGACCAGCCAACTAATTTGCAGGGCCTAGTGCAGAACAAAAACATGGGACCCCTTGTTCAAAAAGAATTAAGAATTTCAAGACAGCAACAGCAGAACATTAAACCAAGTGTAGGGCCCTTCCAAGCACCCACCCTGTGTAACTACACAGATCACACATCCATGAAGCTAGTGCTGCCTGTGGGATATGAAGTTAAATAGATGAGAGCTTTGCTATTTACTCAGTGTCTTTCTGAACCTCTGTTTCCTTTTCCCATTCTATACCTTCCTATTCCATCATTTTCTGTTGTATTCCATCCTCTCACCAAAGTTGGAGAACCTGCAGCAAGAATTAGGAGTATGTATGCTTCTGCCTGTAGTCTATGTGAACACATTCTTGAATATCACCTTCCATTTGACTGGTGGAACAAACAAGATTAGGATTTTCTTTAACGAATGGCAGTTAATTGGTTTCAATAAAAACATATTATTTGTGTATTATATATGCATATATATTTTTTAAGATTTTACTTATTTATTCATGAGTGACACAGAGAGGCAGAGGGAGAAGCAGGCTCCCTGCTGGGATCCCCATGTGATACTCAATCCCAGGACCCCAGGATCACTACTTGAGCCAAAGGCAAACACTCAACCACTGAGCCACCCAGGTGCCCCTGTGCATTTTATTTTTAAAGTGCTTTCACAATTAGTATAACATGTGAATCAAACAACTACACTTTTAAGGCAGTATTTGCCCCCTTCATTTTATGGATAGGAAAATTAAGCCTCAGAGAGGTTAAGAGATTTTCTAAAGGTCAGCCACCTAGTAAGAGAAATTCAAGCCCATCTCTTTTAACATTGTTCTTTCTCATTACTTCCTTCTGCCTCTACAGATCTGCAAGACAAAGGATAAGGGGACTTGAAATAACTTGTTTTCTCAGGATTGATCTGTTTTACAGAATTTTCTGTCAATTTTCCAAGAATAACTCCTGGGATATAATCATGAATATTTGCAACAAGTTTTTACTTCTGTTATTTTCTATAATCCTTGCAACAACCCTGTGTAATAATATTTTAGCATCATTTTAAAGGAAAGAGATTGAGGTTCAAAGAGATTAAATGACTTGTTCAAGGTTCTATAAAAAGCACAAGAGCAGTGACTGAAATCCAAGGTCTGTTACTTTATATCCCATGCTTTTGTACTGGTCTGTGTTTTGCTATAATTAATCTCAAATCTCTACTTAGTAAATATCTATTCATTCATTCTTTAATCACCTACAACATTTTAGGCACTGGGAATGCATCAGTTATCCAAAAAGACCAAGTCTCAGCTCTTAGAACTTACATTCCATCATGTAAATAAATTATTATGAGTAATCAGTTGATGATATGGTTGTAAAGAAAATACAAAGCAGGACAAAAAGATGGAAAGTAGGCTGGGAGTAGGCAGTACTATTTTAGAGAAAATGGTCAGGTACCTGCCTAATAAATCATTGAGCCACAAACTGAAGTCTAGATATTTGATGTAAATGTATAAATCAATTTCTAGGTACAAAAAAGTCACCTAAACAATTTGAGGCGACTGCATTTATGAACATAATGGCAATAGGTAAGGATTGTTAACTGTAATAAACATTAACCTTTATAGTAACAGTCAAAATTTGCATTTATCCTTTCCCATGTAGCATGGATTATAAAATCACAAGATCTGGGATCCCTGGGTGGCGCTGCGGTTTAGCGCCTGCCTTTGGCCCAGGGCGCGATCCTGGAGACCCGGGATCGAATCCCACGTCGGGCTCCCGGTGCATGGAGCCTGCTTCTCTCTCTGCCTGTGTCTCTGCCTCTCTCTCTCTCTCTCTCTCTCTGTGTGACTATCATAAATAAATAAAAATTTAAAAAAAAAATAAATAAAATAAAATCACAAGATCAATAAAGCTCTAACCCTAGTTATTACCTTTATGATGAATCACCATATAAAGCAGTGTTCAATGTGTTGATGATCTTAGACTGCTCACACTCCTAGAAAATAAGTACTGTAATGGCATGGTGCATGACATAGCATGCTCTGGACAGTTGTTAAAATTTCTGAAGTATCCATCAGGTTTAGGAAATGTAAAATCTCATTTGCTGGTCTAATTTAATTTTTTTTAAGATTTTATTTATTTATTCATGAGATAGAGAGAGAGACGCAGAGACATAGGCAAAGGGAGAGGCAGGCTCCTTGCAGGGAGCCTCATGTGGGACTCGATCCCAGACCCGGGATCACAGCCTGAACCAAAGGCTGATGCTCAACCACTGAGCCACCTAGATACCCTTGGTCTGATTTAATTTTAATGAATTTCAAAATCTTGTCCAAATTTCTTTATTGTACTGAAATTCTGTTATATCTAGTACTCTAGGGGCAGTCTGGGTGGCTCAGTGGTTTAGCGCCACCTTCAGCCCAGAGCCTGATTCTGGAGACCCCGGATCGAGTTCCACGTAGGGTTCCCTGCATGGAGCCTGCTTCTCCCTCTGCCTGTATCTCTGCCTCTGTGTATGTGTGTGTGTGTGTGTGTGTGTGTGTGTGTGTCTCATGAATAAATAAATAAAATCTTTAAAAATAAAATATATCTAGTACTCTAGAACTTTCACCTACTGCTTGGGGATCCTTGTAATATAAACGTTTGTTGTAGAGGGATTTTCAGAAATGGGGAGAGATGGGAGGAACATAGTGCGACAAATAGAGGATCTTTTCAAAGGATTTGCCTGTTGTGCGCTTTTAGAATGGCAAAGTCCGAAGTATTAATTAAAAAGACCCTTTGAAAGTCCCAATTTTTATCTGTTTTTGTGTGTTTCCTCTGGTTTCAAAGTTAAATCCAAGATCGATCATTCAGCGCTTACCTCTTGTTAAAGCTAAATTGTTACCTGCTAAAAGATGAGGTGGTGGTAGTGGGGAGGCTGTTAATTCCCAGCTGCCCATGGTTTCTTTACGGCAATTACCAAGTTCCTTTCTAAAACCAGAGTTTTAGACTAGAAATTCATGGATACGGTGAAATCATATGCAGAAGTATGATTAGTACATTTATTTTATTGGAGGAGAGGCCATAGCTTTCATCAGAGTCTCAAAGGAATCTAGTGACCTTCCCTCCCAACCCCCTCTCACACCCCAAATTAAGAACCTGGAATAGACTGTTTCAGGCATTTGACTTAGAAATTAAGTAAACTCTTTTTAAGCTTTTTGACCTTACCAGTTAGATTCATTTTTCCATTTTTAAACAATCACTCATGATTTCCCAACACAAAGATTCTGAACTAACATTTTCTATTGAGAAGGATTGTACAGCCTTTTGAATTATCTCTGTCTCTGTCTCTCTTATAATAATTTTGGAGTAGATATTCCAAAAATCGAATTTGCTTAAGGAAAACTCAGAATGTTACTGTAAAGCCTGAATATTTGTGTTCCTCAACAAATAGTCACAACCTATGTGGTAAGTTTAAAAAGAAGCAATATTGAGTAAAGCATTTCCAGTGCCTTGAACTATATCCAAGAAGGCAAAAATGAGGGATCCCTGGGTGGCGCAGCGGTTTGGCGCCTGCCTTTGGCCCAGGGCGCGATCCTGGAGACCCAGGATCGAATCCCACATCAGGCTCCCGGTGCATGGAGCCTGCTTCTCCCTCTGCCTATGTCTCTGCCTCTCTCTCTCTCTCTCTCTCTCTCTGTGACTATCATAAATAAATAAAAATTTAAAAAAAAAAAAAGAAGGCAAAAATGACTTAAAGTCTTACTTTGAAGAAAAAGTTGTGAGAGGAATTAAGATTTCTAATTGTATTTAATTCAGGTACTTATGAAATTAATTATAAAGAACTTGTTGGGAGGTTTGAGAGACTACCTCTCTGGGCTTAGATATTTAGTTGATCTCAACTAAGCACTGAAGGTTAGGGATTCTCCAAGCCATTAAAACATTCTTTGCTATTAAGGTAGATTATCCAGCCTACCACGTATAAATCTTCAGAAATGTGACAAATCAAGTTTTATGTGCCATTTTTGCTTTCTGGCCATTCACATTATTTATCTAGGCCTTAATCCAGTGCCTATTTGCTCTGGCAAAAAATTCTGGGTTTTGCATATAAAACCTTGAGAAAACTCAGACTAGTTTAGCTCTCAGAAATTAAACACCCTAATAAGAAAGAAAAAAAAAAACTCACCTTTATATATCATTCTTAGAATTTTTTCCTCTAAGAGGATTATTTCAGTTTTCAGGGTCAATTGAGAATACTTAGATACAGGTATTTTTCTTTAAGTAGGGTTTAATGCAGAAGAAACAGAAAATGGAATTTTTCAAAATTTACTCTTTTTGAAATACTGAACTATTTATGTAACTTTTAATTTAGAAGTAAATATTGGAAAATAAAGAAACAAGTATAACATATAAACTGCATGTTTAGTTATCTTTTTGGTACTATTGTTTAAATATGTCACTGTAGAAATGTTAAGATGTATTATGAAGAAAAAAACATTCAGAATGTTCCTTTTTAGCATTAACTGTTAACTGAAAAACTGTAAAGCAGATACATAAACCTCTTCAGTGAGACTAAAGAAACTTTGGGAAAACATCCAACATCTGCTTATCTTTCCTGCAGTGGAAATATTCATAATTGCAATGTGCAGTTTCCTCTGAATGAAGATAAACAGATTTCTGTTTGCTATACTTCTGTTTCAGAAGTACATTTACTGCATTCTTTAAATGTATTTAATTTTTTCCCCTGTCAGTTGGGGAGATACCAAAACATCTGATTGTTATTGGGGTTTTCTTAGCTTTTCTCGGACTATTTTGATTCCAAATTTAGGGGCCACTTAAAGAAATATGTTTAGCCAAGCAGTTTCCCCCATTACCTAAACTACCATGTCTCTGACTTAGTTCAACACATTTTTATTATAAAATCCATGTTCTATAACTTTTTTTTTTTTTTTTAATGAATGCATAAACCAGCTTTACCTCCATTTTGGTTCTTTTGTTGGATGCTAGGTCCTGGAGGCTGTCAGCCAGACACTGCTGGAGGGCTCTGCCCAGCCAGACCCTGGTGTTTTGATACAATGGTGATTCCTGGTTTAAAAACCTGTTTGTTCCAGTTCCCAGGAGACCAAACTGTTGAAATGTTTTACCCTTTTGACCTGGGCAGCTCTTGGTCTCTGGTTAAGACATGGCAGGGTGAGTTAACTAAAAGATGTTCAAGGTTTTAAGTTAGTCATAACTATGCCAGAGTTTGTGATAGAGATTGCTCCGTGCATACTAGAGATTATACGTCTGCTCAGAATGAAATACAATTGAGCATTGGTTGTTCTTTTGGTTGCCAAGGAATGCATCATTAGTTTTTTTGGTTAGTGTCTTCCCCCCTCACCAGCTGAAATAAAACCCCACTGCTGTGATCCTATGCCTAGGTTTGAGTCTCCTATCTTTAATGGGGTAGGCATACCTTGTCTAAATATAGCAAAGTGTAGACTTGGCCAGTATGGAGAGAGACAGTAGAATGACCTTAACTGGTCTTCAATACTAGTGTTACAATTAGATTTAAAGAAATAGAGGCACTGATCTAATTCTGCCAATAGGCTAAGATGCTCTTTCAAGCTGCTCAGCGTTCTTAGGTAAAAAGTTTTCTGCACTAAACCAATAAATTGTTTTAAAAGCTAATGTGAGTCACTTCAGAAAGATGGCAGAAGTTCATGCCATGTGAAAACATGCCTAGAGAGTGATTTCTCTATTTAATTGACCTAAAGTTAATATTTATTCAGGATGTAAAAGGTAAAGCATAAACTTTATGTACCTTAGAATATCTCGTGTTTATATAGTCCCAATACTTGCTACTTTTTAGAAAGCTCACACAAACTTTTGTCTACTAAGAAGAAAGGACATTTGACCCCTATCCATGTGAGACAGGGCAGATATATTAATCCTATTTTATGGATGAAGAAATTCAGATAAAGAGAAGTACAATGATTTTCTAGAGGGCTAAACGAATCAGTAATATGGCCAGTGCAGGTGATTCCAGTATACCACCCTTTAGTTCAAGCAGTCATTCATTACCCTTCTTTATGAGTGTAAAACTACCCCAGTAGTCTTCCTATATTCCTTTTTTTTTTTTTTTTTTCTTCTTGATTAACCAATGCTGGGGTTGGAGAGGAATGGGATTCCACTTGCAGATAGATTTTCCAGTTGAACAAGGAATTCAGTAAACAAATTCACTCTTTGGTTACTGAACAGAAACTGACAGGATTTAAGTCACATTCACAGAATAGTCTATCCCATTGTTACATAACTTTTAGGAAAGTTCTTTGAGAGTTATCTCTTCTGCTATGAAAAACCTAGTTATATTTTTTAAATTGTTTAATACCCTTGAAATATGGTGATGATTTCATCTTGAACTAATGGAGTACTTTCAAGATTTGTGGTGATAATCTCTTAAAAATCATAAACTTGGGGAGTTTATAATGTTATATCAGGAAGTTGAGATCCAATTGTCTCACCTCATATTAATATGATTTGTTAGTGACTGAACAAGAATTCTAGGTCACCTGTCAGTTCCATGCTTTTCTCTCTACCTCTTCATGTTTCTGTGCAAGAGGTGAGATACTAACTTCTTTTGTAAATAGAGAATCCTAAAGCACTAAAACTGACTCAAAGGCTTTCAGCCATAGGTAAAGTGAGATTAGAAAACTTTGATCAGGGGCAGCCCAGGTGGCACAGCGGTTTAGCGCCGCCTGCAGCCCAGGGCATGATCCTGGAGACCTGGATCGAGTCCCACATCAGGCTCCCTGCATGGTGCCTGCTTCTCCCTCTGCCTTTGTCTCTGCCTCTCTCTCTCTAGCTGTGTCTCTATGAATGAATGAATGAATAAATAAATAAATAATCAATCTTTAAAAAAAAAGAAAAGAAAAGAAAACTCTGATCAGGGGCGCCTGGGTGGTTCATTTGGTTAAGCATCTGCCTTTGGCTCAGGTCATGATCACAGGGTCCTGGGATCGAGCCTCACATCAGTCTCCTTGTTCATAGGGAGCCTGCTTCTCCCTCTTCTCCCTGCTTGTGCTCTGACGTGTGTGCTCGCTCTCTCTCTCAAATAAATAAATGAAATCTTTTTTAAAAAATTTAAAAAACATCCATCAAAAGATGAATGGATAAAGAAAATGTGGTTTATGTATACAATGGAATATTACTCAGCCATTAGAAACGACAAATACCCACCATTTGCATCAACGTGGATGGAACTGGAGGGTATTATGCTGAGTGAAGTAAGTCAATCAGAGGACAAACATTATATGTTCTCATTCATTTGGGGAATATAAATAATAGTGAAAGGGAATAGAAGGGAAGGGAGAAGAAATATGTGGGAAATATCAGAAAGGGAGACAACATAAAGACTCCTAACTCTGGGAAACGAACTAGGGGTGGTGGAAGGGGAGGAGGGCGGGGGGTGGGGGTGAATAGGTGCCGGGCACTGAGGGGGGGCACTTGATGGGATGAGCACTGGGTGTTATTCTGTATGTTGGTAAATTGAACACCAATAAAAAATAAATTTATTTTAAAAAAATTTTTTTTAAACAGGGATCCCTGGGTGGCTCAGCGGTTTAGCGCCTGCCTTTGGCCCAGGGCGCGATTCTGGAGTCCCGGGATCCAGTCTCGCGTCAGGCTCCTGGCATGGAGCCTGCTTCTCTCTCCTCCTGTGTCTCTGCCTCTCTCTCTCTCTCTCTCTCTCTCTCATAAATAAATAAATAAATAAATCTTTAAAAAAATTTTTTAAAAACATAACCCTCTGGTCAGTTGAGTCCTAGCCAAGTGTGTACCTACTGTTTACTGCTTCCCCCAAGTCAGTGAAAACGTGATCTGAGAACTGAAAGTCTATTTGTGGAAAAGTTTGATATAATCACCTTATCATATTTTCCATCCTATTTCACTCGAACATCTTGTTTACTGTTAGATCTCATTTGTAGAAGAGAAGAAGTGAAGATAGTTGCTTATTACAACATGGCAACTGTATTGTAATTTAGATATATAGTGAATCAAATCTCATTTCCCAGACTTATCCAGTCCTTTCCTCTGGATAGCCTGTGGGTGGTTCATCTGTAATATAAATTCTCTTAAAACTCCCCAACAGCCGTGTTTTATACAAGCACTGATTTTAGAGGTGGGGAATTTAATTACTTGTCTTTTAATAGTTTTTAATAACAGGTATTTTAATTTAGCTGAGAGCCAAAGAGATTTAGCACTACTTGCTTAGCAGTTCTTCATTAATATCCTATTCTGATGTAATACAAATGAATTTATAAAATTCACTTGGCCTTCCTTTGGTGGACATTCTGATTATCTTTTGCTTATTACTATGTTTAGACAACTAAGTTTGCTGTCTTTATGAATGGTTTAAAATGGTAGTTCCAGAACTTAGCTGCATTATCATTCACTTAACTTGAGCCCTAACTATATCATCAACGTATTGTCATATCCGTTGAATGGGGGAGAAGGAAGGAGGGAAGTCCTTTGTGTAAAAACATTCTCCTCAGCTGTTCTTCCTAGATGCTGGAAGTTTGGTGCCTGGCAGGAAATGATACAGACATGTGTGATAACAAAGTGACATGAGGAAGAATTGCCTCTGAGGTTCTCTGACTTGTCCAGGATGATTGGCTGTCAGCTGGCAGATAGATAGGGTAAGGCAGATTTTATCTCAAAAATCTAAGGATTAACGAAGTATAACTTATGAGAAAGAAACCTTTGGACAAAGCAGGTGGTATGAAAGCTGATAGCCATGTAAATATATTTCTTTGATCCTCCTGGGTGAGAGTCTTAAAGCATTGGAATTTGTTAAAGGGAATAAATGAAGAGTCAGGAGGTAAAAGAAAAAGCATTCTTTGAGTGCAAGAAATTTGTGTGTATCAAAGCTTTTCTCTCTCAGGTTTTTCTGACAATTTTCCATCTGTACCAGAAAGTAAGCTAGACAAATATCCCCAAGATATCCATCTTCTCTTCCTTCCCACTAGCTCTGATCAAACCACCTTTCTTGCTCACCTGGAGTATGATCTGTCTCCTTTTTTCTAAGTTTTAACCCCTTCCAATCCATTCTCCATGCTGTAGTTGGAGAAATCTTTCTGGAAATGCAAACTTTGGATCTCTGTTATCCTCAGAGTAAAGTCCAAATTCTTTGGCAAGTTGTATAAGACCTTATAGATCTGTGCCCCACTTAACTTCTCCCCATCTTTATTGCGCCCTGCCTCCACTTTTGCACAATATAATGAGATCATATTAGCAGTTTGTCAGATTATATTAGCAGTTGTTATATGTAACAAATTTATATAAATCTATAGATTATCACCTCCATTGTCATGTTAGCAGTAAGTGGAGCTTTAGAGGCTCCTGTGCCTGACCAAGAGGTGTCTAAAATCTTTTGCAGTTAACTTGCTCAGAAGGCAGATGTAGGATAGTAACCCACACAACACACCCAACTTCTCAGAAAAGGGAAGTTCAAGACAGAACACCAATTAGGACTTTGTGAGAACTTTGCAAGTAAGTTGAAAGTTCTTTTGTGAGAGAAGTTCCCCACTCACATCAAGCATGACTGAAACTGCAGACAAGAAGAAAGCCTTTTCCTGTAGTCTGTGTTGCAGACATGTGGGCTTAGGCACTTGCTCCATGAGCTCCAAAGGTTTTACACAGTGATTTTCACACTGAATTACCCTCCAAAGTGTGCTTGAGTCTTTAGCACTGTCCCTGTTATTTGCAGATCACATTTATTAAACTCTGTACATGGCGTTAGACTGGCCACTATGTAAAGCAATGTGAAGGCACTCTCCCTTTGTTGCCTTACTCAGGAAAGCCAACAATTTAGACCTAGGAATATTCATCTTGCTAGACAGAATAAAGTTTATTTTTTTTAAAGATTTTATTTATTTATTCATGAGATACACAGAGAGAGGGAGAGAGGCAGAGACACAGGCAGAGGGAGAAGCAGGCTCCATGCCGGGAGCCTGACATAGGACAAGATCCCAGAACTGCAGGATCACGCCCTGGGCCGAAGGCAGGCGCTAAACCGCTGAGCCACCCAGGGATCCCCCAGAATAAAGTTTAATAAACAAAAGCAAGATAGTAGAACAGATAAATGCATTATTATTTTTTGCTTTTACATGAATTCTTTTGTACATAATCATTTTTATTTGGAGTTGGAACAAGAAGAGAGGAGTAGGGCATCTTGCTTCCCACTTGGATTTTTACATAGGAGATTGTGCCCTATCTCTCCTACCACAAAGATAGGCAACCACTGCAAAGAGCCAAATGGCACTGCGAACAGCCTCGATCACTTGAGTGGAGAACATAGGGGCAGCTGAATCCTCCTTGTTTGAGTAGTAGACATTGCTAATGGCAAAGCATTTTGGGCAGAGAGGTGGTTCATAAATGAAGAACTTAATCTAAGAAACTCTGTGTTTCACAGCCCTCAGGGTTCTAATTGTTGGTTTCTTCACAGCTCACTTTCTCTCAGGCCCCACCCCTCACTTTGGAGAACTTGTTGACAACAGCTTTACTTTTTCAAGTCTTGCACAAAGGCAGATGTCTCTGAAAAGCAGCTTACGCAAAACATCTGTGTGGTTGACTGCGTTCCCACGGTGTGTTTTCCTGTACTGCTTTTTTTTTAAGGAGGGGGGGGGCTTTTTAAAAATTGAAACACAGTATAACATCATTAAAGAGAAATTTGCAAAAAGAGAAGACTGTCACCCACAATGTCACCTTTCTTTGCTAATAGCCATTTCCACTCCTACCATATTACCTTCCCATTCTTCACATGCATGGCTTTTTTTGCCTGGTTATGGCCTTTTTCTTAAGCAGAAGTTCAGGTACTTTGTTATATAGCCACTTCCCTGTTTTTTTTTTTTTTCCTGATTCTAGCATAATTTGGTTTTGGGTCTTGAGTTACTGAAAGGGCATTGCAACTTTATCAGCATTTTGTCAGTGAGTTCTGGTTTTTATTTTCCTTTCCTACACCCAAGTATTCTAGTTTTTAGAGTATGACTGAGACCCAACTTTTATTTTTAAAAGTAAGACATATGTATGTGTAGGATTTTTAGTTTCATTAACACTTAAAAACTGGTATTTTAAATTACATTGATTTTTAAGGCACATTACTGGGTCCACTCCAGGACAACCTTATTTAGAAAAAAAAAAAAATGTGGGAATCCCTGGGTGGCTCAGCAGTTTAGCACCTGCCTTCGGCCTAGGGCGTGATCCTGGGTCCCAGGATCGAGTCCCGCGTTGGGCTCCCTGTGTGGATCCCGCTTCTCCCTCTGCCTCTGTCTCTGTCTCTCTCTCTCTCTGTGTGTCTTTCATGAATAAATAAATAAAATCTTTAAAAAAAAAGAAAAAGAAAAAAACATGTCTACAATGTAAAACTATTACATTGTGATAGTTTAATTTGCTGTTAAAAATACTTAATAAGGCTTTAAGATATGCACGTGAAGATAGAAATAGAATGTATGTATTTTTTTTTACCTTAATAGATAACAAAAGATATACAAGAAACAGAAAAGCAAATCGAAAACACAAATTAGTCCACATGTCAGCATTCATAGTAAATATAAACAAACTTACCAATTCATACAGCCAAAAAAAAAAAGTGTCTATGTATTTTGCCCTGCATGTGTGTGCAAGCCTTAACTCTCCCAATACAGACTAGTGTTGTTGGTGGCAGTGCTACACTTGTAACTGGTTGTCTACCTTGTCAAGCTGTTTATACATCTCACCTTGTGTTCTCTAATGGTGAATAAGGCCATATCCATTATCTCTCATTATTCTTCTTTTCTTATTTTACAAAAAAGAATGAAATGGACCATATCTTCTTGTTTTACTAAAATAGAATATCTTCAGCCACCTTCCTTTTAGAAACTGTGGTCCCCTGTGCTTAGATGTTTAAAGGATAAATCTCTGGGGTGGCAGCGTCCTCTGATTAAGCAAGTCTGTAAGACACATACAGCCTCATTGTCGGGTACCATGTGAGAAAATGGTAGGATTAGGACTGCAGCTCTCCTTCTAGTCATTGTACAAAAATTTTGCCTTTTGACTTAAAATCATTTCCTTTTGTTCCTTATGTTTTCCTTTGTTTTGAGTTGCCATTTGGGAGTTTATAGGACCTAGCTCAACCAGTACCTAAAAGCAGTCTAGGTATGGAATTGTACATCTGTTGCTACACTGGAGCAAATATGTGACTTTTTTTTAAGATTTTATTTTTAAGTAATCTCTATACCCAACATGGGGCTCAAACTCACAATTCCAAGATCTAGACTCACATGCTTCACTGACTGTGATCCAGCCAGTTGCCTGAAAACCCGAAAATATGTGATATTTTAACTTTTTTCTTTAGTTTTTTAAAATATTTCATTTACTTATTTTTGCAAGAGAATGAGTTTGGGTGGGGGAGAGAGAGAAAAGCAGACTCCCCTAAGCAGGGAACCCAATGTGGGACTCATTCTCAGGAACCTGGGATCACAACCTGAGCCAAAGGCCGATACTTAACCAACTGAGCCACCCAGGTATCCTTTTCTTTTCTTTTTTCTTTTCTTTTCTTTTTTTTTTTTTTTTTTTAAGATTTTCTTGATTTATTTGACAAAAAGAAAGCACAAGTAGGGGCTGCAGCAGGTAGGGGCAGAGGGAGAGGGAGAAGCAGACTCCCAACTGAGTAGGGAACCTGATGTGGGGTTCCATCCCAGGACCCTGGGATAATGACCCAAGCTGAAGCAGATGCTCAAACTGACTGAGCCACCCAGTTTTTTTGTGCCCCAGTTTTTTTTCTTTAAAACACATATGAAATTGAAATTTATACTTGGATCATTTTGATTGGAATATTTTTCTTTTTTTCCAAATCCTAACTAAAATGTTTGGAATTCTTATTGCTTCACATTGCACTCTAGGGTATTGCAAAATACTACAATGTGATCTCTTTATTTCTAACTCTCTGATTTCTTATGAATAGTATTTGGAAAATAGGGAAGAAAGTGCTTTGGGTCATTGCTTCTTCATGAATTGATTTAAAGTGTGGATTTAGTAAATCTGAAAAATTAATTATTAAACATTAGATTAGGCATCAAGAAAGCTCAACAGATTAAATTTGCAAGGAACAAGTGGGGTAAACTTTTTATCTCCACTGGTGATGCAATTCTAGGATGAGTCTATAGTGATTAAGGAGGAAGAGAGTAGGGCAGCCCCGGTGTCTCAGCAGTTTAGCACCGCCTTTAGCCCAGGGCCTGATCCTGGAGACCCAGGATTGAGTCCCACATCAGGCTCCCTGCATGGAGCCTGCTTCTCCCTCTGCCTGTGTCTCTGGCGCGCGCGCGCTCTCTCTCTGTCTCTCATGAATAAATAAATCTTTTTTTTTTTTTTTTTTTTTAAAAAAAAGGAGGAAGAGAGTAGGAAACAAGCAACATTGGATTGGTTTAACCACTGTGAGCTAATTAAGGCCCGAGACTGCCACTGCTTTCTCTTTTTCCTTTCCCTTGACAACCCCTTAAATTGTCCTTTGAACTTTGCCTTTTACTTATGTTTTTCTTCTCCTTCTCATTCTCTTCCTTTTTCTCTTCCTCCATCATCATCACTATTTTATAGAAGTTAACTGTTTTTATAAGTGTCAAAACCTAAGAACTGGCAGCAGTGTTTCTTCTGGATTTCATTGTGCCAAGGGGATCTGTAATATGCATTAATATAGTTATGAAAATAAGGATTTGCTCAAGGACTTTAAAAAGTCAGTGCAGTGATAGTAAAGAAAACCAAGCAATAGGTTTAAAAGACATTCAACATACTTTGCCATGCCTTTTCATATTTCCCTTTGTTTGATATTTAAGAATAATTATTTTGGGGGCACTTGGCTGGCTCTGTTGGAAGAGCATGCGACTCTTGATCTTGGGGTTGTAAGTTCGAGCTCCACATTAGGTATAGAAATTCCTTAAGAGTATAAATTTTTGAAGGATTTTCAAGAGTGTATGTTAGCAAATTATTTCATTTTCTTAGCCTAGTAAGGTAGAGAACAACTCTAGGAGAAATGATTTGATAAGGAAAATTGACAGACTGGTGTTTTATAGACTGTTTTAAATGTTTGTGGCCAGGGAGTTTTGAGAATTACTTGTAAGACTACAATAAAGTAGCACTGAACTGACTCAATTTTAAAAGAAACCAACTAACCAACCCTTGGTTTTCTGATATTTAAGAATTCTCATTTAGAACCCAGTTGGTACTTTAGTGGGTAGGCTACAATGAGACTGCATTGTACAGAAAGAACTCAAACTACTAAAGAAGCCATGGAATTGAATTTAAAGAAAGGAAAAAAAAAAAAAAACTTGGAAATAGGCCTGAATTTTTATCCCTGCTCTATCATACTAATTATGTAATTGATAAGCTGAGGCAAGTTACTCTCATCTATGCTTCTTCATCTATGAAATGGGAAGAGTGATTTCCTTTACTAAAGTTATTGTGAGTTAGTAATTAAAACACCAGACTTCATGCCTGACACAGGGTGGATATTCCAATAAATGATAATCCCAGCATCTTTAAGTTTATTTTGTTGTGCTCAGAACCAACACCTAACCACTTCCACCACCATGACACAACTCCCAAAGAGAACCTTTTGGTGCAATTATGTCAAATTGCAAGTTTTCACAAATTAAAGTCTGTGAAATAATGGTAAAGTTGTTGTCATTATTATCAACAAAAAGCTATCTAGTAGACAGTTTATTTTATAGGTCTAAACCTCTAGTAATAGATCTGAGCTACAGAACCAGTGTAGAAGCTGTAGTAAGCAGCTTTCAGGATGGTTCCCATTGATTCTTGACTTGGAGTATTTACATCCCTATGTAGCCTCCTCCTACATTAAATATGGTTGGCTTGTATAACTAATGGTGTGTTGCAGAAATTATGGTGTGGAGGGGTGCCTGGGTGGCTCAGTCAGTTGAGCATGCAACTCTTGATTTCGGCTCAGGTCATGGTCTTGAGGTCATGAGATTGAGCCCTATGTGGGGCTATACGTTCAACAGGGAATCTGAGGATTTCACTCCCTCACCCACTCCCTACTCACATGCATACTTGCTTACATGTGTGCTCACTTTCTCTAAAAAAAATAATGAATGAATAAATCTTTAAAAATAAGTAATCTTTAAAAAAAGAGAAAAATTATGGTGTGTAACTTCCACAGTTAAGTCATAAAACATTGCATTTGTTCTCTTCAGGATCATTTACTCTGAGGAAAGACAGCTGACATGTCATAAGAGTACGCAGGGTGAACAGTGCAGAAGTTTACATGGCAGAGAACTGAAGTCTCCTATCTGCCATCTGAGGGAGCCTTTTTTTTTAAGATTTTATTTATTTATTCATGAGACAGAGAGAGAGGCATAGACATAGACAGAAGGAGAAGCAGGCTTCCTGCAGAGATTCTGATGCAGGAGTCAATCCCAGGACCCCAGGATCATGAACTGAGCCAAAGACAAACGCTCAACCACTGAGCCACCGAGGTTCACGTAAGGGAGCCATTTTATTTTATTTTATTTTATTTTATTTTATTTTATTATTTTATTTTATTTTATTTTATTTTTAAGATTTTATTTATTTATCCATGAGAGACACAAAGAGAGAGAGAGAGGCAGAGACACAGGCAGAGGGAGAAGCAGACTCCATGCAGGGAGCTGGATGTGGGTCTCCAGGATCAGGCCCTGGGCTAAAGGTGGTGCTAAACCACTGAGCCACCCGGGCTGCCCAAGGGTGCCTTTTTAGAAGCAGATCTGTCCGTCCTCATCAGGGCTTCAAAATGCCTGCTGCATCCTGATAATGAGACCCTGAGCCAGAACCACCCAGTTAAGGGGCTCAGAATTCCTTACCCACAGAAACTGTGAGAGAATGAATGTTCTTCATATATATATATATTTTTTTAATTTACTTATTCATGAGAGGCACAGAGAGAGACAGAGACACAGGAAGAGGAAGGAGCAGGCTCCATGCAAGGAGCCCGAAATGGGACTCAATCCCAGGTCTCCAGGCTCACGCCCTGGGCGGAAGGTGGTGCTAAACCACTGAGCCAGCCAGGCTGCCTGAGAATTAATGTTCTTTATTGTTTTAAGCTTCTACTTTTTAATTTGTTATTCGGCAATAAATAACTAATCAGAAGTCATCTTTATATAGAACAAAGTGGCCATGAGTGCGGTGAAGAGACTGAACAAAAGAGAGTCACAAGAGAGGAGATTATAGCCAGAAATTGGGAATTTGGTTTCTGAAATCAAGTCCATTAAGATCTGATGCCTTCCAAAGGGACTCTGGGAGTTAGAAATCTGGAGTCCAGGTGAAGGTCTTTGAACATTAGGAGGATGAGAAATTTGGGGACAAAACTTGCATGTTTATCTATATGAACAATGGAATCTCCTAAGATTATAGTAGAAATCAAAGCGAAAGAGAAGATTGAGCTAGGTGAGAGGTATTAATATTAAGTAAAAGATAGTGACAAGGATGTCCAAAGATGACAGCAGCAAAGAATAGAAGATGGCCTGAACCTCATAAGAAGCTTTGCATTAGGGTGAAAGAGAAATCTGAAAACAGATTTGGGTTGGACATTTTGGCCAAGTGCTTAAAACAGCTTACATTCCTTCTGCAGGTGTGTTTTAAATACCTGGGAAGGTATTTGGTGAATCATGCAAATGAAATGATGAACAGTTTTTCTGAATTAATATCTTTTTGTTTTGTCTTGTTTATTCCCACCAACTATTTTAAATTTGGTCTCAAGTAATATTGGTCATGTCTTGGTAACCAATACATCTGGCAATTTAAATACTGAGAAAGAACTGTTCAGGTCATTTACTTTTTGGTCCAGACAGCTTTTAAGCTTTACCTTTTTGAAAGAGAAGTATTTAAGTCTGGAGTTTAAGGCCACACGACTGAACAGCTTTGTTAACTCAGCTTGTAAAGGAAATGGGCTCCTCTCCCTTGAGCTGAGACAGTTTCTCCTTTCCTTGGAGGAAAACCTTCTTTAGAACAAGATTCTGGATCATTTCTGGCCTTTATTATTTTCAGGTATGTTCCCTCTAAACCCACTTTGTTGGGATCCCTGGGTGGCGCAGCGGTTTGGCGCTTGCCTTTGGCCCAGGGCGCGATTCTGGAGACCCGGGATGGAATCCCACGTCGGGCTCCCGGTGCATGGAGCCTGCTTCTCCCTCTGCCTGTGTCTCTGCCTCTCTCTCTCTCTCTCTGTGTGTGACTATCATAAATAAATTAAAAAAAAATAAAATAAACCCACTTTGTTGAGAGTTTTTATCATGAGCAGATGTTGAATTTTGTCCTGTGCTTTTTTCCTTACATCTATTGAGATGATTATGTGGTTTTTATCCGTCATTTTGTTAATGTAATATATCATGTTGATTGATTTGCAGATGTTGAACTATCCTGAAATAAGTCCCATTTGATCATGGTGAATGATCCTTTCAATATATTGTTGAATTTGGTTTGTCAGTATTTTGTTGAGGATTTTTGCATCCATGCTCGCCAGGGATATCGACCTGTAGTTATCTTTTTTTTTTTTTTTTTTTTTTTTTGTAGTGTCTTTGTTTGGTTTTAGTATCAGGATAATGCTGGCCTCATAAAATAAATTTGGAAGTTTTCGTTCCTCTTTTGTGTTTTGAAATTTGAGAATAGGTATTAACTCTTTAAATGTTTGGTAGAATTCACCTGTGAAACCATTTGGTCCTGGACATTGTTTGACTTTTTTGATTGCCGTTTCAATTTTGTTGCTAGTAAATGGTCTGTTCAGATTTTCTATTTCTCCCTGATTTAGTTTTGGAAGATTGTATGTTTCTAGAAATTTATCCATTTTTTGTTTAGTTTATTGGCACATAATTTTTCATATTTGTCTCATAATCCTTTATATTTCTGTGCTGTGAATTACTTCTCCTCTTTCATTTCTGATTTTATGTATTGAATCCTTCCTCTTTTTCTTTTGCATCCACTTCTCAAGTTGGCTTTCTCGCCCTCCTTCCTAGGCCCCATGATTTTCCTAACTTTTTACTTTTGGCATATAGTTTTTGATATTTTTTTAAAGCAAGTTTAATAGTCAACAAGCTTATTAAAGGAAAAAGGGGGAGAAAGCAACTTTAAGAAATACCATTAAAATATTTGCCTCATGGGAAAATGTCTAAACTTTCCCCCACTCAAACCTGAACTTTGTCTTCAGGATACTGTGAAAAATAGAACAAATATCACACCAAGCTTTGCAGTAAAATCCTGTCTTTGTTCTCTTTAGATGAACTGACCAGATGTGTTTTTAACTGCTGGTTGCTTCAAATTATTAGACCTGTAGTATGTCCTGTTGTGAGAGTGCTCGCTTCGGCAGCACATATACTAAAAATGTCCTGTTGTGAGAACATCTAACTCAGGATAAAGGGTTAAAGTGTTGCCCTGGGTGTCAGATGACGGGGCTTAGTCTAGGTTCTACCTAACCATCTGCATGACTTGCGACAAGTCATTAAATTCTTTGAACTTCAGTTAATATATCAGATTCTCTGTTGCAAGCTCAGAAATGAATTTTAACAATCTTAACCAGAATATTTGTTAGAAGGAAGTCAGAGCTCACGTAATGGACAGGAGGCTTAGAGAACAGGCAGGAGCCAGGGGCATTCAAGGAAGGCCAGGAAGTAGGAGCAAACTGGTCTATACCTTGTCTTTCTCCCCACAGTGAATGTTACCATTCCCCACTCTCTACTCCTTTGGGTCACCTGTCTTAAGACTCAGGGAGAATATCCAACTGGCCAGGCCTAAACTACATGCCAGGTTCCTGGAAAGCCCCTTGAAGTTCAGAATGGGAAGCCATCAAGACTAGGCACATTTGGGGAATTCCCCAAATGGAGACCAGAGATCTGTTGCTGGACAGCCAAAAACAGCAAATGTCAATTCAAATGTACACCAGTCTGTAGAAATTGGAAGGTTGAGTGGTAAAATTATTGATCCTACATTCTGTTTCTGTCTGAACATTTCTAAGATGCACGTTTGAGACAAAATGGAATCATTGCAAGATCTTACCAAGTGAATGAATATCCAGAATGAACAAAACAAAGGGAATTTTCTGGGTTTGTTTTTTTCTCCCATTTATGATTTATAGGGAAAAGGCCAGGAGGATAGACCTGAAAGTGTTTGTCCCTCAGCCTTAAACAAATAGACCTTTGCTTTTCTTCTTAGACTGTAGAAAAGTAGGAAAGGGGAAAAACAAACAGCTGCATCTGAGAGCATTTGTGCTGGGCATTGTGCAAGATACTTTCAGTGGAAGATTAGCTGTAACTAAAATGGTCTGATGGTTGTAGTTAATGAATAAGAACTTAGAGTCCTAAGTCCTTCTCTTCTTTGCCAGCAATTGGTCTACTAATGTACCCCCAACTTTTGCTTGTCTGTCAATGAGGAGAGAAATAATCCTGTTGCCTGCATTCATAGACATGTGTCTGGAGTTCATACCTTGGGGAAGAGGGTTCCAGGTATTGATTCCTGTTCTAATACTGTCATTTGAATATATGACCCTGTATGGTGGGGATGGGATTGGCGAATATTTAATCACAGAGAAGAGTACATATGATATTTGGATGTAGATTTTCTCACATTATAGTCTAGTCCCTAAGTTCTTTTAGGCTTACAGATCAAACTTCTCACTACTTGGAAATATGCTTTTGATTTTTGCAGCAATGTTTCAACATCAAAGCACAATGACTTTTTCCTTCCTGTTTTTTTTATTTAGCCAAACTTTTTAGTAGGTAGTGGTATTGATAGTTCTGTAGTCTTTTGGCCTCTGGTCTGATATTTGAAGCTTTTTATTATGAAATTTCCTTTCTTTTTGATATGGTCACGCTAAATGGGGACATGAATTCCTCTCCACTTAAGGAATTGACAGAAGCTCTCCTAGTGCCCTGAATCTGAAAATTAAACAACTAAATGAGCAGAGAACATATATCAAGAAAAGGAGAATGTTAGAGTAGAATATATTTGAAACGTTCTCCTAGATGAATATTCCTCAAGACAAAAATAAAAGTTTATGTTATGTGTATTTTAATTTTATATGATTTTATATAAATGGCAAGCATCTTACTTTGTGCAATATATAGGTAAAATATAATTTACCTATAAACTTTTGGCTTAGACAGAAATACCAAACATTACAAACACAAACATGAAAATCTACTTCATTTTAATGTATTTACTTGTAAATACAAAGGGAAGCACATTTAATATATATGTGTTGAAATAGAAGTATTGCATCCACTTTCTGAAACCCAATTTCCCATAGTAAATGATCCATTTCTTCATGTATGTTTTTTGTAAAACAGGAGACTATCCAATTGATAGTCCACAATTTGGCCAGGTGTGTTGTTGCTTTATTTTGCTTCCTTGGTCTTTCTGCTGGTCATGGATGATCACCCGGGCCACATTCTTCAAAAATTATTCCACCTGCAGAACAGTTAAGTATTTTCTTCCATTAGTTGACCCTTTCCTCTACACTGTGCCTGAGAACAAACTGCCAGTTAACAAATTTCATGCTTTAGGAAGTGATTTTGATTGGGAGAGATTAGCACAGAGTGCTTCCCCAAATCTATTTAAAACAGAATAGTCTTTCCTCCATTTTCAAGACTGAAATGCTACTGTCATTCCCATCAGAAGTTACAGTTCTTTTCTCTACTGTCCAGCCCATCTGGATTCATCTCTCAGCCAGATGTTCTTGATTCCCCTCAGTGTATAGTCTTTCTGTTTGTAACATTGATAAGAGAAACAAAGCATGAGAAGAGTTGAGATCTGGATTTATTTCAGTCCTTCTCTTTCACTCCTGTACTCTTAAATTCTATTCTGTTGAAAGTTCTGTGGGAAAATATTGCATTTCATCGTACATAAAGTATAGCATAAAACAAGAACAGCATAATAGTGATTCAGAGCATGAACTTTCAAGTTAAATCTTGGTTTGAATTCTTGCTCTGAGGATTACTAGCTGTGTGATCTTGGACAAATAAGAATCTCTTGAGACCGTCAGTCTATGTATAAATTGGGGGTAAAAAGAAATAGTGCCTACTTCATAGGATTGTTGTGAAGATTAAATGAAGTGCTTAGCTTAGTGCCCAGCATACACTAGGCATTCAGTCAAATTAGTTATTATTAGCTATTCACATGTCTGATTAGGAATGATTTTCTCTTTTGTTGAGCAAGTAATCTTCATGGCAAGAGAGGAATAGACAATCTTCAGTTGTATTCTTTTTTAATTTTTTAAATTTAAATTCAATTTGCCCACATATTGTATAACACCCAGTGCTCATCCTTCAATAGTATTCAGATAAAGATGTCACTCTGTTAGAAAGATGATCCTGTGTCATTTTCTTAAGGAGCTAAGTACTCTCCATCTTTAGACAGAGAAAGTGGTATCCTCTTTATCTTGCATTTTCCTTAATATAGAGGTTCTAAAGTCCTTTTGGTTTTGTGTTTAATTTAGACATCTGTAATCACCTATGGATGGCTCCATAAAATTTAATGGTGAAATCCTGTTTCTGTTCCAGAATTGGTCAACTCAGAAAATGTGTAGAAGTTTTTACTTGCTCTCTAAATTTTTAAATAGAAACCACCTCTATGTTGATTGAATCTTCAGGAAGCTTTTTCAGAAAGACCAATACTTACATAAATGAATCTTTTGCTGTTCTAGCAAATATACTAAGCTTTTACCTTACACTGAAGTACATGTGAATTACATATAATTAAATTTACATTTAATTTTATTCATCTGCAAATAAAGCATTTAATTTTCAAGTTGAATTTGAACCACCTAACCCTATTGTTGTGAATTTTATTTTTTCACTTCCATACCATTATACTGCTGTCCCATCTGTGATAGCATTTATAGAGCTTTTTGACTTTTGCTCAGTGATGATAAAGGGTTTTTGTAATCAGTCACACTTTTATTTCTGGTCCCCTGTAACCAACAGTATATGCCACTTTCATGATAATAGAGTCATAATCTGTAGAATAGAATAAAGAGGATTGACTGTATCATCCAGAGTGTGTCTGCCATGACTCTCTGGGAGCCTGTATTGCACCTTAGTACGGCAGTCTCCTGACCCAGCTGTATCTGTTGTGCATTTTATTCTCTCAGAAAAGTTCGCTGAGGTTTGTGTAAGTGATTCAAATAGAAAAGATTCTTTTCTCTTATGTTAGTTTGACTCCTGGTCTGTCTTTTACAATCAGGAATTTTTTTAGGTAGCTTTGAAATAAGCAAGGGTCCCTGGCCCTCCCTCAGCCCTCCCCCTGTGAAAGCACTTGCATACATTTTAAAGAACACACTTGGATTTGCTTTAAAGTATGAGCAAGAATAAATGTATCAAACCAGAAGTTCATTCTTAAACTAGTGTTTGCCAAAGAGAAACTGCCTCTGTCTCAGAAAAGGAATGACTGAAGTATGCTTGGTTGTTTTTAAGCTCTCTACAAATACACTTCTTTTGTGGATGTTGAGACCACTTTGCTTACCAGAAACCAAAGTGCCAACAGCTGTAACTTTGTCTGGTGATAGGTAGAATATTGGCCTGTATTTTTTAAGTATTTTCATTTGGTAAAGCAGACAATTGCTGTGTTGGCAGAAGTGTGAATTTCATTTCCTGTCTGTGGTGTACCCCACTCATCCTGTCACTCAAGACATTTTGTTTTAGGCTGTTCCTGTAATGTGAGTAAGACAGAGTGACCCACAGCAGGGTGACATGTGCATACCACGAACGTAACAAGAGACAAGACTTGTGAAACAGACCACAAGAGTGCAATGCTTTATTTAAAGATGAAAACAAAACAAAATAAAGGCAGCCCCTCCCAGCCGGCATGCAGATTTTTAAAGTGGCATCTGGATTTTTACCTTTGTTTTTAGAAGCATGTTCTAATCTATTTGGAAAGTGAGCTCAAAAGTTTATCAGCTTCATGCCATTTAATTTGAAGATAAAATTGAGTCAATGACTAACAACATTATAGAGGTGTTTTCATTTTATTTGCCAATTAACTTAACATCAAACATTTGTATTTATAATCCATTAACCTGCCACTTATATTGAGTTCTGTAACAATTATCTCTCTACATGTGAAATTACAGAATTTCTGTTTTCTTGTCCTAAATTACAATTCCTGCTGCAGTGATAGGACACATCAACTCAGTGGTTGAGTGTCTGTCTTCAGCTCAGGTCGTGATCCCGGGGTCCTGGGATTGGGTCCACTTTGGGCTCCCCAGGGGGAACCTGCTTCTCCCTCTGCCTGTGTCTCTGCCTCTCTATCTATGTCTTTCATGAATAAATAAATAAATAAAATCTTAAAAAAAATAAAACCCAGGATGAATTAATTCATAAATAGCCATTGAGCACCTAATATGTGGTTGGCACTTATTTCCAATGTTGAGGATACATACTGAGCAAAATAAAATCCTTGCTCTTCACTGAGCTTATATTCTATCATAAAGAGATAACCACAATCAAGTATACAAAGTAAATAAATGTAATTTTAGTGAGTAATCTATATCCTGAAGGAAACAGAATAGAACAGCAGGGTAGAGTATGATTGGGATGGGGAAGAGGTGATGATGCTGGGTCTGTGACTTAAATAGTGATGGCCAGGAGAAAAGTGTCCCAAGTAGAAAATAAAAAGTACAACGGCCCTGAGAAGGGGCCTGGAATATAGAAGACACAAAAGAGACCAGTGTAACTACAGCAAACAAAAGGGAAGCTAGCACAAAATCAGAGAAATAATATATTATTGGATGTTACAGGGCCATGAAGTCTAAACTAAAGACTTCAACTTTTACTTGTAAATACAAAGGGAAGCACATTTAATATATATGTGTATTTTATATATATAAAATCCCCTTGGTTGCTCTTTGGTAAGTGGATAACGGTGATGCAGAAGTAGTTGCAGACAGACCAGTTAAAAGACTTTTTGCTGATAGAATGTCTGGGATTAGTTTCACTTTAGGGACAAGTTGAAGAGAGTAAGAATGTAGAAGAAACAAAGATTGGCCTTGAATTAAAGCTGAAATGTGTGAGAACATGGGGGTTTATTATATTATCCTGTTTCTGTTTGTTTGTAATTTTCTATAATAAAAAGCTTAAAAAAAAAAAAAAAACCACCCATGTCAGCGGTCTAAGTGAAAATTATATTACTACTGTCCTGAACAGTACTCTAAGTCCCGTTGTACCTTTTATTTTCTACTTGGGACACTAAGAATTAAATTTATGATGGAGCTTTGGGAATTTTAAAAGCAACTAAAATGTTCTCAGATGTGTCTGCCAGCTTCATTTCTAGAGACACTTCTAAAGCAAAACTGAGAACTTTATACCTTGGTTGCATTTGAATTCAAAAATCCCTCTGCATAAGGGCATCACTCTAAAAAACTGTATTCTTATTGACTCCTCACACAGCTTTGTTTTATTACTTTTGTTTTATTGATAAGGAAATTTAAGCCCCCTAAAATTCATTCAGGTAAGAAGCAGCAGAGCCAGGATTCAAACCCAGGCAGTCTGGCTCCAGAGCCTTTACCATCTTGTTTCCAGAGCCTTTCATTCTTAACTGCTACCATTTAATATATAGAGAATATTGTAAGTTTTGTTTCAGAAAAATTGTCTGGAGTAGATAGGACTATGTAAATAAAAGGATCTCTTTCGATTTTATTTTTACTTCATCCCATGAAATTGGGACTTTGGAAGATGGGCAAGAGAATAACCCCAAAATGGATCTCCATCTCACTCTGATTTTTTCCTCCTTAAATAATCCATTTCCTTTTGACTTTTTTCCTTATAGCATCAGTGAGAGCTTTCTAACTGTCAAAGGTGCTGCGCTTTTTCTACCACGGGGAAATGGCTCATCCACACCAAGAATTAGCCACAGACGCAACAAGCATGCAGGTAAAGTTCCACATACGCCACTCCTTTCTTGGTTTCTTTGCCTTTTGTTTAGTTCAAAACAGCTGACAACCTCAGTCCCATTTCTCCAACGGTCCTGTAGAACTGAAAGAAAACACTGTACTGCACAGTAATCACTTTTCTCCCACTATTTTTCTGGCACTTAGCAAAACTTGTTTTATGTATGTGTGTGTGTATCAATAAATTTGTGTTAGAAACATATATTATGAATATATATGTATATATATATCTCAATCAATTTGTGTTGGAAAAATAATAAGGTACAGAAATACTCTAATTCTTATGTGACTTTTCAATTAAGGTTTCCCAGTAGCAGATACCCAGTTTGCTTATTGGCAGTACTTTTCACTGACAAACCTTAGCTTCCACATACCCAACTCACATAAGAAGCTTTACAGTAGGGATAGGGCTTCTTAACTTTTACCTGAACCTCCAAGAAGCCAGCTGGATCTTTGGGCCAATAGCACTTGGTGTAGGGACTTAGGGCCACTATCTGCCCAGAAATGGCTCTCGTCTACAAGTTCTCCATCTTAAAAATCCTGTCCTCCAGTCATTTTACTGATAGAACAGAAGGAATCTTAATTTTTAAAAAGCCTCAGCTGCTTAGCTCAATTATAACATGTATCTTAAGTCACTCTTCATTGTTTATACCTAACACTTTGTCTCCTTTTTTTTTAGACAGTTTTAGTAAAATACCATTCATATGCCATGTAATTCACTAGTTTACTCATTTAAAGTATACATTCAGTGGTGGGGTTTTTTTAGTATATAAAAAATTATCACTATAATTTTAGAACATTTTATCACCCCTAGAAGAAACCCAGTTACCCATTAGCAGTCATTCGCTATATCCTCCACCCTCCCTGCCAGTCCTACTAAACAACCACTAATCTACTTTCTCGGTATATAGATTTACTCATTCTGAGTGTTCCATAGAAGTTCCATATAAAAGAATTATATAAATGGCCTTTTGAGACAGGCTTTTTTCATTTAGCATAATGTTTTCAGGAGTCATTTACATTATAGTATGTGTCAGTACTCCATTACTTTTTATGACCAAACAATATTCTAGTGTGTAGATATACCACATTTTATTTTTCCATTCACCAGTAAATAGACTTTTGAGTTGTTTCTAATTTTTGACTGTTAATGAATAATGCTACTATGAATCTTTATAAGTTCTTGTGCAGACATATGTTTTCATTTCTCTTGGCTTTATACCTGTGAGCCCATACTGGTTCTTACACGTGAGACTAAGATTGTGTCTCTGGGTTTGAAATGTGGTAGAACAGACCTGGCCAAACATAATGATTCTCCTTTTTAATTTTGAAAGTTGAAAGATTCTGCAGTAATGGAATCAGTGAGAAGCCAGCATTGAAATGGGGGTGGGGATGGGAGGCAAGAAAACTATTCTTTAAGAGAAGGAAACATCAGGGGAAAAGGAGAAGCTTTCAGACTTGCTGACCTTTTAAACAAATACCTGTTCGCTAGTCTACTTCTCTTTCTTCTTGCCCCTCACCGCTTCTTGCACATATTAGTATTTCCTCTCACAGTTACAGTTGAAGTTACCTGGAGGAAGATTTTGTATGTAGATTTTAAGACAAATGTAAGAACAGGTTCCACTGGCATCTATGATCAAGTGGCTATGTCAGTCACTTTAGACTCTTAAAAAAGCTGGACCTGGGTGGCCATGAAATGAAGTTTTTTCTTCTCGGATTGTCATCATTTATAACAGTACTTCATCTAATTATCTCCTACTAGCCAAAGCTTTCTAGTGTAGAATAGGAAGTATAAGGAAATCTATAATACTTTAATACAAAAAAAATTTTCAATTTAGTTTTGTGGAATGTATAGAAACAAATGTGTATTCAAATAATGGTTGGCCATGTTAAAATACCTAACATTAGGTTCAATGGAATATATATTTCTTGGGATCCACAATATTTAATGAATACTCTTACTTTAATATCAGCCACTAATAACGGAAATCATTTTAAACCATTGACATTATTCTAAGGGGAAGCTAAAAATCTTCTTACGTTAAGTTCAACTGAAGATTTACAGAAATTAGAATGGCAAAATAGTTAGCTTTTTGTAAAGCTAGAGGTAATTCTAACCTCATTCATCACACACCCCATTTTCAGGATTCCCTCCTTACCACTTTTAGTGGGCCTGAAAGCACAGCCCTGCAGATCTCACCATTGCTTTCATCAACATCCACAATAGTTTGGAACTGAGATTGGTTTCAAGTGCACCTCCCATTGAACAAACATAAAGCAAATTTTAATATAGTATAGGCTAAAAGTGAATGTATAGAAATACAGTCTACCATCTGTCTTTCCACTTAAAAAAGAAGTTAATAATTAATAAAGACATTTAATTTATGTGTCTAATTGTAGTCCTTCAGTGACCCAGAACTTTCATTTATATAGGTTATTAAGATAGAAGGAATCCTCTCTGTTGATATTACAATGGAGAATAATTATTTTTTGTTTCATAAATTTCACCAGGTGATCTCCAACAGCATCTCCAAGCAATGTTCATATTACTCCGACCAGAAGATAACATCAGGCTGGTAAGTTAGTGTTATCATTATAACTCTTACTCAAAAGACTGTCAAGATGGCAGACATTAAGCAGTCATTTTTAATGTCCCAACAGAGTGCTGGAAACTATGTGGAACAAAAAAGAGTAACATGCCAGCTCTATCAAAGAGCTTAGAATAATAATTAAAAAAAAAAAAAGAGCTTAGAATATAATTGGGGATATGAACTAATGTGAAATGATGTGAAATAAATTGATTATTCAAGGCTGTTGATAAGCACCAGCTTGTGAGTTATTGACCATAACAACAACTAAAGTTCAAAAGAAAGAATACTTTGAGACTTGCCCTAGTTAGAAGGGTTTTATGTGTACAGCTGACCTTGAGCTGGGTCTTAAAAGATGATGAATTTAGATTGGTAGAGAGAAAGAAGACAGTCCTTCTAGATGAGGGCATGACTGAGGCAAATGCATGTAAGGGACAAGGAGAGAGTAAAAGGGCCAGGGATTTGTGCTGGTCTTAGAGTGAGGAGACCTGGGCTCAGGTCTTGGACAAGTTACTTAGCTTGTCTCAGCCTGCTTCCTCTCATCTCCTTTCTACATCTCATAGTCAAGAGGATCAAATGGATATGAAAGTATATTGAGAAGTATAAAATGCTGCCCAAATCTGGGGATTATTGTTACCATAAGGAAGATTAGATACCAGAAAACTAAGGCAGGCAGATAGGGATTTAATGCTTCAAACTAGAGGTCTCAAACTGACAGATCTGTTTTGTTTGGACCTCATTGGTGGTGTTTTTCACTCTGAGCCAGAATTTCAAAATTTTAAAATGGAATTTTACATAAAAAACCATAATTGGAGCTTGACTTCAAAATATAAAATTCTGGCAACACTGGGACCTTATTCTCACATGACAAAACTTGCTAGACCTGGAGGGGCAGACATGGATATGGCCTTGGCTCTTAATTTACCATAATTCCCCTATATCCTATTGTCTCCTAGACTGTAAAGCCAGGTGTCACCATTTGTCATCATTTCTTCACTGTTAGTTTTCTTTTAGAATATTTAATTAAGGGGATCCCTGGGTGGCGCAGCGGTTTGGCGCCTGCCTTTGGCCCAGGGCGCGATCCTGGAGACCCAGGATCGAATCCCACATCGGGCTCCCGGTGCATGGAGCCTGCTTCTCCCTCTGCCTGTGTCTCTGCCTCTCTCTCTCTCTCTCTCTGTGACTATCATAAATAAATAAAAATTAAAAAATATATATATTAGAATATTTAATTAAAATAGGAAAAAAATGAGATGATATGTTTCTTTATGAAAAGTAAAGAGCATTTCTACCCATTTAATATTTCATATTGGCCTACTTCACTCATTTATATTCCCTATCTGACCCTCTAGATAGATTAATACTTGAAGATAATACCTCTGCCTCTTCAGTAAGCAGTAGTGTGAAACATTACAAGGTTTTGAGCAAAGAATTACATGGAATAACTACAGTATTTAAGAGAGTGGCACCTGGCTTGCTCAGTCAGTATAGTATCCAACTCTTGGTCTCTGCTTGTGAGTTTGAGCCCCACGTTGGTTGTAGAGATTACTAAGAGAGAGAGATTCTTCAGAAGTAATACAGAATAGTAGGGAGGAGGAAGCCATCTTAAGTCATGGAGGTCTACTAGGTAGTTATTGTACCACTAATCTAAGCCTGTGGTGATGGGCCCTTCTAGGTTGGGGTGGTAATTTGGAAATTGGGTTTCTGTCAGCATGTTAAATTCAGATGGTTGATCTCTGCTTTTTCAATGGGAAGAAAGAAAATGAGTAGAATATAAGAATGACTCTAAAAAAATTGATGATCAGGTCTCTGAATTCAGTGGTAATTAACTGATTTTTCACTCAATCATTCTGTGTTCAAATTCTGTCATTTTTTTCTCTCAAATGCTGCCTGTATCACCTTCTTAAAATGGCAACAAATTTTTGTTGAGTGAGAAGTTTCCCTTGAAATTTAAAGAATATGAAATAAGAAATCCTTACACAGGGTCACCTGGGTGCCTCAGTGGTTGAGCATCTGCCTTCAGCTGAGGGCAGGATTCTGGGTCTAGGGATCAAGTCCCACATTGGGCTCCCTGCAAGGAGCCTGCTTCTCCCTCTGCCTATGTTTCTCTCTCTCTCTGCCTCTCTCTGTGTGTCTCTCATGAATAAGTGAATAAAAAAAAAAAGAAAACCTTACACAATTATTTTTTATCCTAATCTGAAAAATCACAGCATACATTTATGTAAGTCTTGTCTATATTTTTATATACTTCTATCATAAACACTTCTTTATAAGTGAACAAAGTGAGGTACAGTTCTTATAGGATTAATATTCTAAAGCAGTGATACTCAAACCTTAGAGTATATCAGAATCACCTGCAGAGCTTTGTTGAACTGCCATTTGCTGGACTCCACACACAGCATTTGATCTGGGGAGAGGAAGGCAGTAAAAATTTGCATTTTTAACAAGTCTTCCAGTGATGTTGATGCTGCTTATCCAGGAGTCACATTTTGAGAACATCTCCTCTAAAATCCGTAATGGTCACTTGCACATACTTGATGTCCATTAGATACATGTTTATAGTTTCCAAAACTTTTGTGGTTTGGTAGAGTTTGAGATCTGTCATCACTTTATCTTTTTCTCCTTGATAACCTTCTGGAGTTTAGCTTGCACTTCTAAATGTTAAAATAATTTTAACCACAGGAGAGCATTAAGGAAGCAGTTAGGAAGGCACAGTTGGTAGGATGCCTGGATGGGTCAGTGGTCGAGTGTCTGCCTTTGGTCCAGGACGTGATCCTGGAGTCCTGGGATCGAGTCCCACATTGGGCTTCCTGCATGCAGCCTGCTTCTCCCTCTGCCTATGTCTCTGCCTCTCTCTCTGTGTCTTTCATGAATAAATAAATAAAATCTTAAAAAAAAAAAAAAAAAAAGAAGACAGAGTTGGCAATTAGCTTTTTTCTTGCCTTGCTAAACTATGCAGCTTCAGCTGCTTTACATTTATAAGATATAAATTCAGAAAATGTAACTGATGCTTCTGAATTAATAGCAAGCCATTTTACAGTTGTTTTGAATTGTTACAAACACATAGTCATTATGTTTCAGATTATTGAGTGAGTCATCTTCAAGAAAATGAGTGAATACATTGTATGACTTTGGACAAATTAGCACTTTTCTAACTGAAAGGAGCATTTGTATAGTCAAAGCAAGGCCTTTTGTTTTGAGTTAAATTTGGAATGCTAAAATTCTCATTCTGGGGCTTGTGCATAAGGTTAAAAGTTTGATAGTCAACTGAAAGCCCTGCCTTTATTTTTTTAACAACCCAACAACAGATAGTGGCACCAAATCCCACATTTAGAGTTGAAAATCAGACTAAACCATTTTTTCCTCCAGGGAAGCTCTGCATTTCAAATACAGTATCAAGCAGTAACTTCAGTACTTAGAAAACCATAGCTGGCGAAATGAAGACTGGTTTTTTAGTACTCTTGCACATTATCAAAGACCCATTTAATAAAAAAAATAGACTGGGAAATGAAAAACTTACCTAACATTTGAAGTAATTTTAACTAATGTTCTTAACCAGAACTAAGGTGCTGATAAGGTACAAGGAGATGTTTTTTTGAGTAATTTGCAGTAGAGTTTTAAAAAATAAGGACTTTTGGGGTTTTGTTTTTTATAGTACATTGATATTTTCCCCAAATGAAAATGGGTTTATTTTTTCTAAACATAAAATTTTCAAAACTCATACAATACAGGAAGGTATAAAGAAGAAAGTAAAAATCACTGTATATCCTATACTCTGAGAAAACCATTCTTAGCATCCTTCTGGTCTTTCGTGTGTGTGTGTGTGTGTGTGTGTGTGTGTGTGTGTGTGTGTGTGTGAGAGAGAGAGAGAGAGAGTGAGAATTGTCAGAGTATATCAGATTCTCTGACCTTTGCTCTTACTAAAGTGGATCAATAATGAAAATAGCCAAATCTGAGTATCAGAAGACATACTAGTCTCCCTGATTGATCTCTGTAGTTCTGAGAAGCCAAAGTATAAAGTAATTTAAAACAGTAAGACTTGGGGTTCCTGATTGACTTGGTTAAGCAGCCAACTTTTGATTTTGGCTCAGGTCATGATCTCAAGGTTGTAGGACTGAGCCCTGCATCAGGCTCCACACTCAGCATGGAGTCTGCTTGTCCTTTTTCCTCTGCTCCTTTCCACTCATCATGCTTACACGCACGCATGCTCTATCTCTCTCTCTCTCACATATACATAAAATCTTTAAAACAATAAGACTTATGTCTGAGGGTGAGGAGGGGTGTTTGTGTGTGTTTAAAAGTTGACATTGTAGGGGTGCCTGGGTGGCTTTGTTGGTTAAGCATCTGCCTTCTGCTCAGGTCATGATCCCAGGGTCCTGGGATTGAGCCTGGCATCTGGCTCCTTGCTCAGCAGGAGCCTGCTTCTCCCTCTCCCTCTGCCTGCCACTCCACTTGCTTGTGCTCTCTCTCTCTGTCAAATAAATAAATAAAACCTTAAAAAAAAAAAAAGGTGACAGTAGATAACAAGACTTGCTCATGGATGAATGAGATTGGGGGAAATGTGTGTGTATATGAAAGGCTAATCAGTTTTGAGCAATGGACAAAAAGGTTTTACTACTGATCTTTATGACTATGAAGGTTTCGACAATTGATTTGAGCTCAGAATTGAACAGAGAAAACAATATGTGTCAGAGCACTTTTTTTTAACAAAAATGAGATAAAAATATAAATGCTGACGTATAACCTGCTTACTTCACACTTTATTTTGGATATCTTTCCATGTCAACAAAACTGTTTTTTTTTAAACAAATCTGTTTTTAATGGCTACACAGAATATAATACATTTTTTTAACTTAAGAATTTCATGGTGATAGGCTAAAAAAAAATGAATCCTAAAACTCCTTCAAGCTCTGTTTCTTTTGAAAACAGTGTTCTTTAGCTTATTAGTGTCACATCTGAAGTCTATTTTAATTTTAGATAATGACTTTGCTTTGTTCTTTGGCTAGAATTTAATATTTACATATTTTTGAAACCTTTCTCTCTGATGAATTGGGTGAGCTGCCTGTCTAGACATTGGGACTTTATAATGTAGCTTCCTTGAGGATAAACATTGCATGCAGTGGCATGATGTAAGACTCTTGGTGAAAAGAAATTAAAGGCAAAGGTGCAGTGTAAGCTTAAGGAATAGTATTTCTTGATGTTACTGAGGACAGAAGTTATTTTATCAGGTTACTGTTTGTGAACTGCTTGTAATCAAATTACAAAATTAGTCACTGAGAGAAGTTTTAACATCCTTTGATAGATGAGCTTTGCAAACAGGTTGACATCTTATCAGAAATAAAGCAGAGGCAGATGACTTCTCAGACTTACCTCAATCCTCAGATTGCTGAATTAAGTTCACCTGACACTTGTAATAGGTTTCCAAATTTAAGCAATAATCGGACTTTCTTGGAATAATTTCATAGTTGCTGTTGTTGCAAATATTTATTTAAAATTCAAAATATTACTTTGACTGGACAATTAGAATAAACTTCAGTGATATCTTTTTTTAGTGAGAACTGGAGTTAATCAAATGCACCTGAGTTGTCTTATTTCAGTTGTCAATTCCATGTAAATTTTGGAGGAATTTAAGGAAACACTGGACTTGCTGCCAATTCTAATGTTAGGGTATTATGTACAAACTGCCATTTTTAATTACATGTCTCTGATTAACTTGATGAATTAGGTTATTAGATTTTGTCAATCTTCTTCCTAACAGGAATATGAAATAAACCTCCAAACCAGTTAGGTATTAGGTTTTTCTTTATGCTGTGGCTCTTAAAATTTTAATTTCTTAACCTTGAATCTTGAAGCCTAAAAGGGAATTTGAAAGTTCAGATCCATCCTCAGCATTGCAATTTTTTCTATAAGAAATTTCATCTCAACCAATTTTTTCTATAAGAAATTTCATCTCACCTCAACACATATATAGGTGTTGAATTAACGTCATGGCTTTTGACCCCCTGATTAAAGCTCTACTTCCTTTTAGTAAGAATTAATTGGGTGCCTAGCTGGCTCAGTTGGTAGAGCATGCAACTCTTCATCTCAGGGTTGTAAATTCAAGCCCTACCTTGGATGTAAAGAGTACTTAAAAATAAAATCTTTAGAAAAAAAGAACAATTACATTGTTACTCTCTAGAGGTCTGTGATCAAATCCCAAGGCCTCAAAATGCCTTTCTTCCGTGTAAGAAGCTTGGCATTGAAAAAATCTGAGTTGCACCTATTACTCAATTCTAAATCAATGTAAAATGACTAGGGTCTTCCCCATTAGGTTTGGGACCTGATGTTATGATTATATTAATTAGCAAGGGAAGGCCTAACATTTGAAATGCTCTTGATATTATGAGTAAATAAACACACCTCATTTTTTAAAAAGAAATAACTAATATTTGCCCTGAATATCCAAAACAAACAAACAAACAAACGTTTGCTTACCTGCTAATTTAGCCTGATAACTTATACGATGGGTGATATTTGTGGAGGTTGTTTCTTTTTTCTTTTTATCAGTTTCCACTTAGCCAGTCAGTTGCCACTGGTTGGTGTAGAAGCTGTGGATAAATTATCAGGAGCACAGTTCAGTTGTTCCCATTCCATTTGTGTTTGATCCTTGCCAGAAATTCTTAGAGCCTTGACAGAGGATAAAAGAGCCTCTAACATATTCAGGAAACTGAACTAAAGTTAGCTCAGAGCTTGCTGAGGCAAGCCCAAGTTTAGATATATAATAATATCTGAGATCTGTTTATAAAAGATTCTAGTTTACCTACAACTGGGTTTCTGAATAGTTTAATATTTTATGATGTGTTCCTAGAATCAGAGAGTCTGTGCTGCCTTTCAGGCCTCCTTATGTGTATTTACTAGTATCCATAGCTGTATGTGTATAATGCTTGTTTAACCCAGCCCACTAGGGTTAGACCTTCATCTATTTAAATATTAGTTCTTAGCTTCTCACAAATGAATTTGGTTTCTTTGTTACTTTATGAGACATAAAGTTAGCAATACAGCTCTCTACCTTGTGTACTTAGAATCAGAATGGTAGGCATTACCTTCTTGTTGCATCAGCACCTATTAGAAACAAGCTTTAATTTTTTTTTTTTTTTTTTTAAGAAACAAGCTTTAATGTGGCAAATTCTGCCTTTGGTGCTTCCCTACTTTTTTCTAGGAGTATCAGAACAGAAACGAAGAAATAGCCACTGGAGTCGCACCTCTGCCTTGCTAAATGGCTCACTTAAGCCATGTGACTGGGTCTCTTTTTTTCTTTGCCTGGCTACTTTTTTTTTTTTCTGGCTACTTTTGAATTAGTGACAGAATTGAGGGAAAGGAGAAGCACTGAAAGAATCCTGAATAGAAATTTCTGCCCCATTTCTGAGAGATGTCTTATGCCAGTTGATGAGATTGAAACTCTGTGTCTCTTCTGAAATAAGGAGTGGGGGGTATTTTATACAGAGTAAACTGCCTCTAGTACACAAGTTTCCTGGCTATTTATTAACACATTAAAAGAAGAGTGACCCAGAATGTATGCTCTGTGAAGGCAAGGACCATCTGGTTGCCTTCAGCGGGGAGTCTGCTTTTCCCTCTCCCTCAGCCCCTTCACCCCCCGCTCATACTCTCTGTCATTCTTTCTATAAAATAAATAAAATAAAATAAAATAAAATAAAATAACTATTGAGATATAATTGACATTCAAAAAGTTGTACATATTTAATATATACAGCTGGATGAGTTTGGAGATAAGTATACATCCATGAAACCATCACCACAATCTATGCCATAAACATGTCCATCATTTCCCAAAGTTGCCTCCAATTCTATTAATAATAGTTACTATTATAAGGACACTTAATATAAGATCTCTTTTAACAAAATTTTTAATAGATGTTTTTGGGGAGCACTTTTAGGAAAATTGAGCAGAAGGTACAGAGATTTCCCATATATCCTCTAGCCCCACACATGCATAGTCTCCCTCATTATCATCATCCCCCCCCAACCAGAGTTGTACATTTATTAACAATTGATGGACCTACATTGACACATCATTATTACTCAAAGTCCGTAGTTTACATTAGGGTTCAGTCTTGGTGTTGTACATTCTGTGAGTTTTGACAACTGTATAATGACATGGACCTATCACTTTGGGTATTAAACAGAGTAGTTTCACTGCTCTGAAAACTGTTCCCCTACACACCATGGCAACTACTGATCTTTTTACTGACTTCATAGTTTTGCCTTTTCAGAATGTCATATAGTTGGAATCATACAATATATAGCCTCTTGGGGTGCTTGGGTGGCTCAGTTGGTTAAGTGTCTGCCTTCGGCTCAGGTCATGATCTCAGGGTCCCTGCTCAGCAGGGAGTTGTTTCTCCCTCCCCCTCCCTCTCTCCCACTTGTGCTCCCGCGCTCTCTCATTCTCTCTCAAATTTAAAAAAAAATATATATTCTTAATTTGTAGCCTCTTTTTTTTTTAAGATTTTATTTATTTATTCATGAGAATAAAGAGAAAAAGAGAGGCAGAGACACAGGCAGAGAGAATAGTAGTCTCCATGCAGGGAACCCGATATGGGACTCGATCCCTGGACTCCAGGATCACGCTCTGGACTGAAAGCAGGCACTCAACCACTGAGCTACCAGGGCTTCCCTGTAGCCTCTTTAGATTGGCTCCTGTCACATAGTAATATAAGTAAGTAATATAAACAGTAAATATAAGTAATAATTTAAGATTCCACATGTCTTTTCATGGCTTTTTAGCTCATTTCTTTTTAGTGCTGAATAATGTTCCATTGTCTGGATGTATTTAATTTATCCGTTCACCTACTGAAGGACATCTTGGTTGCTACCCATTGTTGGAATATATTAAAGTACAACCTTAAAATGGCACCATGTTATTTTACTCCAGGTACTTAAGAAAAAGGTGTAACTACAGTGTCATTGTAACACTAACAGTAAATCCTTAATATCATTAAGACACTGTCCATATTCAAATGTTCAGAAGGCCCTTTTAAAATACTATAAACAATCAATAAATAAAAATTTTTTGACAAAAAGTAATATAAGCCTCTGAAAAAGCAATTTCTTTATCACTGAAACTAAAGAAGGAAATCTTGTAGTGTATAATCTGTAAGATTTCAATAGAGTGCACTCCTCTTATATTAATAGCTTGCTTTGTATTATAATTGTTTGTAGGACTTGTATCTATGAGTCCAATGCTCACATTCATATACCTCACATTTCCCTCCTCAGTCTTTAGAACATGCCCTGGTAGTTCTTATTATAAATTACGCTAGTAGCCAGTATTTATTGAGCTTTTACTATATGCCAGGCACTGTGCTTTATATTCACTATTTCATATGATTCTTATAATCCAATAGGATAGGTATTATTTTATCTCCCTCCAATTAATTTAGTAACTTACTGAAGGTTTCATAGTTAATACATGAGCTGGAATTTGAATTTAAGTCTTCCTGAGCATGCTTTAAGATGCTGAGTAAAAAAGGTTGAATGATCTAAAACTGACCTTCTAAATTTCCTAATATATCTGTTGTCTGTTAACTTCCAGGCTGTAAGACTAGAGAGTACTTACCAGAATAGAACACGCTATATGGTAGTGGTTTCAACTAATGGTAGACAAGACACTGAAGAAAGCATCGTCCTAGGAATGGATTTCTCTTCTAATGACAGGTATGGTACCAAAAAAGGAAGGATGAGAAAACTCCTTTTTAAATAAAAATTCCAGTTGCCTTTTGGGTTACTACAAAAACATCTTATGCCATTCTACTCTTAAAGTTCAATGCCTAAAACTACGGAGTACAAAAGTATCTTAGCCATACGGTCTTGAGAGATGAAAATGATTAGCGAATGTCTTTGGTTATGTTCCTAATTTATCACTCTTCCTTACCTTCCTCTCATCCTTAGGTGGTAATGAATATAAAGCAAATGATTTAAACTTATTATCTCCAGGAATAAAAAGCTGCATTTTCTTTGTCATTAACTTTATTTTAGAATCACTTTGCTGATTCTAGAGCATGTACCCTTTGTGATAGTGTACCAATAGGTCTTGGGTTCAAAGAGGCCCCTACTTTAATCTCTTATATTTATTCATGGCCTTACACCTTGCTTTTACCAAATGTTTATGCTTCCTTTTTCCTTCTGAGTTAAAAGGACAGAGTTGATTCTTTAAACTCAGAACAGAACCTTTTATAATCATGCACCTTTGGCTTTAGCAGTACTTTGCATCCTGTAATTAAAGGTATCATACCGCACTCGGAACCTGGCTCTTTTGTGCCCCCTAAAGTTTATTGCTTTCCTTTTTTATTTTCCTACTTCTTCTGGAGAAACCTTAGGAAGACTGTGGAATGTGGCTAAGCAGATCTTTGCTCTCTAGATAATAAGCCTCAGGAAATCCTGCCAGATGTCTCAAAGCATTGACTTCCTGGTTTAGAACTAGAATGGAACTGTGGAGTAGCTAGCAGCATGACCCAGGCCTGGGAGAATTTAGCCACAAAGAAGAGGCTGGGAGTGATTCTAATTGTTCTGCTGTTGGGAAGAAAAGAATCACATTGTCATTAGAAGATTTTCCAAACAAGTGTTTACCTAAGCTTGTATAGTCAACCTGAAAATTATTTGTGGTTTCACAAGGATCACAAGGCCAGAGTTGTTACCTCGTATAACTCTTACAGCCTTTAATTTTATCTTCTGAAATTGCACAGGCTTGTAAACCACACTTAGGTTTTCTCTGCATAGATTTAACCTCTGATGTTAGCTAAGCAACAGACCTTTTGGTAAGCACTTCTCCTTTAAGAGCACCTACCTTGCTACATTCATTAGTATTATAAGACCTCTGATTTGGATTTTTCTCTCTCCATCTGTGCTATCCGTACAATAGTTGCTAACCACATGGTGACTATTTAAAGAAGTTAAACAAAATTTAAATTTCAGTTCCTCAATCACAGCTAGCCACATTTCAAGTACTCTAGTGATATGTGACTAGTGGCTACAGTATTGGACAGTATATACATAGAACACTTCCATCATTGCAGAAAGTTCAGGTGGACAGTGCTACTCTGTATCTTATTTCCTTTGGTTCTTCCTGACTCCTCCTTTGGAAACCCAATAAAACAAGCACTGGGACTGCATGGAAACTTCACTTCAGCCTTGCCCTAGAAATGTAAGGCAATAACTTCAGATTCTCCTGATCCAGTGTCTTAAGAAATCAGATGTGTGGGCAGCCCGGGTGGCTCAGCGGTTTGGTGCCTGCCTTTGGCCCAGGGTGCAATCCGGGAATCCCGGGATCGAGTCCTGCGTCGGGCTCCCAGCATGGAGCCTGCTTCTCCCTCTGCCTGTGTCTCTGCCTCTCTCTCTCTCTCTCTCTCTCTCTCTCTCTGTCATAAATAAATAAATAAATCTTTAAAAATATATTTATGATAAAGTAGGTTTTGTTACCTGCATTTTAAGATGAAGTAATTAAAGGACGCCTAGGTGGCTCAGTGGTTGAGCATCTGCCTTTGGCTTTGGCTCCAGTAGTGATCCTGGGGTCCTGGGATTGAGTTCTACTTCAGGCTCTCTATAGGGAGCCTGCTTCTCCCTCAGCTGGTGTCTCTGTGTCTCTCATGAATAAATACATATAATCTTTTAAAAAAAAAAAGATGAAATTAAGATGGAGAGACAGTGAATAGCTTGTCAGAAGGGACTGAAATACTGAAGATCAAATCCAGATATTTTGACAAGATGTAACTGCCCAGTAAGTGGTAGTTATTATTATGTTTGGTGCTGTTATATACACTTTTCAATGTGTTACCTAATGTAATCTTCAAAAACAGCCCAATCAAGAAGGTATATATTTATTCAGTTTTATAGATGAGGAAACTGGAGCACAAAGCAATTAAATAATTTGCCTAAAATTATGCAGTAGTGCTAGAACTCAGGGTCCAGAGCCCATCTGATTTTAGAGCCTGTGCTCTTAATCATACTTTGCTGTTCTGCCTCCCGTGTGTAAGGTTCCTTCTACTATACCATACTGCTTTTCTAGCTACACTGGCAGGAAGAGGGTGTCAGAGCCTTTGGGAGACTGGATGGAAGAGGGAAATGGTTTATAGTAGCCTTAAGAAGAGAAAGTGGCAGAGATCGGGGATAGATTACAGTTGTCCAGAGGAATGGTGTGTTAGAGACACAATTGGGAGTCCCTGGCATCCTATTCCAACCTGTTCCATTAGCTTAAAGCTAGTTTCCTCCCTGGGTTAATGAGTGATTTAAATAGGATTTTAATTTACTGTATTGGGGCTACCCTTTTGTTGCTTGCAGACAATTCTATTCACTCTGCATTTCAGCAGTGCTAGGCTAGTTCAGTGCACTGCCACCAAGTACTGTTTTACTTAAGTTGTATTGAGTGTATTTTGTCTAACTTGATCACAAACCATTAACAATTACTTTTTAAAGTATTTTAATTCCCTTTCCCTTTTAGAGTATTGAATGTGTTCTAATGTTCAATAACTACATAAACCTCAGGATTAAATTTGGACAAATTATGTATTCAGAGGTCTTCAGCAACCAGAAATAGTTCTTAGCATTAGAAATAATTTTTAGAGTTGAATTGGAGTCTGTGACCTTGAGGTGAAGCCTACCAATCACAAGTTAGCAGCAATCACCTGGATTTTTTTAGACAGTGTCCATTTTTGAAATAGCAATACAAGGAGCTCAGTCAGTAAGTTTTCTTTGTTAAATCCATAAGGACTTGACTACTTGTTTGATACAGCTCCAGAGTACATGCATTACATTAAAAGTAATATGATAGAAATTCCTCCACTCTAACACGACAGAATTTAGAGTTTAGGGGTTTTATCCTTTGTGTTGAAAGAGTAAAGAACTGCTTCCTAGAGTAACAGGAATTAACCTATACACTATTTCTTGTCTTGTCTTGCAGTAGTACTTGTACCATGGGCTTAGTCCTGCCCCTCTGGAGTGATACCCTAATTCATTTGGATGGTGATGGGTAAGAGCTTTCCCTTTTTATTCACCTATAGAAAGCCAAGGGGTGAGGTTCCATCTTCATGCCCATTCATTAAGCTGATTGGGAGGCCCAGTGTGCCCAAGTGAACTGTCATGTCAGCAACTCAGTGAGTCCTTTTAAACTCCTGTTTTGGGGATCCCTGGGTGGCTCAGCGGTTTAGCGCCTGCCTTTGGCCTAGGGCGCGATCCTGGAGTCCCGGGATCGAGTCCCATGTCGGGCTCCCGGCATGGAGCCTGCTTCTCCCTCCTCCTGTGTCTCTGCCTCTCTCTCTCTCTCTCTCTCTCCTCTCTCTCTCTCTCTCTCTCTCTCTCTCTGTGTTTATCATGAATAAATAAATTTTTAAATCTTAAAAAAAAAAAAAAACTCCTGTTTTGTAAAGTGGAGTAAAAATACAACTTGCCAGGGCCTCTTACTTCTGTTCTTCTAGGCTGACTACAGTAAGAATCCAAACAAAGAAAAACTAGTTTGTTGGCTCGCTCTTCAATCTGAACATGTGGGACTGTTGCAATGCTCTCCCAGAGGATGATATGTTCTGTTTCAAATAACCTCTTGCTGCCTCTGCCAGCTGTCAGCCTACAGTATAACCCCATTCCTGTGCCAATTCCTTCCAGTGACCCTCCACCCCCACCTCCTGGTGTTTTTAGAATGTGTCCCCAAGAGACCAAGATGTTTGCTCCAGTTTATAAAACCAGGGTCAGGTTTGCTAAGAACCCACAAGGCTTCCAAATAGAAATATATAGCAGAACAGTTTGTAGCTACAGCTGGGAAATTATATGTAATTCCCCAATTCCAGTGTGGGAGTCCATTCATTTTGCTTGGTAGATAAAATCAGACAATTTGTTGAAGCTTTTCAGTCAAGTCCTGTACTCTAGTTAACTTCTACATGAAGTGCCTGATGATTTCTTCCATTGAGCCAGCAGTTGCTAGCCTGGGAAATGACCTTGAAAATTCACAACTGAAATAAGCTACTCTCATTTGTGGATTTTTATCTCATTCTTTTTTTTTTTTTTTCTTCCCTTAGTGGGTTCAGTGTATCAACGGATAACAGAGTGCATATATTCAAACCTGTATCTGTACAGGCAATGTGGTAAGAGGACTTTTAATGTCTCTATAAAGGTTTTTGGGGTTTTTTTCTGTGAAAGTTTTTAAATATATTATTGGGGCAATATTTTGTAAGTAGTAATATTTGAAATAGTACAGTTCTCTATGAAAATGCTGTATGATCTGTGTGTGGTTTTTTGTTTGATCTGTTTGTGTGTCCCTCATAGTTAAAGATGACCTAGGAGCTCAGTTTTCAAATTATCATAGTGGAAGTCCTTAAGCACTGGTGAACAAGTAAAATTCACAGGTGTTCTTAGACTCTGGAAGATACTTATTGGGTCAGATTGCTGGTTGGAACAGTTTTATCGGGACACATTGATTAAGTTAGTGGCAGTCTAGAGCCATATCTAGAACATCATACTACTACAGTGCATTAGTGTTTAATTTCTTAAAGTAATCAGGGATACTATTAATAGATAAGTTTCCATTAAAATTTCTGATGACTGTAAGACTGCAAAATGCAAATAAAGCCGAAACATTATAAATGTTAATAACCATCAACTGGTGTACTGACACTTCTGGGCTACTTAACTATATATATCAGAATTACGCTTTATATGGGTTATATCTATCTAATCACCACACCAACTCCCCAAAATAATAATAGTAGTTCTTATTATTGGTGAGAAAGCTGAAGTTTTGTAGAGGTTACATAACTGGCCTGAGAGTATTTTTTCCATGTAGGCAGAGTAGACTCTTACTCTCTTATTCTAGATTATCTAGAAAAATGATCTGATGACTAGGGAATAGTATGACTCTAAGATTCAGAGTCTATCCCTGAGTTAGGGATTTGATTTTCAGTTTCTCATTCAGTTACCTTATTCTGTAGTAGAAGTCCTCATGAGGAGCAGAATGGATAGAACAAAAACCAAACAGGAAATAAAGGAGCCTGAAAAGATTCCAAGGAGCTCATTTGCCCCTGAATAACAGGACTGATAGGCTTGAGGTGGATGCAGTCATAAAGCAGAGACAACTGAACTTCAGAATCTTATCATTTCATGCAGTAATTGAGGTGCAAGAGAGTTACAGGTCATGTGTTTAAAACAGATTTTTGAATTTTAGGGCATATTTCACATAATTTTCTCATGGAAAGCTTACTTTCTTTGACTAAGGCTCCTTTACACGCAACTGACATACCTATTCCTAGGTACCAAGTAAAGCCAAACAGCTGACATCCCATAAATGACAGTATTTTCAGTTATATTTTGAGAAGGAGTACAAAGCAGTCTTAATTCTTTAGACAATGAAAGAAGATTCAAGTAATAACCTAGTTCAATCTTTGATGTTCTAAAGCAAACTGATTAGTCCTACTTCTGTTGGCTTATTGCTGAATAAACTTTTTGTTGTGCCATCTGGAGAATAGTGAACTGAAAGTCACAGGGGAAAAAAAGGTGATCTATGGATCAAAGTGGCATTTTGACCAGGTGTTTCCTTCACAGGAGGTAGTTTAATGTAGTTTCCTGGGAAGCTCCTGTATGCAACAGAAATATCTGAAATGGCCAAGCCTTGAGTATATTTTAGTTTCTTTTTTTTTTTTTTAAGGTTTTATTTATTTATTCATGAGAGACAGAGAGAGAGAGAGACAGAGACAGAGACATAGGCAGAGGGAGAAGCAGGCTCCATGCAGGGGTATGGGGCTCGATCCCAGGACTCCAGGATCACACCCTGGGCCAAAGGCAGGTGCTCAACTGCTGAGCCACCCAGGCGTCCCTAAGCCTTGAGTGTATTTTAGGATTCTTGCCTCAGACACATGTGGCATATGCTTTTGAAGCATAAGTTTTCCCAATGAAGATAATATGCATCAAATATTGTGCTCAGCTGACCCTTACCTGTAAATCTATGTAGTGAAACTGAAATTCACAGAGAATTATCTGAGAATTAGAAAAACTTCTCTGAGAATTTGGCTTACTTTGAGTAATACAAAGCATTCTAAAAGATTCTGCAACTTTATTTTTTAAGGAAAACTCTTTCCCAGATAAAAATGGACTGAAATGGGGCAGCCCAGGTGGCTCAGCGGTTTAGGGACGCCTTCAACCCAGGGCCTGATCCTGGAGTCCCGGGATCGAGTCCCATGTCAGGCTCCCTGCATGGAGCCTGCTTCTCCCTCTGCCTGTGTCTCTGCCTCTCTCTCTCTCTCCTCTCTGTGTCTCTCATGAATTAATAAATAAAATCTTTAAAATTAAGAAAATAATGGACTGAAATTTTTTTCCTTATTAGGTTGATAACTAATTTATTTTTTAATTTACATTATTTGGGATCGACAAGGACTTGAACAAGTAAATTGTCATTTACTATTGGTGGGAGAATAAACTACAACAACCTTTCTTGAGAATGAATCTTTCTTGCCAACATGCCTTACCATTTGCCTGCCCTTTTGACCTAGTAATTCTGCTTCTAAAAATTTATCCTTTTTTAAAAATAAAAATAAAATAAAATAAAATAAAAATGTATCCTAAGGTAATAATTGTGGATATGTGTAAAAATTTTAACTATAAGAATGTTTGTCAGTGTTGTAATAATAGCAAAATGTGGAAAACAATTTAAATGTCTGAAAAATATGAATTAAATTATGGTGCATTGATGTTATTAAATATAATACAGCCATTAAAATAATTTCATTGAAGAATATTGACATATATGCTGGTAAGAAGGTTTAAAGTAAAATCAAGTTTAAAATGTAATAAATGAATGAATGAATGAAGAAAGAAAGAAAGAGAAAGAAAGAAAGGAAAGAAAGAAAAGAGAAAGAAAGAAAGAAGAAAAGAAAGAAGAAAGAAAGAAAAAGAAAGAAGGAAGGAAGTAAAGAAAGAGAAAGAAAGAAAGAAAGAAAGAAAGAAAGAAAGAAAGAAAGAAAGAAGAAAGAAAGAGAAAGAAAGAGAAAAGAAAAAAGAAAAGAAAAGAAAAGAAAAGAAAAGAAAAGAAGAAAGAAATATAGAGGGATACCTGAGTAGCGCAGTCAGTTGGACGTCTGACTCTTGATTTCAGCTCAAGTCATGATCTCAGCGTCATGAGATGAAGTCCTGCATCAGGCTCTATACTCGGCAGGGAATCTACTTGAGATTCTCCCTCTCCTTCTGCCACTCTCCCTGTTCTGTCTTTCTTTAAAATAAATAAATCTTCTAAAAAAATAAAATAAAATGTATATAGAATGTGGTCATATCTTTATTATTGATGGATGCCTTGACAAAAAGACTGAAGAAATCTATACTAGAACTTTAACAGTGGTTATTTCTCAGTAGTTAACTACAGGATATTTTTGCCTTTACTTAAGGTCCCTAAATTTTCTAGAGTTAGCATGGATCACTTTTGCTATGGGGGGTGGAAATTAAGTGGCATTTTTAAAAGAAAGATGTCAATGGATTGCCTATAGAATTCTCTCATACTGTCCTCTTCCCGTAAGAGAAAGACATTAGCTTATAGCTAATGAGACATTTTGTTTAATCCAGCTATGAACTAGGCATTCTTATAGGCATGTGAGATGTGTCAGTAAACAAAATGTAGAAAGATCTTTGCTCTTATGTAATTAATTTCCTACCATTTAAGGCTTCAGCTTTTCTCAAATATATAACTAGAAAGGTTCTTTTCAAATAAAAAAATAAAAGTTTTTTTTTAAAGGTACTTTTCAGGTTTGTTTACCCTCTTGGGTTCCTGAGTTCATAGTCAGAGATTTAATTAGTATAACCAGAGCTATTCTTAGAAAGTAGCTCAAGTGTATGAATAAATGGTTTGAAGAGACTGAGAGACTAAAGCAACAAGAATGATAAATGTTATTAGATGAGTACTTCCTGGGCATCAAAGGACATGTCTTCAAGGCTTAGAGACATCTATCTATATGGTCTTTGTGGACCCTCTAAGAATCATAGGGAATTTATGCTGTAAGATGATTCTGTGCCAAGGGAAACAAATCTTATGTAGTAAATGGTTGAGATCTTTAGTTCTATAGTGATACAACATATAGAATCCAACTACAAGATCATGAGCTCTGTAGGTACCTAGACCTATTTTTCACTGGTGGGTTGTCCTGGTTGTTCTGCTCCTCTCTACTCCTAACCTTATTAATGCATTATATATTTCAGCAAAAAGTGTCTAGCAGATAGCTATAAATCGATAATATGGTATAATCAAAATCAGAGAATCTTAAATTCCAGGGAATAGATTCTCCAGAGGCCAAATTCTATAGGGTTTAAAAATTGAAAGAGTTTTGGGTACTTGTGGATTATTGGCTTTCTGGTATCCCCATGGTTCTGCAGTGCTCATTTTCCAGCGTATCTTTCAGGTCTGCATTACAGAGTTTACACAAGGCTTGTGAAGTGGCCAGAATGCATAATTACTATCCAGGCAGCCTGTTTCTCACCTGGGTGAGTTATTACGAGAGCCACATCAACTCAGATCAATCGTCAGTCAATGAATGGAATGCTATGCAGGATGTGCAGTCCCACCGGCCTGACTCTCCAGCTCTCTTCACAGACATGTAAGTCAGCTTACTCAGGATCACTGAAGTGTCTCTGTTGTATTCTAGGGGGTCAAAAGCAACATGTTCTTCCCTAATCTCTCCTCTTCGAGAATTAATCTTAGCCAATGATACTAGTCAATGTCTATACTACACATTGGCCACACAAAGAATCCTATTCTTTCTGTTGTCTGCAAACACAGGAGTTTAACTCCTGGGCACAATGAAATCTCCATAGTAAAGAGCTGCAATTCCATAAAATCCCATTCAGATTCCACTAATTTGAAATTTGAGTTTAAAGAGAGTGAGGCTGAAGTCTGCCTTGGCATCATCTGTGAAAGAAGGATTTAATAAGCAAATTAATGGTACACAGAAGCTTTGTTTGTTTTAAGATTCCGTATAAGTAATCTCTATACCCAATGTAGGGTTCAAACTTAGAACCCCTAGATCAGGGGTCACATGCTCTACTGACTGAGCCAGCCAGGAGCCCAACATAGAGAAGCTTTTAAAGAGATGTTTCTAATACTTAAGAAAACAAGAAGTTTCCAGTCAATTTAAAAGACTGCCTAGGTTGTTATTGCTCATTTTAAACTGATTTCTGGTCACATATTTTTAAAAATAATTTATAATTCAAGTGTTTGACTCAACCCCACTGTTGCCTTGTTGGGTCTTTGTCAGTGAGATTTTATTAAATCTCCCTGGTGTATGGTAAGTTGGATAAAGGCCTGAGGTGGATGTTTATTTCCTTTTTAGGCCTACACGTTAAAACTTTCAGACATTAATCAGGATGTTTCTTTTGCTCTGAATTTATTTTTCTGCACTTTCAAGGTATTCTACAACTGGAAAAGAAGAGTATCTATCTACTTACTATCTGACTGTACAAACCTTCACCTTCAGATTCCTAAATTGATACCAAAACAGTTCATGATTTTGTTTTAAGAAAATGCTTTATTTAGGTAATAGTGTAAATTTACTTTTACTAGAAAAGGTGAAATTTCCAAGAATTGTATGAACAGGACAGTCAAAAAAGAAGTGGAACTTTTTTTTGCATAGGGTGTTATTGATACTAGGATCTCCTTTTCATTAGCCCTAGTCATTTTGAAGATCCCACAGTAACTGAAATGATAAGGCTTAGTCTGGCTTTCAGAATCTTGGAAAACGTTACTGAGTTCATGCTTTATAGCTGATTGATGGTTATCAAAGGAATGGATGTCTCATCTGGCTCAAAAATGGACATTCTGGGGATCCCTGGGTGGCGCAGTGGTTTGGCGCCTGCCTTTGGCCCAGGGCGCGATCCTGGAGACCTGGGATCGAATCCCACGTCGGGTTCCCTGTGCATGGAGCCTGCTTCTCCCTCTGCCTGTGTCTCTGCCTCTCTCTCTCTGTGTGTGTAACTATCTTTAAAAAAAAAAAATGGACATTCTATCCCAGACTTACATGAGAGTGAAAACTCTTCATTTCTTATGATTTTATTAGAGAAAATTTGGATATTACATCAGAAAGAAAAGGAAAGAAAATTGGCAATAATTTGTCTATATCCCCAAGCAAGGGAAAGTAGTCCCTGGAACATGCTGGAGGTTCATTAAATCTTAGCTCTTAGTATGTACAATATAACTCCAGCTTTAATGATATATTTACAAACCAAAGGTCTGTCCTAGAAAGAAAAACTGAAAAGCTGTAGGTCAGAGTATTGATAATGATTATCTCTAATGTAGAGATTTTCAGTGATTTTTATTTTTCTTCATGTCTTTGTGTATTTTCAAATTTTTCTCTAGTGAAATCAAGAAAGTATGTTTGTGTTATAATGTTTTTTTCTCCCTAAATTGACTAGAAAAGCCTGAAAAAGAATGCTGAGCGTACAGGGAGAATGTGTGCCAAAATGGATTTAGGTACTCTACTGCAAATAAAGTTTGTATTTTGAAATACAAGGAAAGGGAAGAAGGGAACATACATGTATAGTGCTTCCAGTGTATGTTAAATGTTATGCCAGGCACTTTATACGTGGTACATCATTTATAAGAACCTCATGAGGCAGATATTATTATACTCGTTTTATAAAAAAAGAAAACCCGCTCAGAGAAGGGAAGGAATTTGTTCAAGGTTGTACCACTAGTAAAGTTGCAGGGCTGGGATTAATACCCAGGTGTGAAGAAAAAAAAAATTAAAAAAAAAAAATACCCAGGTGTGTCTGCTCCCAAATCACTCTGCCTCAGAGAACTGTCGTGAAGGATTAGGAGAAAGATTGCTAACTAGGGATCTAACTCATGCACATAGGTGGTAAAATTTGTTTTATAAATATTTTTAAAGGTTTTATATATTTATTCATGAGAGACACAGAGAGAGGCAAAGACATAGGCAGAGAGAGGAGAAGCAGGCTCCATACAGGACCCTGATGCAGGACTCAATCCCAGAACTCTGGGATCACGTCCCGAGCTGAAGGCAAATGCTCAACCTCTGAGCTACCCAGGCGTCCCTATAAATATTTTTTAATGGAAGACTTTAATGTATAACTTTCTACCATTAGCTATGTCTAGGAAAAATGGTTGGGAGCATGATTAAGAATTTAATCCTGCTCAAGACAGGGATGCCTTGGCAGATAGCGAGATGGCACAGGCATTATCTGTATTCTGCAGGGTTCATGAGAAACTACAAGCCCAAGTGGTGGGGAGCCCCAAGGTTCTGAGGTCAGAGCATCCATCTTTGGAGATTACTGAAGCTATTTTTGCAGACAGTGATAAGGCTGTAGGCAGCAAGGGCAGACAGGATGCCTGAAGGCTTAGTCCATTTCCATCTCCAAATAAGGAGGTACAGAGCAGATACCTTTCTTGAGTAGGTAAGAGGGAAAGATGAGACAGAAAGTGCTCTTTGTCAGCCTCACTCAAATTCTGCATAATATGAAATAATGCTTTTAGAGAGAAGCATCCAGTTACATTAAACCAATACCTTTCTAGTAATTGGAGAGTTAGCTTACTAGTTTAATTTCCTATTAAAGTTCCAAGGGTAATTTTATTTTTAAGAGTCAGAAGATTAAGGGAAGCAACATAATCCTGCAGGTAGAGTGTTAGGCTGGGCTGAGAGTACTGGTTCTCCTGCCAGTGTATGCGATCTTTGGCATGTCATTTAACCTTTCACATATTTATTCCTTTATCTATAAAATGGGGGTAACAATTTCACAGAGATGTTGTGAGAGCTTTATGAGAAGGAATGTATTTTGGATGGAAATATTCTGAGTAGTTAATTCTTAAAAACCCATTTTGGAGTGAATTTGCTTCAGTTAAGAAGGCAGAAATCATTCTTTCATCTTTCCTGTTTTCTAGAATAATAGCAATGAATGGTGAGCATTAGGTGGCATTTTAAGCCACAGAAGACCTGATCCCTACTGAGTCACACCACTGTTCTACCCAGCTTGGTATTCTAGTTCAGCAAGTGGTAGTCAGGGATACTTGATGGAACAGTATGACTATGCATCTGCATTAAAGTAGTATACACAGTATAGCTTATTTTTTAGTCCTTCATAGATGTACGTGGATATATTTAAGGGCTTTTAAACATGTACGACCTCTTCAAGTAATCATTTCTACATGTTTACATTCTATACATTGTGAAAAACTTTTTTAAATACTTTTTTGTTTGTTTGTTTGTTTGTTTTGACATGCCCCCAGAATATAAATGTTTGAGGGTAATATAGAAAGTCTGGAAAAAAAAAAAAATAGAAAGTCTGCCAATTTGGAAACAACCAAATGGCACTTTCATTAACCTAGTCAAATTCCTGCCTAAGAAAAAAAAATCACCATTTCTCTCTTCTCAGACCAACTGAACGTGAGCGAACAGAAAGATTAATTAAAACCAAATTAAGGGAGATAATGATGCAAAAGGATTTGGAGAATATCACATCCAAAGAGGTGAGAGACCTTGAGTTCTTCTTATTCCAAGACTAGGAGTGGGATAACAGTGGGTATGGGGTTAGAAATAGTGAATGATTGATTGAAAGTACAGAGGTACTTTTCAGAGATGAGTAAAATATGTCTTCTTTGTTTCAGATACGAACTGAGTTGGAAATGCAAATGGTGTGCAACTTGCGAGAATTCAAGGAATTTATAGATAATGAAATGATAGTGATCCTTGGCCAAATGGATAGCCCTACACAGATATTTGAGCATGTATTCTTGGTAAGTCTGAGGACCACTCTAAGTGATGTGCTAAATCTAGTCCATACCAGCTCTGGGAGAACAATTGTTAAATTTGAGTATATTTAAATAAAATATAACTTAAAAACAAAAGTAATAAATACTTAAACCCTATCCCTTTCTAGTTTTTTACTAGATTTTATTGTTATCTGTGCTCTAGGTTATTTACATCTACTATATGGTGGAAATGTTAGATAATGGTGGGCTTCTGCTCATCTCTTCCCAATTCCTCATTCAGTGACATCAAGCTGGTGGATTAAAATTGACTTGGTGGGAAATTTTACACCAAGGAAATGGGCAAATGCTACAAATCAGTCCCTTCCCTCCTGCATGGACTGTTAAATATCTCATCTGTTCTTCATGACAGTCAAAAGTCAAACAGACCAGTCCACGATAGCTTTATACAGTGTATCCAAATAGAATGATCCTTTGACATCACTCTTTCACATTTTCCAAATTTGCATAAGGCCTAATATATCTGAGCAGAGCAGGTTGGACTACTTATGAACTGAGAGACTATTGAACTTTAGAAACATTTAGAACCTTATAGCTGCATTTTGAGTCCCCCCGATACTTTTGTGATTGCTAAAATTTCAGTGACTTAAAATTGTTCGTGATTCCTGAACATTCAGTGACCTGCACTTAGCCCAAGGATAGCTTTCTGACCAATGGATTAGGGAAGCTTCTAAAAACCTTAAGACTCATTTTCCTCCCAAATGTTAGAAGAGTTTTAGTTTCCATCTGTACACAGTAGTGGGAATAAGGTTAAGAAGGTAATTAAAATCAGTGGGGAATGTCAGAACTTCATTTTGTTTCCACTTCCCACACACTTTGACCAAAAATACTGTAATAAGGAAATAAATTGATTGGTTTGAATTTCATTTCCTTTCTCTATTTCACATTTGTGAAATGATTAGAAGCTGAGAAACAGGAAACAAGAGGAATAAATGCACAGGAACTGACTAAATTGGATCATCTCACCCCTGAATATTCAAGAGTTTATGTCACCAAGCAGTCAGATTTTATGCCATTGAAGGCTTGTGCCCTGAATTAACTTTTTGACAGTCTGAGAGTATGTGTGCTTGTAGAGTGATTCATAGTGCTGTATAGCTATGAAATTACTCATGAAAAGCTGTGAGCTGGAAAGGGAACTTTTTTTCCATGACTTTAACTTGACCAATGTGTGTTGCCATTTCTGGGTGTAGGTTATACTGCAAAACTGTCATTGACCTTTCCATTTGTAAAGTACTTGGCTTTGTTGTCATCTGTGTATACCTCCGCAAGGGTTCCAAGTATTCCCTGCTGGTGTATCGTTGGAAAGAATTTTTGGATCATCTATAGAAAACTTATGAGTCACTCATTCAAATGGACCCTGCCCCTAACTGTGTCTGTGTAACATGACTAATTTTTATGAACAGCAAGTACTTATACCCAAAAATAGCTCATGTTAGAAAATGACCAGAGCTGTAAACTCAGAAGTCACTTTTCCATTACTTGTATTTTAATGCCAGAAAGGATGTAGACATAATGAATATGAAATACAATTAATATGTGACTGTTCAACCTGTTTAATTTGGGTGGACTTCCCTGTGTCTCTGATGCCACCCACCCAAGGACTATCTTCTCCGTACTTCCTCTTGAAATAATATGTTTTAGGATATATAGAGAAATTTTAGTAGTACTCTTTCAGAAAAAACAGTCCAGTTCTCCTGAGATTTGAGTCCCTAATCAACTACAAATGCATTTGAGTATTTTTACCAGTATATTTATCCTATTATTTTATGAATATTGGCATATTCTTCTGTCTTGGGTTTTTTTTTTTACTTATTATAAAAATAAATCATGTTCATTTTAGAAAGTTTAGACAATTTAATTTTTTTTAGTGAGCTACACATAGTCCATTCCTTTCTGTTTATTTTTTGACTGAAGTATAATTAACGTACAATGTTATATTAAGTTCAGGCTGCAACATATCGATTCAGCAATTTTATGTACTACTCAGTGCTCACCACAATAAGTACAGTCCCATTTGTCATCGTACAATGTTATTACAATATTATTGACTGTATTCCCTAATCTGTACATTTTCATCTCTGTACTTTATTAATTTTATGACTGGAAGTTTGTAACTCTTAATCTCCTATCTATTTCACCCATTCCCCCACCCAGCTTTCTTCTGGCAACCACCAATTTGTTCTCTCTATATATTTTTTAAATATTTTATTTATTCATGAGAGAGAGAGAGAGAGGCAGAGACACAGGCAGAGGGAGAAGCAGGCTCCATGTAGGGAGCCCAATATGGGACTCGATCCTGGGACTCTAAGATCATGCCCTGGGCCGTAGGCAGACGCTAAACCACTGAGCCACCTAGGGATCCCCTTGTTCTCTATATTTGAGTCAGGTTTTATTTGTTGGTTTTTTATATTTCATATATAAGTGAAATCGTATTGTATTTGTCTTTCTCGGACTTACTTAGCATGATTATTGGCATATTCTTCTGTCTTAGGTTTTTTATTTATTATAAAAAAGTAATTCATGTTTGTTGTAGAAAGCTTAGACAATTTCAGAAGACAATAAATAACATTTAATCACCAGCAAAAGAGATAAGCAATGATACATTTTGTTATATAATATTCCAGTCTTTTTTTACTTTCTTAATGTGGTCTGTATATTTTTGAAAAAGGGAAATCCTAATCAGCTTCAGATTATAATTCTGTTTCCTAAAGAATGGACATGTTCTTTCCATTGTGTATATTTTTCTTACTTGGGAAAAACTTCCAAACTGGAGAATTCTGAAATTTAATTCATACCCAGCAAAATGAGTACATAACACTTCTTCATCAATGGCTTTCTCCCTTTGCACCACCATATCCTGTATCCAAACCTCTATCTCTTCTCCAGTGAGTGTGTACTCTGCTGGCTTTCCCAGCAATTGACATGGAAAAAGAGGTTTTATCCAAGCTGCAAGTGGTGGTGTTAATTTTCTGCAAAGTCATTTCATCTTGTGCGGAGCTGCCATGCCTGAAGTGCAAGCAGATTGTGTGAAGGAAGGCGGCAGGATTTTTCCCCTTCCTTTTGAAACTGCTTAGCTCTGCAATGCACTGCACAGAGCTGTTTATTTAGAAAGGTATCCAGCTGGTATGGAGAAGAAAAGTATAAGGCATAGTTTAAAGAAAATCTGCAATGAGAAGAGAGAATTGATTGGTTGGAAGCCAGGGTATTTCCACCCAAAGTTCTTCCACACCCTTAAGAGTTGTACTCTGAGCTGGAAGCCTTTGCCCAACCAAGTCTCAATATCAACAGTTCTCCTGGAGGTTGTCCAGTTTGGCTGAGAAAAAGCTAAATGTGAACAGAGACCCTTTGCTGGGATCCCTGGGTGGCGCAGCGGTTTGGCGCCTGCCTTTGGCCCAGGGCGCGATCCTGGAGACCCGGGATCAAGTCCCGCGTCGGGCTCCCGGTGCATGGAGCCTGCTTCTCCCTCTGCCTGTGTCTCTGCCTCTCTCTCTCTCTCTCTTTCTCTCTCTCACTGTGTGCCTATCATAAATAAATAAATAAAAATTTTTTAAAAAAAAGAGAGACCCTTTGCTGAAAGGCAGGCAGCTTTCTTAGTTGAACAAGGGAAACAGGAATATTGGACACAACCAGTAATTTTGTTCATAAATAAAAAACTAGTTGGTTTTTACTGCTGATGGTTATCCTTCTTAATATGTGACATTACAGAATAATATTTCCTTTTCAAAGAAAAATAAAGCCTCAAATTGGTAGTTACTTTTGTAGGTGCAGAGAAATAGAAGATATGTGAATAGATGAGACTTAAATCAAATGGGCTGTTTTAATTATTCATGATTTTATCCTTCAACTGGAGATTTGTAGCATGAACTTTTCTCAGAAGGAAAAATTAATAGAGCTCTTGTGCCTGGTTGCCTCAATAACGTGACTCACAGTGTTGAGGCTGTAGGTGTGGTATGATGAAGATATGGAGAAGGTACCAGTCCTTGGAGATTATGTCAAATTATAGTGATCCTAGTAGAACCCGAATACAGTCCTTCTTATTTGCTATAAATGTGCTCTCTTCTCTTTTGCTTGAAGCACTTGGACTCTTACAAGGCTATTTCATAAGGATAATATTTGAAAAGAAATAAGTCATTTGGGGGTGCCTGGCTGGCCCTGTCAGTAGCATATGACTCTTATTCTCAGTGTCATGAGTTCAAGCCCCACATCGGGCATGGAGCCTACTTAAAAAAAATTTTTTTTAGAAAGAAAAAAAAATTAGTCACTTGGGTTTTTGGACTATGGCACAATATAGGGGAACCAGAGTAAAAGATGAAAATGAACTTACTTAAAAATGTATTATAGTCCCAAGATTTCATTTTACACCTCAGTAAGATTAGAATATGCTTTGCATAATTATATAGAACATAGTGGAAAACCCCATGGAATTGTGTCATTGTAAGCCTGAGAAGCATGTGGGGGGGGGGGAGATTGAGTCTTTGGAGGGCCCCAGGGGGCTAATATGAATGGCATTTATTTTGAGGACAGAAAAGTAATTACACCATGTTGATTCCAGTTCTTCATTTCAGGTTGAACCTGAAGCAGCCCTAAGCAGAGCCCAAGTCATGTTATATGGACTTCATTGAGAAAGTAGCCAAAGCTTTTAATTTATTTTGTTTCTGGATATGTGCCATTTCAGATTGTCATTGAGTTTTCTCTGGACAGGTAGATGAAAACCATGGACTTTTCCCATCACGTAAGGGTTATTTCCATCTAGCTGGACAAAGTTCCACAGAGGATTTAGACTTCTAAATTAAGAAGTGCAGTGGTCACATTTCCCTGGCTACCATTAAGCCACTCAACCCTTATTGCTTGTCTTCTGTCTCCTTGAAGTTCTTTAGGATTCTTACCTCTTTCTTTGTGGGAGAGCTTGTTTTCAAAGGTTGAGCACAGAGCCTTAAGAACCTCCCAGATTTTTTTAAAGCAAGTCACCTGAGCCCTGATTTATAAAAAAGATCAGTTATCCATCAGTTACTGTCCTTTTCCTAAATAGAACTTTACAGTAGATCTACTATACAGTAGATCTACTGAGATAGATAAATATATATCTCAGTTCAACAGACAAATTGAATAACATATCACTTGTATTATGATGATAGTACTTGCATAGCACTTTTCAGAGTGCTCCATTTACTTACCTTATTTGATCATTCACTCAATAAACATTTGTTGACCCTCTCTTTTGTGCCAGGTATGAGGCTAGATTTTTGTGCAATCTGATCTATTTCTATATGGAGAGAGTAGTGAACCATATCAGATAGATATTCACGGAAGGCCAATGGGATAGACAATTAGAAGTGGTCGTTAGTAACATTAGCAAGAGTGATGAGAGCAGAAACCACAGTGCTGTAGGTTGAGACCTATGGGAAATATGGAATCAGATAAAGTATTAGATTTTACTTCTATGAAGAAAGGTATGTGGAAGAGAATTCAGGATGGAAAGAGGGTTTTTCCACTTTAATATGGGAGAAACCAGTTTTGTTTTGTTTTTTGTCAAGGGGTGGGCACTGGAATGGAGACTCTTAAACAATAGAAACTTAGGACACCTGGGTAGCTCAGCAGTTGAGCATTTGCCTTCAGCTCACAGTGTGATCCCGGATCAGGGGATCTAGTCCCACATCAGGCTCCCTGCAGAGAGCCTGCTTCTTCCTCTGCCTAGGTCTCTGCGTCTCTCTGTGTGTCTCTCATGAATAAATAAATAAAATACTTTTTAAAAAACCATAGAAACTTATTTCTCATAGTTCTGCAGGCTAAAATCTGAGATCAGCGTGCCTGCATGGTCAGGTGAGGGCCATCTTCTGGGTTATAGATTTCTCTTTGTTTTCTCACATGGCAGAGGAGATCAGGAAAAACTTCCTGTTTGTAATTTGAGACGGTACTCATTTAGGTATGTAGGAGTAGGTGGGAGGAGTGTTCCATTTTGCAGATAAGAAAAGTGAAGACAGATTAAGCAATTTGCCCAGTGCTCCACAGTAGAGTGGGAAGTTGGAACTTGAACCTGAGTCTTCTAATGCTAAATTCCATTTAATATATAATTCTAAAATAGGCAAATTCTTACTTTTAAATGTTTGCCTTTTCAAAAGAGATGAACAGATAGTCCAAAAAAAGTAAATGGACCAGACACATTGAAAAGTTGCTCACTCTTAAGAGAAATGCAAATTGAAATTACACTGAGATAACCTTTCACGCCTGTCAGATTGGCAATAATTCAAAAGCTTAACCACACATTTTGTTGGCAAGGCCTTGGAGAAAGTGGCACTGTCATAGTTGTTGGTGGGAATGCAGAATTGTTTCAGCCTCTATGGATAGAATTTAGCAATGTCTAACAAAACTGCATTGGCCCTTTACTCAACAACCTCACTTCCACAAATATGAAACAACATTTATAGGAGACTAGTTGAATAAATCTATCACTATCCAGTGAAGTGCTATGTAGATGTAAGAAGGAATAAGGAAAATTTTTCTTTGAATTGCTACAAAGTGATTCTGAGAATGTATTGTAAAGTAAAGCAAGCGAAGAACAAAACTATATGTAGTATACTACTTTTATGTAAGTAAGAAATAGTAACAAGGATATATTTGCTTATGTTTTTTCAAAATAGAACATAGGTAGAATAAGCCAGAAACTAATGAAAATGTTTACCCTTAGGGATTGAGGAGATTAGAGTGGGAGTGAGACTTCAAGTTTACTTTTTTTTTAAAAAGATTTTATTTTTTCATGAGAGAAATAGAGAGGCAGGCTCCACTCTGTGTCGTGAATAAATAAAATCTTTAAAAAAAATAAGCTTTTGATTTTCAATCTTAAAAAAGTTTGCATATGCAAAATCAAGTGGAAAAGGCACAATTTTAGGGATATACCCAAAATTGAATACAGACAAGGGTGAATGAACCCAAGTATATATCTAATGGATAACTTCACAGAGGGAAATTAATTCAAATAACTTTTGAGCATAATATTCTGATTGAACCTCTTCATGGGAAGAGAAAAAAAACTACAAAAAGAAATTTCAACTTGATAGTTTTGTAATTGGCTATGGTATTGGTGTAGTAATAGTAATGTTGAAGTTATTTTGTAAATAGAGCACATGAGTTGTTGGAAACCAAGGCTATCACTCTGGAATAGAGAGAGAAAAATGTTGACAAAGGGGCAAGAAAGAAAAGGAAGAACCTTGTGGTGATAACTTTGAATTGGAGGTACCAGTGTAAATTTTTTTTTTTTCAGTAGATGCCATACTCAGCCTATAGCCCAAAATGGGGCTTGAACTCATGACCCTGAGATTAAGACCTCAGCTAAGATCAGGTGTCATACACTCAACCAAGCCACCCAAGTGCCCCTGGAAATTCAATAGTTTTTTAAAAAATAGTCCCTAGATCTGTCCACTGAAAAGTTTAGAAGCAGTAACACTAAATATTTATGAGCATATCTAATTATGTCCAGGTTTTGATTGCAAAATATTCTTTGCTAAAAGAAACCAGGGCTCCTTGGGGAAAGGGCTAATTCCATTCACAAAGTGAATCTGAAACAATTTCCTGTGCCAGAAAGCAAGGACCTATTCAAAAACTAGTGGGGTCATATCAAAAGGAGCCTGCCTGCTTGAAGAGATTCCCACTGGTCAAATTTAGGACAATTTGAGTGTCAGGAAAAAAAATGGTAATGGATTGTATAACATTCCAAGTACAAAATGAATTCAAGAAGTCATAGTGGCATTTACAGTGCAGAAGGGATGACTCGGTGAAGCTCTCTTTTACAAAGAAGAATGCCAGCTACCATCCAAAGGAATGATAGAATTAAAAAACCACCATTTTCTCAATCTCCAGTAATATAATTGCCTTGGACAAGGTCAGCAGTTGATGCTAAAACCATAGGGTAAAAGATTATTGTGAAACAGGATATTCACATGACCTCAAAGATCTGATACCTAAAGATTACTAATTAGTCGTTAAGAAATCTTTACAATATGAGATGTGGCAGATACAAAGGTACCTACCAAGAATTCAAGCTCAGCATGACAAGTAAGATAAATGGACATAATTTGCCTCAAGATTTGATGCGATAGGAAATACACAATATCAAAAAAAAAAAAAGGAAATACACAATATCATCCTTGTAATATTCTTGCCAGGAATTTTGACTTGAATCTAATTATCAGGAGACAAATCAGACAAATCCAGATTGTTAGGAGTTCTCCAAGATTACAGACCTATAGTCTACAAAAATGTAGACTACATTTAAAATGTAGACTAAATGTAAAGTTGAGGTGGACTGTCCAAGACCAGATTAAATGAGAAAGACGTGGCAACTAAATGCAAATTATAATTCTTTTTTTTTTAAGTATAATTCTTGATTGGATAAACATAAAGGATAGTTTGAGAGGACGGTTTTTGAATAAAATATTGATAATGTATTAGAATATTGTGTTAGTGTTCTCTTCGTTGTAAAAGTGAAACGAGAATGTTCATGTTCATAATATATGATCAGGTATTGAAGTGTCATGATTGCTCAGATTACTTTCAAATGGCTCAGGACAAAAAAGTATGATACATATTGGAAGGAGAGAGAGAAAGCAAGTGTGGTAAAATATTAAAAATTGGTATATCTTCTAGATAATCTGTACAACTCTCCCTTCTTTAAATTTTGCATATCCTGTTTCCCACCTGGTTGCTGTCCTCAAGAAGCTTATATTACAGTCGAGGAGAAAAGTAGTAAATAAGCACATAAATAAATATGCAAGTAAAAATTACAATACATTGTCCTGAAAGAAATCAGAATACTATAACAAGGAAAACAGATGACATTTAACTTAGAATGTAGGATGATTAAAGATACCTTTCCAGCATGTGATCTTGAGCAAAAATTATTTGAATTCTATGAGGGCTGGTTTTCTTATCTGTAAAAATAAAGATAACTTTTTTACCCTATCACTTATGAAAACAAAATGTGATAATATACAAAGTACCTGACATATAGAAAGGAAGCATGATAGATGTTATTGGCTCTGCTTCTTTCCTCAGGATTCCTTTCCAAGTATTGTATTTTGTTCATTTGCTAATACTCCCTAACCTTGTTTTTTATTTGGTTCCACAGGGCTCAGAATGGAATGCCTCCAATTTAGAGGATTTACAGAACCGAGGGTAAGCACACAGAGCAATTGCTTTCATCCCCATGACAGAAATCACTGTTCTTTCTTTACTTTTTCCTGTCAAATAGGTGTCAGTGAGTAACTTTAATCTTAGGAGTTGCTTCAAGTTGATTCTAATCAGGTGTAATGTAATAAAAATTTAAGTGGCTATTTTCCCACTGTTTCATCCTCCCACACACACAACTCTCAAGAAAAAGATACTGTTTAGGTGGAAAGGCTTTCCAAAATAAATATGCATGCCTTTCCTGCTGTTTAAAACAAATGTAGTTATTGATTCCTTTTTTTGTTTTTAGAGCAATTTAAGGTTCACAGTAAAATTGAGAAGAAGGTACAGAGATTTCCCATATACTTCTGCCCTTATATGTGCATAGCCTCCCCCATTATTACCATCCCCACCAGAGTGGTGCATTTGTTATAATTGATAAACCTACATTAGTACATCATAATCACACCAAGTCCATATTTACAGTATAGTTCACTCTTGGTGTCCAGTTTTTGGCCTTGGACAAATCTATCGTGCATCCATCATTTATGGTATCATACAGAGGATTTTTTACTGTCCTAAACATCTTCCGTTCCACCCATTTATTCCCACCACCACCCCTGGCAACCGCTGATCTTTTTACTGTCTCCATAGTTTTGCCTTTGGTTCCTCTTTTTATGTGAGAGTACACAGAACTGCATGTGTTGGGTTCATAGCTGCTCATTCAACATTTATTGACCATCTTCTGTGGGCCAGGTACAGTGCTAGATACTAGGGATCCAAGGAAAAATAAGAATCAATCCCTATCCTTTTTTAGTAAGGTGTTTGAAGTCTAAGTAGGTTATAAATATAAAGTGGACAAGCTTCTGAAATTGAACAAGAATACCTACCTTGTATTAAGAAATGTGCCCCTAAACAGTATGGTTATTGAGTTTGATAGTAGCTATTGAGATCACCATGAACACTTAGCAAGCAAAAAGCTGCCATTCTTCTTCCTTTTTTACTTCTTAGCTAATGCCTAAATTTTTCATTGAACATAGCCATGCTAACTCTTAATTGTGGACAGTGATAAGACCTACTGAAATCCAGAAGTAGTGATGGATAGTTGCTGGCTGCCTGTTTTCTAAGCTGTAAGTCAGCCTTCTGGTTATCTTTAGCATGATAATCAGAGTCATACTCCCTACTTTTACTTCAAAAGAAAAGTATGTCATAATTGTTAAAATGAACTGGGAACAAGACTTAAGCCAGAGAATTTATACAAAGAGTTCTTGGAGTGGGGAGATGCAAGGAGTGAATCTGGTTACTTAATTTAAGATATAAAAATAAATAGAACTTGGACATTTTAAATTGATTAGAATTGAGTCTAGAGTTCTTGAAAATAGAGACTGTATCTTAGTTTTGTATAAAACATGTCTGCCTAGCTCAGAGCTTTATACCAAGAAGGTACTCAGTAAATGTGAAGGAATGATAGAAAAATTGACTGTGACTTGCCAGAAACTAGCATGTAGATACAGTGTTTAATATGAAATCTGAGATTTTATACAGCCAGTGCTTGCCAAATGCATTGAAATAACATCATGCATACATATACTTTGACTTTAGAATGCACTTTAACTTACAACCCCAGCTGGAGATGATACCTGTTCATCTCATTTACTACTTATAATGCTAAATTATAAAACACAGATGCATTTGTCTTAAAAGACAGTATAGTTAGATGCTCAGACATCTACTTAGATCTTGTTTCATAAATTCACTGGTTCTTAAACGCTTGTGGATTAAGAATTACAGTTACAAAATATGAACACTGCCCCTTTTGGATCATTTAAGGGATTTTCAAGTCTAATTTTGGCAGTGGCACCCAATCTACTGACTGCAGAACCCCATGTAAAGTGCTACTCCATAAGATATGTCAGAAGAAGTTTCAAGGAGTGCTAATTTCAGTTGGTAGTGGTTGTCTAGAGTTCTATAATGAAAGGATTGAGAAGGCTTCTGTCATAATCCATTAGTAAAATATGGGATTAGAGGTCTTTTTTTTTTCATTTTTATTTTAAATAAGAGAAGTGTGCTTTTCTTTTGACAGTTTTATTGAGTGTAAGTCATATAGTTCACCCATTAAAATGTACACTTTAATGATACTGTCTTTTAGAGAGTTGTACAATAATTAATTTAGAACATTTTTTCAAATCCAAAGAAATCCTGTACAGTCACCCCCATTTTCCTTCTCCCTCAGTTTCTAGAAACTACTAATCTGCTTCCTATTTCTAGGGATTTATCTGTTCTGGACATTTCATTTAAATGGAATTGTATAATATATGCTCTTTTAAAAATGGTTTCTTCCATTTCACATTATATTTTCAAGGTTTATCAATATTGTAGCATGCATTAGTACTTCATTCCTTTTTTAATTGCCAAAAATGCTCCATTGTCTGAAATACCACATTTTGTTTATTTAGTTGTAAGTTGATGGACATATGAATTGTTTCCACTTTTTAGCTATTATGAATACTACTGTACCATTCATGTACAATTTTGGGGGTAGATTTATTTTTCATTTCATTTCGTACCTAGGAGAGGAAAATGCTGCGTTATAAAGTAACTCTGTGTACTGTTTTCCACAATTGCATGTGCTTGCTTTTTATATTAAAAAGAAAAAAATTGTTTCTAGTAATGGACTTTGATGCAGATTTAAAACAGGTTCAAATCATGTTTCAGAAAAATTTTGGTCTCATAAAAACCAAAAACCAAAAAACAAAGAAAAATTTGGGTCTCTTGACCTTAACCACAGAATGGGTTAGCTAGGACTCTCCCTCTCTTTTTGTAGTCGTTTCTCTGACTTCAGAGATTGGGTTTGTAAGAACCCCGTGTGTAGTTAGTTCTAAGAAGGAAACCGCTTCTGCAGAGGAAATACATTAGTCTGTGTTGTATTGGTGGAGTAAACTCCAGTGAAGTCTAAGTCCACACAGCACTGAGAAAAGATAAGCATTTGGCAAATTGAACTCAAGCATTTATTGAAATTGTACAGTGAGAGACATATCAGAAGAAATTTTTCTGCAATCTTCTTGGTATGGGAGAACTTGCAGGTACATCTGCTGCTGTGATGGCCAGGACAGCAGCCCAGGGAGTTATGAGAGTTTTAGGTCCAACTTTCCTCTGACCTTCCCAGCCCTCACCTATTCTGCTTTTCTTTTTGTTTATAGAGAGTAATAGAGCAAAATTTAGCATTTAGAAAGGTAAGAGGAAATATTGACCTTTCCTATTTTGTTGTTTTTAGTTTCTTGAAGTAGATGTTAATAGTCTGATTTAATACAAATGACTTCCAAAGAATGAATTATGTTTCTGGTAATTTTAGCAACTGAAGAGAAATTTTCAGATCATTGGCCTTGGGTTGATCCTTTGAAGTAAAATACGAGACATATTTTCGAAAGACTGTCAAAGATGAGATTGTGTAACTACATAAACTGAAAATGGAATTTTTTTTTTGAAAATGGAATTTAGATGTTGAACTTGGTAGACACCTTTTCTCTTAGTAATTCATTGGTGCCAGATATATCCTGGATTCTGCTATGTAGTTTCTGTACTAAATAAGTATATAGTCCCTTAGTTTTTTAGCTTTTTTTCAATATTTTAGTATTTAATTTCAGTCTAGGGAGTAAGCAAATTTTAATTAAGAAAAACAGTCCTAAGAATGGGTTTAGCCTGAATAGTAGAGCACATATTTTTCCCTTGGTTTTCTCACAGGGTGCGGTATATCTTGAATGTCACTCGAGAGATAGATAACTTCTTCCCAGGAGTCTTTGAGTATCATAACATCCGAGTATATGATGAAGAGGCAACAGATCTCCTGGCTTACTGGAATGACACTTACAAATTCATCTCTAAAGCAAAGTGAGTAATGGTTCCACAAATCCTCTGACCTGTGTTCCTCGTGCACCGCACATGGCTGGGGCCTGAGAGGTATAGGTGGTTTAATGTCTATACTCTAGGAGAAGGAAGTAAAGAAGAAAAGGAGACTGAGATTCCTTAATCCTGGGGAAAAGTTGGTTGGTGGCATCATACTTTCCCTGTGAGTAGATGAAGCCCCTGGAAGAAGATAAGCTCCTGTTAACTGTTTGCATTGAGCACAAGATGAGGGGAAACAAAGGAAGATATTCTGAAGGAAGTGCCTACATTGCCAAAGGGGACATTTGAAAGTTATAGGGTAGAAATTATTCCAGATGGTTGGGATACGGAGTCCTTTCTGAAGACAAGATGGGAAGCATAGTGAGCTTTGGAAATCTTTTCTCATTCTTTTACTTGACTCTTAACGGTACTCTAAACAGTGAAATTTTTCTCTGGCCCTTCTGTTGATAATCATTTTAGTGAAACTAATGCTATTACTTTAGTGTTTTGTTGTTTAAAGATTTTATTTATTTATTTATGAGAGACCGAGAGAGGCAGAGGCAGAGGAAGAAGCAGGCCCCACGCAGGGAACCCGATGTGGGACTCTATCCCGTCTCTTGAGGATCACGCCCTGGGCCGAAGGCAGGCACGAAACTGCTGAGCCACCCAGGCGTCCCATACTTTAGTGTTTAGTGTTAATTACTATTAATATGTCAGCACTGTTTTTTAAGTCCCTGGGGATTTCCTTGCCAATCCTACATATTCCTTCAGTAGAAGGAACCATAAATGAGCATGTTGGCCATGCTGCCCCTTTGATGGGACCACATTCAAATCATCCCTGGCAGATGAGAAGCACTTTTGTTTTCAAAGTCCTCCTTCAGCAGTGATTCCACATCTTTCTTCAGGACCTCCATAGTCAAGAAGCTCTTCCTCTTAGGTACCTTGAATCCTCCTACTCTGGCTTTGAGCCCATACTCTGAGTCTCTAGCTAGCACCTGAGAGAGTGTTTTATATTCTTGAAGGCTATTATTAAATTGTTCTCAATAATACCACTCATGGCATGCTTACTGTGTGCCAGGTACTTTACACATATTCTCTCATGTAATATTTTCCAGAACCCAAAGAGGCATATACTGTCATCCTTTTGTACAGATGGGAACAGACTGTAGAGATGAGGTTCTGAGAGGTTAAGTAACAAGGGTTGAAAATAGGACTTGAACCAAAGATCATGTCTTATCTCGGAGTCTATCAAGTATTTAGGAAGAGTCTAGTATCCTAAGTAAGGGAGACTGGAAAAGACTAGGCAAATTGTGAGGATCACAGCCAAAGAGGCTAGAGTTCAGGCAAGCCCTAGTCCCAGTGAAAGGAAAGGCTGATTTCAGCCTCAAGGTGAGGCATGCAGGTTACATGTAAGCAGGCTCTCCTACTCCTGCAAGTTTAGGTCAGCATCTGAGATGGCACGCTGATCAGGGCCCTGAATTCCATACTTGATCTACAGATGGCTGGGTGGGTTTAGCATTCCTAAAGTGATAGCAGGCTTAATCTAAGACAACCCAGCATAGGGAGGGGCAGGAGAGGAGGGGAGGGTATGTGGCAGAAACTGAAAGAGGAAATTGGATTTTCTGAACTGACTTCAGATCCTTCAGTATGTGAGTTAGAAGCCATCTACTGAAAAAGCCTCATTCAAAATGAATAAATGCTTTTATAGGGGTGGATTTCATATTTGTATTTTTCTTAAAATTATCTAACTTTGAATACCTTCCATGCCTGCAGATATAGACCTAAAATTTGATGTCAGAGCTTGATGGGAAAATATAGAGCACATGTCTGAACTTATATCTGAGTTACTGTGTACTGTAGTCTAAATGAAAACCCTATGGTGCTGTAAACAACACAAAAATTTTCTAGTCCTTTGGGATCTAAGCACACAGAGACACACACCTGCACCAACCTAAGGACCCCAAAATTTTGCATCTAAATGATGGGTAGGAAGTTAATCTTACCTTCCTTTTGAGACTATTTTGATTATTGCAGATCATTCTCTGAATTCCTATCACTTATCTGGCTCACTCATTTTGGCACATAACTTCATGCCTTCCTTGCATTGTACTTAACTTTTTCATGTGTGTCTATCTCCAGCAGAAGAATTATAAGCCTCTGGAAGGAAGCGTGTTTACTATAATACAGTGAGTGAGTGAATGAATGAATAGATTTCCCCTATTAGGCTAATGTACTTTTTTTATTTTTAATTTATTGGAATAGCCACCTAGGAAGGATTTTTAGCCCACATATACTAGTGAAAAGAGTAACCATTCTTTTTTTTTTTTTTTTAAGATTTTATTTATTTATTCATTCATGAGAGATGGAGAGAGGCAGAGACATAGGCAGAGGGAGAAGCAGGCTCCCTGTGGGGAACCTGATGGGGGACTCCCTCCCAGGACCCCATGAACTGAGCCAAAGGCAGACACTCAACCACTGAGCCACACTGGCGCCCCAAGAGTAACTGTTCTTTTTTCCAGATTTTAAAATGTTTCTACTTACAGCTGACAGATCTAACAGCAGATCCATACATTTGTTCATACATTTAGTAAATATTTGAAGGCTTACTCTGTGCCAGACACTGTGTTATTAGCAGAATTAGCATAGCATAATTGAGTGATGTTCATATCCAAGGTAATGAGTTCTGGCATATTGAGACCATGGGGTTTTGTTTGTTTCTTAGTGTCACTTTATGGCAACTTTGCTTCCTCTTTCTTCCACCCCATTAAAACAACAACAGGTAGGTAATTCCACCCTCCTCACTGAGAAAACCACATGGTGTGTCACATTGTCCCATCCAATTCCGTGGATTATAGAGCCAGGCCCTAGACAAAATATGATGATGGTGTTGTGAAAAGCGATATCTAGAGCTACATCTGAGTAAAAGAGGAGGGCTAGTTTCATTTGGTTTGTACTTTCCTCCAGAGACAACTTTTCTTGGAATTTGAACTGGAAGCAACTCAGAACATTTGGATAAAGTAGATGAATCACCGTCACATTTGTAACTCAAGAGTGTGCCAGCCTTGAAACATGTCCCTGGGACTGCAAGGGTACTGGCCTTCAAACCTGCAACATGGGGCCCAGTCTCTAAATTAAAAATTCTCCCTTCATACTCTGTGACCACCTGTTATTGCAATTACCATCTTGAATTTTAATTCTTTCTCCCACTGAACCCTACCATTCAGCGAAAATTTACTTTATCATTACCTCCTAGTATCTTGCACATTGTCTTACATACAGTGATCGCCTGGTAAATGTTTGCTGAATGAATTTAAAAGGATTAATATTAACATTGAATATTGTTTGAGTACACTAGAACTGCCTCCCTTCCTTGCACATTCAACTATGTATATAAGTATACTAAGGTGGGATGGATCGGAAGAAAATGGAAGGACAACAGGATACTTGGAAACATTTAAAACCTTTTAAAATGTACTCACTAGGTCCATTTCTGTTAGGAAGGATGTTGGGTTTGAGGTAGGTAGGTGTTAAGGAGAATAACTACATGACTTCAAGCGCTTTGACAAAACCTCAGATGTGAGACCTTCTGGCCAAGCGTCTGAGATTTCATATTGTTGGAGCATTCACTGTATCCCTGGGGTTGCAACTTTCTATAAGTTTGCTGTGGCCGAACCAAGAAAGAAGGCGTATGCAGATTTCTACAGAAATTATGATTTCGGGGTGCCTGGGTGGCTCAGTCAGTTGAGTGTCTGCCTTCGGCTTGAGTTGTAATCCTGGGGTCCTGTGATCAAGCCCCACATCGGGCTCCCTGCTCAATAGGGAGTCTGCCTCTCCCTCCCTCTCTGCCCCCCACCCTGTTACTGCTCTCCATCTCTCTCTCTCTCTCAAATAAGTAAATAAGTCTTTAAAAGAAAAGAAAGAAATTATGATTCCATGAAAGATTTTTTTTTTTTTAAGATTTTATTCATTCATGAGAGACATAGAGAGAGAGAGAGAGAGAGAGAGAGGCAGAGATACAGGCAGAGGGAGAAGCAGGCTCCATGCAGGGAAGCAGGCTCCAGGCAGGGAACCTGACATGGGACTCGATCCTGGGTCTCCAGGATCACACCCCGGTCTGCAGGCGGTGCTAAACCGCTGCGCCACTGGGGCTGCCCTGATTCCATGAAAGATTTTGAGGAGATGAAGAAGGCTGGTATCTTTCAGAGAGCAAAGTAAATTTGGAATATAAAGAATTTCTTTGGATTGAGTTCCATTGAAGTTTGTCACTTACCTGTGTTCCTGAACTCTGAAACACAAATACTGGATTATGGAATAGTTTCTCTTGTTAAATAAACAACTAACAAATATTTTTAACAATAAAAAATAATAATAATAATAATAGGGCAGCCCCGGTGGCTCAGTGGTTTAGCACCACCTTCAGCCCAGGGTGTGATCCTGGAGACCTGGGATCGAGTCCCACGTCAGGCTCCCTGCATGGAGCCCGCTTCTCCCTGTGCCCCTCTCTCTCTCTCTCTCTCTCATGATTAAATAAAATAGAAAATCTTTAAAAATAATAATAATAAATAAAATAACATATACTCACTATTGTGTACTTATTTCAATTCCCCAATGTAGGAAACATGGATCTAAATGCCTTGTGCACTGCAAAATGGGGGTGAGTCGCTCAGCCTCCACTGTGATTGCCTATGCAATGAAGGAATATGGCTGGAATCTGGACCGGGCCTATGACTATGTGAAGGAAAGGCGAACAGTGACCAAGCCCAATCCCAGCTTCATGAGACAACTGGAAGAGTACCAGGGGATCTTACTGGCAAGGTGAGTCCTTCAGTGACTTTCTCAGATTTTCCCTCCAATACGCTCCCTGGGGCAAGATAAAACATCCTTCCCTGCAGCTATTTCTCAGCCCAATTTGGATGTGTGATACATTTTGAAAATTGAAACCTCTGTCAATCTAGTTTTTAAAAAAATAAGTGCAAGCATTTAAGAATAATACAGAAGATCAGGCATTCAAAAATGATCTTTAAACCAAAAGGTGAAAATACTGTTCTCTTACTTTAATTCTTAACTTGGTGCTGATTATCATAAACATTTTTCAGCCTCTTCTAAGGCCAGACACAGCTGCCTTATCAAATGGATACTTATTGCTCCCAGAGTAATGCTAAGCATAGATGAAATTCTTTAAAAAAAAATTAGCCCATTTTTTAAAAATAAATAAAAAAATAAAAAATACCTGGTGCTATTTTAGGCATCATTTTTTTTCAGTGCTTGGTTTCAGTGAGCCTTCTCCAGAATTTTGGTTATGTGACAAATCACAGTTGGGGTATGAAGGCACTTCTGGAAATAACTCTCTTCTTTTAAACATATTTTAATCTGATTATATATATATATGCTTTGCAAAAATGCAGAAAACACAAAGAAAAATAATTTATAAATTCAATACCCATAGACAGCAATCAACACTATCTTGCGTGTTTCTCCAGCTCTGACTCCTACCACATATATTGATGGATATTTTCTCACAAAAACTATTCTTCAGCCTACCTACCTCTTCATCCAATAGCTGATCTTCTTTTTTTGTTTTTATTAAACTGCAGCAATGTATATTGAACAGTTACACTGCACTTAGCCATCACTTGACCATCCTTTCTAACCCTTAGCTTTACTGAGATAGAATTGACATATAACATTATATGCATTTAAAGCATCCAAGGGGGATCCCTGGGTGGCGCAGCGGTTTGGCGCCTGCCTTTGGCCCAGGGCGCGATCCTGGAGACCCAGGATCGAATCCCACGTCAGGCTCCCGGTGCATGGAGCCTGCTTCTCCCTCTGCCTATGTCTCTGCCTCTCTCTCTCTCTCTCTCTCTGTATGACTATCATAAATTTAAAAAAATAAAAAATAAAAAAAAATAAAGCATCCAAGGTGTTGATTTAATGCATTTATATATTGCAGACTGATTATCACCACAGCATTAGCTAACACCTCCATTCCTTCACATACTGTTTCTTTTGTTTATGGTGAAAATATTTAGGATCTCTCTTAGCAACTTTCAAGTATATGATACAATTTTATAACCTATAATCTCCAGGTTGTGCATTAGATTCCCAGAATTTACTAATCTTATAATTGGAAGTTTATACCCTTTGACCAATATCTCCCCATTTCCCCCATCCTCCACCCCCTAATAACCTCCACTTATTCTCTATTTCTCTTGGTTTGGCTTTTTTAGACTTCACATATAAGTGATACCATTCAATATTTATCTTTCTCTGTCTACCCAGTACTAGATCTTGAACATCTTCCTGTATGAATAAGAATTCACTTCAACAATAATTTTGTAATCGGTTATAAAATGAGTAATGAATTGTTATTTTACCCCTTGGTGGTGGAAGCCACTTTCAGGAAAGAGATTTGTATATTAAATAGGATTTAAGGATCAATTTCATGAGATGCCACATGCTAAAGTTCTGTGGAGTGCTACATTTTGCTTTGTTTTTTCCATATGGGCATGTCCTAGGTGGTTTTGTTCAGATGAAGGCACAGCTGCCTAGAAGCAGTTGGGGCCAGTGCCAGAGTGTGACTCCAGTGAGTCTCATGACTTGGTCTTGACTCTTGAATCTGAATCTGTTTCCCTGAACAAAATGTTAAATAGCCTTCCAGCCTATCAGGCAGAGGGACCACCCTCCCACCCCCAAAGTCTTGTGAAAATGTGGCCACAGCATAGCATTATGGTTTCCACTAAAAAAAAACCCTCCTGTTTACTCAGTACTTGGCATGATTTCATCTGAGCCATTCTTTTAGGAGGCAGGGAGGATACTCAAGTCTCCTCCACTTAAAAAGAACTTAGAGGTCTTTGGGGCCAGATTTTGATGACATTTTTAGATTAGATCAAAAGGTAGGACACAGCAGTTCTTTTTGGCACAAGAAAGAGGCATCTGGGGGTTAGATGAGACACAAATATTGTATGTTCCCAGACATACACATGACGGATGTTAGGCAGTGTCCTCACGTGACCCATTGAGAGCAAGGATACTATGTGTCCTGCCAATTTCAGTATTTATTCTGGAATCTCAGGCTACTGCAAGCTGTTGGGTTGGGTTTTTTTTTAGCGTATGTGGTTTTTCTTAGATATTAAAGGAACTTCAGAAAAATCTTAGATGAGGATAACAAGGGCAGCATAACCCACAAAATCACACTGCCTCTTCCTTTCCCTTTCAGTTCTATCCTGCCTTCCTTGGCTTGATTCATGGAGGGAGGAGCAAGCCCTGGGGAATGAGGAAACCACAGAATTTGAGTCAGTAGATCTAGTTTCCATCTCTGGTTCATTCTCTTGTTGCTACTTTGAGGAGTTACTTCACAGTTCTGATTCTCACCTGATTCCATCTATAAAATGACAAGAACCCTATGTCACACTGAAATTAATAATACACTATATGTTAACTAAATTGAATTTAAATTAATTTTTTTTTATATTTTTAAAGAACCCTATGCCACAGGGCTGTTGTAAATAAAAATGTGTATAAATGTACACTACAGTGCCTTGGCTGGCTCAATCATTAGAGCATGCAACTCTTGATCTTGAAATTTTGAGTTCAAGCCCCATATTAGGTGTAGAAATTACTTTAAAATCTTTTTTTAGGGATCCCTGGGTCGCGCAGTGGTTTGGCGCCTGCCTTTGGCCCAGGGCGCGATCCTGGAGATCCCACATCGGGCTCCCGGTGCATGGAGCCTGCTTCTCCCTCTGCCTGTGTCTCTGCCTCTCTCTCTCTCTCTCTCTCTCTCTCTCTCTCTCTGTGTGTGTGTGTGTGTGTGTGACTATCATAAATAAATTTTAAAAAAAATTAAAAATAAAATCTTTTTTTTAAATGTACAATATATACTGGTAAGGGTTATTCTAATATAGTTATCATCATTTTTCTCCAGGGCTACCCAGAAACACATACATACATGTGCCATTTATCCCCCTCCTTCTTCCTCCAACCGCTGCCTGCCACCACCCACAGGCACATTAACTCCATTAGAAACTAGAATAGGAAGTGGTCCTAGAATTTCCTGTACTGTGATGTTTCCTGGATTTTAAGAATTAGAATCTAGTGCTAGGGGTATCACTTCGGCTGCTTTCAGCTGCAAGTAATAGAATACATCCATCAATCAAGTTCTCAACAAGAAACAGCATGCTTAGATTAGGATTATTTGAGGAAGATTTTATAAAGCAATTTTTTACAAAGTTGTGGGATTGTAGTAGAATCCAGGGACTTGCGTCAGCAGAGCTGTTTAGTAATAGCTGTGAGGCCTAAAGAGGGAGGGAGCAGTTACTAGAACCTGGAAGGAAACTCCTGGAGAAAAAGGCACCTTCAGAGAAGAGAGATAACCTTCAGTCAGGGGACACAGCCAACCTGAAGTGACCCTGCAGGGAGAGAGAGTTAGAGGAATAAGTGGCCAGTTTTTACTCTCTTCCCTCCAGACTGTCTCCTGCTGGGGCTCCCATGGAACAGTGAATACCCAAACCAAATTAGGCGTCTGCCAGTTAGGAAAAAGAGTGCGAGTGCCTGCTGGGTATACAGTCATTAGGATCTTCAGTCTCTGGTGTTTTCTTAAAAGACAGCACTTGAGGCTACTGGCAAACTAGCTGCCAAGTGTATTGGGCCCAACAGAATCTTGCCCAGCCCTTGAGTGCTACTCCAGGGTCTGCCTGCTTAGAAGAGCAAAGACCGAGAAGCCCCAGACTCCTGGAACTGTCTGAAGCTCTACAGTTTAGGTAACCAGGAGAAGAAAGTCCTTAGAAAAATCCTACTTATCTGTTTGCCAAGAAACCCATTTCCTATGGAGGCACTTAGATCTTATATTCCAGATCTTCTCCCAGGAAGGATGTACTAGTTTTCTCAAAAAGATAGAGCCCTGCTACTAGCATTCTTTCAACTACATGGTTGTCTAGAGTAGCACTGGGTACTTAACTTGAGGTGGCAGCCCTCTGTTTGAGGGTGTTAGCTCGGTACTTCAACATCTTGGTGGAAAAGAAGTTTACCAAAGTGATACCAGGCTCCTGTGATTTATGAATTGGTCATAGTCTCTTAATCAGAATGTGAGGCTATGGGCCAAACAGTGACCACCTGTCTGAAATGCAGGGAACTTTTTGCATACTTCAGTATGTCATTAAGAGCCTGGGGAAGGCTAGTATTTAATCCTTTGGACCTAAAAAGGGAGGGTATTATAAAGCCACTAATACTGTTCATTTCTAATTTTATTTTTTGTGTTTTTATAGCTGGGGGATGGGAATGAGACAGGAAGAGGGTGTGTGTGTGTGTGTGTGTGTGTGTGTGTGTGTGTGTGTGTGTGTGTTGAAACCTTCCATTAAACTGCCAACAGCCGTGTTTGTCATTCTGTACTCTGATCATGCAGGTATCTGGCAGATTTTTGTTCCATTAGACAAGTTCAGATTTCAGGCATTTGCAAGCTGGACCATGTGTCTGTGATATTAGGTTCCAGTATACAAGGGGCAGAGAAGAAACTGGGTGGTAGCCAGGGAGAGTTCATGCCACATGTCTTCATAGATGTCAGTTTTGATTCTTTGAACGCCCCTATCACCAGGGCCAAAAGAGGCAGAGGTGTCTTTTACATTCCCCTGCTTTGCTGGTGGAGACTTTGAAGTCTTGTTAGCTGGTGCACAGTGGTCAGTCAGCAGGAGGGAATCTGAGAATGAACTCACATTACAATTGAGATTGTAGATTAAGGCTTTCCTTAATAGCTTTTCAGTGAAATAATCTTGAAGCATTTAGGACCATGGACAACACATAGAAAATGCTCAATTGATGCTTTTTCTTTCTTCTACTTTCTGTGGGCTACCTAATGCCCTAAGAGGTAGCATAAACAATCTGATTTTACTATAACTGATATTTCATTTTTAGCAGTATTTTCCTCTATATAACTTTCTCAAAGTTGGTGCTTTACCAAACATGTAACAAGAAGAAAGAAAGCAAATTGGAGGCAAGAAAATGGGATAGCATATGTATCCTGTCCCTTAGATTTCCTTCTTGTTCATTTATAAAGTAAAAGGCCAAATTTTAGGGGAGGTGGGTGGGGGGTTGGGGAAACTGAGTGACAGACACTGAGGAGGGCACTTGATGGGATGAGCACTGGGTATTATACTATATGTTGGCAAATCAAACTTCAATAAAAACAAATAAAAAAAAAAAGGCCAAATTCTTGCCCAGAATGGCCCAATCATCGCATGTGTGTCACTGTATTTATGTGAATCCAAATTCAGGTCTGAGGTTTCTCAAGGGAGAAAAGAACCTGAAGCTTCTTTGCATCATCTAGGCCACAAACCAACTCTTAAGTTCTTTTTGGTGACTTGTTTACTTGATGCCTACCTGAAATAGATGGAGAGAGTCAGCTGAATTTAAACATTAACAGTTGGGATGCTTGGGTGGCTCAGCTGCTTGGTGTCTGCCTTCAGCTCAGGGCATGATCCTGGGTCTAGGGATTGAGTCCCGCATCAGGCTCCCTGCAGAGAGCTTGCTTCTCCCTCTGCGTATGCCTCTGCTTCTCTTTCTGTGTCTCTCATGAATGAATGAATAAAATCTTTAAAAAAAATAAAATAAATGAACACTAACAATTTAAAAATAACAAATATGGTCCAGTGCCTTAAATCTATCCCTACCAGTGATCAAGCATCAGAATAAACTGACTTGGGGAAAAGCTGCACTGACAAACAGTTTGGTGTTACTGAGTAAAACTGATGATGCACATATGCCCTGTGACCCACCTTTTCTGCTCCTATATTTTAACATCTTTCATAAGCCAAAGTATGTACCAAGTGCAAGAATGTCCATGGCAGTAGTAGCCAAAATTGTTGATAGTAGCCAAAACTGTTCATCAACAGGATGGATAAATAAACTGTGGTATATTCATCACACTCTGAAATTACAGCTGCACACACGGATGAATCTCAAAAACAGTGTGGACAAAAGAAGGTTGTAGAAGAATACATACATAGAGTATATTTTCATTTATATAAGTTCACAATATGCAAAACTAAGCAGTATATTAAGAACAAAGCCTAATGACACTATAAAGAAGATGATAAACACAAAATTCAGGACAGAGTTTACTAAAACCTCTGAGGTGGGAGGAGGAAAGTGCTTCCAAGACCATGGTAATTAATGAGTATCTTGATTATATCAGAGAGCCATCTACCAGTCTCCTTGCAGGTCTTACTACAAAAATGAAAAAGCAGAATCAAACCTATCTTTGGTGGGGATTTTTCTTTCTCCTTTACAAGTCGGTGTCAGTTTAATTCCAGAGCCCTGACTTAATATTTTCTGATGATTACTTCCCTCTGGAAGAGAAGGAAATCCCCATTGGGCAAAAAGCAGCTGTAATGTCAGCCACTTCTGAAACATACTGTTGGTACCTATTAGCATAACTTCAATCTCATTTGCAGGCAGTTTTGGAAAATCATACTTTGGAAGGTCCTTAGGATCATGAAAAATCCCATTTGCCTGTTGACTGGTAAAATAAGCTGTTCCTTTATATTACTAGAAAATATAGTGAGAACAGCTACTCCCTGAAATGTCTTCCCAGTCATTTGCATCACAAGGAACTGTCCTGCCATCGATGCCTAGGGAAGTTGGTGCAGGTTTGTACATCCTCAGGTTAGATGAGGGATAGAAATTGGAGAACGCAGCCATATGTAGGTCAGGAAACAAGAGTGTCTAGATATAAAAGAAACTTTAAAAGGAAGCACATTGGCATGGGTTGGTCACAGTGTATAGTTCAGGCTCCACCTCTCCACCATTCAGTTTGCCCCTCCCCAGGGTCACTCACTCATTTGGCATGTGTGATATGTTGTCTCCTCCTAGGGGTGGCTGGAGTTCATGCAGCTTGGAAAGGGTGAAAACCCTACCTTCCTCCCTGCTATTGATTGATTATAGCTTGTCTTCATAAACAGAATGACCTGATCCCTACCCGGAAAAGCACCCTTCTGCTGTGTGGGCCTGAGTCAGAGCAAGCCCCACCCAAGCAGCAGACAGACAGGGGTTACTGAGAGCAGGTGCAGAGTTGAGAACAAATGGGTTCACATTAGTGCAGGCGCATGACTCGGCAGAGATTCACAGGCAGGCGTGGCACTGAGCCTGCAGTAAATTGTTTTGGGCTATTTCCTATTACACTCTGCAGTTAGGTAACTCTTCATCAACTCATAAATCATGAAAACCACACCCCTAAATGCCACATTTAGGGACCTGTTTCCTGGGCAGGTGATCCTGACAGCCACAGGACCACCTTTTTCTTTTTGGCTTGGACTTTGGGAACTGCTCCCTTGTTAGAGAGTATGGTTTGAAATGAAATTCGATCCCATCCGAACTTCTCTCTAGGGGCACCTCAGTGGTTCAGTCAGTTAAGTGTCTGCCTTCAGCTCAGGTCATGATCTCAGGAACCTGTGATCAATCCTGCCGGGCTCCCTGCTCAATAGGGAAGTCTGGTTCTCCCTCTCCCTCTGCCCCTGCTCATGTGCCCTCGCTCGCTCGCTCGCTCTCTCAAATAAATAAATAAGATCTTTAAAAAAAAAAAAAAAACTCCATAAAACAAGCCAAAGGATGGATATGTGTGTGTGATCTTCCTTTGGGCCACCTGCTTTTCTATGCTTCCCCTTAGCTTCATGATTTTTATCCAGAGATTCTTACGGAAGGAGCCTATACTTTAGGCGTATCCTCTTCCATTCTGTTAACCAACGTTTTTCTGCAGATTTACTGGCCTCATCTTTGCTTTCTAATTCAAGAAAGATTACTACCCTCCTCACATTTCTACTTGAGTGATTGATCCTGTATCAGATTTTTATTCCAGTAATGGGGACTTGTAATGGGCTCCAATAGAATACTTCTCTTTGTATTGCTTAGATGCTGTTTTGTTTTAGCTTCCCCTCCTGGTGATTAACGTTAAACATGCTCATTATTTTTAAATTTTAAAACCTATAGAAATATAGAATATAGAATGTAAAGCCCTCCCCGGAAGTATTCTGGCTTCCTTGAAAGAAACCCTGTTACCGGGATCCCTGGGTGGCGCAGCGGTTTAGCGCCTGCCTTTGGCCCAGGGCGCGATCCTGGAGACCCGGGATGGAATTCCACGTCGGGCTCCCGGTGCATGGAGCCTGCTTCTCCCTCTGCCTGTGTCTCTGCCTCTCTCTCTCTCTCTCTCTCTCTCTCTCTCTCTCTGTGACTATCATAAATAAATAAAAATTAAAAAATTTTAAAAATTTAAATATTAAAATAAAAAAGAAACCCTGTTACCAGTTTAATTATGTTCCTCCAGGTATTTTCCTCTACTTATTGTAACATGGGAGCTGACCATTCTAAATGTGGTCAGCGTGCTTTTTCACTTAATAGTATTCCTTGGACAACCTTCCACTAAAATACCTCTTTTTAACAGCTTCATGCATGGCATATAGGTATATGGACTGTAATTTAAATAAATCCTCTTTTGTATGTGTCTGTCTCATCCTTTGGTACCACTGTATTACATAGCAAATATCCTTATATCCATATCTTTGTGCACTTATAGTAGTATTTCTCCAAGAAAAATTCTTAAAAGAAGAATTGCTAGTTAAAGAGTTAAATTTTGAGAGCTGTTATCAGATTTCACTCTCAGAATTTCTACAATTCACATTCCTACCAACTGTATATGAGAAGATTTGTTTGGCCATGCCATCATCAACACTGGGTGCTAGCAATCCATTTTAAGCTCAGTCTGATAGGCAAAAAATCAGATCTCATGTTCGTTTTTATTGTTATTTTGCTTTGTTTGTCTTTTGCTATTAGTTAAATTGAGCACCTTTACAAATGTTTATTGCCTACTTCTTCCCTTGGGTATTAACAAAGCATTTTGCAGGTTAAGATTTAAATTTATCTGGGAGCAGTTTCCTGGGAGGGTGTTGATTGATTTCACAAACCAGAGTAAAGCATTTCCTGTGTATGTCTTCCACAGCAAACAGCGGCATAACAAGCTCTGGAGATCTCATTCAGATAGTGACCTCTCAGACCACCATGAACCCATCTGCAAACCAGGGCTAGAACTCAACAAGAAGGAGATCACCAGCTCAGCAGACCAGATTGCTGAGGTGAAGACCATGGAGGGTCACCCCTCCATACCACCCGTCTTTGTGGAACATGTTGTCCCACAGGATGAACATCAGAAGGGTCTGTGTACCAAAGAAAGAATGATCTGCTTGGAGTTTACTTCTAGGGAATTTCATGCTGGACAGATTGAAGATGAATTAAATCTAAATGACATCAATGGATGCTCGTCAGGGTGTTGTCTCAATGAATCAAAATTCCCTCTTGACAACTGCCATGCATCCAAAGCCTTAATCCAACCTGGACAGGCCTCAGAAATTGCCAGCAAGTTCCCAGACTTAACAGTGGAAGATTTGGAGACAGACGCACTGAAAACAGATGTGAATGTCCACTTGCTGCCTTTGGAAGAGTTAACATCTCGCCTGAAAGACCTTCCCATGTCCCCTGACCCTGAATCTCCGAGCCCCCAACCCAGCTGCCAGGCTGAAGTCTCAGATTTCAGTACAGATCGCATTGATTTCTTTAGCGCCCTAGAAAAGTTTGTAGAGCTGTCCCAAGAAACCCGATCCCGATCCTTTTCCCACTCAAGGATGGAAGAGCTGGGTGGAGGAAGGAGTGAGAACTGTCGACTCTCAGTGGTGGAAGTCACCCCTTCTGAAGTGACAACCGATGACCAGAGAAGCAGCTCTTTGAGTAATACTCCCCATGCATCTGAAGAATCTTCAATAGATGAGGAACAGTCAAAGGTAAAAACTATAGTAGTTCTCTACCTAATGAAGTTCTCTTGGAAGACAAAATCTTTGGGATTCTGTGTTTATTTTGTATTTGATGTTGCTAAAGATTTAGGAAGGCAGCATGGGAGAGACAGTGTAGCTGAGACTTTTCTTGAAAACTTAAGTTTAAAAAAAATTTTTAATCCATTTCCTTTTGAGGAATTTATCTTTCCAGGCTCTTGGTGTCTTTGGAAGCACTTCTGAAAGGGGGATGTGGGGAAAAAGGGATTAGCCGAAACAATGTCCTGCCTGCACAAGGAGAGTTCCCCTCCCTGGACCTCTGCAGTTTGGATCAGATCTCATAGATAATGAAGTGCCTTGGACTGACATGCTGCCTTAGTAAGACCTGAGTCTCTCTGAGGACGTCAATTTGTTTAGGAAATCCCGTCTTAGAAAATTCAAAGATTAGACATTTGTAAATAGTCGTTAGAGTAGCAATCAATGATGAGTTCTTGCTATTGATAATGTTTCTGGATTGTTCCTCATCTCAGGCCCTATGGTATCCAAGACTTGAGGGATGGTTTTGGGAAATGATTGAGAGCAGACAGGATCTGAAGATTCTTCTCTGTGGCATGTGAGCCCTTAGGAGCCATTTCAGGCCAGGGAAAGACCTACTGTGTGTCATCAGTTCTACAGCTCATACTTACATGTCATTTTGCACTTGAGAAATTGGGATATATCTTAAAAGCAGTGGTATATTAGATCAGTTTAATACAGTAGTTGGGAAGCAAATGGTGACAGATTTACTCTCACGAACCAAACTTCACTTAATGATTCCACTGGGGATGACTACATTTTTTACATCTCCTGATACCTGCCTACTTATATTTACCACCTTGTCCCTGACTTATCTTTTCTCTAACTACCTCGGGGCAGTCATTGCCTCTGCTTCTGTCTTCTCTCCCCAGAAGTTATGCCCCTGCTTTATTTTACAGGGAAATCAGAAATGCTTGAACTCTCCTTTGGACCAGTCAATATAGTAGCTCTGACAGAAATAGCTTTTCTGCAGAGTCCCTCGTCATATGAGCACTCTCTCCACAGCCCATGCACACACTGGGCCCGCTGTGGCTTCTCTCCCAGTCTTGGCTAGTTTACCCCCTGCCAAATGTCCCAGCAGATTCCTCCCAAAGGTGTAACTGACCTTGTTAGTTTGTACTAGCTCTGACTTTCTTTTGAAGGAGAAAGACCAGAACAATTCCAAGGAAAATACTAAACTTTGAAGGTTTATAAAAATGTTAAAGTAAATTGATGGTTATCATGATGCCATTTTAAGAGATGTCCAACGGCCATTTTTCAGACTATGAAATTCTTACCCTCTTTTTTTTTTTTTTTTTAACAGTAGGACTTGATTTTATATTGGCTAATTTTCTTTTGCCTCGTTCTAAACCATCTAGGAATTTGTAACTGGTAGAACAATAAAATGTCAGAGAGTCACAGTTTCTAAGTTTGCTTAAGCATGTGGCTCCATAAACCAAGTAAACCTTGCCCGGAAGGAGCCTTGTGAAACTTGGAAGTTGTGTGATCAGGTACAGAGTGCCCTCATGTGCTGGAATGCTACTGCCAAAAGATGCAGTGGGAGGATAAAGATGAAAGCTGGCAGGACAGGAAAGAAGAGAACAGTGAGATTCCAAATCAGACATCAGATGATAGCCTCTTCCATCCTGCCTGAACACTGGGTATATTTAAGGTGACCACTGAGCCCCTAAATGGAACTCTTCCCCTTGAACTAGGTGAGAATCAAACTGGAAGTTGATAGGCCAGAGAAGAAAAATCTCATCTACCCCAGAATGACCTAAATCCTGAAGACTAATAATAGTCTTAGGAAAGTAAGGATTATAGGAACCTCCAGGGCTATCCGATGTTCATTTGGAAGGAAGATATTGGGTTGGAATTCTGTTTGAGTAAACAGAACAAAAGTTTAGTAGACCGTGATTCAACCTGTAACAAGTTTTGTATCTCTGCCTTTGACGAATCTGGGTTGTTGTTGTTTTTTTTCTTGTCTGATAAAACAGATGGCCAGAGGACAGTCTCAGGCGCTCCATGATTTGTGTCCTCATAGCCAGAAGGTTCTCCTGGATTAGAAGATTAATAAGCAAAACATCTGGCATTCTTAATGAGACTGTTTGCCATAACCATCTCACTGTTTTCTCCCTAGGCAATCTCAGAACTGGTCAGCCCAGACATCTTCATGCAATCTCACTCAGAAAATGCAATTTCGGTCAAAGAAATCGTTACTGAGATCGAATCCATCAGTCAAGGAGTCGGACAGATTCAACTGAAAGGAGACCTCCTATCTAACCCATGCCACACACCAAAGAAGCACACTATCCATGAGCTACCCCTTGAAAGGGCCCATGCCCTAGAGAACAGACCTGGAAATCTGGAGCAGAGTGAGGGTTCCTACGCAGCCCAACTTGAACTCGCCAAAGACTCAGGGAAGTGGGACCTTGAAGGCTGCCTGACGACACACTCATCCACCACAGAATTAGAAGAAGAGGAACCAGCTGAGGAGGAACAAGAGCTCTGGGGCCCAGGAATGCACCCAGGTGCCAAGTGGTGCCCTGGGTCTGTGAGGCGAGCCACCTTGGAGTTTGAAGAGCGCTTGCGACAAGAGCAAGAGCACCACGGTGCTGCCCCTGGTTGTACCTCATTGTCTGTTCGCAAGAATTCCAAGAATGATTCTTCTGTAGCAGACCCAGCACCAAAAGGGAAAAGTGATGAAGCTACCCTTGAACATTCTTTTATCCCCAAGGAACCAGAGATTAACAAGTGCAAAGGGAAATGCGGTGGGTCTGAAACTGGTTCACTACCCCATTCTGAGCAAAATTCCATTGTTCTAGCACCTGAGCTACTGGTGTTTCAGGAGCGCCCGGGGTCAGATACTAGAACAAACCAGGAAGGAGTCCTGAGGGAGCAGAGGACTGTGGTTTCATGCCAGGGATCAGAGACACAGGCGGTCCTTCTTTCCCTTCCCAAGAAGGTGGAAATCATGGAGTCTACCCACACAGTTACACCCCCTGATCACCCTGGGCTGGGGGGTGAAAGAGCCACCAGCAAAAAGAGTGGGGAGCAAGGGCTGAGGAAAGTGAAAGTGGAGGACTCCATCACCATCCTCTGTGCACTGGATGAAAATCTGAACAGGACCCTGGGCCCCGCCCAGGCTCCTCTGCACCCCAACGTGCTACCTCTGTCTCATTCTTCCCCTCCTGAGCACGACAGCCCCACCGACATGACCTCTACCCTGGGCAGCCCTGAGGACTGGGACAACAGCCTGTCAACAGCCCCAGACACAGGAGTGCCTTCTGTCAGTCACACAACCCACGTACCATCTGCCAACTTGGATTATGCACCTCCCCAGACCGTTGTTCACCTGGAAGGCTTCACAGAGCAAACCAGCACCACAGACAATGAGCCCTCATCAGAGCAGGGTAGCTGGGAAGAAAGTCAGGAGGGCCCCTTTTCTGGTGGCAGTGAAGTGCTGTCCAAGGACTCACAGCTAACCAGCAAAGACCCAGGCAAACTCGATGACAGTAGTGGGGGGTTACAAGAAAAACTGGACCCATTTCTCATAGCCTGTCAACTCCCACATAGCTCTAGTAGTGACAATATAAAGGGTCTCAGCAATAGCCCCAGTGTGGTGAAGGAGCGCACTAAAGAAATCGAGTCCCGAGCGATTTGCCAGGGAGGGCTCACCCAACCATCCCAAATGAGGCATTCGGCTTCCCTTGCCAAGTTAGGTTACTTGGACCTCTGTAAAAACTGTTTATCGGAGAGAGAGCCTGTCTCCTCTGATCCCCCTCATCTCAAACTGCTCCAGCCCTTCTTCAGAACGGATGCAGGCATGCATGCCATGGAGGCCCAGGAGCCCTCAGAAAGCCCAGATGCCCCCCAGAACCTAGAGCCCACCAAGTATTTTATAGAGCAACTCAGAACAACAGAGTGTATTGCGCAGAGCAAGCCAGTGGAGAAGCCCATTGTACAGTATGCCAAAGAATTTGGTTACAGTCAGCAGTGTTCGCTCCCCAGGGCAGGCCCTGAGTTGACTAGTTCTGAAGGAGGCCTGCCTTTGCTCCAATCCCAGGGACTGCAGTATGCGGGTCCGGCTCCAGGGCTGGCTGTGGCGCCCCGTCAGCAGCACGGCAGAACTCACCCCCTTAGGAGACTGAAAAAAGCAAACGACAAAAAACGGACAAGCAACCCCTTCTATAATACCATGTGATTCTGAGCCTACACATGGAACTTTCTAAAAGAAATGTTTATAAAAGGGGCAGGTGTAATATGTAAGGAACATGCACTTTATTGGTTAATTTTATAATATTTTGGTCATTTTACTGTTCCTGGCGCATGCAGGGTTTGGGTTTTTTTCTCTGTGTATGTGTGTGAGAGAGAGAAAGATTGATTTGGACAACTAGACCATTTTTATCATTTTTTATTTTTAGAAAATTCAAACCTCAAAAAATACTCATTTTCAAAGAGCACCTTTATCAAAGGCAAATTGCTGTTTTTCAATCAGCTCCCCTCTGAGAAAAAAGCATGCCTGCTTGCTTAAGGAAGGAAACAGATGGGGAGGATGGAGATGAAGCTGGAAATCGGAAATGCTCCCCTGGGCCTGTGTGATGATGGTTTGGGCTTCAGACCTGATGCATAGGATTGGACTGAAGGGCAGCCACACGTCCATGTGCTCTCATCCTTGGGCCCCAGCCCACTGAGAGTTCCCCAAGTGGGCTGATTCTGCTTTGCTTTCAAAGGGGGGTCTTCCAGAAACCACTTCTGAATTCCAGAGTATATCATTACCAAAAGGCATGATAATGGCTGGCTTTGTAAACTTACCAAGCAAATAGTTTTTTTTCCCCCAAGCACATAATTTTTAAATTAAAAGAGAACCCCAAATGAAATCTTGAGAGATTCTGTGTAGAAGAAAGTATAGGAGGAGGTGGAAGCAAAGTGTGCAGAGGCTGCGGCACAGTATCTTCCAGGTCAATGGGCTGCACATAGGCGGTTATCCTGGCCCTCCCTGCCAGGAAATGTGCTCTGCAACATCCTCTCAACAAAAACATAATAGGGACAAGTTTGAAAAACAGCAATTGAAAGTCAGTGTGTTCTTGTAAAAATGAATACATCCGTAGGGTTTTAACACTTCCATTACTTGAATAATTCTGTGGGCCTTCTGAGTTTAATGGCCATTTTTTTTTCCAATTTACTTTCCTTCCTCATGCTGTTTCTCCCAGTGCTGCCTTTTTTTTTTTATTTCATAGATGATATTTAAATTGTTACGTTACCTATGTATAACCTCCGTTGAACGCAGTTTTCTTATCGATGTTATCACCGTTAACACTTGACATGGGTTTTTTTTTCTCCTTTTCCTGGAAGATTTGTCATTTCTCTACTTTATACACAGTATTTATGTACATAATGTTGTCATTTCCTTACAGTGTTTTGTTGTTGATGTCGTAGGGTCTTTTTGATTTAATCTTTTTAAGAAAGAGTAAAGCTGCAACTGGAGAAAACACATACCACAGAAATAAAGCTGATGGGTATTGGTAGGAATCTGCAGAGTCTATTGATGGTGGTTGTAATCATTTAAATGGAGACTTCTGATCGCCAGCTCCTGCCAAGTTATGTTTTAGTAACTTCCTCCTTGGAGAAACTCCTTCAGGCTCCCATAGGTCACATTTTGACTGAGAGCTGAATTCTCTTTGAGGCTGAAATCCCAGCGGGTTATTTGCCAGTAGCTGAGCCACAGCCAGGGAGTGTGTATGAGTGTTCCTGCTGCCCAGGGTGGAAGTTTCTAATGCTAAGGGCAGGCACCCATTACGACTCCAGTGCCATTACAACTTTAGGATGCTGTTGCTTTGCTGCTTTCGTGGAGATGCCTAACACAGGAGCACTTGCCATAAACAAGCCAGTTTGAGCTTCTTACAGAAAACATTCAGCCTGGAATGAAACACCTGTAGCTCATCAAAACTGAAGAGGTTTGCAGATTTGCTTCCTGGTGCTTCGGTGGATGTCCACATTGCTAAGAGATTGACCGAGTACAGCCTTGGGCTTTGGTATTTGGCTCATCCCGGCACTGAGAGGAAAAGACAGATGCCCAGACTGTCGAGGGGATATCAAAGGCCAGAGTTTGGTGGGAGCAGATAGTAGGGTGACCTGCAGGAGAGAGGAAAGGTGGACTGAGGCCATTCATAGGTGCTCCAGGGGAGCTGTGAATCCAGTTCTTGTGTGGAAGCTACAGTTGGGTCTCACATCACTGCTGGGAGGTAGATTGGACAGAAACCTCCTGCTCTTAGTGTCTCTATGATGTAGTAATTACACGTACTTGTGCTGTCCTTAAACAGTTCCCTTAAATGTTTAAATATATCCTCCACATGGCTTTGTGGTTCCTGGATATTTAATGTGCTGTAAAGTGTTTGGGTTTAGGTGGTATTTGTATCAATGTGAAGAGGCTCGCAAGACAGGGTTATGAATTTCCAGGGCTCATATCTAAATGGCCCTGTCTTGTTGAGGCAGTTCCATCACCCTCGTTATGATAGGAAAAGGACAGGAAGTTGTGGCAGGGTTGGGGAGAAGGATTTGCATGGAGGTGAAGACAGTAATGATGCAATGATGACCTCCCTCACATTAAGTACAAGCAGGATCGACAGTATTGCCCTGTTCTCTCTCGTCCCCGCAACTGCGGTTAATACTGCATTAAATAACAACAGAGATGGGGAGGAGATCCTCTAATGCTGTGAAGAAAACTTTTTTTTTTTAAGAAAAAGGAGAAAGGAAATAGTCTTGGTCTGCCTTCCTTTTTTTGAATTACATTTTTTGTTACCATTTAATTTGCCCACTTAAATAAACATCCTCTACATGGGGTCTGTAATTCAACCATGCCATATAGGGTTTTGCCAGCCCTTTCAAACTCCCACAACTGAGTGTTCTTATTTGCATAGCTGAGCGATGTCCAGGGAAAATACATGATAAGCTATCAAGGACTTTTCAGACTTTCTTCTCTTCAAACTTTTTGATAATCCTGGGTGGTTTATTTCCCTTTTCTGTTCATGGAAAACTCAGATACAGAACAGCAGGTCTAGTAGGTTGACAGAGGTGAATAGGAAAAGTCTTGACCTCTTGCTCCATGCCTCTCTTTTGAAAACCACCATAGTCTGACTCTCAGTTACTCTGGAGGAGAGAGAGAGAAATGTGTGTATGTGTGTGCACACGCACGTGCATACACCTGCACATGCAAATACAAAGTAACGTTTTGGTGCATGGGGTAGAAACCCCAGGAGCACACAACTTTTGAGCTGTAATCTAGAGGGTTACCTGGTCATTAGGAAGGAGAGAAACCCCAACCCTTTCTTGATTTCAGAAACACTTAGGTGTAGTGTATACTAGAGTAGACCTGTAGTACTATAGTGTAGTAATATTCATCTCTCATTTTGGTTGCCTTTCAGATTCGTAATGCTTGGGATCATTCTTAGCATCCCAACCTCTTAAGGCTCTCTATCTAGCAGTTTCCTGGTTCTGTACCTTTATCCCGGCTCTTTCTCATTTGGGGAACTACCAAGAGCTCCAAGGACGGCCTGAGAATGATAGCCCAGGCTCTGAGGTCCCCTCCTGCTAAAGGGGCCCAGACAAATACTTTTGGAGAGACCTGAAGTTTCTGAGACATAGCAGCTCACAAAAATCTTCACCTATTCCATCTGAGAATTTCAGTTTTAAAGCAATCCAGGCATGTTTGGTAAAGATGTTTTCGTGGGAGTTTTTTCTTTTAAAAAAGAAAGCATTATTGTGAAGAGAGTCACTTTTAAGGGCATTTTAAAATTTTTAAATCCATTCTTAGGCTCTTTTTGAAAACTATTTGTGGATACTTTGTTTACATTGTGATAATTAAAACGTGCATCATCTTGACAGCCACTGAGTCCCCTCGTCCAGGCACCCAGCCCCGGCTGTCCTGTGAGTCCTCAAACAGAGCAGGGCCACTGTGGCCAGCCCTCAGGGGTGAATGAGGAGGACCTGGAGCTGACTCCCATCTGTCCTGCACTCCTGTTCAGCACTCTGTGTGGAAATAGCCCTTTCCTCAGTCAGTGATGGCGTGTCTTACAGTGATGGTTATAATGGTGAATGGCTAGTGTCATTTTTGTCTAATTTTGTTTTGCTTTTTGATGGTAGATGAAATTTTAGCTCTTTCAGCACCAATGCAACTTGAAGGTATCTTGGACTTTGTTTTCCCTTCCAGACTAGAAGATCAAGGCATATATTAGGCATAAATGTACTTGCTGCCTCAACTCTTCTGACACTCATATTAGGAAAAAGCCCACCCCCAAAGCAGGATGCTGCATGCTCCTCACTCCTGTTCCAGGGCTTTGAGGTCCCTTGATGCCATGAAGAGCTATTGCAAGGTGCTTCTGTACTTTTCCAGCCTGGAAGTGGAGGGTGACCGGGCCTGGCTCTTGCTATGAAAAGAAAACCAGCCTCATTTTCTCAGTGCCCCAGAGATCAGGACAGGATTTCTAAACTAGAGTCATCCATTAGCTTGAAGATGCCTCAAAGGGTCTATGACTAGTGCTAGTCATCTGTGTCCTCACAGCGACACTGGTGGCAGCATCCTCCGTGCACATGCAGAGCTAATACCCAGGGCTTAATTGAAGCTGATGACTCAATCTGGAAACTGGGTAACTGGCCCTGAAATGATTCTCAGTCAACAGGCCTGCAGGCAATTGTTTGGTTTTTCTGTTTTGGGGGGGTTTTGGTTTGCCTGGCATAGCTTAAGGTGCCTTTTATTTTTTTTTCTTCCTACTTTATTTCATAGGACTTGTTCTAAATGTAGAACGCAAGTCCAAAAGACTCCCACTGACTGTTAACTTTGCCCCAGGCCAGTCCCAAACTTTTATGCTCACATTTTATTAAATAAAGCAGGTGCTCCCTGGAATCTCTGGGACCTTTTTGAGGCATTTGAAGCAGAATATAGAGTGGTCTCATCTCCTTCCTTAATCTTCCTGGTGGTTGGGATGTTCCACTTGTATTATAGATTTTTTTTATTACTGATGTGCTCTGCTGTTTTTAAATGTGAACTTGTGCGCAAATGTGCAGATTCAATGTTCTTGTTACAGATTAAATAAATTTTTATTTTGAAGATGAAACGTGTATTTGATAAAGTGCCACAAAAGGGGGGCGATGCTGAGAAGGTGGAGGGATTGGAAGAGAACACTGATGAGCAATGCAGCACATGAAACACTTCTCATTGATCTCTGTCATGTACATCCTTAAGAGTTAGCTGAGCTCTGGGAAGAAGTACAACTTTCTACCTCCCAGAAAATAAAGACTGAATGGGAAATAGGATCACTAAAGATTATTTCAGACTTTGTGGCTCCAACCAAGTGACCAAGCTGGGAACCTGCCTGGTCAAAGAAGCTCTTGCCAAAGCCACCACCTGGATGTTAGGAGAATGAATAAGCAAAGGGACCAAAAGTCCTCTGCCGTGTGTGGTACAGAGTGACTGCTCTGGGACAGCTGCTGTGACCTGCCCCAACAGGGACTAGATTTATTGGGTGGCTGACCTCTCTGGACATTTGTGAGATAGAGCTCACAAGCTCCCAGCGCAAGCCACCTCAGCTCACTGATTTCTAAAGAAGTAAAAACTTTTTAACCCTCTCTTGCTATTAGAAGAGAAGCATTGGATGTCAATGGTGGAAGAAGGGAAATCAGATCAACAGGCAGTTCTCTAAAACAGGCTGGGTCTGGAAGGGAGAGGCTCTCCAATTCTCCCACTCCTCCACAGACCCATCATGAGATATTTAGTGGTACCATTCATCACATACAAGGCATCACTATTACCTAGGGAAAGCTCAGTTTCCAAATTGCTAACAAAACAATGTACTGACGTTTCCAGAGAAAATACTGCCTCAGGGGCACCTGGGTGGCTCAGTTGGTGAAGTGTTTGCCTTCAGCTCAGGTCATGATCCCAGGGTTCTGGGATCGAGCCCCACATTAGACTCCCGGCTCAATGGGGAACTGCTTCTACCTCTCTGCCTGCTGCTCCCCCCGCTTGTGCTCTCTCTCTCTCTCTGTCTAATAAATAAAATCTTTTAAAAAAATACTAAAATACTGCCTTAAACTAAAGTTAAGCCTGCCTGCTACATTCTGAATTATCCAAATCAAGTAGGAGGGGCACATCACTGGTCTCTGGCTAAAGTGCCAGTGCATGATGGTGAAGGCAAGGTCATTTTACAAAATTTTCTACGGGTGCCTGGCGTCACTGACTAGATAAGCTCAGTCTGTATGGCCAAAGCAAATAGGGTCTAAGTTGCCAGGCCACCTCTTCCAGAAAAAGACTTTATGAAAGATTAAATCCATGCCTGTCTTCTACAGATTGTAGTTCAAAACCCCGCTAATAATTCAATTGGTTAACCACACAGGAAAGCACCAAGCCCAAATGGCTTCTTCCCCTGATTAGTTCTTTATGCCTTGGATCTGCCTGCCCACTCTCTGCCAAGCTTTGGCAGCCAGAAGAAAGCTAGAGGGCAGGGCTGAGGCATTCCTGGTCCAAGTATTACCTGTGAATCCCTGCTCTTGTACCTGGAGAGCACCCTTCTTCTCAGATGACAGAACCAAAGGCAGGGTGGATTAAAGGATTCCTACTTCCTAGTTTCAGACTCTTGCCTCTAGACTAGAAGGCTCTTTAAAGAGGAGAAAAAGCAAGGGAGAAAGAAAAGGTAGGAGGCAGCATGTCAAACTCCTTGTCTGCCAACAGGTGGTGCAGAGTCGGAAAGAAACTGACCCAGGCCTCTCCTGTTCTTTACAGCTCAGAGAACTGCAAAACTGAGGTGATTGAGCCAGAGCTGGAACTCCAGTTTTCTAATTAGTCCAAGCATTCTTTCCTCTGTGCCACAAAAAGTAAATCTCAGTATCAGCATTTATGAGATAAGGTGGCACTATCCTTCAAGAGACAGAAATGCATGGTACTGAAAAGCATGGACCCAGGTGCTGGACCCCTGGATAAGTCTCAGCTCCACCAACTACCAGTTGAGTGATGGGTAAGCTACTTAATCTCTCTGTGCCTTGGTTTCCTCACCTATAAAATAGGGATAATAATAGCTAATAAGAAGGCTATTATCAGAATGGAATTAATATGTGTAAAGCCCTTAGAACAGTGTCTGACACAATAACTACGAGCTATTGTTATTAAGGAGCAACTGAGTCACTCAGATCTTTCCCTCCTAATCATGTGCCTGGAATCTTTAGATGAAAGGGAAATTCATCTACCCTTATGGCCCTCCCTGCCATAAACTATTTCTGGAGCACCCGTAACAGTTTCTGATTCTGTTCCCCTACAAGCCACTGGATACTTGGACTCTTTCTGAGAAGGAGCCTTGTATGGGCTACCACCTGCCATCTCCTTTACTCCCAATGCTAATCTCTGCCCTCTGGAAGGCCATTCCATTGATTCCCAGGTGTGCTTTGGAGAATTGGAGGTAATAACTAGCCTCATGCTGTCCTCCAGGGCCAGATGATCCAAAGCAAGAAATCGATGAGTGCTGGGTGCACAGCAGCTTTCAGGGACGAGCGGTTCTTCACTGGCTGTATTTTGACAGGTTTCTTTTTATTTCCTCCTTAGCCTTGATGGATACTCAGATCTGTGGGTTTCAGGGGGAATGAATGAGGGCTGGGACTTCCCTGGAACACAGCTGGGCATCAATTCAAACAAGTCCCAGAAGACTTAGGAGTCAGGCTGGTCATCTAAAATTTGATTACTGGGGCTCCCGGGTGGCTCAGTAGGTTAAGTATCAGCCTTTAGCTCAGGTCATGATCTGAGGTCCTGAGTTGGAGCCCAGCCACCAACTGACTCCCCTCTCAGCAGGGGGGCTGCTTCTCCCTCTGCCCCTCACCCTGCTCATGTTCTCACCCTCATTCTCTCCCTCAAATGAATGAATACAATCCTTCTTTAAGTAGGGACGTCTGGGTGGCTCAGCGGTTTAGTGCCTGCCTTCAGCCCAGGTCGTGATCCCAGGGGTCCTGGAATCGAGTCCCACATCGGGCTCCCTGCGTGGAGCCTGCTTCTCCCTGTGCCTTTGTCTCTGCTTCTCTCTCTCTCTTCTCTCTCTCTCTTCTCTCTCTCTCTCTCTCTGTGTGTGTCTCATGAATAAATAAATTTTTAAAAATCTTTTTTAATAAATAAAAAATAAAATAAAACGTGACTGCCAAAGGCCTGTGGCAGCTGCTTCGCCTTGATGTGGTGTCTCCCCACGGGGTCGAGGTGGATTCACTTCCCCATCTTTGGGCTGCCTTTCTGCCGGGCTCCACGGAATCCTCTCTAACCGGGCGAAAGGCCTAGTTACAGTGCCAACGTGTTAGGTTCTCAAGTGGTCGCTATGGCCACTTACAACAACAGTAACAGCGACATTCACAGCGCCTGTCGGGTACACTGGAGCAGCCCTGGCTCGGCCCTCACTCCAGGGCACCTTTCCGGAGCCTGTCCCCGGGAGGGTCCGGACGTGCAGGCCCGCAGCCGAGGCCCGCCAGCCGGCACAGGCTAAATTCGGCGTGCGATTGCGGCAGGAAGGCGGCGCGAAGGCACCTGACCTTGCGCGCTGCCGGCCCTCCCTGCCGGAGCCCCGCCGGGTGCGGGAACCCGGGTCTGCCCGGCCTGCCCGGGAGCACCGAGGGCGGGGAAGGAGGCGCGCAGCCCGCCGGACACACTCCACCACCTGACGGCTTTCCGGGGCCGGCGGCCGCGCTGCGCGGGCTGCGGCGCTCGACTTTCCCGCCGCTGGAGGGGCGGGGCCACAGCGGCCCCGCCCCGGCCCCGGCCCCGGCCCCGGCCCCGCCCCCGCAGGTTGATGGCAGCGGCAGCTGGGACTGCAGCGACGCCGGGCCCGGAGAGCCGCGAGCAGCGGCCCGAGCGCGCAGAGGAACACCCGGGCCCCAGACGCCGCGGACACCCGGAGGGGAGGTTCCGGCATCCCGACTCCCTCGGCCCCAGCGCGCACCGAGCCCCTCTGCAGAGGAGCCGCAGCGCGAGCGCCCCTCGCCCACTCAGGACCAGGTACCCCCTGCCCCCTGCCCCCACCGCAGCCACCCAGCGGGCGGGGGCTCTAGAAGTGGCTGAGATCTGCGCCCCCTCCCCCGCGCCGCCAAATTCGGTCCCGGGCGGGGCGGACTTGGTGTCTATATTTGGCCGGACAGCGGCCCGCGCGCCTGCACTGCACCGACACCTCGCTTCCTAAGAACGCAGTGCCGGGGCTGGAAGCCGAGGGGGTGCGGGGAGGCCCGGGCCTCAGGCCTGGGGCCGCAGGAGCGGCGTGAAGGGCACAAGGATGCCCGGGGCTGGGGAGGGGCAGGAGTCAGGGGATGGGGTTTGGAAGAGCTCGATGAGTCCCCTGGGGAAGAGCACAGCAGAGACCCCAGCTGAAGAAAAAGCACTTCACCCTCCCCACTCCTGCAAATCTGGCCCTAGCCCCGCGGGGTTGAGGACCCCACCCTGGGAGAGTTCAACAGGAGAGAGGACCCACAGGAGAAGCGAGACCCATGTATGGTAGGCAAAAGCCAGACCATGGTCAGGACCTCACGGAGAAGAAAAGAGTGGAAAGAGGAGAGATCCACCTTACATTGTGTTCCCCAACAGGATGCGAGGAAATTGATGAAAACAGCAGGAAAGACTCAAGTTAGCTGACAGGAGGAACTTCTCCTTAGCAAAATTTTAGAAGAAGACAAAAGCCCATCTGCCTGAACTATGTTAGAGACACAGAGTTGAGGACCTTGGGGGTGTTGTAGTCTTAGCCCCATAGCTGGCGTCGAGCCAAGATCCCACAACCAAGGCCTCTGATTCTGGACAAGGTGCTGCTGGGAGATAAACCACTTCCTGAAGAGATGCTCATCCACGGATGGCAGCAGGAGGGCAGCCTGGCATTGAGGCTCCTCCCAAAACCACTTCACTTGCAGGAAGCTTTCAGGCCCAGTCAAACTCCACTGTCCCCTGCCTGGGTCTCAAAGGAGAAGTCAGGCCCCAAATCCTAACCCCTTGAATTAAGCAGCACTTTATAGGCAGCAAAGACCCTTCCCATAGTTTAATCACCTGGAAGAGAGCTCCCTGCTTCTAGGATCTGACTCGTAGCCAGTAATCCTTCTCACTCGTCACCCCCCTTCCTGCTCTTCCTCCCTCCCACAGCTCACAGGACTCAAGACCAAAGGCATTTCTGGGCACTGAGATCCTCCATTTCCACCCACAGCCATGAGCCGACGTGTGGTTCGGCAGAGCAAGTTCCGCCATGTGTTTGGGCAGGCCGCAAAGGCTGACCAGTCCTACGAGGACATCCGGGTGTCCAAGGTCACATGGGACAGCTCCTTCTGTGCGGTCAACCCCAAATTCCTGGCCATTATTGTGGAGGCTGGGGGTGGAGGTGCCTTCATTGTCCTGCCTCTGGCCAAGGTGAGGGATGAGGGGAAGAAAGCACGTGGGAAGATGCTGGCTGTGGCCCCTGGGGACTCCTTCTACAGTCAGGAGGGCAGCTTGTATCCATCGGCTGCTCCCTGTTCCCCAGGCCCTTGGGGACCAACTCAGAGGCTCCCTCACCCCCCCGAGAACAGCAGCATCACAGCAGCCTGCACCCACTCATAGCCCACCCCCTTCTCTGTGCAGCCCCCTGTTCCCAGCAGGGTCCAGAAGGCTATTGTGGAGATAGCTGGGAAGCAGTAGAGCCAGGACCTGACCCAGATTCTGTTCCTGTCTCTCCTAGTGTCACACCACCTCATGTTTTGGGTGTGGGATCTTTCTCCCCAGTGCAGGGTGACCATTTGATCAAATCATACCCCAGAGCAGCACACCCAGGACAGGATCAAGGTCTTTGCAAATAGTCCCTGGTCACCTCCCCACTATGGTTCTTATAGTGAGATAGAATGAAAACAAAGGGCAGAGGGACATAACACATAAGGCCAGACCACTTCCTACCCCAGGGATGGGGGCCAGGCAAGTACTGCCACCTTTGCTGAGTAACCTCAAGCCCCTTGGAAATCTGCACCCCCCAGGATGGCCACTCCAAGTCATGACCTTGATCTGGCCCCCACACCTTGTTAAGGGAGACCCTGCAGGTGGCAGGGTCAGGAAAAGGCCTGACAATAGCCAGTGACTCATTCAGGGACAATGCAGACATCATCCAAGGACACCATCCCCAGGGCTCAAATTTCAGCTGGAGCCACCTCCTCACCCAGTACAACTGCCATTCCAATGCCACATGGCCACCCCTCTCCCCTACTGCCTGGTCTGGACTGATGCCAGCCCCTGCAAAGGCCTCAGAGACCCCATAAAAAGCCCATAAAGACCAAAAGTAGATGAGCCCCAGCTTAGGTTGGGAACCTGCTGCTGGTGGTTCCAAGGTCAAGGGGGAGTTCTGCCAAGGGTGACTGGGAAAGGGCTGTTGGCCACTGCATTGCATATTACCTCATCTTGACCTCTTCTACCAGGGGCTTCCTACAGACGTCCTAACTGGGGGGACAGGCCCAAGAATAGCCTTCTCCAAGTAGGTATTTTTTGCAAGAGCACTGGGCTGAGAATTCAGGTCTTGGCTCAACCCGTATCTTGCTCTGGGTCTTTCGCTAAGTCATTACCTCTCTTGTGTCTGATCCCCTGATGTTAAATACTTCAACTCTCTTTGCCTTCAGTGAAATACAGGAAGTAGTTGGATGCGGTTGGAGGTGCAGAAAAGGGGTTTGCAAAGAGAAAATAGGTGATAGAGTATTGAGATGTAAACAGGTCCATTGCCCCCAAAAAACACACAGGAAATTGACCCTACAGCTCCCTCTCTGACCCCTCCAGACAGGACGAGTGGATAAGAACTACCCACTGGTCACTGGGCACACTGCTCCTGTGCTGGACATTGACTGGTGCCCACACAATGACAACGTCATTGCCAGTGCCTCAGATGACACCACGGTCATGGTAGGAGCCAAATGGATGCTGCGGGGCAGGGGAAGGGGGGGAGGCCCGTCTCACCTGTGCTAGGGAAGGCGGAAAAAGAGGTGCCCTAGCCCTGCTCTGCCCAGCTCCCAGGCTATATTTAGCCACATGCCCACCCTTTCCCAGGATGCACTTCTTAGGACTAATTATAGCCATGGCCAACTTGAGGCCTGAAGAGCAAGGGGCAGTGCTCTGAAGTCTCCCTGCTGGGGTGCATAGAGAGGTCTCTGGAGAGCTGGCACTGCCCCCTCCTGGCTCCCAGCTGCTTCTGCCCTTCACAGACATCATTACATCCTGCCCTGCATTTGACCCTTACCACTCAAGAGAGCCGGTAGGGGTGGGCAGTAGGGAGGGCAAAATTGGGGAGGAGTGGAGGGACAAAGCAGGCTACTCATTCCACTCACCCTATGCCTTTTCCTCCCTCCCAGGTGTGGCAAATTCCAGATTATACTCCCGTGCGCAACATTACAGAACCCATCATTACACTCGAGGGCCACTCCAAACGTGTGGGCATCCTCTCCTGGCACCCCACTGCCCGGAATGTCCTGCTCAGTGCAGGTCTGGGGGCCTAGGGAGGGGTCCCTACTGTAGATGCGGGGTGGGGGGCGGTGGGCAAGGCAGGACCCAAGTAACAGTGACTGGCTGCTCGGAGCAGGTGGTGACAATGTGATCATCATCTGGAATGTGGGCACCGGGGAGGTGCTCCTGAGCCTAGACGACCTGCACCCGGACGTCATCCACAGCGTGTGCTGGAACAGCAACGGTAGCCTGCTGGCCACCACCTGCAAGGACAAGACGCTGCGCATTATCGACCCCCGCAAGGGCCAGGTGGTGGCGGTGAGTAAGCTTGGCTCGGCCATTCCCCAACCCTTACCCCAGGGACCAACTATCAGGCCCTCCCCCCTCCACCCCCCCCCCCCCCCCCGTACCCTCGATCCTGGATCCTCGGAATCTCTAGTCCCAGCTCTCGCCTCCCCCGCCCCAACCCGAGGCCACCCCCAAGCCCCACTTAAGCCCACAATTTTCTGCCCCGCTCCTGTTCCCTCCGTCTCCCTCCATCCCAGAAGCTCAGAGCAGTGCTCTGCGAGTTGTAACTGAGCAGGGGAGAAGCCGCAAGCTCTGTCCTTCCACCAGAACCTGCATGAAACCTCCCGGACCCCTCTCCTCTTCGCCGGCCGGCACCCAGCGCCGTCTTCCAGGGTCTGGGGCCCCCCGACAGCGGCTCTCCGGCGGGCCCCTTTCTGCCCTAGTGGACCCGCCGGGCGAGGGGACAGGGGGCAGCCCTCGCGCCCCGCTAGTCCTAGCTCGGTGCCCTGGGGGGCGGCGGCACCCGCCTCGCCAGCCTCACTCCAGCGCGGGGCGCGGGGCACGTGCTCGTCTGCGCCGGGAGCGCGCGGCGGGCGCGGCCGGGGTGGCGGCGGGGGCGGGCCGGCGGGCGCTCTAACCCACTAACCCCGCGAGCAGGAGCGAGCCCGGCCTCACGAGGGCGCCCGCCCGCTGCGGGCCGTCTTCACTGCAGACGGGAAGCTACTCAGCACCGGCTTCAGCAGGATGAGTGAGCGGCAACTCGCGCTCTGGGACCCGGTAGGCCAGGCCGCGCTGGGCGCGCGCGCTCGCTCCCTCGGGGGCTCCACGAGCGCCCTCCCAGGCCGCGGCCCGTGCGCGAGAAGGCGGAAGCGGCGCGAGGAGCTCCCGACCGGGAGAAGCCTCGCCGCGACCCCGGGGAGCCGGCGGACTTCCCTTGCTCTAGGGCCCCGCCTCCGAGCGCGCCTGAGGGTCGGGATCGGCCGAGAGGCGCGCGCCTCCCGCTCCCTCCCGGCCTGGGCGCCAGCCGGGGCCCCCCCGAGGAAGCTGAGTAGTTAGGCCCCCTTCTGTCTCCAGCCCCCTCATCCCACCTCCCCGGCTCTCCCCCGCCAAAGTCAGCAAGCCGGTCGCTCGTCCCTCCAAGCTCCCCCAGGCAGGCAGCTGGGTGACGCCTCTCCCTGTCTCCCCCTCCCCCCAGGAGAGGTTTGCGGCCCACGAGGGAATGAGGCCCATGCGGGCCGTCTTCACGCGCCAGGGTCATATCTTCACCACGGGCTTCACCCGCATGAGCCAGCGAGAGCTGGGCCTGTGGGACCCGGTAACGCAGCTGGAAGCTTGGGGTGTGTGCCCCGGGGACTGGCATCACGGGAGAGGGGCCAGGCGCCCCCCACCCGCAGGGCATGCCCACCTGGACTGGGCTGGAGGCTGCTGCCCCCTTTGCAGCGCCTGCCATCCCCACACCCACCCCTCTGCCCAGTTTTGCTGCGTCGCCTGAAGGAGCCCAGGCTGGCACCCCCACCTGGTGATGCCGAGTCCCTGGGGGTGGTTTGCGGTGACTGCATGCGGCGGCGCAGGGGCCAGATGTGCCGGCGGGCGGGGCACTGGGAGTGATGTGTCCGTGGGCGGGACGTGCGGCTCGGTTCACCAGAGCTGCCCTGGGAACGCATGGGCTGTGGAGCGGGTAGGAAGTGTAAAGGGGCTTCAGGGGATCCAGAAGTGGCACGGTGGCTGGGACAGAGCTGGTCACGCCTCCTGTGCCCGGGCAGAACAACTTCGAGGAGCCAGTGGCACTGCAGGAGATGGACACAAGCAACGGGGTCCTACTGCCCTTCTATGATCCCGACTCTAGCATCGTCTACCTATGCGGCAAGGTACTTGGACCCGGGAGGAGTGGCAGGGGCTGGACGGACCTGTCGGAGGGCCCCGCCTGGGTGCGTCTCCGAACCCACTGGTTTTGCAGGGCGACAGCAGCATTCGATACTTTGAGATTACGGACGAACCACCTTTCGTGCATTACCTGAACACCTTCAGCAGCAAGGAGCCTCAGAGGGGCATGGGTTTCATGCCCAAGCGGGGGCTGGAAGTCAGCAAGTGTGAGATCGCCCGGTCAGCAGCCTTTGCCTTTGTCTCTTGCATGTCTGTCCCCACTTGCCATCGGGGAAGACAGAGTCTTCTCCAATAGTATCATCTTTCAGAAGGAGTGGGGGTATTTTGCAGGGGGAAGAGAAGGAGGGGGCTGGGGGGTGTGTGTCAAACTGGCTTGTTTCGATGCCAGCCCCCAGCGTTCACTAGTGTAACATTCTCTAAACTTCAGTTTCCTCATCTGTAAAACGATGATAACCCCCCCCATCAGAAATGTTTTACCAACTGGATCAATAACGTGTTTTGAAGTGCAGTGCATGGTAGGGGCTCAGCAAGTGTTGGGTCTCCGACTTATTGGTCCCAGGCAGAAAAAGAGGTGGGAGCCGGCGGGGGTGCTGAATCCCGCTCCCTTGCAGGTTCTACAAGTTGCACGAAAGAAAATGTGAGCCCATCGTCATGACGGTGCCCCGCAAGGTGAGGGGGCCCGGAGAGGGGCTGGGCAGAGAGGGCTCCGAGGCCGAAGGGAGCGGAGCAACCCGGCCCTCTGCTAACGCTGGTCTTCCTGCCCCCTCCCCCCGCCCCCACAGTCAGACTTGTTCCAGGACGACCTATACCCAGATACTCCCGGCCCCGAGCCGGCCCTAGAAGCGGACGAATGGCTATCTGGCCAGGACGCCGAACCGGTGCTCATCTCGCTGAGGGACGGTTACGTGCCTCCCAAGCACCGCGAGCTCCGCGTCACCAAGCGCAATATCCTGGACGTGCGCCCCCCCTCTGGCCCCCGCCGCAGCCAGTCGGCCAGCGACGCCTCCCTGTCGGTGAGCTCCCGCTCTGCTCCACGCGGCCGGGCCCAACCCCCCTCCCCACCGCGGCCCCTTCGTGACAAAGCCTCTCCCGCCCTCCGCGCCCCAGCAGCAGCACACCCTGGAGACGCTGCTGGAGGAGATCAAGGCCCTGCGCGAGCAGGTGCAGGCCCAGGAGCAGCGCATCACGGCCCTGGAGAACATGCTGTGCGAGCTGGTGGACGGCACCGACTAGAGCGGCGCGCGCGGGGGACGCTCCGAGCCTGGGGGCGCGGCGGGGCGGGGAGCAGGACTCGGCCCCGCCCCGACTCTGGGTCCGGACTTCCGGACCCCGCCTCTCGGGGCGGGGGCTGGGGCGGAACTGGGCAGGGAACACCACCCCCTCGCGGGAGTCCTGGACGAATGGAGCGTCGCGAGGGCTCGCGTCCGCCTGGCACCCGCCGGGCTCCATGCCTCGTCCGGGACTCGGCAGGAGCTGGCCTCGGGAGCCCCGGGGTGACGGGGACCTCAGTGATGGTGCTGCACGGCGACGCGGTGTCCCCTCTGTCCCTCGCCCGGGGCAGGGGAAGTGCTTAGTATTCGCTCTATTCTTGGGGATATCGGGGCGCTTGGGCTTGACCTCAAAGGGGTGGCGATTGGACAGATCTCGCCAGACCGAACGGGGAGAGTTACAGGGCTTCCCCCTCTAATCAGCTCACTGGATTCCACTCCCCCAAGTGGGAAAGCGGACGGATGTCACCCCAGTTCTACAGACATACACACAACCCGTTGGCTGTAGAGCCGAACCCACGGCTACACCCAGCAGTCTAGGGCAGAGGGCTGTCTTCCTTCTTTTCACCCGCAGGGGAGAGGGCGGCTTCCTCACTGCACCCCCGCGGGAGAACTAATCAGAAAACTGGCATGGAAGCAGGTTCACACCCTTCTTCCCACCCCCCTCCCCCGCCCCCCACTGCCCCCAGCCCTCTGCTGTGTGTGGCCTTGACTCTAGGAGGAAAACAAGACTTACTGAATTTAATTCTTTTACTAATTGCTCAGTCTGTGCCTCCAGCATGCGTGGGGGTGAGGGGGCCAGACCCCCAACCTCTGCAAATGCTGTATCCCCAGGCTTGCAGGGGTGCTGACAAAGGCTCAGGACCCACCAGACATTCTCTTACCTCAGAGCCCTCCCCACACTGAGGTTCAGAAGGAACCCCCAAGCCGTAGGTGGGCGTTCTTTCCCAGTAAAGCCAGCTAGGAAAAGCCTTGGGTTTGAAGCCTCTTTTATTTGTGCCTCAGAGTCAGTCTGGTGCCCCTGGCATCAGGGAAGGAGGTGAGAGGAACAGTTTCTCTTTGTTCTTTTCTTCCATCCCTTTTGTGTCCCTACTGAGCCTCACTGGCTGAGCCAGGAAGGCCAGCCTGAGAGAAGGCGGACAAGGGTGTGCGGTGGCCCCTGCCCCTGGCGGGGTCTGTGCTTCTCTGGGTGGGTGGGGCGGGGCAGGGGAGAGCCGGGGGTTAGCACCATTGGATGAAGGGTTTTAGAGTCAGCCCCTGGCTGGGGGCAGGTGGGACACACGACCACAGAGGGCTAGCAGCAGCTGGTGGGAAGGGGTGGGGGGTGGTGCCAGGGCCCTGAGCCGGTGAGAGGGCTCCAGGGTGCACCTGCCCAGAAGCGGGGCCAGGGGACAGGGTCTAGTGCTCGCCCCCGGCCCAAATATGTCCCCCGTTTGCCGAGACATCGTGAAGGAACCTGGCCTTGCCCAAACCGGGGGCCACCTTGGGCACCCTCCCTGATCACAAAAGCGTGCCCTGGGGATGGGGACTCCAACCTCTGGCCGCCCAAGGAGAAACTGGGACCACCCTGAGACCCGGGAGGGGTGTGGGGGGCTGGGGAAGCCGGGCACCCCGCTAAGTGCACTTGACGCTGAAATGCCGGGGTGACGGAGGGCTGGGCCCTTGACGCGCTGGTTTGTGTCTGGGACAAAGCAGCAACGCAGCACGTGGGGAGCTCAGCTGCCCTCCAGGGGTGAAGAGCGGAGATGCAAAGGCTTCACGGACAGTGTCCTACAGTAGGTTCTGAGAGCAGAAAAGGAGGCCGGCCCAGAAGGAGCGAGGGACGGGGACACTGCTCCTCTAAGGACCCGGCTCCCCCTCTGGACGGCCTGGCCCCCTCCGACAAGTCTGAGCCCAGGACAGAGTGGTGGGCGTCAGGATACAGCAAAGCAGGGGTACCGGACCGTGCGAGCAGCCTCCGGGGCCCGGGCCGGGCACCTCGTGGCCGCGCGAATCCCTCCCCGTCCGGTGCCAGGTGAGCCTCCGCGCCCCCGAGGCCGCGCCTCCACGGTCCCGGCGGGTACGCGGGCAGCCGAGCGAGTCTCGCTCCGGGGCAGGTCGCGCGGGGCGTGGCCGAGGGGCCCGGCAGTGGGCGCTACTGCTCCGTCAGCGAGAGCCGCAGGATGCGCTCCAGCTCCTCCTCCTCCTGGCGCGCGCGCCGCCGCCGCTCCTCCTGCTCCTGCGCCGACAGCTCCATGGCCAGCCGCAGCTGCTCGTCGTAGCTCCGGAACACGTGGCCGCCAGGGCCCGGGCGCGGGCTGGGCCGAGGGCTTGGCACCGACGCCAGGGCCGGGGGCGGCGCGGGCTGGCGCTGCGGCGTGGGCGGGGCGCTCCTGGGGGAACAGAGGTCGAGGGTTCTGGGGCGCGCCTACCCCTATGTCAGGGGGGCCGGGAGACGGCGTGGAGGCCCCGGGACAGAGGGGGCCTCGCCACCCTCCAGTGGAGGCAACGAGTCCTGCTCCACCTGGCTCCCACGCAGTTGTGACAGATCTCAGTCCCTGCAAAGCCCATCCGCCCAGCTGACGGTGGACCGGCCCATGTGGGCATCATCTAGAACCCCAGCCCCAACCTCCTGCCTGGTAAGGGTCCGAAGGCCTGGAGGCGCTCTCGGAGTACTGCTCAGAGTGAGGAGAGGGTGGGGCGGGAGCCTTCTGCATACCAGTAGGGGCTCTACTGGGCCCCAGAGGAGCTGCCCAGCCGTCGGTGTCCGCAGCCACTGGGACAGGATCTGGAGGTGCTCCGTGCATGTGTTATTTCGGGGCAGGGATGATGGGTCAGGACCGGCGGGCACTGACCTGTCCTGTCGGCGGGCCTCGTAGGACATGGGGTGAGTGCCCGGCTTGCTGTTAGTAAGCGCCTCCCAGATGGTGACCTGGAGGGAGGGACGTGGCCAGTTAGCGAGGGTGGCGCTGCAGGCCACCGTCCAGTAGGGCGGCGCAGCGGTGAGGCCGCACCTGGTCATACTCGCTGCCGGCCTCCAGCAGGCTCTGCTGGATGGCGAACTGCAGCAGGTCGTCGTCATCCTCGCGGGTCGCCGCCTCCCGCTGGCCGCCCAGCACACTGTAGCCACGTGGGGCCTCGAACAACGCGGGGGAGATCTCGCAGCCGCGGCACGAGGCTGAGGGCACCAGGCTGGGGGTCAGCGCGCAGCCGGAGGGGCCCACGGCCCGGGGAGGGAGCCGGCCAGTGCTGGGGGGAGGGGTAGGAGGGCAGACACGCAGCTGGGGGAGGTCTCACTGGAGGAACTGGAGCTGCTGACGCTGGAGGAGTCGCTGCCGGGGGAAGGGGTCTCACTGCCAGGGCTGCCCCGCACCGATGGCACCGGCTCGTCGCAGCCATTGAGGTTTCCGAAGGTGATGCGAGCGTTGAGGATGTGGAAGATGGGGATTTCTGAGGGAGAAGAAACCGTGGGTGCCACCGCCGACCTTCTCACACCTTAGGCACCCTCGGTCTTTACCCCATCTAGACCCCACCTGCCCCCAACACACACACACCAGCAGCTGCAAGGAAAGGGCGGGTGGGGTCTCACCAATCTTGACTGGGAAACCAGGCGGCAGGCGCAGGGTAATGAAATCCCGGAGCTTGGCGAAAAGCGCATTGCTGACAGCCATGAGGTCAATGATGGGGGCCACCTGCTCACACAGGGACAGGGGATGCTCCTCACACAGCCACAGCTTGGCCTTGAACCTGCCCCCCCAGATCCCAAGGGGTGAGGGGCATAGTAGAAGCCATGGCCTCTCGTACCTTTCTGGAGGGTCCCCCCCCCCCCGCCCTGCCCACCCCTCCCCAGCACCATCAGGGGGCCTCACTTCTGTGTCTTGGTGGTCAGTTCCATGGGGCGGCCCATGTCCCGGTTGCCAAGCTCAAAGTTGGGGTTGAAGTACTCTTCTGCAGTGATGGCAGTAGGGTTGGCTTGGCTCAGAGTCTGAGTGATCAGGGTCTGTACCATATGAAGAGGTGCCCATGAGCCCTTCTCAGTCTCTGATGCCAGGCCAACCATTTGATATCATAGGGCCCCAGGGCGAGCCCCCCTGCCACTGTGGAGCCGACATTGCCCTGGGCAGCGTGTAAAGTGGTTCCACATGGGCCACTCTAGGCAGGACGCCTTCCAGGCCTCCTGAGCTACATCCACACCCTTCCATACACGGGCACCCCAGCATACACTCACCCCATTTTGGGGGCCCCCATGCTGCTCAGCAATTCCCAGGAAGGACTGCAGAGGTGTCTTACAGCCTACAAGAAATGTGGCATCTCAGAGGACATTGCAGCCCTCAGAAGTGACAGCACCCAGACCCAGGGAGCAGACTAGGTCTTGGCAGGTCGGGAGGACGGCTCGCCCATGCCAAACACTCGGGCACCTGCATCTGGAGGTGATTGAGGACTCCAAGGGACAGGGGCCAGGACCACTACAAGCACAGCAGGGACAGAAGGAGACCTGGGGCTCCAGAGAAACTTTCAAAAGTGTCCATATTGGTGACACTGGACAAAATATACCTGCCTTTGGTGAGCAGTTTTGCGGTGTGCATGTGAGTGCGTGTGTCTTCCTTCAGGCACTTCCATCTTAATCACCTCATTTAGTTCCCCTGTGAGGTAGGAACCATCTTTCTAGACAGACTAACTCATGCCTGGAGAGTCAGGTATGAGGTCAAGAGGCACAGAAGATCAGTGGCAGGCCCCGTGGCTTACTTCTTAAGATATGCTCCATGAGACTGGGATGGCCAATAAATAGCACATGTGATACTTGCACCTCAAATCCAATGCAGACATTAATTACCAGTTACAGCATTCCTTCCCATTGGGCCCAAATGTTGCCTAGAATCTTCCTGGCTGCACTCCAGGCAGTCACTCTCAATTATTAGCATTCAGCACTTGAATTGAAACGTGTTTGCATGAATAAACTCTCCTGGCTTTTGCTGGGACGTCACAGGGAAGACTGGGGGAGGTACTCCAGCAGGCGCTGCTTCCTCACACCTCCCCCGCATTCCACCTCTGCTTAGTTACCTTTGACCTTGCCCTTGTGCTGTTCTGAAAGGTGCTCTGTCCGTGTCCGGGTGATGAGCTCCACGTTGGATGCCCCATATACCTGGGGACAGAGGAGCAAAGGGCTCAAAGACAATGCTGGTACCCTACCCCCTACCCCCAAGGGCATTATGAACACTTCTTGCAAGGAAGGAGTCCACTAGGGGATGGCAGAGTTGTTTACTCCAATTATATGAAGCCATTCATCCATTCTCTTATTCATTCAACAAACATTTTGTGAAGAGCCTTTAAGTGCCAGGCACTGAGGCAGGCATCAGGCCACAGTGAACAAGCATGACTAGAGACAACCCTCATCTTTTGAGGTTCACAGCTAGTTGAAGACACAAGAAAATGGACAGTTATAATGCAGCATGAAACACATTCTATGTGTGTGTGTGTGGCGGGGGGAGAGGGCTGTGGGAACCAAAAGCAGAGGCCTTAACCCAGCCTATGGGGCCAGAGAAGCCTTCCAGGGGGAAACCTTGCAGAGCCATGTCAGTTCCTTCATTCACCAGTGACACCATGTGGCCCCACATGGGTGACAGGGATCCCAGAGTGACCCGCACAGTATCCTCAGGGGGTAAGGGCCAGACTTTGGAGCCAGGCCACCAAGGTCTGAACCTCAGCTTTGCCACTGATAGCTATGTGACCCTGTCCAGGTCATGAGACCACTCCAAGCCTGTTTCCTCATCAGAGAATGGGCCAGTACTGTATTCCACAGAGTCCTGGAGAAGATTAAATGGGATGCTGTGGGAAAGGCTCAAGAAACACCTGTAAAATGGGAATACTGACAGCACCTTCCCCAAAGGGTTATTGGGATTGAGTGAGTGTGGGTGTGTACCTGTATTCATACACACATCCAAAGAAAACGGGGACCAGTGCCTCGACCATGAGTACAGTAAGTGCTCGATAAACTCTGGTATCCTCATCAGGTACCTGTTAGTCTAGTGCCTTTCTCTCCACGCAGCCTTGCCTCTGCACCCCCAAGGGTGGTCAGGAAACCCCTGCCAGCTCCCTAGGCAGGAGTTTGGCGGGCTCTGGTAGCAGGGAGTGGTGGCCTCACCTTGGCTTCATACCCATTCACCATCTCGGTCTTCTCACTGCGCCAGCCCAGGATGCCAGTCTTGTTCCTGGGGAAGCAGGGTGGTCGGGGTAAGGGGGCACCCAGGCAGGCTGGCTCTAGGCTACCAAGGCCACGCCCACTCACCTCTCAAAGGAGATGTTCTTGGTGTCGAGCTGCGTGGTGACGACGGGCGCAGTGAGGCGACTTAGCACCTGCTCCTCGGTGGGCTGGGCAGCAGCCAGCAGCAGTTCACGATCCTGCCCAGCCAGGGCCAGAGTCTCTGTGTACACTACTCGGCGATCATGGTCAATCTCCATGACCACGGCACTTGTGTCTGCCAGCCATGGAACAGCATGGGGGTGTCAGGGGCGTGGGGGAGTGTCTCCAGCCTTCCCACCCTGCCCCCGCCTCCTGCCTGCCTGACCTTGGCCCCTGAAGACGAAGCTGCGGTTCCCTCGCTGCCATGTCATGTGGTCAAAGCCCAAGAGCGTGGTATCTACCCGTAGGTTTTGCCCACTCTTCCACACTTTGTAGGTGTCACTAGGGCAGATCTTGGACACCAAAGGCACTAGGTAGGAGGGAAAGGCAGGAACAGCTTCAGTTTGCCTGGCCCACCCAACCTGGGCCACCTCAGGGCGTGGGGGGCAGGGTCAATGGTGTGGCTGGGAAAGGACGCAAGAACTGTTGAGAGCAGCCCCTCTCCCAGCTCCCCCTGTGAGAACAGAGACCAGTTGCTCAGATGTAAGCGACCTGAAGTTGGAGACACGCATGTCTCAGGCACTAGCAAGTCCCATTTGTTAATTCATTCAGTCAATCTTCCATCCAGTCTTCCAACAAGTATTTATTAAACACCTACTATGTACCAGGCACTATTCTAGTCCCTGAGGATACAACATTGAACAAGACAGGACCTTTGCCATCTTGGAGCTTACCTTCTAGCAAGGAGTGACAAGTAACCAATACATGAGTGAATCATTACAAAGTGAAGGAAGAATAAGAATGGAATCAAGGCAGTGTCTGAGAAACCTAGCTAAGGAGGTGGCCCTGAGCTGGGAACTAAAAGATGAGAAGGCACGATGGGAAGAGCTATGACAGCAGAGCTCCAAGCAGGTGAGCAGCAGGTGCAAAGGCCCTGAGGTGGGAGAATGCCAAGAGGCCCCCCATCAGCCTCCTTACCCCAGCTAGTGAACTCCCATTTCATCTCCACGTAGAAGTCCTGGGCCTGGAGAATGAGAAGGAGAGTGCCTGAGCCTGTGCTGGAGACAGGGTTCAAGGGCTACAGTGTAGAGGCCGGGAGGCTGGCCCTCACCTTGCGCAGCTTCTCCAGGAGCACAGGGATGCCTGCCAACCGCTTCACCACCCGCTGGTAGTCCCGGTACCGCAGCACCAGCTGTACCAGCTCCAGGTCCCGGGTACTCACAGCCTCCTGAAGTACTGGGGATTGGGGGGCAATGTCACAGGACAAGACCCTACCTGGGGCCCCCCTCAGCTAACCAAGGGTGAAGATGCGAAGCCAGGGGACCCTGGCTGTGGGGCTGGAGTGAGCAGGGGTGCCAACCTGTCCAGCCGCTGCGGTTCTCCCTACCCACATCTGCCCCGTGTGCCAGGAGCACACGGGCACACTCGAGGTGTCCCAGGGTGGTGGCCAGGTGCAGGGGAGTCCGCCCGCGGGGATCCAGCTGCTCGATGTCCACCTGGAGGAAGAGGTGAAGATGTATCCCTGGTCACTTCTGGGGCAGCCCACCTAACAGCCTCTAGATGGGCAGCAACCACCCCACTGCCCTGCCTTGCCCACCTTACAAGGCAATGGAAGAGTCAGACACCATGAGTGGGGGTTAGGTGGGTTGCAGGACAGAGCAGGAGGCAGCTCTGAGAAAGGAAGGACCTTCCTCCTTTCTTGTCCACCTAAGCCTCCTGGCTGGGTTTGCTCCCCCAAGGCTCCATAGTGGGCTGTCTGTGAAGAGTAAGCCTAGTGTTGAAGGCTGGTCTAGAGAAGCTGTTGGCCAAGGAGGGCACTTTGAGGCAGGACCCAGCCTGCAGGTCCAAGGTCACACCTTCAGGAAGTGCTATCAATTTAGATCATTGACATTATCACTGAGTGATAAACAATTGCTGTAATAGATTGATGAGAATGAAAGAATACGTTCATGGTACAACTTTAACCCCATGTCCTGGGACACCTGGGTAGCTCAGCGGTTGAGCGTCTGCCTTCAGCTCAGGGCGTGATCCGGGATCCGGGATTGAGTCCCACACTGGGCTCCTTGCATAGAGCCTGCTTCTCCCTCTGCCTGTGTCTCTGTCTCTCTCATTGTCTCTCATGAATAAATAAAATATTAAAAAAAAAAACAACCCCGTGTCCTTTGCCTGTAAAACACTATGTATAAACTTTTTTTTTTTTTTTTACAAGTTCTATTACTGTTTTGTGAATAGCATGATTAACTGTATGAGATTTCAGTTGGGTGATAAAAACATGTTTGTTAAACATAAATATTTAAATATAGTCCAGGAGTCTAAGAACCTCTAGCTAAATACAGTGTACTGTTCACATGCATATAACTCCTCATCTCCTTCCTCAAAATTGATGAAAATGCCAGTCAAAGGCTTCTACTGCAACCATGATGAGATAAACTGAAATCACCCTCCCATAAACAGAAAACTACTGCTTCAAAATACATGAAAATTGTATTCAAAATTGTTTTCAGACAGTAGGCAACAAGTAGTCCAAGAGTGTGATTCCTGAAGTTAAGAGAAACAAACAAGGTAGGCCCTGTGATTGCCTACATCTTTACCTGGAGGAACATTCTAGAAAGCAATTCAGGGAAGGGAATCTCTAGCAGAGCATGGGAGTCTTACTAAGGAGTTGAGGAGACAAAGTTGCAGGACAGAGTTCCAAGAAGGAGTGAGATATGCAAGCAAACAGCTCCAGAAATCTGCATGGGGTTCCTCCAAGAATACTAAACTTTGCCTGTGTAGAGTGAAACTCAACATTAGACAGAAAAGGAGCAATAAGCTGGTAAATTCTCTGCACTCATGTCTCAGGGCAGGAAGACCTTTAAGCTCTAACCTGCTAGAGTGGAGAGTCCTTGTTCACCCAGGGTATTCCACAGAGACCCAAGAATGGTTATGCCTTAGTAGTAGGGCTAAACTATCCTAAGAGAAAAGGCTCACCTAATCCAATCTGACAAAAATGAAAAATAATCTCAAAAGGATCAAACTGATTCACAAGTAACTTAACTTAGTCAGAACAAAGCCTACCACTCTTTAAGGAAAGACAATAAGGGCAGCCCCGGTGGCGCAGTGGTTTAGCACCGCCTGTAGCCCAGGGCGTGATCCTGGAGACCCTGGATCGAGTCCCACGTCAGGCTCTCTGCATGGTGCCTGCTTCTGTCTCTGCCTCTCTCTCTCTCTGCGTCTCTATGAATAAATAAATAAAATCTTTAAAAAAAAAAAAAAAAAAAAAAAAAGGAAAGACAATAAATTCCAGGTGCTTAACGTGACAATGTTTGCAATATCTAATATCCAGTTACAAACTACTAGAAAAAAAACTACTAGACATGCAAAGAAGTAGAAAATATGACCCATAATCAGGAGAAAACTCATTTAATAGAAACATATTCAGAAATGATAAAGATGGGTGCCTTGGTGGCAGAGTCAGTTTAAGTGTCGGACTCCCAGTTTCAGCCCAGATCATGATCTCAGGGTCATGAGATCGAGCCCCATATCAGGCTCCCCACTGAGAATGGAGTCTGCTTGAGATTCTCTCTCCCTCTCCCTCTGCCCCTCCCACCCATGCTCTCTCTCTCTAAAAATAAATAAATCTTTAAAAAATGATAAAGATGATGAATGGCTCAGTGCACTAATGATTTTTCAGAAAAACATGAACACAATGTTCATAAAGAAAGAATAAGAGATAAGTATCTGAAATGAAAAAATTCACTGGATAAAATAATAGATAGACACTACAGAATAAAAAAAAACTCAATGAACTTGAAGATACAACAACAAAACTATAGCACATAGAACAGAAATGGAGTACAGAGGAGGAAAAAGGTACTGAAAAACCTCCAAAGAGCCTCAACAATCTTGTGACACTATAAGGAATTCTAACATATTTGGGGGTTTTTTTAGAGTTTTTTTAAAGATTTTATTTATTTATTCATGAGAGACACAGATAGATATTCTAACATATTTGTAATTGGAGTCCCAGAGGATAGGATAAGGAAGTAGGAGAAATAAGAAATTTAAAGCGATAACATTATCTCTTTAAAATTTAAAGAGAGGGGCACGTGGGTGGCTCAGATGATTAAGCATCTGCCTTTGGGGTCCTGGGATCGAGCCCCACATTGGGCTCCCTGCTCAGTGGGGATCCTGCTTTTCCCTCTCCCTCTGCCCTTCTCCCCTGCTTGTGCTCTCTGCTTCTCTTTCTCTCAAATGAATAAATAAAAAAAATCTTAAGAAAAAAGTGTAGACTACACTTGGCAGAGCTACACTTTAAAAAGTAAAATAAATAAAATAAAACAAATTTAAAGAAATTACATTAAATATTTTTCCAAAAAATTGTTTTTAATTACTGTAGGGGCGCCTGGGTGGCTCAATCAGTCAAGCGTCTGCCTTCAGCTCAGGTCATGGTCCCGGGGTCCTGGGATCCAGTCCTGCATCAGGCTCCCTGCTCAGTGGGGAGCCTGCTTCTCCCTCGCACGCTGCAGGTCCTCTGCTTGTACTCTCTCTGTGTCAAATAAATAAAATCTTTTTAAAAAATTACTGTAGGAGGTTGAATAGTGGTGTCCCCCCAAAATATACATCTATACCCTAACCCCAGAACCTGTGAATGTGACCTTTTTTGGAACATGGGTCTTTCTCTCTTTTAAGATTTTGTTTATTGGGCATCTGGGTGGCTCAGTGGTTGAACACCTGCCTTCAGCTCAGATCATGATCCCAGGGGTCCTGGGATTGAGTCCCATATCGGGCTCCCCACTGGGAGCCTGCTTCTCCCTCTGCCTGTGTTTCTATCTGTCTCTCTCTATGTCTCTCATGAATAAATGAATAAAATCTTAAAAAAAAGAAACCTTCTTTGGAAAATAAGGAGGCAATCTCTTCTTCCTTTGAATTAGCTCTCTCAGCATATGTGTCTCCCTCTGCCTGTGTCTCCACCTCTCTCTCTGTGTCTCTCATGAATAAATAAATAAAATGGTTTTTTAAAAATATTTTATTTATTTATTTATTTGAGAGAGAGAAAGAGATATCAGATACGCATGTGTAGGATGGGGGTGGAAGGGCAGAGGGGGAAGAGAGGAACAAGCAGGCTGAGTGCAGAGCCTGACACGGGGCTCAATCTCATAACCCTGAGATGATGGCCTGAGCAGAAACCAAGAGCCAGCTGCTTAACCAACTAAGCCACCCAGGCGCCCCAGAACATGGTTCTTTGTGGATGAGATTAGAGTTAAGGCTCTCAAGATGAGATCACCCTGGATCATCCAGGTGGGCCCTAAATCCAATCAGATGCCCTTATAAGACACAAAGGAGAGATCCATGAAGAGAGAAGTCGCATGTAAAGAGGAGGCAGAGACTGAAATTATGCAGCCACAAGCCCAGAGATGCTTGGAGACATGAGAAGCTGGAAGAGGCAAGGGAAGGTTTTCTCCTGGAGCCTTTGGATGAGTGAGGTCCTGCTGACTCCTTGAGTTTGGACTCCCAACCTCCAAAACAATGGGAGAATACAATGTTGTTGCTTGAACCCATCCAGTCTGTGGTCATTTTTTTGCACAAACTAACACAATGATAAACCCACAGAAACAAGAAATTCAACGAATTCCAAGCAAGACAAACACCCAGAAAACTACACCAAGGCCCACCATAATCAAGTGCTGAAATTGGCAATAAAAAGAAAATCTTAAAATCATTTTGAGAAATGAGATGCACTATGAAGACTACAGGAAATACCGAATCCTTCTCAAGGGAAACTGTGCAAGCTAGAAAACATTACCATGAAATGTTTAAAGTGCTGGGGTAAGAAAACGTTGACCTAGAATTCTCTGTCCTGTGAAAAATATCCTACAGAAATGAAGGGGAAATAAAGACTTTTGTGGACAAACAAAAAAAGCTAAGAGAATTTATCACCAGAAGACATGTAAGAAATGTTAAAGGAAGTTACTCAAGTGGAAGGAAAATGTTAACAGGTGAAAACTTAAATCCATATAGAGGAATGAGGAGTGCCCCAAAAGGAAAAATTGTGAGTCAGTATGAGAATGTCAATAAAATATTTAAAACCTGCATGAGTAAAGAGAAGAGATGTTAGCAGGTAAGAAACGATAACACATCTTCAGAATGTGGAAAGTGGTTGGGGCATCACAATGGGCTTAAGGGAGCAGAAGGTACTAGAACCCAAGCATTCACATAGGGGAACCCCAACGCATGTCAGGCAGGATCACCCTCGAAATGTCCAGAACGTGCATGCAGCAGGAATGGCAGAGGTGTGAGTGAGGCTCAGAGCTAAATACAGGGGAGTTGGTTAAAACTCAGAACCCCTGATCCCCTCCCCAATCTTATAAAGCTGGCAGATGCCCCTTCCCCTCCATAGGATGCCAGTTTCTCTGTAGAAACTGAGCCTGTGAGGCACTAGATTTGGGGACACTGGCCTGAGGATGAGGTCATGGGGCTAAAGAGTGAAAGGCCAGTCTCTTCCCTGCCTCAGGTCCTTAAGTACTGACAGCCCAACAGTACACACCACTGCCCCATCCCACCCCTAGCAGGAGACTGGAGGATTCTTCTCTGGAGAAACTAGAGGTACCAAAGACCTCTGGGTACAGACAAATGGGGATCCTACAATAAGCAAGCCAGCTTGCCAGCCAACCGTGCTATAGTAGTGATTGACCATCAATAAGTTCTACACCCCCATTCTATTTTTTAATATTTATTTATTTGAGAGAGAGAGAGAGATAGAGAGAGAGAGAGGGAACAAATGGGGGAGGGGCTAGAGGGAGAGAGAGAGAGAATCCCAAGCAGACCCCCACTAAGCACAGAGCCTGACGCAGGGCTCAATCTCATGACCTGGAGATCATGACCTGAGCCAAAACCGAGCCAGACACTTCACCAACTGCACCACCCAGGTGTCTCTCCACACTCCCATTCTTAAATATGCCCCAACAGCCAAGGGTGACTGGACATTTGAGGAAAGCCAACACAAAAGATACAAAACATGCAAATAGATGCTAAAAACCCAAAGGAAATACTATCAAAGCAGGAGCCAGAAGAAAATTTTCTGGAAGGAAAACAGTAATTTCTATACTCAGAAATATATGAAAAGATACCTGAATTCATGAAACAAAATGAGACATCCCAACTTCCTGCCGCTTCTCATCTTTCCCTTGCCTTCTTCACTCCAGCCACCCCTGGACAGCTACACCTGCCCCAAACCTCTCCCCATAGGAAATATTACCTCAGTTTGCTCTCTTTTTTTTTTTTGACAAAAACAAACAAACCCTTTTTTGTTTGTAATTATCTTTATCACTTCCTTTTCTCTCACCTTCCATATCTGATCCATCAGCATGGACCTGACCTTATGGGCTCCACCTTCAAAACAGATCCAGACTCTTCTCGGTTTTCATCACCTTGATGCTACTATCCTGGTAGCAGCCACCCTCTCTCACCTTGGTGCCCAGTGGCCTCCTTATTGGTCTTTTCACTCCTCCCTTGGGTCTTAGGTCTGGTCCCCACATGACCCATCACAGCCTCCATCATCCTGTGAAATGTTCCTCAGGTTCTGACACCCTTTAGCTCAAAACTTTCCCTTAGCTTCCCATCCTTTTTGGAATAGAATCCAACATCCCTGGGCATCTCCTTGAACTCATGTGCTCTTCCACTTCCTCCAAAGTCCACTCTGCTGGATACCCTAGGCAGCCACAGTGTTTTCTCCCTCACTTCATTCAGGTGGCCACTCAAATGTCATCTCCTTAGAGAGACCTGCCCTTTCAACCCATCTTAAATGACAAGTGCTATTTATCTGCCGCTACTGCTCCTGCTTTAGTTCTCTTCTGACATTAGATTGCTTGTTCATTTTTCCATGGTCTCCCTCACCTAGACTGTAAGCCCCACAAAGGGAAAGTCCCTGGGTGTTTTGTTCAAAGCCACGTCCCCAGTCTCTAGACGGTTCCTGGCACATAACTGGTGCTTAATAAATATTTGTTCAACAAATGCATAAATGACTAAGTTTAAGGGACACGGGGAGGGGAAGGCAATATAATGTAAAATTGATAAACCAATAAATAGTTGTAGACATATATTGTTTGTAATTATGGAGGTAAATAACAGAACGGCCTAGAGTTCAAAGTGGTCACCTCCAGGGAGTGAGAGAGGTGGGGAGGGCTGGAGCAAGGGCTACTGCTTTTCATTCCAAGCCTCCAACAACAGCTACATATATATTTTTTAAAACATGAGAATGAACTCCTTTGTAAAAAAACAAAACATTTTAAATAATTTAAGTAATTTATATAATTTTTACAGTCCTGTGTTGGCATTTCTTCATTGTTTACTTTGAATTTTTTAAGTAGGCTCCACGCCCAATCTGGGGCCTGAACTCATGACCCTGGGATTAGAAGTCACAAATTCTACAAACTGAGCTGGCCAGGTGCCCCCATTTCTTCATTTTTAAATATATTAGGAACCTTGGGGGAAAAAAAAAAGTGTGCCTGGCCTGAGTGGCCCTCTGAGCCATGGCTTAGAAATCTGAGTGCCCCCCCACACACACACACTCCTCTACAGCAACTCCCCACAGAGAAGGGAGACCACTAGTTACTCTTTACCTATTATGGGATGGGCGAGCCCCTCGGTGTCCAACCTAGGTGGGCCCTGAGTCCTGGAGGGGAGTAGAGGATCCACAGCCCCTAGGAAGTCAGGAATGGTTTCCCCTGGGGCTGCAGCTGAGCCATCTACACGTCCCACCAGCCCTGCCCAAGAGGCTGTTGCTGCTGCTGCTAACAAGGCCCCAGGGAGCTGACAGGGCATCCCGCCCAGCCCGAGTTCCAGATGAGGCCTGCTACTCTCCCCTTTGGGTGCCTCACCTCTAGGCCTCAGAGAGAGGCTGGCATGGCTAGAGCTGGGCAGTCCTGCCCCTCCCTCCCTCCACTCCTTGGGAGCTCTCCCCAGGGTCTTGTAGTTTCCCAGGGCCAGTGGACACCCAGCCAACCCCCAAAAAGCTCTCCCAAGCTGCCCAAAGCAGGCCCTGCAGTGGAAGTGGCACCCTGCCCCTGAGCCCAGGTAGAATTTATCCATTTCCTCGGCAAAGGCCTGCAGCCATTTCATTGCTGGGAGTGAAAATGTTTCCCATGAAACCTAACACTAAGCCCTCCTCCCCGAGAGAATGAAACCCTACGCCCCCAGCAGGCCCCAGCTGGAGTCAAAAGCGGGGGATGGGGGGGTGGGGGGGGGTGTCTGTTGACCTCCCTGGGCAGAGGGACTCCCTGCTTCCACTCGGGCACATACCTAGACACTCACACACATGTGAACAGGTGCCACAGGAAAACAGCTTCATACTCCTTTTGCCTCCACACTCCGGGCACCTGTGCTCCCCTAGATGTACAGGCACCTGCGTGCTCAGCCACCCTCTGGATCTGCAAGTGTCTACTGATGTGCAACACACACATTTGTAGCCAGCATATCTGCACATGCATATCCCTTGAAGCCACAGGCACTAGCAGGGTGTTTTGCAAACTTGTTTAACATTAGCAGAACACTTTGTTTAGATGAAATCTTACAAGGACACACCAAAGTGTACAGCTGGAAGAGAAAGGTGATGGGCACAGAGCCTTGTATGCTCAGCCTTGCTCTCCTTTCCCTGCTCCCTTGCCTCCCCTACCCCCAAGGAGGACAACCAGAGTCTGGGGTACTCACTGCTTCCCAGCCTTCCCACCAGGTAGGCCTGAGCTCACTCAAGGGTCAGAGAGAGGCCAGATGCTTCCTCAAGGTGGGTGAGGGCAGCACTTGCTGACTATTCTCCCATGCGGCCCCTCCCCTGCTTCCCAGACACATTGGTTTTGGTTTCTAGGTCTTGTGGGTCCCTCTCCTGAGCTTCCCAACTCATCAGATGTGGGACTATTTTAGGGAGAGAGGGGATCACAGGTGCTCCAGGACACACCATGTACCTTGGGTGGGGCAGCCTCTGTCTGAGCATCTGGGGCCCCCACAATCCCATCTTTCCTGCCTATAGGTCAGGAGGGTGAACGGAGGCAATCAGAGAGGAGGACCATGATGGAGGCAGCCCTAGGAAAGAAAATGTTCCCTTGGGAACCTAGTCTGGCCCCCTCCAGAGTGTCTGTTGCCAGGGGAAGAACTTTGCTCCCCTTGGCCCTCCCACAGGGAGCTTTACAGCCTAACCTCCACCTCCCAACCCCCAGGGACTAGTGGGGACTTGTGACTCAAGAACACAGCCAGCTGACCCAACCTCAGGGCCTTACCAGCCAGGGGGAAACTGGCACATCCACTGGCCTACAGCCCCCCGCCCCCTCCCAACCTGGCAGGCCTGTGTATGACAGGAAACAGGGCACCCAACAATCATTATACTGCTGGGTACCAGCTATGGGTGGTCACAGACCCTCCCCTTCACCAAAACACCTGATGAGCACCTCCCATCTCCCCACCAATCCCTGCTTCCAGCCCCGAAAAAGAACTGTGGGGGTGGGGGGCACTGAGCAAAGCCAACAAACCTGCTCCAAAGCCTGCCTGCCAGGTCATCCCCTTCCCCAGCCTGCCAGCATTGCCCATTCTGCCCATGGGAGGGCCTCTGTGGGGCTTTCTTGGAGTGCAGGAGAGGCAACTATGCCAATGAGGACCAGGGAAACCCAGCTGCTGTGTGCTTAAAGAAAGCCTGCATATTTTCTGTGACAGTTGGTGCTAAGAAGACCAGAGATCAGGAAACCCCTGCTGGGATGCCTAGGGCATAAGGTGCTTCATTATGATGTTAGGTGGCTGCCCCCTGGCCCATCCCCTGCAGGAAAGGGCTGGGTTGGGGGGGCCCTCGGCTCTCCCTGGGACCCTGAGTAGTACACATTTGGATTCAAGGGCCACTCTGGGTCAGTCCTAGAGTAGAGATACATCCAGGGGCCTCTCTCACGCAGACAGACTGGCATTCCTTTTCTTGGCACCCTTGGAGCGAAAGAGAGGACTGGGCCTCACTCCTTTGTGGTTGAACAAGGGTTAACATCAACCAGTCCCTGACATTCCCCGCTATACTGCTATCCTGGATCAGGCAGGCAGCATCCCTTTCAAGGAAACACTAGCCCAGCAGGGAAGTGCAGGTGAGTGGGTGAGGACAAGGGTGAGGCCCGAGTTTCCGTGAGTTTCCGTGGCAACCGGAAAGAGAAACACACATGCAGCGGGGTCCAGTGCTCCCCGCCCCCCCCCAAGTCTCGCTCCAGCAAGATGGCTGACTTGAGTATTGTCACTCAGAGAGGCCTAGGTGAGAGTCTTTTCTCCTAGGGCATTTTGCCTCTCTCTGATCTCAGCAAGGAGAGAACCACCCACCCCTCAGACAAGGGAGTGCAACGGAGTCGTTCTGGAGATTCAGCCACTCGCCTTCTGCCTAACAATCCTTGGACCAATCATCAATCACTCCATCAGGAAGTTCCTCTCAGATCAGATTTAAATCCCTCCAGCTGTAACCTGTGTTGAAAGCTTGTCTTCTTTGGCCCTCAAGGAAGAGAAACAGTAAAGTGTCAGAAGAGACTGGATTGTCTTAGCACCCAGCACATCACACTACTCCCTGTTCACACTCACATCACCAGAACAGGGGCTCTTTGAGAGCAGGGGATGTGCCTGGTTTGTTCATCTTCGTCCCCCAGGGGTACCTATCACTCAGGCCTCGCTTCCCTTATCAGGGCTGTATGGCTGCAAACCACTTCCTTTATGATGGACAGACAGAGGCACGGTCCGAGAAGCAACTTGGAGTGCCCTTGTCTAAGCAGAGGTAGAATGTAGGTAGATATACCAGCCAGCTCAGAGGCTTGGAGGTTCAAGTCACCCCAACAGTTCCTAGGGCTACTATGCAGAGGCAGATGCTTTGTTGCTCTGAGGGTTCAGTGATGGACTTCAGAGACTCTCTGACCCTCACCTTGCTCTCTAGCTCACTTGTCCTTTGGGAAGCAGACAGCTCCTCAAACTGAACTTCCTGTGACTCAGGAAGTGGCCCTCAAAAGGCATATTCCCCAAGGGGACAACTCCTGAACGAACCCCTCCCATGCCCCCAGGGTCTTGGGATCTGGGCCAAGTCTGCAGGCCTCAACTTGAGGCAAACCAGGGCAAGGGCAGGCTGGGCCCAGCTCTGGCTCCAGCTTCCCCACCCTGGACGGTGAGTTGTCCATACCCCAAACGCCCGTCTGTGGCCTGGGGACCAAAGGCAGATTTGAGAGCTACCTGTGAACTGGGCCTGCTTTGGTCCCGAAGAATGACCGAAAGACCCCATCCCTCAGCCTGTCTTCTGGGAGGCCACCACCCAGCCAAAGCCGGCAGACCCGCCCGTCCTCACTGACTGGCAGGAACCAGGGAGCCCGCTCTGTGTAAAGAACCTCAAATCCTTCCTGCAGCCAGTGGCCCCCAGGCTTCCTCAGCGCCCAGGAGCCAGGCCCCAGCACCAGAGGGCAGGAGAGCTCCTTTCAGCACCTGGACAAGGCCCTCTGGGCGGTCCCAATGGGGGGCGGGGAGGGTCTCTTTCTTCGCTCCCCAAGGCAGAGGGCGCTGGGGTCTGAGGGATCCAATCCGAGCAAACAGAGGTAGCGCTCGGCCCGAGGGTAGAGGGCACTGGGTGGGGCCGGGATGCCCGGGAGTGTCGCCGCCTAGTCTCCGATCCCTGACCTGTGACCCCCTCCCGACGCAGGCCTTGCCCACCTCCGCACACTCGCGCGGGAGGTGTCGCCGCTCGGCTGCTCCGTGGACTCTCCCACCACATGGAGCACAGCCCCGAGCCGGCAGCCCCTCCCCGCAGCCCTCCGCCTCGGCCGAGGAGGGGCACCGCGCCCCGGCCCCGACCCCAACCCGGGAGGGTCCCAAGCACGTGCGCCCCCTCCCCCGTCCCAGCCCGAGCGGAGCGGGCGGGGGCCGCTCCCATCACCCTCACCCGGTCAACAAGCACAAAAGCCGCGGCTGGGAACAAAGAAGCTCTGCAAACTCGCCAGGGAGGCGGGACAGCCCGCGCCGCGCCCCCTCCCCACAGCCGGCGGGCGTGCCCGGCCGTGGGGTCCCCGGGCGCCCCGACGGCGCTCCTACCTGGCCCGCGCGGACCTCTTTCTCCAGCTCGCGGTGGCGGTTGTGCCACACGAGGTAGTGCAGCGGGTACTTGCCCTCGGGCCCCTTCCTGGCGGAGGCGTTGGCTGGGATCATCGCCCGCTCCTCATGCCGGGGCCGCGGCGCCCGGCCGGGGAGGGGGGACGGCGCCGGAACCGGGGCCCGGGGCCGCGGGGCGGGGGGCCGGCGCTGCCTGCTCGCAGGGCTGCGGCTCGGGCATGTGCGAGCGGCGCCGGCGGGCGGGGGCGGCGCGGGCCGCGGGCGTCCTCGCGAGGCGGTGGCGGGCGGCGCGGAGAGGCCCCCACCCGCCCGGGGAGGGAGCGGGCGCTCGGCGGCGCGGCGCGGACTCGCGCCTCACCTCCCACACCCCCGCACACAAAGACGCCGCTCGGCGGAGGGAGCAGGCGCCCGCAGCGGGCGTGGGGGCGCACGGGGCGCGAACCCCGGGGACGCCGCCGCAGGGACGCGCGCCCGCAGCCCCCGGCTCCCTGCAGCTGCATTGCCCGGCCCTCAGCCCGAGCGGCCGGCGAGAGGCGCGGGGATGTGGGGGAGAGGGGAGGGGGACCCGGGTGCCCGGGGCAGAGCTTGTGGTAGCCCGGCCCCGTGGCATCATGGGGCATGTAGTCCGCCTCGTGAAACTGCGGGCGGCGGGTGGCCGGAGAGGGTCCCACACTGTCCCCGCCCCCGCCCCCGCCCCCGCTCCCCTGAGAGGGTGGGGAAGGGAGTCAGGCCTGGCCCGAACGGAGACCGTGTCCCGACGCCGCGGGCTGGACTGGGGTGCACCCCCACCCACAGGCGTTTTGCATTTCGCTGAGGAGGGAAGGGGCCACAGGCCTTGCTCTGGAAGGAAGGTGCGGCCTTGAGGATTGAGTTTGGATCCCGGTGGAACGTGAGGAGGGATCCAGATTCCAAGGAGAGTGACTGATGGAGGGGGCTCCTGAGAAAGGTGCGGGATATTAGTACCAAAGGTCGCCAGAGCAACTAGGGATCTATCTATCTGGCACGGTGAAGTATTATGTAGGAGTCTTCCCTGCCCTATTAGAAAATTAAATTCCCCCCCCCAAAAAAAATTAAATTCCATCTTCCACACTTGACATTACAAAGGGAATGACCACGAATGCTGGAAGGACAGTCCCCTCCCGCTATGTGCTGTCCTCTGCAAGGACCAGAGTGGGGCTGGGCGGAGAAAGCAGCAGGTGGCAGCTTAACCACCTCCACCCGGTTGTGGTCCCCTCGGGAGAGGAAGTGACTGATTGCAGAGAAGACCTTCTTCCTGATAACCCCAGGGCAGAGAGATCCTTCCAGAAGCGTCCCTGAAGACGCTGTAGTAAAAGTGTAATTGACCTCGGGGGCTGCCTATTGCGGGGACTGGAAGCACCTAGAGGCGTGGCCCGGTCCCTCCAAACCAGAGTTCGAATTCCTCCTTACTAACCGCCTAGCCGTAGGCAAATTGCTTACATTTTCTGTCTTCTCAGACCACTCACCTCGAAATCGGACTCCAAATACTACCTACTGGGGTGAGCTAAGGATAGTAACTGCCCTGAGAAACAGCGCATCCCGCCCGCAACCGGGTGGACCGAGACAGGTGGCAGGACCGGGCACTGTGCCTTCCTGAGTCCACCTTAGAACAGGACAGGAATTAGGGATTCCATACCAGCCCTACTTAGAACAATCCAAGAAATGTTTGTGTGGGAGGTGCTAGCAAAAGCTTGCAAACTCTCCGCGCCTCTCTCAGGTTTCTTTGTGTGGTCTTCTCTCCTTCCTCCTCCACACCCTGCGGTGCCAGGCCCAGGCGGGAAAGGATAAAGGAGGAATGGACTGCCTCGCCCCTTTCTCCAGCCTGGGAGGAGCCAGCTGGCGGCGTCTCGGGCAACCGGGAACCGCTGCCCACCTCCACCACGAGGGGTCAGCAGAGTGTTGTGGCTGCAGCCGGAGTTGGGGAAGGGGCTGGGGCGGGGGAGGGACGGCTAGGAGTGGCCAGAAGAATGCCTGTACGTTTGTTTCCTCATTAAATTGTTTATAGAACCTTGTCTCATATTTCTTTTTCTACTGTCTTGCTTCCTGAGGTGGAGACGTCTCCAGAGGGAGATCCTGGAACCCTTTTATCCCTAGTCTCGGGCCCAGAAGCTCCGCAGTGGCGGGGCTGGGGTCTTCCGGAACAAAGTTTAGAGTGTGGCTTCTTGCCTGGGCCACTCCCAGGTAGTCCCCGGGCCAGCCCGGAGGTAGAGCTGGCGGGCGGGAGGGGGCGACGGGGTGAATCATTCTTCCCCTGAAAAGTGTTGGGAGTTCTGGGAGACGGGGAGCTCGGCCAGGATTGGGGGACCTATGCCCTTAGCAGCCGGGTCTCTTTGCCAGGCGGCCCTAGACCAAACCCAGGTCGCCTTTCCTCGGGTCTGCGCCCTCCAGCTGCCACGTGCTCGAGACGCGCCCACACAGCAGAGAAACAAAGACAGCCAAGCGATGGAGCTGCCAGTAGCCGCCTCGACATTTAATAAATGAAATTCCATAGCTGTGGGTCGATCGGGGGTGAATGGGCGGCCACCGCTCCTGGGGGTGGGGGTGGGGGGCGCCGGGAAGAGCGGCCAGGCCGCTCCATTACGTCGTCCAGCCTGGGGCTACCAAGCCCACAGACTGGCTTCTCGGTGTGGGTGCGGCACCGTGCGGCAGGTGGTGCTCCCCCACCGCGAGGTACCTTCGCTTGCAGAAGCCCCGCCAGCTGAGCGGCTGGCTGTGGGGGGAGGAGAGGCCTGCAAAAAGATTTTTCTTAAAGGTGCGATTATAAATATACCCCGTGGATCGCGATTTCAAACAAACTTGTCAATCTGGGCTGCAGCAAAAGGCGATAGAGGCAGCTTTGCTTGTATTTCGGGTGGTGTGACTCATGAGCATTACTTGTCTCCCCCAGGGAAGCAGCCTGCCCACCCACAAGCCACTGCTGTTCTGGCACCGCTGGGATAAAATCGACCAACTCCCAAACCCCTGCCCAAGGACTCCCCTTCTCCCCCTTGTTACTGAGAAGGGCTCCCTGCCCCTTGGGAATCTTCCCTTAATTCCGGTCACCACTGACCTGGCCCCCAGGCCTGGTCCTGGCCACCCGGGCCCTGGCCCCAGAAGCAAAGCGCTCTGGCATTTTGCTGCTGCAGGGATGGGGGCTGGGTGCACGCGGGGCACACGTGTATGGGGGAGCATGCTCAGTGCAGGGGTGCACCCACGTGCCGCCTGCGCCTCCGCTTCCTGTCCCCCCCCCCCCCCCATTGCCGTCTCCGTGTGAAGTCTAGGAAGAAAGGCCACCATAAGAAAAGGTCCCTGTATGTTATATGCACACGCCCTGGACACACAAACCTGCAGTGGCCCAGAAACACCGTGGAGGTATACAAGACGAATGCAGAGTGGATATTACTGCCCACAGGCACAGTGGTCACCCCTCGGGAGGCCTTTAAAAACTGCCCAGATTCTTTCCTCTCGGGACGGCAGCATGGATGAGGTATAGATGTATTTTTAGCTGGGAGGCAGGGGTACACCTGGGCGTCCATATTGTTGGCTTTGTGCGTAAGCAGCAAGGGTGTGACCACACACACCTGGACACACAGATGTGGATATATGGGGGGCCAGGTCGCACACCTCGCCTCAGCCACACAGAGGCGGGCACCCCAAACCACAGCGCTCTGACGAGGAAGGGGGCCTGGGCCTCTAGCTCCTTCCTCTCTTCCCGGGTCCCCCAAGGGTCACCGTCCCCGGGCCTGAGCCCCTCGGGCTACCCTCCACCTGGAAAGCGAAGAGGAGAGGGCTGCGCGGGGAACTCACACAGCCGCGGGGCCGGAGAGCGAGGGAGGCGAGGCCCGGCGCGCAGGCGACGCTGCCCTCTAGGGCCTGCAGCGCGGCGGCCGCGGCCCCTTTAAGCACCCCCGCCCCCTCCCGCCCGCGCTCCCGGCTTCCTTTCTCCGGGAGGCGCGGCCCGCAGGGCCCGGCGGCGGGGCGGGTTGCGGGCTGCCCCTCCCCCGGTGGGCAGGGCCTGCGCCGCTTCCTGCAGGAGCGGCCCGGAGCCGCGCAGGGGGCGGAGAGAGCGAGCGGCGGCAGGGCGGCGCGGGGCGGCGCGGGGCGGAGGGCGCCGGAGGGCGAGCGGGCAGGCGGGCACGGCGGGTTCCGGGCCAGCCCCGGGGGCGGACGGTTGGCCGGGCGCGCGGAGCCTAGCCGGGGCCTTGCCGGAGCCGGGCCGGGCAGCAGAGGCAGCCGCCGCCCGGGCCCGCCGCCCGCGCCCCCCACGCTGGCCCAGAGGGCTGCGGCCGCGTCGCCGCTGAGGATGTCCCGGAAGGGGCCGCGGGCGGAGGTGTGTGCGGACTGCAGCGCCCCGGGTGAGCAAGGCCGGGCCGGGGGCGGGACCGCGACCGCGACTGCGACCGCGACCGCGCTGCGAGGCCGCCGGGCGGGCGCCGGGCCTGGCGAGAGCGCCGTGCGGGGCCGGAGGGCGGGGCGCGGGGCTGGGGGCTGCGGCCTCGGCCCCCGCCCGGGCCACTGCGGAGCCGCGTCCTTGGCGGGAGGGCCGGCTGGGGGGCCCCGGTGCCCTCGCGTCCGCGGACGGGCGGGGAAGGACATTGCCGGCGCCACCCCGGAGTCTGAGGGAGGCAGGCGGCTGGCTGCCCCCCGCCCCCATCTCTACCTCCCGACGGAAGCGCCAGCCTGGGGTGGCAGGAGGGCTGTGGCGGAGGCCCGCAAGGTTCAGGAGGTGGGGGCGAGTGGGGTTTCGTGTCAGCTCGGTGCCACCCCCGCGTCTTGCACCTGCTGCTCGCATGGTCTGGGCGCCCGCTGAGGTGGCGGAGGTCAAGGGGCAGAAAGCTGGGCAGATGGGCCAGGGGAGGCTGGGGTAGTGTTTCTTTGGGAGCAGATGGGGGCGGGGGGGGGGTGGAGAGGCGGTAGCTACTCCGAGGACTGCCTGCCCCTGGTTCCCAAGGCCGGGGCTACTTGCAGGGCCTGGTGTTGAGGGCCAGTACAGCCTGGGCATCTTTCTCTCAGGCATCCCCAGGCTGCCTGGTGCCTGGGAGCCACTAGACTCAGCTATTCTTATGCCCCAGTAAGGTCTGCTTAACCCCGTCAGGTGGGCTTAGCATTGTCCCAGCTTGGGCACAGACCCCTCCTAGCCCTGTGTAGCCCAGTCTGGCCAGAAGTGGGGAAGGAGCAGTAGTACCCAGGATATCGCTGGCTTCCTGGCCAGCCTCCTGGCTGTATTTACCCTGGTGTTTTCCTTCTCCCCGGCACAGTCAGGTCCAGGCTGATGTGAAACCCCCCTGACCAGCTGAGGAAGTGAGGAGTGGTGACCTGAGTGGCTGCTACCTTCTGATGTGGGAGGACCGTGCCAGTGATGGGGCTCAGCAGTTGGCCTGGGGAAGGAAGCCGTGGCTTTTGTCCATCCTCTCCTTAAAATAAAGAAGCTAACTCCCTAGGAGACCTCTGGGCAGGCTCAGGGTGTCTCTGAATTCCAGGGGGACTGTGGGCATAATTAAACATGAGAGTGTGAGGTGCTGTTCCATGCACCCATAACTTTGAGCCACCCTTAGGACAGGCCTAAGACCCCAACAGGTTGAGAACCACAGATACTCCAGTGGTTCCGATGGCTCCAAGCTCAAGTGTTTGGTGACTGTGGATGCCTGGCAGAGGCATGGTACTCCGTGGGTGGTTGCGACCCTGGGACTTCTCTCAGGGCGTGTCATGATCTAGAGGGCCTTCAAGAAGCTATCTGGGCTTACATATCCTTATCCTAATGAGCTGGAAACGGTGATCTTCTTCTAGCCGCATGCAGGTCTGAGGATGGAAGGGCCAAGAGGAGGAGAGCTTGCCTTCTGTGGGTGTCCCAGACTGTTGTGTAAACCTCTGCAAGGCGGGCATAGCATAGGGGTGAGGGTGGAAGGTCCAGAAGGACTGGGGGGAGGGTGCTTCTGTCAGCTTACTCTGTGACCCATGGCAGGGCTCTTCCTCAGTTTTCTCAATTGTGAAGCAAAGAAATTGGGAGTAGAAATGGTTTTTGAAGACCATCCCATCTTCAAGTCTGTGGTTCTCATTCTCAGCCAAAGGGACATAGGACAGAATCAGCAAGGTAGTTCTCCTTTCTCCACTGGATTTGACAGTCTGAAACCTATGGATGCCTAATGGGTTTGGGGAGGAGTGATGTGTATCTGATGTCTTGGATTGCTCGTGCCCCAGGTACCTCCTTTTCCCCTGACCCAGAATACATGTCAGGAATAGGCAGGGGGTAAGGATGGTGAGATAGGCAGGGTGCTGGCAAAGTCTTACACATCACCCTACCCCAGCACCTGGCATGGTGTCTAGCACATGTCGAGCCTCCCTGAGTGTTTAGATGCTTATCAGGACCCCAGCTGGCTACTTGGGGCTCCCCCATTCCCCACCATAGGACCCAATCTCTGTGGGACCCAAGGAGTGGCATTCTCAGTGTGGGAACTATAGCAGCCCAGGTACAACAAGGCTTGAGGGTGATCAACAGTTGGGATATAGGCACATGCCTCCTACCCAGTCATAGGCTTCTCTCACTATGAATGGGGTTCCAGCCCTAGAAGTGGGGCTGTGGCCTTTTTGTGGTTGGTTAATTTGAGGAGACCATAGAGGTGAAAGGTGAGATACAGGCTGACTGCAAAGGTCCTCGTCCTCCCTCTGCTTCCAGGCATGGGCATACAAGTGACAAGTGTATTTTGTAAGGCGGCTGGACATAGCATGGCTGCTATAGCATCTGCGCAATGTCATCAGGCACCATATGTGTACCTGTCTGCTGTGGGTGTCCAAGAGAGGGCAGGAGTCAAGGAACCCCGGAGAATGTGTCTCCCCCCCCTTTCCTTCCCCTCCACTCGCTGCTCACAGTCCTGATCCAGCTCAGGGGCCTGCTCCTTATCCCATGGTTCTCCATCTCAGCTTTTCCACCTGGGCAGCCCAGGTCATGGGAGTGGAACCTCAGGGTGCCAGGCACTTGGGTGAGCAAGGATGGCTACTGGCTAGGGGACATTTGGAAACCTGCAGGCTCATTTGTCTCTTCATAATGTAGATGGTGGGTTTGGGGAGGAGTGAATGCGGGGGGGGGGGGGGCTTTTTTCTCTTTTATTGAGGTTTAACTTATACATAGCAAAGTTCCTGCACCTTATTGAGCCAGATGGATGCTTTTTTTTTTTTAGCTGTTTACCTCCTGCATAGTAGCCACTCCCATCTGAAGGTAAAGCATTTCTATTGCTCTCTGGGCCTTTCCTCTGCCCCCTCCCAGTCAACACCCCCCAAAGGTAACTGCCATTCTGACCTTTATTTCCATGGATTACTCTTGCCTGCTTTCAAGATGGTGGGCTTCACCCTCTTTTCTTTTCCTTTTTTTTTTTTTTAGAGATTTATTTATTCATTCATGAGAGACCCACAGAAAGAGAGAGTGGCAGAGAATTCTCTCTCTCCTAGTGAGGATCTGCTCTGGAGACCCTGGCCTTTATAGCAAACCTACTGCCCCTAGAGGCCAGGAATGGCTTTGGGCGGTAACATGAATTCACCTTAGTAGAGGCCTTGATGATGAGTTAACATTATCCCAAGATCCCTCCTGCCACTTGCCCACACATACCAGACCCCCATCTGGATCTCAGCAGGGTACTGAGGTTACCACATCTCCTGAACCTTATGTTCCCTGGAGGCACCTGGCTAGCTCAATCAGTAGAGTATGTGACTCTTGGTGTTGTGAGTTCAAGCCCCACCTTGGGGCTTTGGGCATGGAGCCTATTAAAAACAAAACAACACCTTATATCCCTGTCCTTTCTATCCCAAGTATGATCTAGGGAGCCTTTTGGGAGCAAGGTCCCTTAACCTTAAACTGCTATAGTCATTTGAATTACAGAAGCCCTTCAGGCCTGACGAAGTGGCCTAAGTGGGGCTTAAGGGCTCCGCTTGGGTAGGCCCAAGGCCCCTTGGGCATATAAGAAGTAGGCAGTAGAGTTAGGGTGGGCTTTTCATCTGTGTAATCAAGAATTGAGCTGGCACTGGTGTGCCCCAGGCCAGGACAGTGTCCCCTGCTCAACCTTCCTATTTCAGGCCACTGTGGAAAAGAGGTAGGACCCCTCCCCCAGGCTGGGAGAGTACCGAGCAAAGCCTTGGACCTTATTCCCCAACTCCTGATCTCTTACCATGTCTGGCCTGGCTTGGGATATCTGTGCAGTCCTCTCAGGCCTGGCTTCTCTGGTCAGGCTGTGGGCCTGGGGTGGAGGCCTCAGGGTGGCCCATTTATGATCCTGGCCTGGGCGGCTCCCCGCTTACAGGAAACCCCACCATTTCAACAAGAGGAATTTAGGCTGCGTCATTTCCAGCTTCCTGCTTGAGTTGCCAGAGGTGGCTGGTGGGCAGACCCCTCACCCAGTGGTGCTTGGGAGTGGGGGGAGGGAGCTTTCATGTGGCTCACTGGGGTGCCTCACTGTTTGGGGAAAGCCAATACTAAGGAGTGTTCTAGGCTCCCCCTCTTGGCACAGGTGGTGGGTCCCTTCCTCATGGGCCTCTGAAGTCAACTCCCAGGAAGGTGTATGACAGGCAGCTGGTTGTCCTGTTTCTTGAGGGGCTGCCCAAAGAAGCCCAGACCTAAAGAGCTGAACCCCCTCTTTCACTTCTTGTTTCTTCCTGTCTCCATAGAGGGAATACTTGCTGTAGGCAGAACTCAGGCTTCACCCTGACTCAATCTCCTTACAGTTCTCCTGGAACTTCTATGGAAGTCCTTCAGGGGAAGGGTCTGGGAATCACCTTCTGGTTGGAGAGACTCTCATTATCCCAAGCCTGTCCCTCCGCTGGGGGGCCCACTTCTGGACTTCCTGAGACTGGGGCAGGGGGCCTGGGCAGAGCACAGTGTCCTGGGAGAGAGGTTCCCTGCCCCCACTCTTGGAGGCACACAATGGCTGCTTTCTCCCCTGTGACCTTTCCACAGCCTGAGCTGTATGCAGCTGTCTCCTCCCCTCTCCCAAGGGGCCGGGGATGGGCGACATCTCCCCTGCCCCTGAGAAGGACCCTATCCTGGCCCCCTCTTCTTGTTTCCAAAGTTTGCTTCTCTCCAAGTAGTGGAGAGTGCCCTCCAGGGCCCTTGCCCACTTGGGGCTTCTTCCTTAGGGGCAGGAGCAGAAGGAGAGCAGTGGGTGTGAACAGGGCACGGTTTCTGGCATCTTGTGCTGGGTCCACATCCCAGCAACCCCACTCACTAGCTTTGTGACCTTGAGCCAGCACTCTAATCTCTCTGAGCCACTGTTTCTCATTGGTATAGCAAGGGTAGCGCTTCCTGCCTTGCCTAACAGTTGTGAGAGACATCGTGCATACAGGCCCAGCTAGTACAGAGTGGGTATCCAGTTTTAGTTCCTTTGCCCTCTCCATCCCAGTTAAGAGGGGTTCCGGCTCAGCCCATCAGTGATGAGGCCAGGAAGCTCAGCATGAGAAGGCCTCTTGCCTGCCAAGACGAGGACAGAGGCAGGAGCCCATGGAAGCATACAGTGGGTCGGGCTGGTGGGCCAGTGGGTCCAGCAGAAGCCTGGGTGCAGGAGGCATGTGGCACTGACCCAGACACAGGAGGGGTACCTAGGGTTGTCTGGCACGCTACAGCAATGTTGCATCCCTTAGGGGATTCCTGCCTCCGGGGGAAGGGCTAGCCAATTGTCTTGTTCCCTGGGAAAGGCTGCAGGACAAGAAGATGTGCCGGCTGAGTAGACCCTGGGGACCACTCCCCCCACTCACCCCTAGACAGGCAGAGATGTGTAGGCAGGGGCACAGCTGCCAGTCACCTGCTGTGAGCCTTTGGGGAAATCCCTCCTACGCCATGGCTCAGCTTCCTCATCAGTAACCTGTGTGCCCTGATGGTCCCAGCTCCTGGGGCTTTGGGAAGCTGAGTAAGGGAACGTGTGAGCATGGTGTGAGCCCAGAGCAGGTGCCCAGGAGACATTGCCTGTGATCTGGCCTTGGCTGACCCTGGTTCCCCCACTGGCAGACCCCGGCTGGGCTTCCATCAGCAGGGGAGTGCTGGTGTGTGACGAGTGCTGCAGTGTGCACCGGAGCCTGGGCCGCCACATTTCCATCGTCAAGCACCTTCGCCACAGCGCCTGGCCTCCCACACTGCTGCAGGTACGGGGCTAGGCCGGGCGGGTCTTCATTCTGCAGAATGTGCTGAGCATGGACACGTTTCCCCCTACACTCACTCTGCTCGGGATTTTGGCAGCTTCCAAAGGGCAGCACTCACCTGGGGCAGAACCTGACTCTGACCCTTTCCGCCCATTATGCTAGCCATGCAGACAGGAGGCTTCTAAGACTGGGGTCTTACAGATCTGGGCACTCACCCCAGCTCTGCCATGTACTAGCTTGGCCATGTAGCACTGAGCAAGTCACTTAACTTCTCTGAGCCTTGGCACGCTTGCTGTGCCACCTGAAGTGCCAAGTGGGACCCACATGCTCGAGTGGCCCACCTAGTTGAAGGTGCACCGGTGGCAGGTACACAGGAGGCCCATTGGTACTGCTTCTAGCTCCGCTGGCTGCAGCCAGCACTTGGAGGGGTTTCCCCCAGTAGCCGGTGCACAGTGGGCACCCTGACTTGGCACCTCTTCCCTGCAGATGGTGCACACGCTCGCCAGCAACGGGGCCAACTCCATCTGGGAGCATTCCCTGCTGGACCCTGCACAAGTGCAGAGTGGCCGGCGCAAAGCCAACCCCCAAGACAAAGTCCAGTGAGTTGGGCCAGAGGGGTGGTGGCAGGGGGTGCATGGTCTGAGATGCGGGTCCAAGAGGTGGACCGGTGACTGGCCTCTCCCGCTCTGCTCACCGTCGCATCCTATGCGCCCTGCCCAGCCCCATCAAGTCAGAATTCATCAGGGCCAAGTACCAGATGCTGGCGTTTGTGCACAAGCTTCCTTGCCGGGACGATGATGGGGTGACTGCCAAAGATCTCAGCAAGGTTGGAGGGGCCCCATGGGGGATGGGTGGGCCTCCTCTCTTGTCACCTGTGACACCCTTTAGGGCCTCTCCTGCATCACCACTGAGCCCTAGGCCTCAAAGGTGTTCAGGTCAGGCAAGAATAGGGGGTACAGCAGGGGGACAAGATTGTGTGGTCAGGTAGCATGTGGTCAAGGCCCCTCAGCTCCCAAGTGGACACAACAGGGCTAAAATCCTCCATCTGCCACTCAAATGCTGTGAAGACTTGGGGCCATTTCTTAGCCACTCAGAGCCTCAGTCTCCTCTGTAAAATGGGAAAGAACGAACAGCATCTCCCTCATAGACAACATCTGTCTCAACCAGAGTTCGCAGCCCAGGTAGCCAGTGACTGATGGCAGCTCTTGTTTGGCATTAACTCCTTGGGGGAAGTCCTCTGTCCTCCCTGACAACCCAACTTCAGCTGGGCCCCTGGAGCTGGTAGGAGTCCCAGCAGCTGCCTGACGTGGTACAGCTTGAGGAGGGGCAGGGCCTCATACACACATCAGTGGCACACTCTGCTCCTTGCAGCAACTGCACTCAAGTGTTCGGACAGGCAACTTGGAGACGTGTCTGCGCTTGCTGTCCCTGGGTGCCCAAGCCAACTTCTTCCATCCAGAGAAGGGCACCACACCTCTGCACGTGGCTGCCAAGGCGGGGCAGACACTGCAGGCTGAGCTGCTCGTGGTGTATGGGGCTGACCCAGGCTCCCCTGATGTGAATGGCCGCACACCCATTGATTATGCCAGGTGAGGGTCAGATGGTGGGTGAGGCTTTGGCGGGTGGGGGTGCTAGGCTGCTGCTGCAGGGCTGAGGCATGCCCCCTCCCCACAGGCAGGCGGGGCACCATGAGCTGGCGGAAAGGCTAGTCGAGTGCCAGTATGAGCTCACTGACCGGTTGGCCTTCTATCTCTGTGGACGCAAGCCGGGTGAGCAGAGCTCCGGGCAGGCCTGGGAGGGCCAGGCAGGTGGGACCCAGACACACCCCAGCAGCAGGTGCCATGGTGACAAAGCTGGCTGGGGAACGGTGTTGCTAGGCAACTGGCTCCTGTGAAATTGATGCAGGCTCTTGGCTACAGCACACTGGGATAGGAGTGGGGGTGGGCACAACTTCAGTCAGCTCCCATGGCTCTTGGGGGTGGCCTGCCCTCCTCCCTGTCCCCTGACACTTCTGGGTGCCAAGCCCTGCTCATGGCAGTGAGATGGGCTCCCAGTTGCCCAGGCCAGCTTGCACCAGTGACTTGGCATTTTTATTTTTGTTCAGATCACAAGAATGGGCATTACATCATCCCACAGATGGCTGACAGGTGAGTGCCCACCTGATGCCCCTTCCCAGAGGCTGTTGGATGCCATGTGGGTGCCTGAGCCCAGAGCTTCCACCCTTCCATCTCCCCAGGCTGTAGGGTCCTCCACTCTCTGGGGGCTGGCATTTCTGCCCAGTCCTCACTCCCCGATGCTGGGCCCCCAGGCAGGTGAGAGATGTCAGCTCAACATATGGCCAGCACAGCCTGAGCCCTATGGCTATCCCACACAGGCTCGAGTACAAGAACACCTGCCCTAGGAGTGGTGGATTGCGGACTTGTTTCCAGTGGCACTCACCCCACTGTACAATCTTTAGACAAACCTCTGTTCTTCGGTGAACAGATGGTGGGCTCCAGGGATTTGACTAACTTCGGGACTGCTGAGCAGGCCTCTGTGGGGTGCTCAGAAATTGTGCAGGGGCTGGGGTGCAGGGCACAGTACTATTGAGGTGTTTCTGCCTCTGATTTGATGATCTCAGGCGCCTAGGCTGTGGGGACCACTCACTCAGCTTACGAGATGGATGCTAGCGCCACCTAGTGGCCACTTCTGATGGCCAAGCCTCGCCAGGCTTTGCCAGCTGGCCTGGGGGTCTGAGAGAGAGGAGGCTCTCTCTTCCTCTCCGAAGGCCAGTGTGGGCAGACAGGGATGGTCAGGCCTAGGCAGCTTGGATCCTTGAACCCAGACCTACTCTGTTCTGAGACGCCGAGCGACCCTCCTGCTTCTCTGGTCTTACTCTGCCTGGTGTGTGTGTTTCAAACACATATCGGCATGTACTCAGTGAAATGGTGACCGAGCTCCGTTCCGGTGCCAGCTACTGTTCTCGGCCCTGAAACACAGAGGTAACTCAGACGTGATCTCTGCCCCAAAGGAGCTTGCAGTATGGAGAGGGAGGCCGCCTACTCAAGACAGCTGTAGTTCCCTGTGGGGAGTACCGCAAGAGAAATAAGGGCATAGATGATATAAGTGGGAAGTGCTGTGCAGGGAACTGCAGGCAGTCTGTGGGGCTGGAGTATAGTGTGAGGAATCCCAGGACAGGACTGGGATAGAAACAGGCGAGAGAATGGCCAGTCCTGTGAGCCCCCACAGGAGTAGACAGGATTCCAAGCACTGATGTGTGGAGTCAGCTCTGCCATTTATTGGCTGTTTGACTTCAGGCAGGCTGCTTGACCTCTCTTAGTTACCTCGTGGCATTGAGGGCAAGAGTTCCTGCCTTTTCTGGGCTGTTGAGAGGATTAAGTAAGATAATGCATGCCAAGCACATAGCATATTGTTTAAGTGAGCTTTTTGTTTAAGTACGGTTAAAGTATACCCCATACACATATTTTGTTATTGAGTTGTTTCTAAGGCCAGGAATAGCATGGCCCAGTGTGTCAGAAACATCACCCCAGCTGCTGGGTGGGAAAGGGGATTGTAGGGGAAGGATCAGAAGTGGGAAGATGGATGAAGAAACTCTAGCAAACAGGCAGCCCTGGGGAGGGGGAGGGGGCGGGGGGGGGTTGTTGCTCAGCGGTTTAGCACCACCTTCAGCCAGGGCGTGATCCTGGAGACCTGGGATCGAGTCTCACATCTGGCTCCCTGCATGGAGCCTGCTTCTCCCTCTGCCTGTGTCTCTGCCTCTCTCTCTCTCTCTCTCTCCCTCTTTGTGTCTCTCATGAATAAATAAATAAAATCTTAAAAAAAACAAAACAAAACAAAACAACTCTGGCAAAGGACTAGGGAAGAGAGACTGAGGGCAGAAGCTGGGGGAAGCTCCACCGGGGCCGGGGACACAGGTGCCCAGGGAGTGGGGCACAGAGGGAGAGAGCAAGCCTGTGGAGGAGCAGGTTGTGGGGGGAGACGAGTTCTGTTGTGTGCACTCTGGGGCTCACGTGTGCACAGAGGTGGGCATGAGTTTGCCCCGGGAAGGCTTGCACTGCCCTGCTCCTGGGTAATTGGTGCCTCTGTCCTGTTCTTTCCTCTGCTGCCTCCCTCTGGACTTAGATCTCGGCAAAAGTGCATGTCTCAGAGGTATATGGTGCCTGCTGCGGGAGCAGGCTCTGGAGGTGGGAGGGCTGGGGGGGGTGTTTGGTGTGCAGCATCTGGGATGTTGTCTTCCTGGGATCCCTGCATGTTCTGGAGTCACAGGCGGGGGCCTGGCCACCTCTAATGTCTGCCCATTCCCATCTCCCTCCTTCATCTACAGCCTAGACCTGTCTGAGTTGGCCAAAGCTGCCAAGAAGAAGCTGCAGGCGGTGAGTCTGCTTGGACAGGCCCCTGATGCTTAGAGCTGTCCCCATTTCTGACCTACACCCCTGCCATTGGTCCCCCTCCCTCCTGCCTTCCTGGCTCCCTCCCTATCCCCTCCCAGCCTTTTGTCTTTGACTCTGGCTCTGCCCTCTGCAGGCTTCAGGGCCCTAGCTTCCCCTCTGATCTATGAGGGCACTAACTGTTCTGACCTGGTCTCTCTCTGTCGTCTCCCACCTTGGAGCTTGACAGAGAGACCCCTGCCTCAGTTTCCAGTTCTGAGAAGGGGCTAGGCAGCACAGGGGACACAAGCCATTTCCCATGTCTTATGACATCTTGGTTGGGCTGGCCTTGTCAGCACTAGGGAGCAATTGATCTGACAAAGCCTGGGTCCCCCTCTTTGCCTCTAGCTCAGCAACCGGCTTTTTGAGGAACTTGCCATGGATGTGTATGACGAGGTGGATAGAAGAGAAAATGATGCTGGTGAGCCAAGAGGGCATCTAAGGTCATGGGTGGATGAGATGAGGGTACCTGCCCGCCTGCTGCAGAAGGGCTAGGACCTGGTGTGGCTCTCAGGTCCTTTCACTGGGACCAAGAGGGGATGCCTGGGGTTGGTCTGCTCAGCAGGTCTGCATATCGGTCCCTGCTGGTTGTGAGCAGCGGTCTGGACAGCCTCCCCAGCCGGCAGAGTGTGCTTAGTTGGAGGCAGCCAGCCTGTTCCTCCGCCCCCACCCCTGGACTGGGGCTCATCTCTGCTCTGGCTGCCTCCCACTTTGGCTGACTCCCCAGTCCCACTCCACGCCCTCCCCCTACATCACTCCTTCCTGGCCACAGCCAAATTCCAGCGCAAACTCTGGGCTGGGCCTGGCAAGAAGGGGTCGCCTTGCTCTGTTCGTCATCAGCCTGGCCAGCCTCGCCCAGCCTTGCCCTGACCCAGCCTTGCTTTTGTTGTCTGAAGACCATCCCTGTTTTGAACATCAGCACTTGGTGGGCGTGGGGAGGAGTGAGGAAGGCTGTGCTCAGCATGTTCCCACCTCTACCCTGTGGGCTTGGACACCGTGGATGCTCTGGATGATTTGCTCCCTGATCCTCCCCCATAGTGTGGCTGGCTACCCAAAACCACAGCACCCTGGTGACAGAGCGCAGTGCTGTGCCCTTCCTGCCTGTGAACCCCGAGTACTCAGCCACACGGAATCAGGTGAGGGGGCTGGATGGGGGGGCCTGGGGCAGTCTCCTCCTCTCCTGGGGTCACCAGCTCTGTGGGCCCTGCCCTTCTTCAGCGGCTGTTGTCTGGGCCTGCTCTTCTCCCCTGCCCTAGGCCTCTCGGGGCTCTGCTGGCACTAGGATTTGGATATGGGGAAGAAGCTGTTTCTTTGAGCACTTGGTGAGCAGCCTCATGGAGGAGGCGGTGGTTCCAGCCTCTTCTTGAGAGCTCCCCTCGGCACCCAGAATCTGTGTCATCTTCAACCCCGTGCTCTGGCCATGAGCCAGATAACAGGGGACTCCCTTGCAGCTTTGTTCCCACCCCCGTCTATCAGCTATAAGGGGGCCTGTCATGCCAGCCGGGTTCTTTCTGCCTTGTAGGGGCGACAGAAGTTGGCCCGCTTTAATGCCCGAGAGTTTGCCACCTTGATCATAGACATTCTCAGCGAGGCCAAGCGGAGACAGCAGGGCAAGAGCCTGAGCAGCCCCACAGGTGGGAAGGGTGTGGATAGGGCTACAGGCAATGGGCATCTTTCTAGAATATTCTCTTTCATGTCTCCCTTTTGGGGTGGCATGATAGAAGCGTTGTGTGGCTGAATCCTGAGTGACAGGACTGTGCCCTCAGACAACCTTGAGCTCTCTGCACGGAGCCAGAGTGACCTCGACGACCAACATGACTACGACAGTGTAGCCTCGGACGAGGACACGGACCAGGAGCCCCTGCGCAGCGCTGGTGCCACTAGGAACAACCGTGCCCGGGTCTGAGCAATGCCCCTCCCTGGGCCTCCATCAAGGGCCAGCTCTATCCCCTTATAGCGGGGGGCTTCAGGGACAAGGGGCTGGTTATGGCCTTGAGAAGAGCCTTCTGTGGGCATTCACCCCCTGCCCCTGATGACTGACTCACCTCTGTCTCGCTCTGCAGAGCATGGACTCCTCAGACCTATCCGATGGGGCTGTAACACTGCAGGAATATCTGGAGCTCAAGAAGGCTCTGGCTACCTCCGAGGCCAAGGTGCAGCAGCTCATGAAGGTCAACAGCAGCTTGAGTGATGAGCTCCGGAGGCTACAGAGGGAGGTAAGGGCAGCAGGCTTGGTGGGAGTGGGGCTTCTAGCATCCTGGTCCTAGAGGATCCCCTGCCCCCAGAGGTGGGGGTACTCCTGGAGCCTCTGGAGGTTCTGACACCACCGTGCGCTCTCAGATCCACAAGCTGCAGGCAGAGAACTTGCAGATTCGGCAGCCGCCGGGGCCAGTGCCCACACCCCCACTGCCCAGCGACAGAGCAGAACATACATCGATGGGGCCTGGTGGGAGTGCCCACCGCAGGGACCGCCAGGCCTTCTCCATGTATGAACCAGGCTCTGCCCTGAAGCCCTTTGGGGGCCCACCTGGGGACGAGCTTACCACCCGGCTACAGCCTTTCCACAGCACTGTGAGTTGCCTCTGGGTGTCAAGGATTGGGGGAAACAGGGTTGGAGCTGCCATAGGGTCCTCTGTGATGCCTATTGTGCCATCCCCCCAGGAGCTGGAGGATGATGCCATCTATTCAGTACACGTCCCTGCTGGCCTTTACCGGGTAAGCAGGGCTTGGGGGAAGTGGATCCATTTCTGCAGATTGGTTCTTAGTCCCAGTGGGTGCCAGGTTTTGTGCCAGCTGCTGGGCACAGGGATGACTAGATACACGTGTCACCCCCCTCCTCCTTACTGCTGGGAAACTGGAAGACAGGTGGCAGGGAGGAAGAACTGACTCCAGTCCCCCTGGGTTTCAGATCCGGAAGGGGGTGTCAGCCTCAGCTGTGCCCTTCACTCCCTCCTCCCCACTGCTGTCCTGTTCCCAGGAAGGAAGCCGTCACACGGTAACATTCCCATTCCCAGTTCCCATCACTAGTGCCCGAGGGACAGGCTGAATGAGATGTGTGCATGGAAACGGACAGGCCAGGCCATGTGGGTCTATGAACATGTATGTCACCTACTACCCCTTCCCTGATCCTCCAGAGCAAGCTTTCCCGCCACGGCAGCGGTGCTGACAGTGACTATGAGAACACGCAAAGTGGGGACCCGCTGCTTGGGTGAGGCACCCCAGGGAAGAAGGCTGAGTGGGTGCTGGAGTGTCTGGGAGGGTGCAGGCAAGCAGCCTCACCACTGGAATATCTCTTTCTAACCCTGACCTCAGACTGGAAGGGAAGAGGTTTCTTGAGCTGGGCAAGGAAGAAGACTTCCACCCAGAGTTGGAGAGCCTGGACGGAGATCTCGACCCTGGACTTCCCAGCACAGAGGATGTCATCCTGAAGACGGAACAGGTCACCAAGAACATTCAGGAATTGTTGCGGGCTGCCCAAGAATTCAAGCATGACAGGTATGCGGGTGGGATGCAAGGCTCCTAGCAGCCCCTGGGCATTGGAGAGGGTAAGAGGGGGCCACTGTTCCACTGTCGCTGCAAACTCTCCTAATTTTTACCCTCCCCTCCTCCCAAAGCTTTGTGCCCTGCTCAGAGAAGATCCATTTGGCTGTGACTGAGATGGCCTCTCTCTTCCCAAAGGTACTGGGGCCAGAAAGTCTTGGGGTGGGGCAGGTACAGGGAATGTGACTGCTACCTAGGTGGAGATGAGGACACACTGGGCCATGTTCGAGGCTCATTGTTTGAAGTTCAAGGCCCAACTCCTGCCTCCCCTCCAGAGGCCAGCCCTGGAGCCTGTGCGCAGCTCACTGCGGCTGCTCAATGCCAGCGCCTACCGGCTGCAGAGTGAATGCCGGAAGACCGTGCCCCCAGAGCCCGGTGCCCCTGTGGACTTCCAGCTGCTGACTCAGCAGGTGATCCAGTGCGCCTATGACATCGCCAAGGCCGCCAAGCAGCTGGTTACCATCACCACCCGAGAAAAGAAGCAGTGACAACTCTCCCTGCACCCTCACCTGCACCCTGGGACCTCACTGGCCATGGGAGCTGGGCCACTCCAGACACTAATCCCCACCCTCACAGAGCTGCTGGCACAAGTACCCTCAGTGCTGCCACCCTCCCCTGGCAGCCAGGTGCCCCGGTGCCCGCCTTCCTCGAGCCCCCCAAGGATAGGGAGGTGGGGTAGCAGGAGCTTCTGTCCCCCACATTCCACACACCTCCTCCTGTACATAGCATTCCCCTCCCCCCCTTCTAGCGTGCAGGGGCCTGTAAGGTATCACTCCCAGCCCCTGGCCCTCTGGGGCACCCCCAGCAGAGGGTCGGGTAGGGACACTCCAAGTAGGACGGTTCCCCCTACAGGCACCCCACCCCCATGAGCCAGTTCAGCCCTACTGGGGGCTGAACGGGGGCATCTCTTCCTTTGTACATAATCTCTGTGGATGTCCCCCCATCCTGTAGCCACCAGCCCCCCTGCTGCTGTCCTTGAATGCCAAATGGCCCCTGCCGAGATCACTGGCCCCAGCCTGTGTTCCCAGGGTCCCTAGCAGCAAACAAACACTGGAAAATGTTTTTTTTTTCTCTCTCTCTTCCACTCCTTAATTTTAACATTGTGGTAACTGAGTGTCCCTGCGTGCTTGTGTGTGAGTGTGCGGGGCGGCAGTGCCGTTCCGGAGGCCTGGCCCATCTGGAGTTCTATGAAGGGTGAGGGGACCAGAACAGCAGGACCAGTGTTGGGGATCATCCCCCCTTCCCCATCCTGGGGCCAGGGACTGCTGGTAACCAGCTGGGGTCCAACCCATCACCTCCCCTCATCTGTCCCCCCACTCCTACCCCTTTCTCTATGAACTTCTAACAAAAACCACTTCCCTACATTTCTCCACCCCCTCCCTTGTGGAGGAGGATGTGCTGGCTGGGGCAGAGAACTAAGCGTCTGAGCCTGGGGCTGGCTCCCCGGGGTCCCTGACTCAGCTGAGAGCCCCCTTCCCATAACCTCTGAGAGGCCAGCACCTGCCCTGTGGTATCTGGGTATCTGGAATCTGAGCTGCAGCCTGGGAGCTGGAGAGGCAGATGGCAGTGCCTACCAGCTCTCCCTGTCCCCCTGGGGCCAGGCTCTACCTGTGTGGTGGTGGGTGGGCTGTCAAGACATGTGTCATGTACATTTGTATCAAAAATAAATAAGTGACCGTGTGCTCTTGCTGATGCTTACAGAATCGGAGGGAGCAGGGGGTATTGGGGAGGTGGCAGACACAAAAGGGAGAAAAAAACCTGGCAAGAGCATGAAGCAAATGAAGACCACAACTGTTCCAGACCTGAAACTCGAAAGCCCTTGTGTTCTAGAAAAGGAGCTGGGAAATAAGGTTTCAGTCGCTAACGCTGCCTCCCCCTCCCCATCATGGCAGCAGGTCGGGTTCTATCCCACTACTAAAACTGGCCAAGGCCAAGTGGGCAGGTGGAGGCAGGCTGGTGGGGGCCTAATGATTTTTTGGTAAAAGCCCACTTCAATGGCCCGGAACAGGGTCCTAGGTGGGAGTGTCTGTGTGGCAGATGCACCAGCTCAGCCCCAGACTCTACCAAAATAATTTAATTAGAAATACAGGCAAGGGAGGCTGTGGGCCCCTTCCCTCAACCCTCGGTAGCAAGCCACACCGGAGGCGGAGGGACAAGCCCCTTTGCGATGCTTAGGCGGGAAGCGCTCCGGCCGGCCGCCAGGGGGCGGTCCCGCGCAGGGTCCACGTGGCAGAGGTCGCGGCCTCCTGGGCAAAGGTCCCCTTCACCACCACCACTGCAGTGGCAGGGCTGGGGCAGGTCAGTCGGAGCTGTCCCCGTCTGGGCCGCTGTCCGGCGAGGGCGGGAGAAGGGGTCTCCGGCGGGAGCGCTTGAGCCGGCGTGGGGGCAAGAGCAGCCTCCGCTTCAGCACAGCTGTGGGCGGGGTGGGGCGATCAGGGAATGGCAGGAGTGCCGGGGAGGTGCCGGGCCCCCGACGGTTGGTAAGGAGGGTAGCTCCTCACCGGCCACCGTGTCCTGGCTGTCCGCTGTGGGCTCCCAGTAGATGCTCTCCCCGCGTCGAAAGTTCCGGTGCAGCCGAGTGCAGAGCGTGGCCAGAGTGAGCAGCACTAGCAGGAAGGTCAGGGCCATGGCAGCCCAAGCGGCTTCCTCCGTGCGAGGGGTGGGACCCCGGACTACGGGTGGAGGCACTGCTGCCTGAGGGGCTGGGGAAGCCCCACCTGGACAGGTGCAGCCGCCTTGGCCGCTCTGCCCTTTGGGCCCCTGGGTCTCTAGCCCAGAGCTGGCATTGCCGCCCAGACCCTCGGGCAGCAAGGAGAGAGTGGGCACAGAGGGCACCTTACCTCCCTCACCCTGAGCTGCCAATACCGGCCACTTGGCCTCCAAGCTCGGTGGAGAAGCAGAGGGGAACCTCAGGGCTGAGGGGGTGGGCTGGAGACGGAAGGCAGCACGCAGCCCACGCCTCTTGGCACTGCCAGGAGAGAGGTGCCTGGGCCCTCTAGTTGCCTCCTCTGCACCGGAGGGCCTCCAGCTCCACAGAGTAAAGGCTAAAGCTGGGGCCTTTGGGAAGAGAGATAGCAGTCACCCTTTTCCTGCCCAGATAACCCAGTGACCCCACCACCAACCATGCCCAGCACCCCTCACCTGCACACACCCTCTCCAGCACAGCCTCCTTCGCCCTGGCCTTGGGACCAAGGGAGACAGCCCAGAAAGACCATCAGGGCAGAACCAGGCCTTCTTCCTCTGCCTCCTCCTCCGCCGCCGCCGCCTCTTCAGCAGGTGGGCAGCCCAGGCTGGCTCTATCCACGCCATTTCCAGCACCACCCCCCATGCTGCCAACACCAGGGGCTAGGAAAGGACAACTAAGATGAAGGTGGGGAGCAAGAAGAGGAAGTCCCTGAATCTTCCTTCCCTTGCAGAAGGGGCTACAGCCTCTGCCAGTGCAGATGACCACCTTTCCTCAACCACTTACCCGCTCCTGAGTGAGGCTAGAGTCAGGGGCCAGTGAGGGCCGGGCCACACAAAGGTGGGCCAGAAGGGCAAGCTGGAGCTTCAGCCATGGGTGTGCACAGGGGTGGTAGAGGAAGCTGACATCCTCAGCCTAGAGAAAAAATACGGAGGCATCGCGCCAGGCCCAGGGCACTTGCTGACAATCCTAAGATTTCCCATCCTGGGGGCCAGCTTAAAGGGATTCCCAGGGTGGCCAGATGCCCACCTTCAGGGTTCAGGGAAGGACAGAGAGCCCTGGGTAGCGGCAGGCATTCCCTCCTGCCTCTGTTCCTCTCCATCCCACCCCACCCCACCCCACCCCCCGCCTCTCCATCAGGTGCTACCCCTCAAAGCTTACAAGCCTAGGTAAGGCTGTTAGACCCCACTCTTCAGCTCTATTTCTCTGCACCTGTGCAACAGTGGTTCCACAGGACCCCAGTCTAGACTGTAAGCATCCTCCAAATGGAGACCAGGTCTTCTATGTATTGATTCTATCCACATATCTCCCCAAAACATCCAAATACAGGGCAGTCAGGCAGCAGGTGCATGGTCCCACGATGGGAACACTTCATCGATTATTAATTATTCTTTGCTGAAGCTGACCTGATGCTCAGCACTGTGCCAGACGCTATAGGAGATGCCGAAAGACAACTAACTCCTGGGCTCTGCTTGCAGGGAATGTGAAGGAAACTCAGGGCAACAGAACTAATGCAAATGAAAGAACAAACTAATAAAACTCAAAGTGATTTATCGTTATAAGAGAAAAGCTGTAAGCATTACATGAATTCGGAGAAGGTGGTGAATAAGGGCTGGGGTGATGAGGCAAGTTCTCAAGAAAGAGCTGACTCTTGCACTGGGCTTTGGAAGTAGATGAGAAGGATTGCAGGAGGGCAGGGAGCTGCCCACTTCAGCTTCAGGTCAGATTAGGCCAGGTATGGAGAATAAGCAGCAGCAGAGGTACAGCAGTGGGAAATGAGCCCGGCACTCACATGTGTGATGAGGAGACCAACACAACCCAAGAGCAACCCAAGATTTGGGAATGTCAGGTGAAGCTTATTTAACTAAGCAGGGCCTAAAAACCTGGGGGTGGGGGTGGAGGTCTGGGAGAGGCGTCAGATGGGTATGACCATGATAGGGTGAGAAATAAAGAACCATTGAAGGCTTTTAAACTGGGGAATGATTTAATGAAAGAGTGTTTGAGGGAAGGAATCAGGTAGGTGGCATAAGGTTTTTGGGCCTGGAGCTATGATAAATTTCAAAAAGAGATGGATATTTTAAAGAAAAACCAAAGGGACAGGGAAGCCATCTGACCATTGGCATGAAAACAGAGGCGGGCGTGCAAGGTGAACACATACATGGCTTGGTGCCCAGTAATCTCAGGCACACTCTTTACCTCCCATAGATTCCTACTTCCTCCAAGTGCTATCACACACAATTCGTTTAGTCCTGGAGAGCAGGGACATTACTGATGCCCCTCTTAAGGAAACTGGGGTCCGGAGGCTTCCCACAGCCACACAGCAGAGTTGGGGCATGGGTGGTTTTGTGGGTTGCCCTTGCAGCCTCCGGCCCACGGGCAGACAGCTACTCCACAGAATTCCTGACACAGCACTGCACAGGACAGAGACCCGTGGCTCACTCTCTTCCTGAGGGAAGCGTCAAGAATGGAGCTGGGGAGCTGAAAAGGCAGAGAAAACCTGCAAAGAGCCCGCCGTTTCTGGTGCAGACACCAAGGATGGCTCCGGGCTTGTACCCACCTGCCATCGGCTCATCCGCGCGAAAACCACTCTTGGTGACACCTATGCATGGGGAAAAAGAGGGCTTAGGGCAGCTGGGGAACTCCGTGTGGGGGTGGGGAGGGGGCAGCAGGCCCCACGCCGAGGCTGGGATGCAGGCGACTGAGGGCCTGAGGAGCCGGCAGAGGTCCTCAGAGGGTGACTGAGGGCGCGGCGAGGCCAGAGCCGCTCCTTCACACACACACACACACACACACACACACACACACACAGGCCAGAGCCGCTCCTTCTCTCTCTCTCTCTCTCTCTCTCACTCTCTCTCTCTCTCTCTCTCTCACACACACACACACACACACACACACACACACACACACCCGCCCCGCGCCAGGCTCCTACCTGTGGGGGTAGAGGCCACAGGCCCTCGGGACAGCGGGCTCCCGCTTCCTCCTCCGGCTCGGCCACCACCTGTGAGTCGAAGGCACACAAGAGTTGGGGCACTGGCCTCGGCGTGGGCCCTGCCCTCTTCCTCCCAGGCCCAGTCCGCCAGGGGACGACTCCTATCCCCTCTGCACGCGCCACTCCTTCCAGGAGGAACTTTGGGCACGGCGCTTTGAGATCCCAGGCCCAAGCCTGCTCAGGGACCGGTCGCCTTACCTCACTGGGACCCAGAAGCCCCGCAAGGGCTGCCAGGAGAAGTAGCTGGGGCGAAGGCGGAGGAGGGGCCATCCCGGTCCGCCGGGGACCTGCCCGCCGCACCGCAGGCCCGGGAGCGCGCACCCCCGCGCCGTCCCCCGCGCCGCCCGTAAGCCCACGTAGACCCCGGGCTCGCGCGCGCGCGCCCCAGCGCCCCAGGATCGCGCGCTCTCCGCCTCGCCCCGCCCCCACAGCCGCGCGCTCCTCTCGCCCCGCCCCCGCCCCGCCCCAGTGCCCGCCCACAACCGCGGACCTTGCGCGCACGCGTCTTAAACTCAGAGCCGGAAAAGTTTTGTGCTGGAGCCGGGCCCGAGCGCATCGCCCCGCAAGGCGGACGGGGACCGGTCCTTCGCCCGCACTTTCGTCGCGGCGCTTCTCTGCCGCCTGCAGAGCTCAGCTGCAGTGCCCGGGTGGGATCATGGAGCGGGGCAAAGGGCGGGAAATGGGATCCCAGTGGACCGAGTGGCCCCGAAGGGGAGACCCGCACGCTCCTCCGGCAAACCCGCTTCAGACACGTTAGTGTGACCTGCAACTAGAAGAGCGGCAGAATCATGAAGTCTGAGCTGCGGAAGGAAGAGGGTCCCCGCTTTAGGGCTTCACCTTCAGTCCATCCCACTCGCACCCTCGGAGGTAGGGCCTGAACCTGGAGGAGCTTCGGAGGGTCTCTGGCCTCTACCCTCCCCAGGCCCAGAAGTCCGAGGAAGCCGAATCCGGCCTGCGGCTGCTTTGCTCCCGCATGCCCGCCTCCGCTCTTGTCGTTTGTCCAACGATGGCCAGCGTGTGCCCAGGGAGACGTTTGTCACCGTGAGGTGTAGGAGTCACAGGCTTTGCCCCTTGCAGGGGGGGCGCCGGCCTCTTTCTAGTGCCCTTCTCCTTGGCCCCGGTCAGGATTTTGAGGAAAGACGGGAACCTGAATGGAGGATGAAGGTTGAGATGCCCAGCCTCAAACTTCGAAATAGAGCGAAAACGGGTTATTTCGATAGAGAGCAAGAACGTGACTTACAAGGGGGTTTCTTACCCATCCCTCCCTCGTTCCCCTGTAAACGCCAGCTACTGAACTGATGAAGGAACTGCAATCTCTCCGTTGCCACGGCCCCGTCGCAGGGTGACAGGCATCCCCCTCGCAGGCGCCTGGGTGCATCTTTTCCCCCAGCTTGAGGCTGTTGTTTCTGGGGAAGGCCTTCTCAGGGAGCGGTGTTGAGGATTTCCATTATCTGAATCCAGGCTCCTGGGGAGCCCCATGCTCCCGGGGGATCCGGCCGGCGCGCAGATGCAGGCCAGGGAACTAGCAGCCCCCGGCGCCCTGGCCCCCTGCAGCAGACCCGCTGTCTGGCGGGACGCCCGCCCAGCGCTCGCTGGCCCGGAGCCCGACCCCCCTCCCAGCCGGGCTCTTGCGCAGTCGAGGGTGCCCGCGGGGCCGAGACAAACACCGAGGTCAGAGAGCGCGGCCAAGCCCCGGAGGGAGGAGCGGCCAGTGGCTCCGGCCGCAGCTGCAGCCGCCCCGCGGGAGCCCGAGAGCCTGCTCCCGGAGCTGGGGTTTATTCACGTCTCTCTTTGGCTACTTCTCCACCGCGGCTCCGGAGGGCGCAGCGACGCAGGGTCCCCCCGCCCCCCCTCAGCTACACACCGAGCGGGGCCGAGGGGAGGGCTCGGCGGGGACTCCGATGCGCACCCCCATGCCGCGATCCTCGGTCTCCGAGTCTCCCCGCTCTCGGCCGCTAACACCCCCACTGCTCGGGTCGCGGCCCTCCCCACTCCCTTCCGGCTCGCTGGCGCGTCCTCGGCCCTTTTGTGTGGCCTAGGCTCCTTTCACCTTCTGCTCCAGCTTGTCGCAATCGCTGTACAAAGGACCTGGGGAGGGACTGGGGGGCGGGCGAGGGGAGCCGGGCCCGAACTGGCTGCCTCCCGCAGGGCCACGACCAATCCGGAGCGCCCACCGCCCCCACCCCCACCCCCACCCCCACCCCCAGCGCAGGAGAGCCCAGGGCTGCAGCCGGCGGCCGGGCGGAGCCGCGGGTAGAGCGGGGAGCTCGCCAAGGGCACAGCCCCGCCGCCCGCCGCCCGCCGCCCGCCGCCCGCGGGGGGCTCTCCCGCCTCGCCATGCCGCCGTGGGGCGCCGCCCTCGCCCTCGCCCTCGCCCTCGCCCTGCTCCTGGCCGCGCTCGCCCTGCTTGGCCTGCTGGCCCAGCGGCTGCGGCGCGCCGTCGGAGCGAGTGCTGCGCCGGGAGCCCTCGGCCAGGACCACCGGGAGGAGGCAGACGGCGGAGGCGCCGCGGACAGATTCAGCGACGGGCGCGAGCCGCTGCCGGGCGGGTGCAGGCTCATCTGTAAACCGTCGGCGCTGGCCCGGTGCCTGCTGAGCGCCTTGCGACGCTCGACGGCGCTGGAGCCGCTCCCGCGCTCCTGGCTCTCCGGGCCCCACCTGCAGACCCTCTGCCACTTCGTGCTGCCGGTGGGGCCCGGGCCTGAGCTGGCCAGGGAGTACCTGCAGTTGGCGGACGACGGGCTGGTGGCCCTGGACTGGGTCGTGGGCCCTTGCCCCCGGGGTCGACGGGTCACTAACGCCGGGGGCCTTCCCGCCGTGCTGCTGGTGATCCCCAATGCCTGGGGGCGCCTCACCCGCAACGTGCTCGGCCTCTGTCTGCTCGCCCTGGAGCGCGGCTACTGCCCGGTCATCTTCCACCGGCGCGGCCACCACGGCTGCCCTTTGGTCAGCCCCCGGCTGCAGCCTTTCGGCGACCCGTCCGACCTCAAGGAGGCGGTCACTTACATCCGCTTCCGACACCCGGCTGCCCCTCTGTTCGCGGTGAGCGAGGGCTCCGGCTCAGCGCTTCTGCTGTCCTACCTGGGAGAGTGCGGCTCCTCCAGCTATGTGACCGGCGCCGCGTGCATCTCGCCGGTGCTGCGCTGCCGCGAGTGGTTTGAGGCCGGCCTGCCCTGGCCCTACGAGCGGGGCTTTCTGCTCCACCAGAAGATCGCCCTCAGCAGGTGGGTAACGGAGGCCGCAGGCGGGCGGCCAAGTGGGAAAGAGGGGTCTTGGGCTGACGAGGACACCGTATCGAATCACACGGTTCAGGACAGTTGAGGCAAACGCTTTGCGAAGCTGTCCAAAAACCCTCGAGTCTAGACAGAACCAGGGGAGCAGATTTAAGGGTCGTGGTCGGACTTAGCCTCATTATGCTAGAACAGGAACTCTTGCCCTGGGGCCCGCGGGCCTCATCTCAGCCGCGGGGTGTCCTGAGCACCTGCCCCACCAGCAGCAGAGGCAGCCCCTGGCATTCACCGCTTAATCCACAGTTTGTCAAATCAGCAATGGGGCTCTGGAAGCAATTACAACTGATTATCTGTCTAGAATATTTCCTTATATAGTGTCTGAGCCTGGAGGTGACAGGAATCAGAAATCTGTTGGTGTGTGATTTTGCCCCCATTGTGCTCTGAGAAGGTCAAGCCCTGAACTCACCAATAGCCCAAAGGGCTGTCACAGCAGCCCAGAACTTGAGCAGTCCAAGACAAAGTGTTCTTATGTGGCTTCATTGCTAGTTTCCATCCCCAAATGACCACCACCAGTGTTGACCCTAAACACCAGCTAGAAGATAAGGTGAGGGAAGTGGAGAGGAAATCTGGGCCTTTAGGGTCTGTCCTGCCCTGGAAGTTTGGGATGGAAAACTCAGGGCAAGCCTTTTTGAATGTTTGCTGGAGACACACATCCAAATGCAACTGGCTAAGTCTGCATCAATTCACTCAAAGCACTAGCTGCCCATCCTGACCTCCTGTGCCAGGCTCTCTCCATGGAAGTGGAAAGAGCAAAAATGTCCCTCTTCCCCAGAGCAGTGGCTCTCAGGCTCCCATTTTACAACTTACCCTGTAAAATAATTATACTCCTAGGAGCCTCTTCTGCTGCTGCTCAGCCCTCTCTAGGAATACCTGTACTACTGCTCAATGTCACACTTGTTTGCTATTATCTAGACAGCATGTTAGCTTTTTAAAAACAGACTAATATTATAAAAATAAATAAAATAAATAAAAAACAGACTAATAAACCTGAAGTAAAATGTTGACGATAGGGGGGATGTCACCTGCAGGTTTGGAATTTCTGAGCCAGGGTGTTCCAGGAGGGGCTCAGTTCAAAGCAAGTTGCCTATAGAGGGTCAGGAGTTGAGGGCAGGAGTAGAGCTGTCACTATAGATCAGCAGCTGTAAAGTCATTTCCTGCCCCAGGGCTAAGCAGGTAACACAAGGCCTGGTAGGAACCATGACACAGAAATGAGGGAAGAAATGCCCCCTTGTTGCCCTGAGAAATGCCAGCCCATGTTGCCAGACCTTTCCATTTCCCTAGAGAACCCAAATACCTGCATTTTATGTGAAATCTCCTGGCTGGCTCAGTCAGTAGAGGGTATGACTCTTTATCTCAGGGTTGTGAGTTCGAGCCTGACTTTGGGCATAGAATTACCTTAAAAAAAAAAATCTTCAAGTGTTGACAACGAAATGGAATTCAAAAATACCATATGGCCAAAGAATGCCTCTGTGACCAGAAACCTGGTCTGCAGGCTGCTATAATTTCTGTTGCCAATTCATTTTCTCATTCTTCTATCCTTTCCTACCTTCCCTGTTCCACTTCTTGCTGCCAGATACGCCTCGGCCCTCCAGGACACGGTGGACACCCACAAACTGTTCAGGAGCCGCTCCCTGCGAGAGTTTGAGGAAACCCTCTTCTGCCACACCAAGAGTTTCCCCATCAGCTGGGACACCTATTGGGACCACAACGACCCCCTCCGGGATGTGGATGAGGCGGCTGTGCCCGTGTTGTGTATCTGTAGTGCTGACGACCCCGTGTGCGGGCCCCCAGACCACTTTCTGCCGACGGAACTCTTCCACAGCAACCCCTACTTCTTCCTGCTGCTCAGTCACCACGGAGGCCACTGTGGCTTCCTGCGCCAGGAGCCCTTGCCAGCCTGGAGCCATGAGGTCATTTTGGAGTACTTCCGGGCCTTGACAGAGTTCTTCCGAACAGAAGAGAGGATGAAGGGGCTGAGCAGGCATCGGGCTTCATTCCTAGGGGGCCGGCGTCGCTGGGGAACCCTGCAGAAGCGGGAGGTCTCTCCCTCTTCCCATCTGGAGGAGATCTTTAGCTGGAAACGATCGTATACGAGGTGAGACCTGGCCCAAAAACACCCCCGGTCCTGCACGGAAGAACAGGGCTGGACATGCCAGAGTCCTGACACGGCCGTGAGCACGGGAAGGGGACTGCAGGGCCAGCTCTTTGCCACCGATTCAGCCCCCTCTCTCTTAAACTGGTTTGTGGAAAGAGATGGAACTTCCAGTGAGCTGGTGCTCACGTTATCCTGAGGACACTCCTACCTCAGGCTTAGCTCCACACATTCCAACTCTTCCTGGTCAGCAACTGGTCTGTCACTGTCACTCTCTCCTGTCACCGACCTTATAAGCCAAGAATAGCACCACTTTGAGTCTATGGACTCAGGAGAAAAATGCTCTGTCACTTGCAAGGATTGTAGGGAAAATGGGTTTCCGCATGTCATTGGGAAGCTCTGTCCCACATAAATAATCAGCTCTGTGACCCTGATTCTTGAATTGGAGCCACTCAGTGTCGTGAGGACAGGATGTTTGTGTCTTGGTCCCACTTCCCTCACTGGGCTCTGTGGTTGTGGCACTCTGCTGACTTCATGCTGTCACAGCTGTGGAAATGAGCTCCTAGATCATGGTGTGGTGCGTCAGTCTTGCGTGAGTGTGAGAAAGGCGCTGGAGGCAGTTAAGTGTGGTCCTGAGCCTGGGTTGGTGAGGGTGACGAGGTACAGAGCATACATCTGTGTCTGGAGGACTGAGGTCCTATCTTTCAGACTCGTTCCCCAGGTCTCGGTTGGGCTGATCTGGGGCTTCAGGTAGGACTTCAAGCCTAGAGAGATCTTAAGGACAATTTTAGGAAGAGGAAGTCCTTGCACACAGGACCTGCCAGACCCTGGCTCAACGAGCCAGACTCTCAGGCACTCTGGCTGCTCCCTCCAGTACCTGGAGATTACGCCAGAGAGTCCTAGCTAAAGCTGTTTTTCTCCTGCCATGTGGGCTTTTTCTAAGTGGTAAAGAGTATAAACCTGGTATCTTTGGTATTTTCTAGTTGGTTTCCCTCTTTTCTGACACTACGACTAGCTGCTTTTTTTCCCGGAGCCTGGAGACAGCTGGGACCAGAGAAAACAAAAGTTCCAAGAGGTTAGTTAGTGCTTACTCAGTGATTTATGAATATTTCACATTACCACACTTTTTCTGCTCAATTTATTCAAAAGGCCATCCATGTAGATGTAGACAAAGCTGCTTCCTGGACCTGGCCACTCAGTGACTTGTTTTATGGTATTTGGTTTTATGAGGAATAATGCTGAAGATCAGAGTAAAACAAAGCATTGTACAAATTGATTCGCATATCCTGGTTTGATTTAGGCCATTAAACAATACACTAGGACATCTGGTTCTATGTGTTGCTAAGAGCTTTGCTCTGAAGTTTTATTTTAATCTATCATCTAGGAAGATACCTGTTTTGACAGGAAGCTCCCTCCTGGCCTCAGAAACAGCAAAGCAATTTTAAAGAGGAGAGATATTTCTCAAAATCCATGTCCTATGCCTCAGTATGAGGAATGTCTGGGGCCGAAACTTCAGGTTTGGATAATCTTAGTCCAGCCTTGTTCTTCTAGATCAAATAGGAAGAAACTCTGAACTATCCTAGAATCTCACTTGAAATGCAGGCAACACTCAATTGTATTAAAGGCACATTATCCTGTCATGAAAAAAAATCACTTCCCTCCTTCCTCATGTCCTGCTCCTCCTCCTTCACGTTACTCATCTGACATTCTTTACCCTTTCTGAGCAGGAGAAATAACAAGAACTGAAATCTAAAGAAGCCGTTCTACTGCTGGTTTACAATGTTGTTACAGGGCTTGTGGAGGAAGAATTGCTGACATCTGGCAACCGCCCTCCCCCCAGCATCTGGTACAGTGGGGATTTCAATTAGTTAGGGTGCTGCAGTTCCCCATGCAGGACCCCAGGATCATTCAGAACTGACTGCAAGGTGGGAAGCAGCCCAGTGGCTTTTAACCTGCGGCTTATGGGGGGCCCTCAAGGGCTGAACTTTGGATTGTTTCTCTAGGCCAGATACCATGGGACTCTGGTTCTTTAAGGTAATAGCTTTTGGAGAAATTGTGGTCTTCTCCTTTTCTACAAAAAAGCAAGCTTGCAGGGGTGGGGTGTGCCTATATACCTGTAACATATTTCTTTCAGTTACAGCCCAGGCTCCATTCATTCCCTTGGACCCAAGGCCCTAATCCCTAGACCCTGAAGGATTTCTCCTCTGTATCCCTCATGCCATGTGAGTTTATAACCAATCTCAGGAAGCTGCTTCTTTCTCATCTTCCGATGGTGATGAAAGTGATGCTGCTTTTTCAAGCAAGTTTTGCCAAGAATGTGCAGTTCCCATTCAAGCAGGTTTGGGTGACCCTGACCTTCAGTCTAACACTGAAGGAATCACCTGTATTGGCTCTGCTTTGGTGAACAGCTAAGCATACAAAACCCACTGGAAGAAACCCAGGCACACTATTCTGAGAGAATATGTGATCCTTGAACAAAATCCTAAATTTGAGTTTGAGGAAACAAGAAACAAACAACAAAATAAAAGTAAGACAACCCAAGGAAGGACGACTAAGTTGGTTTTCCAGGTCTTGAGTCTTTTAAGCGATCCTCACAGTCCTCATTCACTTGCTTGCCTTCCTTTTGGCCTCTTAATTATTTATAACCACCTTCAAGTGGTCAGAGGAAAAAAAAAACCCAAAACGCAATGGCTTAGAGGAGGCATGATCTCAGAAGGAGACGGGGTCCTCTCTCCCTCCCATTGGGTCAGAATGCAGGAAGCAAAGGACTGCCTCCGAAGGCTTCTGATCTGAGACCTAAGACTGTGCTAACTATAACTTAATTCTCTTAGAGAGTTAGTATTTTACGTTATTTATACCTAGGTTTCTAGGGTGGCTTGGCCAGAGACGACAGTATGCAGAACAAAGCACCAGATCCTCACCTTGAGGAGATATCATCTCTGTTTTGAGTGAAGGTATCCTTTCTAAGGCTTCAGTACTGGGTTTTTTTGTTTTGTTTTGTTTTTTAAAGGTCTTGACACAGGAAGTGTCAGCATGGCTTTATATACAGCCTCAAAATTACCCCAGAGTCAGAAGTTCCTGTCTACTCATCTTCCACCTAGACCACAGATCTTTTGTCAGTCAGCCACCCTAAGTGCCAAGGTATCTTCCTTTAGAAATGAACTTCAGCATGAATTCCTCTCCCTGCTTAAACAAGCAGATACAATTGGCCACTTGAGTAGAACCTGGTAAGAATGCCAGTGAGTATTTGTGATTCTCTAGCCAAGCCACAAAGGATGGCATCAAAAATCTTCCCTAGTTACCACCATTGGCAGAGACAAGATGGAGAAGTTATACACAGGGGGTGCCTGAAGACATAATGAACACCTCAGGAAGCAAGAATCTCCATCTCACTGGTGGGACATGCAAGCTAGACTGCTGTTTGGCACACATGATGGTGGGAACATATGCCGAGAAATAAGGGTGTCTTAAATTAGTTTTTTTTTTTTAAGTAAGCTCTATCTATGTTCAACGTGGGGGGCAGCCCTGGTGGCACAGCAGTTTAGCGCCACCTGCAGCCTGGGGTGTGATCCTGGAGACCCAGGATAGAGGCCCATGTCTGGCTTCCTGCATGGAGCCTGCTTCTCCCTCTGCCTGTGTCTCTGCCTCTCTCTCTCTCTCTCTCTCTCTGTGTCTCTATGAATAAATCTTAAAAAAAAAAAAAAAAAAAGATTTATGCTCAATGTGGGGCTTGAACTCACAGCCCCGAGATCAAGAGTCACATGCACTACAGACTAAGCCAGCCAGATGTCCCAAGGGTGACCTAGATTTGATAGAAGGTCTTTTCTCATCTGTGAGTCAGTGAACTAAAATAATGCTAATGAGCTCAGTGGGTTGTAAAGACTTTTGGTTGGCTTGAGAATCAAGGAGATCACAGACCTGATCCAGATTCTGGGAGATGACATAAAGATTTTAATTAAAATAACCTTGCCAAAGTGACCAGAGGGTTTTGAAATGTCCAGGAAGAACTAAAAATTTGAAGGAAAGGTGGAATTTCATTAAAACAAAAGACACTAACATCAAAGATAAATCTCTCTAGCCCCTCTGCCTCCAGCCTTCCTGTGTATTAAGGTAATACCCTAGTACTTATTATCTCTAGTGTAGTTGAACAAAAACTTCTCTCCAACCTCTGCCTCTGAATAATAAATTGCACTCTCCCTGCAACAATGGAATGTCATTATTTTTTAAATCTCCAGAAACAAAGGCACTATTTGTCTTCTAAAGTCCTATGTGTACTGAGCCACGCATGCTTACCTACCTGCGGAGTTAACAACGCCTCCCGGCACATTCTCTATTCACCGGCTGTTGCTTCACTCCTGTACATCTAGCCTTGTGTCCCCTGATACTAACCAGTGGCAGCTGTTTAATCAACAACCAGGCCTTCTGCTCTGGGCTAATAATTTCCCAGCAAGCTCAAAATTCCCTGATCATCAATGGTACCTACATAGAGATATTTCCCACTGAGCAGTTAGTAATGTGGGCATTAAGTATAGAACACTGAAGTAGCTTGGAGATGTGGGTTCTAGGTTCTACTTTATCTGCGACCTGTATGACTTTGGGAAAGTTATTTTACAAACTGTTCCATAGGAAAAGACGAGATGATAAATAGGCCCTAACTTATTTCTTTTAAGGATTTACTTATTTATTTTAGAGAGTGAAGTGGGGCAGGGTGGCAGGGAAGGGCAGAGTGAGAAGAGAAGCAGATTCCCTGCTGAGTAGGGAGCCTGACATGGGTTTTGATCTCAGGATCCTGAGATCATGACCTGAGCTGCAATCAAGAGTGGAACGCTTAACCAACTGAGCCACCCAGGCACCCCAATAGGTCTTAATTTAAGAGGTTTGTTAGGATATAATGAATAGTAAAAGTAGGTGATATCCCATTCTCCCAAGTTTGCTTAGTTCGTCAACTGGAGCTCAAAGTCCCCTATGATGGGATGGCATCGGCTTTCAGATCAGAATGTATTCCCCAATTCTAATAAGGCCCAAAAGTTCCAGTTAGCCCATTGCAAAGTTGGGAAGGGCCTATATGAGCTGGGTCCTGGGTTACCCCATTGAGGGCAAACTATCCTCACTTCCTTCCCAAACACATGTGCATATACACATACTCAATAATCTTGTTACAGCTAATATAGGTTTCACACTGGTTCATTTGTTCTGGGCAAAACCCATCTGCTTTCCTAGTTCTTAATAAATAATGGTCAGAGAAGATATGGCTTTAAGATTTCACCATTATTAGTGATAGAACTAAAGACCAGAACCCAAATCAGTGCAGTTTATGCCATACTTTGTTTTTTCCTAGTCCATCACAGGCTGAGATGACAGTATAAATAATGCCCATTTTAGACTTCATAATGTAAAAGATATAACAGAAGGGAAAATAACTCGTCTTCAGAGCTCCTCTAGTACACAACTCTGTGCGGAAGCCATGCACATTAATCTAGAAACGTCACCCTTAAAGTTATTTATTGCATAGCCTCACCACTCAGCAACTGTCTCCCTCTACCATTAAGAACAAATATCTGTAGACATAGTAGCAATTAAAGTCACTAATTGGCCACATACACACAGGAAAACCCTTGTTCTGCAGCTGGCATCTTTGAGATGTAAGTGATAGCATTAGCTCATCACCACTTGGGCTGTGGAATGGTGTAGTATATTTATGTTCAAAATTCTTCAGTCAGGTAGGATAGGCTTTGACCTCTAAACATAACCCAGAGTATCTTTGATGCATTTAGACAATGACATATTAGACATTTGTCTTGAGTTGCTGATAGGGGATACAGGCTAGAAGTACAATTTTAAGATACTCTCCTTCCACTATAGTTTGAAAAGCCCAAATGTAGGGACAAAGCAGAAAGAAATCTTGTTTCTTAAACCTTTTTTGAGTTCCTCCAAGTTCAAGGATGTTGGATGTTGGCGATAGGTGACCTGGAATCTCATCCTGGCTCCCACACAGCTGTTTGACCCAGGCAAATTACAGTATATAAAATGTTAATTTCAAAATAGCTCAGTATCAACACACTAGGAGTTAAACAGCTATGTTAAAAAGTTGAAAGTGCTTAGACAATATTCTATTCAATAAAGTGGGCAATAACACTTTTTAAAATGACACTTAGGGCAGCCTGGGTGGCTTAGCGGTTTAGAGCCACCTTCAGCCCAGGGTGTGATCCTGGGAACCTGGGATCAAGTCCCACGTCAGGCTCTCTGCATGGAGCCTGCTTATCCCTCTGCCTTTGTCTCTGCCTCTCTCTCTCTGTCTCTCATGAAAAAATAAATAAAATCTTTAAAAAAATGACACTTAAAACTTTTTATTTTTTTAAAGATTTACTTATTTATTCATTCAGAGAGAGTGAAGAGAGAGGCAGAGACACAGGCAGAGGGAGAAGCAGGCTCCATGCAGGAAGCCCGATGTGGGACTCGATCCTGGGTCTCCAGGATCACACCCCAGGCTGCAGGCGGCGCTAAACCGCTGCGCCACCGGGGCTGCCCCACTTAAAACTTTTTAAGTTTTTTTTTTTTTTTTATGATAGTCACAGAGAGAGAAAGAGAGGCAGAGACATAGGCAGAGGGAGAAGCAGGCTCCATGCACCGGGAGCCCGACGTGGGATTCGATCCCGGGTCTCCAGGATCGCGCCCTGGGCCAAAGGCAGGCGCCAAACCGCTGCGCCACCCAGGGATCCCAAAACTTTTTAAATTAAAAGACATGAAACTTCTTCTCCCCAAATTAGTCTTCTTACAAAAATAGTCACTTTAACAGTGTTGTAAGCAACAGCACTAGATTAGATATTTGTCCCATACAGGGGCAGAAAATAAGATTTTCAAATCATCAAAGGGTGAAAACACCTTTTAAAGTTTTTACAAGGTTCAAGAACTGCATACATTCACATGCCCATGTGTGTGAGAGTTTTACCTATATATGCTCTAACACAGGTCTATATAAAGCTGAAGAACCTGCATCAAACCATTAAAACCTAAGGTAGGATCACCTCACACCCACAATACAACAGGCCACTTCATTCTCTGAGCAATCTGCGGCAATTAGACTAAAGGGCTTATGTCCACATCAGCGAGTTCATTCTTACCCGTATTTTACACATTTCTGTAATAAAGCCAACACCCAGCCCAGTGCCTGAGATTATCCAATAGTCACTAAATTGAAAAACATTTTATCTTTGGAAATAAAGTTACTTAAAAAAAGCTAAGCAGACACTCTGTGTACTAAAATTACTTTATTACAGTTGATTTTTTTTAAACATTTCCTTTGCTATGATACAAAGGATACTTACAAACAAAATATTACATATGACCTTGTTTTCGCTCTTATGTTCTGACAACTTGGTAACAGCTTTAAATGCACAATCTATACAATTAATACAGGTTATATATGAGCTATAAGGTATGTTGAACCGGAAGAATACTGACAATATACTGTACAATAAGCCTTACCAGTTAGTGCTGCGGACCATTTCTACCAAAAGGAAAATGCACATCTGTCCAGTCACCTTAACCAGCCGGTGCTGACAGTGAGGGAGAGGCTCCTTCCCCATTGCAACTCTTGATAAGCCTCCACTGTGGGCATCTGTTTGGTCCGAAAATTGAGAGGACTGTGTATATTTAAAGTTTAGTCATCAGTAAAAGTGGCAGAACATCACTTTCAGCACAATAATCTCTCACCAAAATATCAGTCCTCGTTTTAAGAGACCACAAGTCCTTTGTCTACCATGAAAACCCTACAGGCTCAAGGGCTTTGGGAGATGAGAAGATGAAGGCTGCCAAAAAAGGAGGCAAGAAACCAAGCCAAAATCTAGGTCTTGCAAAATCATCATTTTTCCCTTCACCAAAGGGAACTAGAAATGTACAAATTCATTGATGAACCTCAATGATAACATATCAGTTAGCTGATAACCCTCATTTTATCTGGACCCCTGACTTGTGGGAATAACTGAAAGAGATTTGTGAATAATACATACCACTTTTAGAAAAGAACTTGCTTAGTTAAAATATTCCCTTTAGCCACCAAAGCTGGTCTTGGGCTATTACAGGTGTGCATTCATCTCTCAATGGTCTACTCAGAAATGATAAGGTTACAGCTTTTTTTCTTTTCTTTTTTCTTTTTTAAATAAAAAAGCAATTGACTGAAGCATTTTTCTTTTTTTCTTCTTTTTTTTTTTTTTTAGGTAAATAGCAAAAATAAAAATAAAAACCAACCCTGGCATTTGCACAAATAATGCAAATGGAGCGATATGGCCTTTAAGGTAAGGAGTTAGTAGAAAGGAAGAGAGAAGTGAAGAAAATTCAGAGAAAACGATGTATTAACTTTTCTTTTTAAAAATTTCTACAATACATGTGCAAAAAAATCATGCTGGTTGAGGAAAACAAAGGGAAATGAGTATATAAAACTAAAAACATAAATATGTTTGGATGACTGGTGAAAGCAGAAACCAACCTGGGTTACAAAAAGGATTATACATTCAAGATGCTCTTAAACCCAGTGGGATAACTTATGTTAAAACTGTGTTAATAGTTACGTTAAAAATCTCAAGTTTGTTTTTAAATCTTCACAATACAAGCAAAGCTGTTTTAAAATATACACTATACATATTTCTCAAAGTCTCTTCAACCTCATTAATGCGCATTAGGTTATCTTTTTCATATACTGAAACAAGGGGCTTCTGAAAGCTAGATTGCTCAGAGTAACCCATCCATTATTTAAATGTCTGTTTTAAGTTTTAAATGGGTTAAGAATTTTAGCAGACTTACATAAATAGGATTTAGCAACACAAGTGTTAATTTAAAAAACTCTAAAGCATTTACAAATTATCTGGTTGGAATAGTCTGGGAAAGTTATGTGCACTATTACTTTAAAATGTTATTTACATCAGACCATTGCTTTTGTAAAAATTTCTCTAAAAGATAAAAAACAAAACTAAATAAATTTGGAGAATTAACCTATTCCAAACTAGCAGAGAAGGATCATAAAAGGAAAGGTCAAATAAGAACAAAATCATCTTCTAATAGAAACCCCACATATCCTCACCACTTGGATTTTGCCCTATGAAACCACCTGCAACTCCTATTAGGCTCATATCAAGTGTCAAGATAATGTGGTAAAGTATCTTGTTAGATAAATTACTGGCCTCAAGTGGAATTTTTTTTTTTTTTTTTTTTTTTTTTTTTAGATTTTTCCGCCTTGTGTCTCTGGCTTGGATTATATAGAACACATATATGTAACTAATTGGTGGGGCACTCTAAGTAGGCACAACTCCCATTTAATGTGGAATAAAAGGTGTAACACATAAAATGTTGGGGAGAAGGGGTGGTAGTTTCTTTGATATTACAAAATTCAAGGAAGCACATTTGGAATGGGTACCAAAAAAGAGCTATCTGGCAACACACCAGGGGCAGCCAACATCTTAATAAACTAAATATAGTTGTTTATGACAAAAAGGGGGTTAGAAGGGTTCCAGGACACCCAACCCCTCACTGTTTGTTTGATATGTGCCAAATAGTCACATGGACCAGCCAGAATCTGAAAACATTAAGTAGTTACATCTTTAAATCACATAATTCACTCCATGACCATGTGCAATTTATAATAACAATAATGTTCATGCTGAGGCAATGTATTTAAGGGCTCAGAAAAAGCAAAATGTGCCACTGAGAGAAACCTGTTCCCACTCGACTGGTCTTCATGCTTTCAAGTGGCCCTAATACACCTTTGAAGCTAAGCCAAGCCATGCAAAAGCAAAGAGTACACACTTTTCATTAACAGTGGTATCTCATTTCTAAACTCCACTGACCTCAGAGTTGCCACTGAAACATAGGAGTACTGAATGCACAAAAATGAGGACTCACAGATTTTTAAAAATGCATTTCCCTCATCTGTGTTTACCAGACTTTCAAACTTCAGGCTACAAGGCATTTCAGAGAAGGGTTTAGTGGGGACAATGACAAAGGAACATATGTAATTCTGGAAATAGGAAAAATGCTCCAGAAATGGGATCAGTGTGCCAGCAATTAGCATAGTTCATTTCATTTGAAAATTCAGCTAGAGCCCAATAAACAGTTCCAAGCCATAAGGTTATCACCTGCATAATTTACATAAACATTACAACTCTTGCACTTTATAGACAAAACACACATCTGTAAACATGGCCACTGGGGGAGGGAGGCTCCCTACCTCATTCATGATTGAAAACATGTAATCATTAAAAAAAAAAAAAATGACTTTGCTTCAAAAGATGTAAAACCTGACCAATAATTAAGCTTCATTTTCCTCTGTTTAACAACATGTAAGCATTAATTCTAAAAATGTCACCTAGGATGGTTTCAGGATTAGATGCTAGGACCACAACTAGCAATGACAGCAACTCCTCTCTAGCTGGCACAGACTTATAAACTTTAGTACAAAAACAAAAAAATACAGAAACTAGGTCAATTTGTTAGCTACATATTTACAGATAATTACATGATTTTTCACTCATAATTGCTAAAAACTATGAGTGAAAAGCAAACTGTGCAGGCTGAATTACCCGTACTTAGGGGGGAATCCTTGGGCATCAGACACCCTTTTCATTCATTCAGAAGTCTCTTCTCTCCACTTTTCATGGCAAACTACCTACAGATGTCCAGGTTGGTATATCCAGTGGGCATCCTGTTTCAGAGAGGATTAACTTTTTTTCTCTATTAAAGAGGAATCTCTTGTATATTTAAAATAAAAAAATAAACCCGACACAATCAAACAGACACATACATACACGCAAAAAAATATCTCTGAAACTTCAAAAAGTTAGGATTGCTGGGAAACAGTTAACAGTGATGGTGACATAGTAAGTGGCTCCCCAGTTTTCTCTGCCTTTATTTTCTTTAAAGGATATCTATTTTTGGGTGGGTGGGAGGGAAGTGCAAGTTTAAGAAACCCACAACAGGCAGATAAGGTGCATACTACTTTATATTTCTTAGAATCTGAAGACTATCGTTAGGACAAATGGGTTCTCTTCCCTTGTGAGTGAAATTTTGGAAATTTGAATATAAATGAGGGAAAAAATTAGTCAACATGACTTTAAAGGGGGCTCCCAGAATTCAGTAGAAAATATAAATGTACATTAACATAAGAGTTCTCAGCTTCACTTTCTTTTTCTAGACAGTGTTTAAATAAAAACTTCCTTACGAATAATCATTTCCAATGTAGGCTTATCATGGTGATTTCATAAAAGTGCAGACAACATAACCACACACACAGCAAAATAGACTTCAATCAGTAGTCCTTGCATACAAGAGGCAAGTCTGCTAAGTGTATATATAGCACACTCTTCATCCTTTAAGGAATCAGAGGATGGGAAATTTCCAGTTCTTAACTAGGAGTGAATGCCTTCTTAAAGGCAATGCTACAACCTGGTTAAGGGTATGATCATGTTGGATGAATGAAAAACAAAATAGAATTCATTTCTCTTTAATGATGATCTGTATGTTGGTAAGCAGCTCAAAGATGACAGCCCAAGTTTTGGCTTTGTTCCTTAGAGATGGTAGTTTTCTAAGAAACAAGAACCTCTTCTTCCATCATTATATAGGAGATTCACACTTATATACCTTAAATATATTATTTTCGGACTTGAATACACACTAAACACTTCACATTGTGCGCACAGGACAGAACGCAGGACCATATAAACCTCCCAGGAAAGGGTTGCTGTGTTGGGCCAAATCTGTGCTTGAATAGTAGTGGCTCAGAAGGGCTGGAAGGTGCAAGAAGAACTTACTATTAGCAAGCAAGAAGAGGCAGCTCAAGGGAGAAAGCCCCACACCAATACCATATCCTTCTCTCCCAGTGGCCATTTCCTGTTGATCTCATAGTTTAGGAGAACCTTAGATGCTTTAGCAGTAATTCCTTTCTTGGCTGTTTCGGTCCTTAGGAAAATTTATAAGTATTAGTATTAATCAAGGAACAAGAGTTAAGAGGATCAATGGCATCACTCCTAAGAAACACATTTAGATTGCGCACGTGGAGACTGTGTGACTTCCTGGTTCTTTTCATCGTCTTTGCAGAGGAATCACCACCAGTGTTTTGGATTTCCACAGTTCATTTCTTTCTGCATCACTTATCTTTTACTGCATCACAACACAAACTCATAGAAACACTGACTGGCTCCTCTTCCAGCAATATTTTACTGCATTGCAACTTATGCTTCCAAATTTACTTTCTTTCTACCCACATAAGTGCTAAGGGAGTAAAACAGAAAAGATTGCATCTAATGACCACCTTCTCATATTAACCCAGCAACTCATTCTGAAGAAACACATGCATTCTTGCCTTAACTGAGGACTGAAATAACAAACACAATAACAGAACCTTAAGCGCCCTGATGGAAATGTACAGTATGAGTTACATCCACCTATCTATACACACATATAGACACTCATATGTATATACAATATATACATACAAATGATAATAGCTATACCAAAATGTGCATATTTAACACAGTTTTAAAAAGCCAGTAGATCATGGTATAATACAATTTATTTCCACTAGTGAATGGCACACATGGAGAAATGTAAAGGAGGTGTTTCAAGTACAATATTTTTCACAGGTGAAAATAAACAGTATTATTCCAGTGTCCAACACAATGTTTTCTATAAAAGTTTAAAATGCCAGACATTTAGTACTTAAAGAAGTCGAAAGTTACTAAAGTCTGCCTTATGGTCTGAAAAAGATACTCATAGAGTTTTCAATTTTTGGATAGGGGGTGAGGAAAATAGGAGGGAGTGTCAAGGACATTTTAGTGTACTGAATGGTCTTTACCTGATGTCTAGGCAGCTGAAAATCATGACTATGCTAAAAAGATCAACTCACCAATAAATCCTTGGCCCTGGGTACCAAGGATATTATACATGTGGGGTGGTTCAAATGCAGGGCTATTCATCTCTAGGCACAGAAATGACTAAAAGGAATGGCAGCTCTAAATAAAAATAATATAAACACATTTTACAGCTAACATTATCTATATTGATGAAAATACTTTCAGATACTATAATCTAGGATTAGAATGATATTAATAAGAAGAGAAAAGGTATGTGCAAAAGGAAGGGAACCCTTTCTGATATGCTGGACAAGTTTCCCATACTTTTTTCTTAAATACATATATACCAAGTGAATACCAACAGTGGGGGAGGAGGTAGTCTTAATCTGATCAAATGCTGACATTTGTACACTGATTCAGAAAGTGCCTGCTTTTTTAGAATCTTTCAAAACCTTTCAAATTTTTCTGCTACAAGCATTACTCTTTGATGATTCCTACCATGTATGAGATTCTTCAGAAGTTAGATCTTACAAACACACACAAACCAATTAATTGGAATTATTTCTGCAAACTATAAATATTTTAATTAAAATTAACTTAATTGAATAATCCAGGTATAGTCATGACCTACAAGTAAAACTGGTTGCCACACAATTAAATCAGATACAAAGCCCTACTGGATAGACATTTGGAGTCAGTATTCAATCACAATTTTACAAGTATATGAACTGAGTAACTCGACTAATTTAAGTCTACAAGTAGACTTTAACATGTATCACTGGTAGTATTTTGGATTTTAAAGTGTTTTGCATGTGAAACTCATCTGCATCCCTATTCCACCCCTCCAGTAGTACAGATGGGCCAAACTGAATAATAGTTTTTTAAAAAGGTATCAAATTCCATAACATTTTTGGACACTTAATTCTAAAGACCTTTCCTATCATTTTCCTCCAAACAGGTACATTTTTCAATGTTTGAAATACTGTGTATTTTAATGCAAAAAAGATATTGAGAAAATGAAAAGCCCCTTTCATTAGAAGTGCATGTTATGTTCACCTAAAAACTGATGATCTTAAGCACAGTGAAAAGTACAATGTAGTAGAGTGCTACCTGAACACTACCTGAACACTAAAACTGAGTGTGAATTATACTTTTATCTTGGTTTTAAAAAGATTTACATTTAATTATTAATTTTTTCTCCAGTTACCTTTAAATGAATGCCAAAACTCCTAAAGGGGAGGATTCATGGAGATTAGGCTGACATACCTAGAGAAGACTTACTGGTTGAGACAAAGATTTCGACAGTGATAGATTACTGTTTGGTCATTAGTCAGGTCTAGGTGAAGAGTATCATTGAGAAGGATTTAGAAAATTCTAACTTGGAGCCCTCTGACCACATAAAAAGCAGGACCCAGAGTTAGCAGCAAGGGTTCTTCAAGACAAGGTGGGTGGCAGGCAATAACTTGTAAGAAACTCTGATCTGTCACTGGACAGGACATGTTTTTCCTTCAAGTCATACTCATAGCTTCTTACCTACCTTCAATTCAATTTCCACACTGGCTGTGGAATACCAAGTAACATCTGACTTTTAGCATTGGGTTGATCCTTCATTGCAAAACAACACAAAACCAAACAAAATATGCCCCTCTGGAAAAAAAAGTTAGCTTTCGTTAAAGAGATTCCCTGACCACTTATAACTTATTTTACTTTTTTTTTTTTTTTAATTTTAATTTGTCAAACTTGCTAGTTCCTTTTCAGTAGTACTTTAGCACTGAGGCTAGAGACTTCTGGAAGTGGTGTTTCCTATTGTGTGATGTTAACATGATGCCAAACAGTCACTAAGTCTCAAGGAACTAGAAGTTTGTAAAGTATTGCAGCAACAAAAACAGCCAGAAAAAAAAAAAAAAAGGACCTGCACATGCAGCAAAATCTACAGTGGTGATGAGGATTAGTCAGCAGCTGGTAAAGTCATTGGCTCAGTGACTCCTGGTTCACTATGGCAACTACACATTTAAATAATTGGCTATTCTACTTGTAAACAGGAAATCTCACAAGCCAACCGGGTGGGGGTGGGGGTGGTAATCAAATTATGTCTTTGTAGTGTGATGAGAATTTCAATGGATGGCAGTTTGCAAACATGGCATAATTCAAATGCCTCTGGCGTTTGACATGTATTGGCTATATGTCTTTGTTTTTGTACAAAGTAAAAGTACTGTTTGGGGTTTTGGGAGTTACAGAGCTTAGCTAGGATGAGATATCACAGTTTAAGCAACAAAACGTTAGGATATATAGGCTTCATCTCCTCACTCTGCTGCTGAACATACCCACCACATGAACTTTCAGGGGCCTCTCTCACCCTCTGGCCTCCCCTTTGAAGGCTCACAGGTCTGTTGATGCAATTCCCACACAACTCATTATCTCCTGAAGCACCTCCATCTCACCATGCCACAAAGAAGGCACAATTGAACGGACAAAACGAAAACAAAAACAAAAACTGACAAACCTATGCAGCCACTCAGAAAAAGAACTAAGTTTTTTCTACTCTCTGAAAAAGTCAATGCAACCCTTTAGTGTTCATGGATTTCCACTTTTTTACTCCAAATGAGGCTGAGAAGTCAGACCAATTTAATAAAGAAAATACAGTGGTGAGGGGGATACAGGTGTGTTTCCACAATCACTTGTTTCAGCACATGCTGCCTGCTGTGAGTGGCTCCTAAGAATTTGGGGTATGGAGAAACACTTCAGATCCTGTCACAAATTTCTTAGGATATGGTTGCCCCAAAGTGATGACTCAAGCCACCATGCTACATTCCATTTTTGCAGTGTTCAGAAAATACCCCCAATCTAGCTGATTTCTTTTTACATACACACATTAATTCCCCCTTTTCAAAATTTTTCCAAAAGTTAAAAAACAAAACAAAACCCAGCAGCCAAATACTATAACATCCCAATTAGTAAACACAAACCAGAATGCTTTACAAAAATGAATGAAATATACCATATGCACTCAGCTCCCACACTGTAGTACCCAAGTGAGGAGGCTTCTGTGATGATGTCTGTAGGCAGTTTCTTTTGGCAGACAGCTCCAGCGGAATTGCCACTCTCAATTATTAAGTTATGTATAAGACATGTGTGACCCATTGGATATTTGTGAAGTGACACTCGTGCTTCTGCTCATGCCCTGCTCTGTCCGTCCCCCAGAAGCTGTCCGCCTCAGAGCCTGAGGGCTATTGCGGACTCCCATACTGCTACCTCGGGGTACCCCCTGCATTGGCCCTGAAGGGTGACCCCATGGCTGGGGTCCACCTTGCATTGGATGGCCCCAAGCTTGTGGTGGGCCACCCATGGGATGACCCCAGTGAGGTCCTGGACCTCCAGTAGGATTGTGAGACCAACCAGAAGCTCCCGGGTAGCTGTGGCTAAATGCCTCAGGGGAGAGATTGGAAAGGACCATGTTACTAAAACCTAGTCTCATGCTTTCAGAGTCAAAAGCTTCAATTTCTCTGGCTTGACGCTCCAGCAGGCTTCGTATTCGTTCTGTGCGTTCATTCTGCAAAGCCAACATCTCTTCTTCAATCTGTTTGAGGTTGGGAGACGGAAGCAAAAAGAAAGCTGATTTATTTTTTATAATCTATAAACTAGGAAGCAATAATTACTGAGCTTTGAAGTGAACTCATAAAAAAGTTCATTCTGGCTACTTTATGGACAGACATTTAAAAACTCAAGAGATGTGGGGAGTCTGGCTGGTTCAGTCTAAAGAGCATGCCAACTTTTTTTTTTTTTTTAAAGATTTTATTCATTTATTCATGAGAGACACAAAGAGAGAGGCAGAGACACAGGCAGAAGGAGAAGCAGGCTTCATGCAGAGAACTCAATGCTGGACTTGATCCCGGGACACCAGGATCACACCCTGGGCTGAAGGCAGACTCTCAACCACTGAGCCACCAGGTGTCCCAGTTGTTGTTTTTATTTTTAAGATGAGACAGAGGGAGAAGGAGGGGGGGGGGGTGACGGGGAGGGAGGGAGGGAGAGAGAGAGAGAGAGAGAGAAAGAGAGAGAGAGAAAGAGAGAGAGAGAAAGAGAGAGGCACACAGACAGAATCTTAAGCAGACTCTACACCCAGCACAGGGCTCAATCGCACAACTCTGAGATCATGACCTGAGCTGAAATAAAGAGTCCGACATCCAACACTTAACTGACTGAGCCATCAGGTGCCCCTGAAGAGTGTGTGACTCTTGATTTCAGGGTCATGAGTTCCAGCCTTATGTTTTATTTTTCTCCAATGTATTTTATTTTTACTTAAAAATAAATAAAAACTAAAAAATTGTATGAAAAAATTTAAAGAGATGTACTGTAGAAATTGTACATAATTTATATTTTTAAAACGTGTAAGATCAGGGGTACCTCAGTTGGTTAAACATCTCCCTTCAGCTCAGGTCATGATCACAGGATCCAGCCCCACAGTGGGCTCCCTGATCAGCAGGATGTCTGCATCTCCCTCTCCATCTCCCTCTGCCCCTCGCCTCCACTTGTGCTCACTCGCTCTCTCAAATAAATAAAATCTTTTTAAAAATGTGTAAGTTCTTTTAATTAATCTGTTTGTTTGTTTATTTATTGAGAGACAGAGAGAGAGAGAGGCAGAGAGGCAGAGACACAGGCAGAGGGAGAAGCAGGCTCCATGCAGGAAGCCCGATATGGGACTTGATCCTGGGATTCCAGGATCACACCCCGGGTCAAAGGCAGGCGCTAAACTGCTGAGCCACCCAGGCATCCTAAGATCAAGTTCTTTTTAAAAATTAAAGATGTTTGTTTGTTATTTAATAAATAAATATGAAAAATAAATATGAAAAATATTATTTTTCATTTGCAGATAGTTGGGGTTACATTAGTTTCAGTTTTTTTTTTATTTTTTATTTTTTTAAATTTATTTATTCATGATAGTCACACGGAGAGACAGAGAGAGGCAGAGACACAGGCAGAGGGAGAAGCAGGCTCTAAGCACTGGGAGGCCGATGTGGGATTCGATCCCGCTGCGCCACCCAGGGATCCCTAGTTTCAGTTTAAAATCAAGTTGTTGTTGTTGTTGTTGTTGTTGTTTTTAAAATAGGCTCCATGTCCAACATGGGGCTTGAACTTGTGAACCTGAGATTAAGAGTCACATGTTGTAGGGGGATCCCTGGGTGGCTCAGCGGTTCAGCACCTGCCTTCAGACCAGGATGTGATCCTGGAGTCCCGGGATCGAGTTCCACATCAGGCTTCCTGCATGGAGCCTGCTTCTCCCTCTGACTGTGTCTCTGCCTCTCTCTCTCTCTTTCTGTGTATCTCATGAATAAATAAATAAAATCTTAAAAAAAAAAAAAAAAAAGAGTCACATGCTGTACTGACTGACCCAACCTGACACCCCTAAAATCAAGTTCTTAAAAGCACCTGGCTGGCTCAGTCGGTTCATCACATGACTCCTGATCTCAGGGTCTTGAGTTCAAGCCCCTTATTGGGCATGGAGCCTACTTAAAAAAAAACAGAAAACAAAGGTAGTACTTCTATTGAAATAATAAATCAAGGCAATTATGATCAATACCTACTAATCCATTAAAGTTAAATGAGAAAGAAAAGGTGTAGGGGGAAACTAGCCTTATCAGATATCCCATAATGTCACTCTAATAAAATAAATATAAAGGACACCTGGGTGGCTCAGTCGGTTGAGCATCTGACTCTTGGCTTTGGCTCAGGTTGTGGTCTTAGGGTCATAAGATCCAGTCCCACACTGGGCTCTGCACTCAGTGCAGAGTCTGCTTGGGATTCTTTCTCCCTCTGCTCCTACTGCTTGTGCTTGCTCTCTTTCTCTCTCTCAGAAATAAATCAATCTTAAAATAAATACGGTACTGGTGCAAAATACTTAGTGAAACAGAATGAAGATCTCAGTTTGTAGGCTTGCATTTATTTATGATTTGACTTGTTTATTTGAGAGAGAAAGAAAATTAGTAGGGGAGTGGCAGGCAGGGGGAGACAGAGAAGAATCCCTGCTGACCAGGGAGGCTGATGTGGGGCTCAATCCCAGGACTTTGAAATAATGACCTGAACCGAAGGGAGACAATGGACTGAGCCACCCAGACACCTCTTTGTAGGCAGCAAGACAAAAGCAGTAATTAGTTTAATGGGAGAAACAAACAGCACAAGCACATTTGGCCAATATCTGGAAGGAAATGGGAATAGAATTCCATCCTACACTACATTCCAGATAGACCAAAACTTTAAGTGAAAGCAAACAAAAAAACTAAAAAGTTTTCATTGAAAAGTTAGGAGATTTTATATAGCTAAAAATTCATAGTTGAATAGCCATGATAATCAGTTCTGGAAAACTGAAAGTATTACAAATAAATACAGCTGATTGTATATACAATTTTTTAAATATTAAAAATACATAAAGTCAAGACTATGAAAAAAGTTGGGGATTTTTTAAAAAAAGATTTTATTTATTTATTCATGAGAGACAAGAGAGAGGCAGAGACATAGGCAGAGGGAGAAGCAGGCTCCCTGCAAGGAGCCACTGAGCCACCCAGGCATCCACAAGTTGGAGGATTTTATGAATGATCATACTGACAAAACCTGAACACCCTGATCAATATTAATATCACTTAAAGGGCAGCCCCAGTGGCTCAGCGGTTTAGCGCCGCCTTCAGCCCAGGGCCTGATCCTGGCGATCTGGGATGGAGTCCCATGTCGGGCTCCCTGCATGGAGCCTGTTTCTCCCTCTGCCTGTGTCTCTACCTCTCTCTGTGTGTGTGTGTCTCTCATGAATAAATAAATAAAATCTTAAAAAAAAAAATCACTTAAAGGTGGCATAGTTAGACATTATGTATCTCTTGATGTGATGCAACAGGAAGTACACTATAACCCTTATGACAATTCCCTGCAAAATTTTTTAAAGAAAAGAAAAAGTTTAATCTAAATATAATCACGCCTCTAGACCTAATTACCAGTTTACAGGAAATATGAAATAAAGAAGAGAGGACTACATTAAATGACACTATGAAGATGAAATAAGCCAAATCCGTAAGTGAGAATTCCTACGGAACAAATGATCCAATCCTCAATTAAAAAAAAAAAAAAAAGGTGGACAGGGATCAGTTATAGACTAAAAAACTTAAAAGATAATTAGCTAAAATGTAATATCTGGACTTAACCAATCCAAATAAACCAACTTAAGACATTTTTGGAATCAAATGGTGGTATGCTGAAATTTCTTCCTCACCTCCTGCCTCTACCACAAAATTGTATATGTGGAGCAGGGGGATAGATAAGAAAAATTTAGCAAAATATTGGTAACTATTGAAGCTGGGTGGTTAAGTACTTGGGGGTTGCACTGTACTAATGCCTCCTACTTCTGTATACGTTTGAAAATTTCCATGATCGGGGCACCTGGGTGGCTCAGTGGTTGAGTGTCTTCCTTTGGCTTGGGTCTGATTCCAGGGTCCTGGGATTGAGTCCCACATGAGGCTCCCTATGGGGAGCCTTCTTCTCCCTCTACCTCTCTCTCTCTCTGGGTCTCTCATGAATAAATAAAATCTTAAAAAAACTTCCATGATAAAAAGTTTTTTAAAAATAAGAAATAATTTAAAAAGGAGCATTAAATCAGTTATCAAGGTTGTTGAGGATTTAAACCAATACTTATTGCTCTCTGCAGAAATCGAACTCAACAAATGAGTTTAGTTTTTATGTATCAAGTTTTCAGAAGTTCCAATTTTTTAAAAAAAATATGAAGTTTCGCAGAGGAGACACATGCAAATAAAAAGTCCTAATAGAATGTGGTAAGACATAATAACAGATTAACAAGGTATAGCAGAAATAAAAAGAGATGGAGTGATTGACTCTATAAAGGAGAAAGATAAGTGTAAATAAAGTATTCCCAGAGGAGGTGGCAGAGACTGGATTGTGAAGGAAGAATACAAGTTTACCAGGAAGAGAAAGGGAAGGAAAAAATATTTTCAGCCAAGGGAACATGTGCAAAGACATGGGAAAATGATAAGTATTTTGGCCAGAACAGATTCCAGTAAGGAGAGTTTGAAAATTATTGAAAGGGGGTGCCTGGATGGCTCAGTGGTTGAGAGTCTGCCTTTGGTTCAGGGTGTGCTCATGGGATCTGGGATCGAGTCCCACACTGAGCTCCCTGTATGGAACCTGGTTCTCCTTCTCTGCCTGTGTCTCTGCCCCCCACCTCTGTCTCTCATGAATAAATAAAATCTTTAAAAAAAAAGAAATTATTGAATTTTCTAGGTACTAAAGTGTTACAAAGTTTTAGAGTGAGCGTTTTATGTGAAGGCTGAAGAACTTAAGATTAGACAAGAGTGCTTTTGAGGGAAAGACATCAAAATTGCTAACTGTGGTGATTTCTTTTTTTTTTTTTTTTAAAGGAGTCCCCAAGGCTCCTTTTTTTTTTTTTTTAATTTTTATTTATTTATGATAGTCACACAGAGAGAGGGAGAGAGAGGCAGAGATACAGGCAGAGGGAGAAGCAGGCTCCATGCATCGGGAGCCCGACGTGGGATTCGATCCTGAGTCTCCAGGATCGTGCCCTGAGCCAAAGGCAGGCGCCAAACCGCTGCGCCACCAGGGATCCCAAACTGTGGTGATTTCTGAGTGGTGGGACTACAGACATTTTTTTTAAAAAGATTTATTTATTTATTTATTTATTTATTTATTTATTTATTTATTTATGATAGACATAGAGAGAGAGAGAGAGGCAGAGACACAGGAGGAGGGAGAAGCAGGCTCCATGCAGGAGCCTGATGTAGGACTCGATCCCAGGTCTCCAGGACCAGGCCCTGGGCTGCAGGTGGTGCTAAACTGCTGCACCACCGGGGCTCCCCTGACTACAGACATTTTAATTTCTATTTATGCTTTTCTAAACTTGTCAAGCTTTTTTTTCTGTAAAGATTTTTATTTTTTAAGTAATCTCAATACCCAATATGGAGCTCAAACTCACAACCCTGTGATCAAGAGGTACATGTTCTCATGACTAAGCCAGCCAAGTGCCCCTTAAACTTATCAAGTTTTAAGAAAAATGATTGTGTATTTAATAAAATAAATGTTCACTTTTAATAATTACATATAAAATCCTATAAATCCATATAAAAAGAATTTACGTATCTCTAGGGATTCAAAGAACTTCAAATTTATCTTTTAACTATTTTTAATGTAAAACTTAAAAAAATCCACTTACTAAAAGCATTTAATTCAAGGGATCTAATTAATGATGGGAATGTGCTGAGTATATAACTGATCTGAATGTCTTGCATATTGTCTGAAGGAAATTCGTGACAAAAATATTAAACACTAATGCTTATCAACCTTTTATGTAGTATGCATTCAGTTTTGTTTGCTGATTAGTATTGTCATTTAAGAAACTCAGAACATTTTTCAATAATATAAAAATGAAACTAAGATTTATGATGGGCTACATTAATTCCTATTTCTTTTAAAACCTGTGACTTTAAAAAATTAAAATTATAAATAAACAAACATAAAACCTGTGACTTAGTTTTTGTAAATTAGAAAAGTGGCTTCACTGGGTTGATAAGAGTTACTGTAATTAAGACTTTTGAGAGGATCTTCCAGCCAATTTCCTTTGAAATCAAATTCGGTATTTTTGTATGAATATTTTCAGTTCCACAAAGAAAGGTCCTAAAAAGTGTTCTAATTGCCAATTCTTACTTAAAAACTACCAACTATGTTATTGATGCTGTAAAATATTGAGAGAAAACTAAATGAAATAATTAAAAAAAAAGCCCACTTATACTTTGGAGATACTACCACTTTTCATGCATGTATAAAATTCACATGGGATTTAACATTTTTCTTTCATTTTTATTTTTTTTAAAGATTTTATTTATTTATTCATGAGAGACACAGAGAGGGAGAGAGAGAGAGGCAGAGACACAGGCAGAGGGAGAAGCAGGCTCCATGCAGGGAGCCTGATATGGGACTCGAGCCTGGATCTCCAGGATTAGACCCTGGGCTGAAGGCGGCACTAAACCGCTGAGCCACCTGGGCTGCCCCCGAAAACAATTTTTTTAAACAGAATTATTATTCATCTATAAACAACTAATGTTCACTCAGATTCCATCTGTATTTTCAGACGGCTGCTTCCTTTCTGTACAACCAGTAAATACAAGGTACAGAAAAATAGCTGTTAAAACTTTTCAAAGTTTTTATAGGGAAGGTACATGGATTTGGCAGTTGCCAACTGATTCAAACTGCTTCACAGTCATGCCCTTCATTTGAAATGTAACCATTAGCCCTAAAAATCAAGCAGCAACTCAAAGCACTACAGATTATCATCCTATTGTTTTTTAAATTATTTTTAATACTAAATAATCGTTAGTATTTTCCATTATCCAAAGTAATATTTAAAAAAGTAAAGTAGAAAAAAGAACAAATCTACTGTATTAAATAGCCACTAACATTCTTTCAATTCACTATAAGTGTAATTTGTCTTTTTGATTTCATTCAATACATCATAAGCATTTCCCCATATTAATACTGTCTTTGTAGCCATCATTTAAATGGCTGAGCAAGATTTCATTGGCTTAGCCATAATTACTTAATTATATCTCTATTTAGATGGTTAGGTGATTTTTTTTCCCAAGCTTTTATTTAAATTCCAGTTAGTTAACATAGAGTGTAATATTAGTTTTAGGTGTAGAATTTAGTGATTCATCACTTATATATATACAACACCGGATATATCACAAGTGCACTTAATCCTCATCACTCATTTAACCCATTTCCCCCACTGACCTGCCCACTTCCCCTCCAGTAACCAAAATGGTTAGATATTTTAAACCATTATAAAATGTTATAACGACCATTTATATGCATAATTTTCCCTGTATTTTGGATTTCCTTAGGCCAAATTCTAAAAGTCTCAAATGCTTAACAATTCAAAGCTCAATATATACATCCAAATTGCTTTTCAAAATGCATTTACAGTGTATGAGAGTACCACTGTACCTTCTCCAGTGGGTATCAGTTTTAAACAGGCTTTGTAGAACATGTAGACTTTGGTTCATATATTGAAAAAAGACTGTACCTAACTAAGATACTAATTAGCACTGTTTAAATTCTGAACCACTAGATGGAGCTAAAAATACAAATACATTTTAATAGTACCAATATTTCTCCCGATATTATTTCTAAAATATTATAGATTATCCTTTTAGATAATTTTGAAGCATAAGAGACAGAACTTCGGACTGAATTTTAAATGTTCAAATTGGAATCACATTTATAAAATCTGAAAAACTAGATTTAAAAAAAAAATTTATGTGTCTTTCTCACCTTGAATGAGAAACGTAACGGAGATAATTTTTAGAGCCAAATAACTCTCAAAGAAGCTAGAGTAATAAAAGACAGCTGTCCTGGGAAATAGTAACATCTTAGTTATGTGAATTTTTTTAATATGAGAAGACACTGTATTTTTATCCAGAAACAATGACAACTTTCATTAGGCAAGACTATTAGGCAAATATTCACTTACATTGGACCTAAGACAATACCAGCTATTGGGAACTATGGCTCAGGAATTCTTTTTTTTTTTTTTTAATATTTATTTATTTATTTATGAGAGAGAGAGAGAGAGAGAGAGAGAGGCAGAGACACAGGAGGAGGGAGAAGCAGGCTCCATGACGGAATCATGCCCTAGGCCAAAGGCAGGCGCTAAACCGCTGAGCCACCCAGGGATCCCATGGCTCAGGAATTCTTTTTTTGTTTGTTTGTTTTTTTCTTTGGCTCAGGAATTCTTTTTTTTTTTTTTTTAATTTTTATTTATTTATGATAGTCACACACACACAGAGAGAGAGAGAGAGAGAGAGAGAGAGGCAGAGACACAGGCGGAGGGAGAAGCAGGCTCCATGCACTGGGAGCCCGACATGGGATTCGATCCCGGGTCTCCAGGACCGCGCCCCGGGCCAAAGGCAGGCGCTAAACCGCTGTGCCACCCAGGGATCCCTGGCTCAGGAATTCTTAAACATAGCTTTGAATCCTGAATATTCTACTACAGTTGACCCTTGAACAGCATGAGTTTGAACTACATGTTTCTCCTTACATGTGATTTTTTTCCAATACAGTAAAATACTGTAAATGTATGTTCTCTTCTCTAGCTTACTATATTGTAAGAAGACAGTATGTAATACATATAACATACAAAATATGTGTTAATTGACTATGTTATTTGTAAGGCTTCTGGTCACTTTTATACATGAAGAAAAGTTAATGCAAATTTCAACCGGACAGGTTGTCACAGCCCCTAACCCCCACATTGTTCAAGGATCAACTATGCTTCTAACAACAAATAGTGTCCTCTTTAATGTCTTAAAAATCTGCCCATCATTCTTTCCCCCCAAACACACTCATACTCACACACACAATTTTACTATCTTAAAGGATGAAATGAATTTGGGGATTCTAGTTCGATTCTTTAATATATCTGACAAAGAATAAGTAAATATAAATAAGGCAATTACTAACATTCTTTTTCTTTACTATCCAAGTTTTTCTCCAATCTCCCTAGAGTGAGGTACATAAAATAAGTGAGAATCACGCTAGAGCTACTCTCTCCCAATTCATATAATTCCATATTCCTTCCTCTAGCAATTACTACTTATATTTCCCCTTGATGTTTAGTACTCAATAATTATAAGGTTCATTACTGAATCAATAATTTTAAAGAAAAAGAAAAACACTACCAAAACTAGAATTAAGGAAGCACGGTATTGTGAAAACAATCTAATGCCACCTATCAATATGAAAAAATATTTATAGAATGCTTCTGCTGAAAGCAAACACTAGCACAATTACCTTCCTCGTATTACTTATACCTTTTGTTCTAAGAGTGCCCTGCGGAGAGAGACCCTCTGTTCAAGTTCTCGAAGCTCTCGATCATGCTGTGCCTCGGCTTGCATCTTGATTTTGCTCTGATATGCATTCAACAGCTCCAGTTCCTGCTGCAGCTGCATCTTCAAAACCTGGCACTCTGCTTCCTGTGCTTCATCCAAACGTAGCTGAAAGAGAGAAAGAAAATATCCTGTGAGTTATCTATCCCTTACCTTACGGAAAACAGGAGGTGAGAAAAGACAGACTATTCTCTTTTGTAGGATACACAATTGTTCTTTCTCTCTCATGCCTCGGAGTAAACATCTCTGAAAAGGAAGGCCTAGTAATCACTGATGGCATTAGGAAGATAAAACTATCATGAGCTCTCTGGAGGATGCCTTAAAAACCACATTTTTCTTAAGAAAAAATCTAGAATATGATCAGATGATATAAGACTCTGAATACTTTCTCTCCAATAGAAATAACTATAGCATAGGGACCAGCAAACAGCCTGCTGGCCGAATCTGGGCAGTTGCCTGGGTTTTTTTGTTTTTACTTTTTTATACACTCTACTAGTTAAGAACAGTTGTTGTTGTTGTTGTTGTTTTTTTTAAGATTTATTTATTTGGGGAGCCTGGGTGGCTCAGCTGGTTAACATTTGCCTTTGGTTAGGGTCATGATCCTGGAGTCCCAGGATCTAGCCCCACATCAGGCTCCCTGCTCAGTGAGGAGTCTGCTTCTCTCTCTCCCTCGATTCCTTCCCTGCCTGTGCTCTCTCTCTCAAATAAGTAAATAAAATCTTAAAAAAAAAATTATTGGGACACCTGGGTGGCTCAGCGGTTGAGCATCTGCCTTTGGCTCAGGGCGTGATCCCACAGTCCCCGGATCAAGTTCCGCATTGGGCTCCCTGCATGGAGCCTGCTTCTCCCTCTGCCTATGTGTCTGCCTGCCTCTCTTTCTCTGTCTCTCATGAATAAATAAATAAAATCTTAAAAAAATATAATAAAATAAAAAAAATTTTTTTAAATTTATTTGTCCTAAAGAAAGAGGGAGAGAGCACGAGAGGGAGGTGCAGAGGGAGAGGGAGAGAGAATCCAAAGCAGACTCCTCATTGAGCTCAGAGCCCGACAGGGGGCTCAATCTCATGACCCCAAGACCACGACCTGAGCCAAAATCAAGAGTTGGAGGCTTAAACAACTGTGCCACCCAGGCACCTCAAGAATGGTTTTTACATTTGAAATAGTTATCTTTTAAATGGCTATATAAGTACCCACATGGTATCTTCAATTTTGCCTCCTGCCCTACAAACTCTAAAATATTTACTATCTGGCTCTTTAAGAAAATGTTTACAAAACTTATATAGAAAATATTTTGGGGTCCTTGGGTGGCTCAGTTGATTAAATGCTCAACTCCTGGTTTTGGCTCTGGTCATGGTATCAGGGTCATGGGATCCAGCCATAAGTGTGACTCCACACTCAGTAGGGAGTCTTCTTTTTTCCCCTCTCTCTGCCTTTCTCCACCCACCTACCACCTGCACTCTCTCCCTAAAATAAATAAATAAATCTTTAAAAGTATTTCATGTTTTTTATTTAAAGATTTTATTTATTCAGTCATGAGAGACACATAAAGAGAGACCGCCACTGGCAGAGGGAGAAGCAAGCAGGCTCCATGCAAGGAGCCCGATGTGGGACTTCATCCAAGGAATCTGGGATCACGCCCTGAGTCCAAGGTAGACGCTCAACCGCTGAGCCACTCAGGCGTCCCTTTAAAAATATTTCATATTTGTAATTAAATGTGACCATCTGAATTCTAAATACAGTACTACTTTTTTCTACTACCTAACAAGGCTGCTGCTCCAATCTTGACATGTTATTGGGGTAAGTGTTAAACACCTGAGGAGCACTGGCAGAGAGCCTGTTTAAAACTTCAGGTCTAAATGTATCAATGAGAATTCTATATCCACATGCATGCTTCTAAGCAATGCTCAGAACAGGAAGACTATGGACCATCACCACTATTTCCAAGCTGCAGGAGAACTAGCATTTCTTTTTTTTAAGATTTTATTTATTTATTTATGAGAGACAGAGAGAGAGAGAGAGAGAGAGGCAGAGACACAGGCAGAGGGAGAAGCAGGTCCCATGCAGGGAGCCTGACGTGGGACTCAATCCCAGGTCCCCAGGATCAGGCCCTGGGCTGAAGGCAGCGCTAAATCACTGAGCCACCCAGGCTGCCCAGAACTATCATTTCTAATTAGCATTTTAATTGCTGGGATTTCATTGCTGTAGAAGGGAAAGGAGCACTAACTAAATTTATTTTGCCTAAATAAAACAAACTCACAGCTTGTGTGGAGAGCATTTCATTAATGCTGTGGTCATACTGCTCAGCCAAGATGGCTAACTTCCGGGTCTGCTCCTCCTTGAGTCGTTTCAGAACAGCCTTGTGCTCACTCTTTGGTGTCGTCTCCAATAGGTGATTTCTTAATGCTTTATACTGTCTGGTTTGAATTTTGCAGGTGTCCTGAAACTGCTTTTTTATTTGGAGTTCTTTAGACTAGGAAGAAAAAAATAGATGCATGTAATTTTTAATATATGGCATTTGGTATACCTTAGGCTTACATTAAAACAAATGCTACCAGGAAAACAGGAGAAGAAAAACAAAAAGGTCAGATCATAAGGTTGCAGTTACTTTTGCACTTGGCTATTGGGTCACACCACTAGATTCTATGCATTTTTTAAACAAAAGCTCTAATTAAAAAAATTAAAATATCAATAATCTCACTTATCACAGGACTTAAAGCAATAGTTATTATTTTGTTAGAAATTTAGTGACCTAAGTAAATATTAAAATTAGCTTTACCATGTATATTGATGACAGAAAATTAAATTTCTTCTCATGCATTTAGTAGCCAGACAATATCTGAGACACTTTGCTTCAATTTCTTTTAATAATAATCTTAACTCTAACTACATACTGTATAACAGATCCCACAAAAGCAGGGCATTAGTAACTGACTAATATTGTTATTTATAGTTAATTTTCCTTTTTACCTGAAACTAGGTAGAAACACACTTAGTAATGGTTTATGCTTTAATACCATAAGCAAAAACCTGAAAGTCAGTCAGGTTAACTCATCTTTTAAAGGTCAAACAAAAGTTATGGGGCAAGGGAGAGGACAACTTCCTTGGGAGTGATAAGCTACATAAATATATTTTTTAAAGGTTTTATTTATTTATTCATGAGACACACACACACACACACACAGAGGCAGGGACACAGGCAGAGGGAGAAGCAGGCTCCATGCAGGGAGCCAGATGTGGAACTCGATCCCTGGTCTCCAGGATCACGCCCTGGGCCGAAGGCAGCGCTAAACCACTGAGCCACCCGGGCTGCCCTACATAAATATTTCTGAGATAAAATAATTGAGCCCAGAGACAGTTTTGGCTTTAATTTTTGTTAATCACAGGTTATTCTATGAACTCAGGTTTTAGCACAATTTGATAAGATGAGATATAATTCTAGAAAGTATATTGAGTCTGTAAGTGAGAATATATTTATTTACTCCACTAAGGCAGAACCTACACTTGAAATTATTTTACCTTAATGTAAATACTGCCAGATATTGATTAGTTGCTTCAGTATGCAACATATGTACATATTACCAAAGTAAAACACTTGTCAAGGAACTAGTTATTATTCACCACCCCTTGTAATACTACAACATCAAATAGACTTTTCCATATTTCATACCAACTGAGGCACTAGATCATAGTCATAATACTTTATTCTGTGAAGGGTCAAGAATTGTCCAACTAGAAAGAGAAACTCTGGGTTTAATTATGCTTTGTAGCACTACACTTAAATACTGTCCTTGGTTAACAAAATTCTTCCTTTAACTTTAACTTTAACAAAAGTTAGCTAGGAATGAAACAATGAAATTTAGACATTCTCTCCTGTCTCTGTATAACATTCACTCTTTTAAAAAGTTCTTATTTTGGGTATCGCTGGGTGGCTCAGTGGTTTGGCGCCTGCCTTTGGCCCGGGGCGCGATCCTGGAGTCGCGGGATGGAGTCCCGCCTCATGCTCCTGGCATGGAGCCTGCTTCTCCCTCTGGCTGTGTCTCTGCTTCTCTCTCTCTCTCTCCCTATGTCTATCATGAATAAATAAATAAAATCTAAAAAAAAAAAAGTTCTTATTTTTAAAATATGCTACCAAGAAAACTGTAATCATTCCATATCATTAGCCTAAAGAGAAAAAAGAACTTGAAAATTTTTTTTCAACAAGAGTTAACACTTATACCTAAGAATAAACTATATCCCTCAATAGTTAACCCAAGTGAAAACAAAAACAAAGTTACAGTTGTTTCTCTTCACTTATACTCATTTAACACTATTATCTGGATAGCAGATGAAGAAACGTATTTAGACAATACGTATTTACCCAACTCATTCTACAGAAATGACACACTAACATAAGTGCTCAAACTAAAGTCCCCCTACTCCCCATTAAAGTCTTGAAGGAAGTTGGAAGACACAACTATTAAGACTTAAGCAAATAAAAATGGGATGACTTGGGAGTTAAAATATAGACTATTTTCTTTAAGCAAGGAGACGGATATACATAATTCAGAGGAACATCATGATTTTCTTCCCTACAAAAGTAACAGAACAATTTCCTTTATGGAAAATCTTGAGATCACTGGTCATCAAAGGAGGCATTCTAAATCATTTAAAGTCTGAGTATGATTGTGAAATATTATTGCTCTGCTCACTTTTTGTATAGTATCTGCATAAATTAAATACAGTGCTTACAAGCTTTCAAACCAAAAAGGTTCCAACAAGAGGAAACAGAAAGGAAGGCTTAAACATCAAACAACCACCTATTTCAAGTCTTAGAGAAATACAATCATACTAGATTTATGGTATGACTATAGAAAACTAACAAGCTTTCAGTTTGGTTTACTTCTGGGTACTGTTGACTTTATAACAATAATTAATCTTACAGACATGTTGTTTAAAAAATCTTTTGGTGGGAAATTGTTCTGTATCCATAAGAGTATATATTTTCTTCATTACAAAGACAAAATAAATCTGAAAAATCATTATAATTCCAATTTTTCTAAGCAATGACTAAAAGTTACATGGGGAGTCAACATAAGCTAATCTAAATGATGCTAATTATTTTGAAGACATAACAAAGTAAAATTTTACCCCAGTTCACAAGTAAAGGGTAAACCATCTTAATTTTCCTTCTATATTTCATTCAAGATAGTCTTAGAATGGAGTTGCATGGGAATCAGAGTTACAATTGGATACAGTATAGATTCTAGATTTTAACACAGATTACCCCTGTTAATGAATTTCACTTCAGTTCAGGACAGTTAAAGACAAAGAACTATTTTATTTTATTTTATTTTTATTTTTTAAAGATTTTATTTATTTACTCATGAGAGACACACACAGAGAGAGAGGCAGAGACATAGGCAGAGGGAGAAGCAAGCTCCATGAAGGGAGCCTGACGTGGGACTCGGTCCCGAGTCTCTACGATCATGCCCTGGGCTGAAGGCGGTGCTAAACCGCTGGGCCACCGGGACTGCCCTACTTTTTTTTTTTTTAAAGATTTTGTTTATTTATTCATGAGAGACACAGAAAGAGAGAGAGAGAGAGAGAGAGGCAGAGACACAGGCAGAGGGAGAAGCAGGCTCCATGCAGGGAGCCCGACGTGGGACTCAATCCTGGGTCTCCAGGATCACACCCTGGGCCGAAGGCAGCACTAAACCGCTGGGCCACCGGGGCTGCCCAAAGAACAGTTTTATGGTTAAATTATCAAATAAAAGCCGTAAAGTTTGTTTGTTTATTTATTTATTTAACATTTAGTTTTTTTTTTTTTTTTTTTTTTTTTTTTTAATTTATTGATTCATGAGCGAGAGAGGGAGAGAGGCAGAGAGGGAGAGATACAGGCCAAGGAAGAAGCAGGCTCCATGCAGGGAGCCTGATGTGGGACTCGATCCCGGGTCTCCAGGATCACACCCTGGGCTGAAGGTGGCGCTAAACCGCTGCGCCACCAGGGCTGCCCAAAAGCCGTAAAGTTTAAAAAGGAAATACTGTGGGATATGGGCCTTACTGGATGTAAATAAATGTTTAAAGTTTGCAGACATAAACAAATTAATTGAGGTACCAAACTACAGCCTATGCAGTGGATGGTTTTGCTGTTAATCACTAAGATTAATGTGATTGTATTCCTTCAAATATTTGTTACAAGTTATAAAATTTGAAAACCTCCTGGAATTGCTCTGGTTGACTCTGGGCTAGACCAACTGGCTAGAGAGACAAGGGAAGAGGGAAATCTTCAGAATACACTTTGGTATCTTTCAAATTTCATACTATGTAAATGAATTCCTGTATTCAAAGTAAGTATAAAATATAAAGTCCTTTGGTATTATATATCACCAATACTTGTCTTTACTTCTTTTTGTGAGGGAAGGCTATATAACAGCTTGCTCTACTCTGATGTGCTAATGAAAAAAAAAAGTATATATATCTCCCAACTACCTATGCTACAGTACCTACACTACCAAGCAAAGAAAGAAAGCAAGTGGACTGGGATAACACTGTGATAATTCCTTCATTTCTTTTAATATGTAAGTATAGACAATGAAGGGAGAGGGAATAAAGAGGCATTTTTTATTCACTGGCTTCTGTGCTGATTAAAAATGCAGTATCTTTTCTGGAAATAAATCATATTTAGAGTAAATAAGATTCTGAAATCATATTACTTGGAACAGCAGAGAGAAGACTACAGGTTAGCATGTTGACGTGTTAACTGTAATAACGGCATTGGACATTTGGGTACATTTAAAATAAGAATTCTGATTCTTATTTATGGCACATCCCACAGTTAAAAGTTTTCCTAATGAGAAATACATAAGCAAAAAGTCTACAGCTATGGACACTCCACATTAAAACTAACCAAATATTCTTAAAATGAAAAGAAAAAAGTCTATTCATTTTATGTCAGACCTCTGTCTTAGACCTTTACTGTTTACATGAATGCCTTTTATCTCTTCCTTTTTATCAAGAACTTTAGGTTAAAGGTACCTTCAGACTCTTAGGCTGTTGTCGAACCTCCATGACATGCTTTCGCCTTAGTTCTCGTTCTCTTCGCTTGTTATATTCCAGCTGGTTTGTCAGCTCAGTTTGATGCTGTAATCTGATCAACTCACAGCGCATCTTCTGAATTGTATTGAGGTGACGGAACTCCAGTTCTTGCATGGATTCATGCTGTCGCAGTAGCATGGCATGTTCTAAGTCCTTTTGAGTCTGCCTTTTATTTAACTCCTAATCCATAACACAAAAGACAAAGGAATAATACTGTTGTATGATGCCAGGAAAAAAAATCCTAAGAAACAGAATAACCAGGAAATAGATGTAATTCTCTGATTCAATAATGGCTACATAGTAAGTATGAGAGTTTCATAATATTTATTGTAGTAAATCAACAATTAGCACAAATGCTGTTCATTTACTATTCACTAACACTGCTTTATGCAAAAAGCTTAAAAGCTATCAAATCTATCTCGAGAGGTTACTGTCCTTCCCTCTTTCCTTTCTTTCTTGTTTCCTACTTTTATATTTGAAGAGGGTTCAAAGTCATCCTTTGAATTTTTTAAGAGTATATTACGAGGAGCATACCCAATATAGTGTAGTGGTTAAGAACATAGACTGTAGAGCTAGGCTGCCTGTATTCTATTTTTTTTTAAAAGACTTATTTATTTGTGAAAGAGAGAGAGAGAGAGAGAGGAGAGAGAGAGACAGAGAGAGAGGAGAGAGAGAGAGAGAGAGCGGTTTAGCGTCTAGGAGAGAGAGAGAGAGAGAGAGTGCACGCATCCGTGCAGCAAGGAGGGGGAGAGGGAGGAGAGAGTGTCCCAAGTAGACTCGAGATAAGCATGAAGCCTTCTCGGGGCTTGATCTCATAACCCTGAGATCACAACCTGAGCTGAAATCAAGAGTCAGATGCTTAACTGACTGTGCCACCCAAGTGCCCCGAGGCTGTCTGTATTCTAAATCCTAGCTCTGCTGTTTATGAGCAGCAAATCCTTAGGTGAGTCATTTAAACTCTCTGCTTCAAGGGCATCTAGGTGTCTCAGTGGGTGAGCATCTGCCTTTGCCTCAGGTCGTGACTGTGGGGTCCTGAGATCGAGTCTTGCATCAGGCTCCCCATAGGGAGCCTCCTTCTCCCTCTGCCTATTTCTCTGCCTGTGTCTCTCATAAATATAAACAAACAAACAAACAAACAGACAAATAAATAAATAAAATCTTTTAAAAAGATTAAATTAGGGATGCCTGGGTGGGCTCAGCGGTTGGTTGCCTGCCCTCAGCTCAGGTCGTGATCTCGGGATCCGAGATAGAGTTCCTCATTGGGCTCCTGGTGGGGAGACTGCTTCTCCCTCTGCCTGTGTCTCTGCCTGCCTCTCTCTCTCTCTCTCTCTCTCTCTCTCTGTCTCTCATGAATAAATGAATATATCTTTAAAAAAAAAGATCATATTAAATTAAAAACTAAACTCTCTGCTTCAGCTTCATCACTTTTCAAATGGAGATAATATAGTTATTTCATAGATTTAATGTGAGGATGAAATAAGTTCATAAATAGGCCTCACTCAGAATAATACTGAGCACATCATGCTTGATACATTTTTTTCAGATTAAAAAGAACAAGTGAAAAAAAAACCAAACAAACAACAAGTGTACACCCCCCACCCCACGCAGTCAAAATCAAAGTTGCCTCCTTTGCCTCTGCAAACTATTTCTCCAGAGGCCAACAGTATGGTGCAAAAGCTTCCCAAAATTACCCCCATGCTTATCGTGACATGTCTATTATACAAAACATACAGTTTTAATACTGAATACCAATATACGTTATAGACATGTAATATGCTTTCTTCAACTAAAAATATAATGGACATATATCCCAACCAGATCAGTACATAAAGGACTTTTTAAGTTTCAATAGTAAGCTTCTGCTTTACAATTCTATAATTTTTCCATTCTTTTGCTTTAAGTAAATTTTCAGGCAATACTCATGCATGATGCATCATATAATCATATTATTATTTCTTTAAGATACAGTTCCAGAAGTGGATTTGGTGGGTAAAAATATAGGTGTATATTAAGTTTTACAAACTACCACTGGGGGCACCTGGGTGGCTCAGTTAAGCCTCCGACTTTTGATTTCAGCTCAGGTCATGATCCTGATCGGGGTCGTGAGATCAAGTCTGGGTTGGGCTCTGCACTGGGTGTGAAGCCTGCTTAGATTGTCTCACTATTTCTCCCTCTGCTCCTACCCTCCTTATGCTCTCTCTAAAAATAAATAAATAAAAAAGCTATTGCTGAATTATGCTCCAAAGAGGCAGTATTAGTTTATACTTATCAACACTACCCAACTCTCCATGTTACCAGCCTTTTAAATTATTCTTATCTAATTGATACAACTGTTTTAACTCAAAATTCTAATAATTATTACTGAATTTGAACAGTTGTGCTATACTTAAAGCTTATTTTATGCCACCTTGGAAATAAATTTATCTATGTTCATAGGTGTCCCTGATAATAAAAATAATCATTTTCATTGTGATGAGAGTTTCCACATTTGCCTAGTTAATAATTACATGATTATAACAATGTTAAATGGTAACACACAATTCATGGCACTCACTTCAGATCAGAAGGCATAAATTATCCAATTAATTTTCTCATATTTAAAAATTAATACTTCCTTCATTATTCATGATTTAATATTTATTAAATAAATATTAATATTATATCCAACTATGGACCAGATACTAGGAATATAAAGACCTGAATAAAACCTGTGGCTTCATATAATTTCCATTCTAACTGGGGAGAGAGACTTCCCCCAGAAAGTGTGTATGTGTAAAAAGAAAGAAGTAGAAAGAAGAATAAAACGAGAAAGCAAGCCATGTGGATTGAATATCTGGGGAAGAAAGAGTTAGGCCAAGGGAATTACGAGTGCAAAGGCCTTGCAACTGGGATGTGGCAGACCTACTTCTGATATCACACCATTCAAACATACCTCCCTGACAAGGTCTTGCTCCAAGTTATGGCGTCCAAGTAACATTCTTCTCTTGAAGCGACGGCATTCTAGCTCTAGGTATTGCCTTTGTCGTCGAAGAAGATTAGCCTCTTCCTCTGCTTGGAAATGCTGTATATTCTCCTTCTGCTTTGAAAGCCACTCTTGTTTTTCTTTTTTTGGGGTGCTCTGGTTTTCATTCAGTTCCTAGCAAAATAAAAACTCAGTTTAAAATACATAAAAATTGACTACATGAATACAGTTACTATAAAATTTGGTAGCTGGTAAATTTATTTATTTATTTTTTTAAGAGGGTTTTTAAAAAATATTTTATTTATTTATTCATAGAGACAGAGAGAGAGAGAGGCAGAAACACAGGCAGAGAGAGAAGCAGGCATCATACAGAGAGCCTGACGTGGGACTTGATCCAAGGTCTCCAGGATCACGCCCTGGGCTGCAGGCGGCGCTAAACCGCTGCGCCACCGGGACTGCCCGGTAGCTGGTAAATTTAAAACACAGTATTTAACTTGTGTCCTCTCTAGTGCTCAGGCAGGGCACTGACCTTCAGGAGGCAGGTAATAGTTTCCTTCTTCTTGAGTTACCAGTGAATTAGGACAGGGAAAGATAAAAGTACATTAGAAAACATGCATACCTTTTGGCTTTGCACAGTTACACTTATGATGATTCAAAAATACATAATGAAGTAAATGAAATAAAACATCTTTCTTTAAATCATTCCCAAGAAGAGATAGAAGGTAGTGTTTTCAGGTAGAAATCATATATAAATTAAAATTAAGGCTAAAATACAGTTGGGGGGGATCCCTGGGTGGCTCAGCGGTTTAGCGTCTGCCTTTGGCCCAGGGCGCAATCCTGGGGTCCCGGGATCGAGTCCTGTGTCGGGCTCCCGGCAATGGAGTCTGCTTCTCCCTCTGTCTGTGTTTCTGCCTCTCTCTCTCTCTCTGTCTATCATGAATAAATAAATAAATCTTAAAAAAATAAAAATAAAAAAGTAAAAATAAAATACAGTTATGTCTCACTTGGTTTTTAGCATTCTAAAAATCAAGCTTTTGGCAAGATTATGGATGTACTCAATATAAAAGTCTTGGAAATTATTATTTTAAAAATATTTTATTTATTTATTCATAGAGAGACAGAGAGAGGCAGAAATAGGCAGAGGGAAAAGCAGACTCCCTAGGGAAAGTCTGATGCAGGACTTGATCCCAGGACCATAGAATCACAACCTGAGCCGAAGGCAGACAAACACTGAGCCACCCAGGCGTCCCAAAAGACTTGGAAATTAAATGGAAAATCAACAAAACCATGGGAGAATAGAGACCTTTTTTAGAAGTGGTATTTAATACTAAGCATTAATAACCATGAACAAATAAAAAACAATGCTTTTCTATAGCATTTTAAGTATCATCTCAATAACTATCTACATGAAAACATGTTTGTATTGGGCAAGATGAAAACATTCATCATATACCCAGGCAAACTCTAGGATGTTAAATTAATACTAGTATATTTTCTTTTTTTTTTTTTTTAAAGACTTTATTTATTCATTAGAGACAGAGAGAGAGAGAGAGAGAGAGGAAGAGAGAGAGAGAGGCAGAGACACAAGCAGAGGGAGAAGCAGGTTCCATGCAGGGAGCCTGATGTGGGACTCGATCCCAGGACTCCAGGATCATGCTCTGGGCTGAAAGCAGGAACTAAAAACTGCTGAGCCACCCAGAGATCCCACTAGTATATTTTCAACCCATAAAAAGCCATCAATATTGCAGAGAATACAAATCAGTCATCTTTCCTAAGTCTAAACAGATTTTTCAGAGATACTAACCTTATGGTCCTTCCTGTTATTCAAGAAAGAGACCAATTCTTTATAACTGAAATTCATAAGATATTCAAACACATAAAAATAAAAAGCAGATAAATTAGTAGTTCTCAAATAAGGGTGTATATGTACACACACTACATGAGTAGTGTAGAGTAATACAGGCACACAGAGAATCACCTGGTATTTTTTTTTTTTTACTTATAAATTCAGTTAACAAATAGTGGCATCATTAATTTCAGATGTGGAGTTCAGTAATTCATCAGTTGCAAATAACATCCTGCGCTCATTGTATCATGTTCCCTCCTTAATGCCCATCACCCAGTTACCCCAATCTCTTCCCTTTCCCTCCAGCAATTGTTTTCTGTATTTAAGTGTCTCTCATGGTTTATCTCCCTCTGATTTCATTTTCTTTTATTTTTCCTTCCCTTCCCCTGTTATCCTCTGTTTTGTTTCTTGAGAATCACCTGGTGTCTTTCTCAAAATCTATTTTTTTAAAGATTTTATTTATTTATTCATGAGAGACACAGGGAGAGAGAGAGAGGCAGAGATACAGGCAGAGGGAGAAGCAGGCTCCCCGCAGGGAGCCCGACGTGGGACTCGATCCTGGGTCTCCAGGATTAGGCCCTAGGCTGAAGGTGGTGTTAAACCGCTGAGCCACCTGGGCTGCCCCAAAATCTTTTTTTTTTTTTAAGATTTTATTTATTTATTCATGAGAGACACAGAGAGAGAGAGAGAGGCAAAGACATAGGCAGAAAGAGAAGCAGGCTCCCCGCAGGGAGCCTGATGCAGGACTCAATCTCAGGACCCCAGATCACAACCTGAGACAACAGCAGATACTCAACCACTGAGACACCCAGGTGCCCCTTTCTCAAAATCTTCTGCCAGGAAATTTCCCCACCAAAAGTCTACTATGTCCTTTCCTCTATACTGAGAATCATGATTTTGAATGCACACACACACACACACACACATGCACTATACACCTAAAGAATTATTTAAGGATTTATTCATCTTAGAGAATGTGCATGTGAATGGGGAAGGGGCAGAGGGAGAGAATCTCATGCAGACTCTCTGCTGAGCATGGAGCTTGAGACCACAATCCTAGCTGAAAGCAAGAGTCAGACACCAACCAACTGAGCCACCCAGGCACCCCAGGAATGATTTGTTTTTACTTTTTTAAGATATTATTTATTTATTCATGAGAGACACAGAAAGAGAGAGAGAGAGAGAGAGGCAAAGACACAGGCAGAGGGAGAAGCAGGCCCAATGCAGGGAGCCCAAATTGGGACTCGATCCCAGGTCCCCAGGATCACACCCTGGGCCAAAGGTGGCACTAAACCACTGAGCCACTGGGGCCGCCCAAGAATGGTTTTTAATTTTTTTTATTTTTTATTTTTTTAGGAATGGTTTATTTTTTATTCTTTATTTTTTAAATTTTTAAAGATTTTTTTATTTACTTATTCATGAGAGACACACACACAGAGAGAGGCAGAGACACAGGCCCAGGGAGAAGCAGGCTTCATGCAGGAAGGAATGGTTTATTTTATTATTTATTTTTATTTTTATTTTTTTTATTTATGATAGTCACAGAGAGAGAGAGAGAGAGAGAGAGAGAGGCAGAGACAGGCAGAGGGAGAAGCAGGCTCCATGCACCGGGAGCCCGACGCGGGACTCGATCCCGGGTCTCCAGGATCGCGCCCCGGGTCAAAGGCAGGCGCCAAACCGCTGCGCCACCCAGGGATCCCGGAACGGTTTATTTTTAAAGAAAGAAATGTGTGGCTTTTTTTTCACAGCTCACATATTTTTATTTCGAATCAGTCAGTTACTAAATAGGTGCTTAAGAAAGCTACCTTAAATAAAATAACTTATGTTTTCAAAGGATTCTTCTTAGGGCTCCTCAACTGAGGATCTCAGTCCATTGAAGAGTTATTGATTATAATAATGTCTTCATTCAAACTGATACACATTTCATGGTGACAAACAACATAAGACAAATTTATCTTGGGGATCCCTGGGTGGCTCAGTGGTTTAGCACCTGCCTTCGGCCCAGGGCATAATCCTGGAGTCCCAGGATCGAGTCCCACATGGGCTCTCTGCATGGAGCCTGCTTCTCCCTCTGCCTATGTCTCTGCCTCTCTCTCAATCTCTCTCTCTCTCTCTCTCTCTGTGTCTCTTATGAATAAATAAAATAAATAAAATAAAATAAAATAAAATAAAATAAAATAAAATAAAATAAAATAAATAAAATGTTTATAAAATAAATACCTCCTTAAGCTGTTCTTTTCGAAGTTTATATTCTCTTTTCTGGGACTCCAAAAAACTGTTTAGTTCTTTCTTCTGTTGTGCCTGAATATGTTGCTGAAATTTTTTCTCCTCATTGGCCATCACTTTAGCCTATAGAAAAAGTTAAAAAAGGACCAAATTAGTTAGGTTGATAGATTTAAAGCAGCAGTTTAATACACATTACCAAGGATACTATTTTTCCCCATGAACAGAAAATGAATATAAGTATTACCAAAAAGAGAATATCCAACAAATTATTTATACTTATTACTCAGCATCCTTTAAAATTTTTATTTATTTTTAATTTTTATTTAAATTTTTGGCAGTTAACATGTGCAATACTCGTTTCTGAAGTACTTAGCATCCTTACTTGAATTTCAGAGAACCAATAAAATGGAACTTGTCTTTAAAATTTTTTTTTCAAGATTTTATTCACTTATTCATGAGAGACAGAAGAGAGAGAGAGAGAGAGGCAGAGACACAGGCAGAGGGAGAAGCAGGCTCCATGCAGGGAGCCTGACGCGGGACTCGATCCTGGGTCTCCAGGATCACGCCCTGGGCCAAAGGTGGTGCCAAACCACTGAGCCACCTGTCTTTACAATGTTGATCTTGTACAGGGTCAGAATGCTTTCACCTTTTTTTTCTTTTCCATCTAATAGGAGTATGTCCTCCCTCCAATAAAAAACCAAACACACATTTATCTACAAATATGATTCGAACATGACTTATCTTTGTTGATTTGTATACAAAATAATGTAATATTTTCATCTTTAAATTAAAATTTGACCTTTTATTTATATATTGATATGGAAATATTGAATGTTAGACATATGTATCATACTGAATTTCTTTTTTAAGATTTTATTTTTAAGTAATTTCTACACCCAACATGGGGCTTAAACTTACAACCCCAAGATCATGAGTCATAATTCCAACTCTTGCCAAGCCAGGCACTCCTTAGTTCTGATGATATATGCAACACGTATCATTGTAGAACATTTAGGAAGTATAGAAAAACACAAAGAAGGAAAATATTACACGATTTTAGCACCCAGAGATAACCAATATAAACATTTTGGTATATACCCTTCCTAATTTTTTCCATGCATATATATTTTTTATTTTATATATGTATATATATTTTTTGCATATATATATTTTAAACAGAATTCTAACCACATTCTACATCTCATTTCATGAATTGCTTTCCTAAATATGCTACCATCTACCTCTTCCTAAGTTATTAAAAAATACTATCCAATGAACAACAGGATAATTCTTTCACCAAATTATTTCAAAATCAATTGTTTATTTATACAATAAATTATTTTGTTAAATTCTCTACTATTATAAGGGAATGGTTCTTTTAGGGGGGGAAGGGTGAACAGGATAGCTATGAATTAATGCCTCAATGTGGAACTAGCCAGGCATATTTGAAGATATCCTGTAAACTTACTGAGAAGTTTACATTTTACTTGACAGAAATGATTATCAAAATAAAATGAAACTGATGGGACATCAAAAACCTTAATAAGAAAAGGTTTCAGATAATAAGAATACTAAAAAAATTCGCTTTTATCATTTAGTAGAATGACTCTTATCTGTAAATAAACAAATGGGCTAAACCTTAATATGAATAATTTGTAATCTCTAACATTCCCTCTATATTAATCTTCAATTATTCTCTGATATAAGAATGCCACTATAAATTTAAGGACAGTTTCCAAAAAATATACAGAGAAAGGAATCACAAGTGATATTTTGAGATCTGAACCAAGTTACTAATGGGTGATTTATCAAACTCTTCAGATAACCAGAGTACCTGAGGCCAGAACAGATGATTGACTTACCCACTGTGACACTATAAATCTACCAAGTGTGAAGAAATAATCCCATGTCTATTGGTTCCCAGACCCAGTACTGGGAATTATACATGTTAAATAAATGTTTCTCCAATTGATTTGCTTGGTTCTGGGAAAGAGATACTCTAACATCAATATGTTATCTTGGTTAATTCTGGGATGGTCACAAGCTAGAACAAATAATAGTGAAACAGCTACCTCTTTTTCCATAGCAGCCTGATGTTTCTTGATCAGTTTCTCCATTTCTGCAGCAAAATTGTTACGCTGAGTTTCAAGATCTTTGTCCAATCTGAGGCGATGTTCATCCATCTCAGCCTTTAGCTTATTTTCCAGAGTCATCAATTGCTTTTGATGTTGCCGCCTCATTCTCTTATAGCCAGACATCTGTTCTCTAAGCTCAGAGTCCTGCTCATGTTCTTGCATTTGCCTTGTAACCTAGACATACAAAAGATTGACAGAAAAGAACAAAATAAAGCAAAACATTTCTTTCAAAAGCATTTTAGACCACTCTGTTATTAACAAAGCAGGCAATAAATTTAAGAGATTCCAGTTAGTATTTTTCAATTAAATTTCCAGCAGGTAAAAATAAATAAATAAATTAATTAATTAATTAATTAATTAATTTCCAGCAGGTCTTTTGAAGAAATAAACAACTTGATTCTAAAATTTATGTGGGAATGTAAAGGGCCAAGAAGGTCCAAAACAATCTTGAGGAGAAAAAAAATGTTGGAAGACAAACACTTTAGCAATCAAAACAGTACAGTGTTGGTGTTAAGGACAGATTGACTAGATAAAAGGAATTGAATAAAATTGAGAAACAGATCCACATATACTCAGTCAACTGGATTTTCTACCAAAAATTCAGGTTAATTAAAAAAAGCAAAAAAATTTAAAAATTTTAAAAAGGAAAGTATTTTTTACCAAATCCTGTTGAAACAACTGGTTCCCTGTATAAAAAATAAACCTTAACTCCAGTATCACTCTATTAAAAAATTAATTTGAAAAGAATCATCTGACCGAAACATAAAACTCAGAATCATAAAGCAAAAGAAGACATGGACTACCATCAAAATCTTGGGGTAAGCAAATATTTCCTGGTGGACACAAAAGGCACTGGCTATAAAGAAAAAAATTTAATAGCCAAACTATGGAAAGAGCCTAAACGTCCATCGACTTATGAATGGTTAAACACGACATGATACACACACAGACACACAGACATACACACACACACACACACACACACACACAAACACACACACACACAGGGATACTACTCAGCCATCAAAAATAATGAAGCCTTGCCATTCCCAACAATGTGGATCGAGCTAAAGTGTATTATGCTAAGCAAAATAAGTCAAAAAGACAAGCACTGTATGGTTTCATTCCTATGTGCAATTTACGAAACAAAACAGATGAACATATGGGAAGGGAAATAAGAGAGAAGGGGAGGCAAACCATAAGAGACTCTTTACAGAGAACAAACTAAGGGTTGATGGAGAGATATGATTGGGGGACAGGCTAAGTGGGTGATGAGGATTAAGGAGGGCACTTGTTATGATGAGTACTGGGTGTTATATTTAAGTGACGAATCACTAAATTCTACTTTTTTTTAAAAAAAGATTCCATTTATTTATTTGAGAGAGACAGAGACAGAGGTAGCAAGAGAAAGCACGAGCAGAGAGGAAAGGGAGAAGCAGGCTTCCCACCAAGCAGGAAGCCTGACGGGGGGCTCAAACCCAGGATCCCAGGATCACGACCCAAGCCCAAGGCAGATGTCCAACCAACTGAGCCACCCACGCACTACACTAAATTCTATTCCTGAAATCAATATTTTGCTATATGTTAACCAACTAGAATTTAAATAAAAATTTGGAAGAAAAAATGTATAAACTAGATTCTTAAAAGGAGGTAAAATTCACATAATATGAATTCAGTCATGGGATGCCTGGGTGGCTCGGCGGTTGGGCATCTGCCTTCAGCCCAAGGCGTGATCCTGGAGACCCGGGATCAAGTCCCACATTGGGCTCCCTGCGTGGAGCCTGCTTCTTCCTCTGTCTCTGCTTCTCTCTCTCTCTCTGTGTCTCTCATGAATAAATAAATAAATAAAATCTTTAAATATATATATATATATATATATATGAATTCAGTCATTTGATATTTTTTGAAATTTTATTTATTTAAATAATCTCTACCTCCAATGTGAGGCATAAACTTACAAACCCAAGATCATGAGTCACATGCTTTTCCAACTGAGCCAGCCAGGTGCCCCTAAAAATTAATCATTTTTAAAAAATATTTATTTATTTACCTTAGAGAAAGCATACACAAGTGTGTGAGCAAGTGTAGGGAAGGGCAAGGAGAGAGGAAGAGAATCCTCAAGTAGACTCTCTGCTGAGTGCAGAGCCCAATGTGGGGGTGGGATCCCAGGACTCTGGGAGCATGACCTGAGCTGAAAGAGTCTGACTCTTAACTGACTGAGCCACCCGGAAATCCCAAATTAATCATTTCAAAGTGAACAACTCAATAGTAGTTAGTATATTCACAATGGTATACAAGTACCATATTTATCTAGTTACAAAATGTTTTTATCATTTAAGAAGAAAATCCCCAGTCTCTCCTGGGAAGAGACCAATTTATTTTCTATCTCTATGGAGTCATATCTATTTTGGATACTTCATATAGTCATATAATATATAACTTTTATGCCTGGCTTCCTTCATTTAGCATGTTTTCAAGGTTCATCCATGTTGTAAGCATGTATCAGTGTTTCATTCCTTTTTTTATAGCTGAATAATATTATATTGTATGTATATACCATAATTTATCATTCATCTGCTGATGGATATGGCTATTGTGAATAGTGCTATTATGTATATGTGTGTACATGTACTTGTTTGAATACCAGTTTTTGATTCTTTGGGTATATATGTAAGAACAGAATTGCTGAGTCATATGATAATTCTTTTTTTTTTTTTTTTTAAAGATTTTATTTATTTATTCATGATAGTCACACAGAGAGAGAGAGAGAGGCAGAGACATAGGCAGAGGGAGAAGCAGGCTCCATGCAGGGAGCCCGATGTGGGATTCGATCCCGGGTCTCCAGGATCGCGCCCTAGGCCAAAGGCAGGCGCCAAACCGCTGCGCCACCCAGGGATCCCCATATGATAATTCTATGTTTAATTTTCTGAGGAACTGTCAACTATTTTCCACAGAAACTGAATCATATTACAATTGTATTACATATACACAATTACACTCTTATTACATACATATTACCAGAAACATACAGGAAGAGTTCTACTTTCTCTGTATGCTCTCTGATAACTATTTTTCTTTCTTTTTATCTTTGTTTATTTTGAAAAATTTTATTTAATTATTCATGAGAGACACAGAGACAAGAGGCAGAGACACAGGCAGAGGGAGAAGCAGGCTCCCTGAAGGGAGCCCGATGCAGGACTTGATCCCAGAACCCCGGGATCACAACCTGAGGTAAAGGCAGATGCTCAACCACTGACCCACCCAGGTGTCCCTATTTTTCTTTTTTTAAAAAGGCATCCTAGTGGGTATGAGGTAGTCCCTCATTGTGGTTTTGATTTGCATTTCCCTAATAACTAATTGGCCATTTGTATACCTTTTTTGGAGAAATGTCTATTTCAAGACCTTTATTCATTTTTTTAAGGGAGGAGGTGTGGAGAGAGAATCTTAAGCAGGTTCCACACCCAGTGTGAGCCTGACTTGGGGCTTGATCTCATGTTACAACCCTGAGATCATGACCTGAGCTGAAATCAAGAGTCAGACAATTAATTGAGCCAGTCAGGCACCCCGTTTTATGCACTTAAAAAAAAACTTTGTTTTGGGGGAGGTGGATAGATAGAGAGAGAGCATGTAGTGAGGAGGGGCAGAGGGAGAGGAAGAATTCTAAGCAGAATCAGCACTGAGCACAAGACAGGGCTCAATCTCACTGCTTTGAAATCATGACTTGAGCTGAAACTAAGAATTGGTTGCTTAACCAACTGTACCACCCAGTTGGTTGGTGCCCCTCCTTTATTAATTTTTTAATTGGATTATTATAATTGATTTTAAAACTAAAAAATTTTAATTTCTCATCATCTAGGAAAAGAACAGGTAAATTACAGATGAAGAAAAAAATATTGGCAAGACATACACGAGATATAATACCATAAACAGGTTTTTTTTTTTTTTAGATTTTATTTATTTATTCATAGAGATATAGAGAGAGTGAGGCAGAGACTCAGGCAGAGGGAGAAGCAGGCTCCATGCAGAGAGCCTGACGTAGGACTCGATCCAGGGTCTCCAGGATCACACCCTGGGCTGCAAGCAGCACTAAATCGCTGCGCCACCGGGGCTGCCCCCCATAAACAGGTTTTATAAAGAACATATACAAATCAATACAAATCAATATTAAAAAGATGAACATCTGGGATCCCTGGGTGGCGCAGCGGTTTGGTGCCTGCCTTTGGCCCAGGGCGTGATCCTGGAGACCCGGGATCGAGTCCCACGTCGGGCTCCCGGTGCATGGAGCCTGCTTCTCCCTCTGCCTGTGTCTCTGCCTCTCTCTCTCACTGTGTGCCTATCATAAATAAATAAATTAAAAAAAAAAAAAAAAAAAGATGAACATCTGAGGTGCCAGGGTGGCTCAGCTGGATAAGCATCTGCCTTCAGCTCAGGTCATGATCCCACTGTGGGAAACAGTATGGAGGTTCTTAAGAGCTTTATTTTTTTTTTTTTTTTTTTTATTTATTTTATGATAGTCACAGAGAGAGAGAGAGGCAGAGACACAGGCAGAGGGAGAAGCAGGCTCCATGCACCGGGAGCCTGACGTGGGATTCGATCCCGGGTCTCCAGGATCGCGCCCTGGGCCAAAGGCAGGCGCTAAACCACTGCGCCACCCAGGGATCCCCAGTATGGAGGTTCTTAAAAAATTAAAAAATACAAACACCCTATGTTCCATTAATTCCACTACTATTATTTACCCAAGGGGGGGAAAAACCCTCTGGGTTCTCTCTGGGGAGAAAACTCTGAAAAATAGAAAAGTTCTGTTGGGTAAGCATCCAACTCTTCATTTCGGCTCAGGTCATGATCTCAAGATTTGAGATCAAACCCTGCACTGGGCTCTGCACTGGCCAGAAAAGCCTTAAGTTCCTTTCCCTCTTCCCTGTGACCCTCCCTCCCCTCACTCTGTCTCTTAAAAAAAAGAAAAAGAGGGAACCCTGGGTGGCGCAGCGGTTTAGCGCCTGCCTTTGGCCCAGGGCGCGATCCTGGAGACCTGGGATGGAATCCCACGTCGGGCTCCCGGTGCATGGAGCCTGCTTCTCCCTCTGCCTGTGTCTCTGCCTCTCTCTCTCTCTCTCTCTCTCTCTGTGTGTGACTATCATAAATAAATTTAAAAAATTTTTAAAAAATTAAAAAAAAGAAAAAGAAAAGAAAAGAAAAAGAAAGAAAAAAGAAATAGAAAACATCAATTTAAAAAGATATTAAAAACACCCCTATGTTCATTGCAGTAGTATTTACAATAGTCATGATATGGAAACAACCAAGTGTCCACCAATAAATGAATGGATAAAGCACATGTGGTATATTACATACAAAATGGAATATTAGCCATAGAAAAGAAGATCTTGGCATTTGCAACAACACGGATAAACTTAGAGGGTATTATACTAAGTGAAATAAATCAAAGAAAGAAAAGTACCATATGATTTCACTTACATGTAGAATCCAGAAAACAAATGAACAAATAAACAAAAACCAACAGACTCTTGAGGCACTTGGGTGGCAGGCATGTTCAGGTAAGCATCTGACTCTTGGTTTCAGCTCAGATCATGATTTTGGGGTCCTGGAATCGAGCCCCACATCAGGCCATACTCAGCATGGAGTCCGCCTTAGAGTCTCCCTCTTTCCCTTTTTTATTTTTCTCTCTCTCTCCCCAATAAATAAATAAATAAAGTCTTTTTTTTTTTAAATAAATAAAATCTTTAAAAAAAAATCAACAGACTTAAAATACACAAAACAAACCAGTGGATGGCGGGATGGGTGAAATAAGTGATAGGGATTAAGAGGTATAAACTTCCAGTTATAAAATAAACAAGTTATGGAGATGAAAAGTATACACAGGGAAAATAGTCAATAATGTGAATAGCATTGTATGGTGACAGATGGTGACTATCCTTATTGTGGTGAGCACTGAGTAATGCATGTAACTGTCAAATTACTATGTTGTACACTGACATTAATATAACATTGTATGGTAACTATACTCCAGGAAAAAAAAAAAGTGTGTCCCTAATTAATTTGAAGGAGCCAGAAACTGGGACAGAATTTGTTTGAGAAACATTTAATATATACCAAGTCACAAAATCACACGAATTAGCCTCTCTTTAGGTAATACCTCTCTCGGTATTTATTAAAATAGTCATTAATATTTATTAAAATATTAACTATTTATAAATAGTTAATATTTATTAAAATAGTCATGAGAAAAAAAAAAGTCAAGCAATCTTTGCTACTTGCTCTGTTCAAAAAGTTATTTACATGTTACAGAATAGCAAGAATGACTTGATTCCTCAGGATGGAGGATGACATTCTTGATTCCATGTCATACAGATTCATGGGCCACTGCATGGGATTTATAAAATCTGCTTATGTAGTTGATAAACTCAGATAATTTTTCTCTCGGATATATCTTTTATATTCCTGTTAGATTTTCTAACAGCCTGCTTTTCCTAGGATATCTTAATTTCTTTTTATCCCTAGTATTCTTTATCATGTTTTGGTCCTACTTATCTGATTGATTAGGATAATAAGTAGCCTACTAAAACAATATCCTTGTGAAGGACACATGATCCATTTTTAAATAGTAATCTCTCATACCCAATGTGGGGTTCTAACTTACATCCCTAAGATCAAGGGTCACATGTTCTACTGACTGAGCAAATAGGGCATCATTTATAATCCACCTTTTTTTAAAAAAGATTTTATTTATTTAATCACGAGAGACAGAAAGAGAGAGAGAGGCAGAGACACAGGCAGAGGGAGAAGCAGGCTCCATGCAGGGAGCCCGACGTGGAACTCGATCCTGGGTCTCCAGGATCAGGCCCTGGGCTAAAGGTGGTGCTAAACCGGGCTGCCCCCATAATCCACTTTTATTGTTATTTGGGAAATCAGAAGAACTATACTTTGAATACACTAAATTGAATTACTCGCCATTTCCCGAACATTTCCCCTCATTTTGGTTAGCTTTAGTATTTCTTTACTGTTAATTCTTAGAAATAACATTTTTTCTTCCTCTCTATGCTTAAAATCAACAAACTATTAAAGTTCAATTTGTTTTATTTTTTATTATTTTTTAAAGGATTGATTCTATCTATATATCTATGTATCTACGTATCTATCTATCTCTATATTTATTTGAGAGAGAAATCGAGCGAGCATGTGTGAGCAGAGAGGAAGGGAGAGGGAAGGGAAAGAATCTCAGGCAGACTCTGTGCTAAGCGCAGAGCTCCACTTGGGGCTTGATCTCAGGACCATGAGATCATGACCTGAGTCAAAACCAAGAGTGGGATGCTTAAGTGACTGAGCCACCTAAGCATCCGTAAACAATTTGTTTTATAAATATTTCCTTTATACCTCAAATCAAAAGTAATCTGAATTACTATTTAGTACCTTCTAGCCCTCATAAGCATTTAATATATTCTAACACATTAGTTATTTGTGTATGTCTTGAAGACATTACTAGTTTAACATCTCAGAGTATTCTGTATATCTTTCTCATAAGAGGCACTTAAATGTTAAATGAGTATTTTGAAAAATAAACCTCAAATACAAAAAAATAAGATACAGTTATTCTTTAGTACAGGTGCCACAGTTCAAAATAAAAAATGTATTTCTAATCAGGGGAAGAACATACCAGTGATGCCGTCCGTATAGTAGCAAAGTGTTCTCGATTACGATAGTGTGATTTATGACGAGACACTTGTGGTGGAGACTGTGGATCCGATGCTCTTGTTCTAGGATCTCCCTCTTCTCTGTAATTTTCTTCCTCCTAGACAAAGAAAGAAACAATACTATTTCAGGTGAACAAATACAGTTCACTTGAGCTTTCAAGAAAATTTAAAGATAACTTGTTCAATTTATCTTAAAGACATAATTTTAAAAAGCAAAAAACAAAAATTATGAATGCTGACATTTTCTTTTCAACATAATTAGAATCAGGAAACATTATTCTCTCAGTGTATACCACAGTACAACAGATTTAGGATCAGGAAATGTATGAGGTTAGATTTATATCCTACTTATTATACAGAAAATAAAAAGGATTAATTATTTTAAAAAGCAGGAAAAAATGAATTATTCTAAGGCTCTTGATTTTTATTTTTATTTTTTTTGGCTCTTGGGTTTTCAAAGCAATAATATATCTTTTCTTTTTTTTAAAGATTTTATTTATTTATTCATGAAAGACACAGAGAGAGAGGCAGAGACACAGGCAGAGGGAGAAGTAGGCTCCATGCAGAGAGCCCGACATGGGACTCCATCCTAGGTCTCCAGGATCACACCCTGGGCCGAAGACGGCACTAAACTGCTGAGCCACACAGGGATTCCCAGCAATAATATATCTTAAAAATACATTTATAATACTTCTGCCATTGTCCGAAGTAAGTAACCAAAAAATAACTGTAGAAATTTTAAGAACGATGTCTTTCCTTATATATGCCTTAGTTTATTAACTGAAGAGGAAGTCAATTAAGCAGCAACCAACTAATTGTGGGAATAATCTTTGTTACTAAGTCATTCTTTTTTTTTTTAAGATTTTATTTATTCATGAGAAACACACAGAGAGAGACAGAGACATTGGCAAAGGGAGAGGGAGGCTCCCCACAGGAAGCCTGATGTGGGACTCTATCCTGGGACCCTGGAATCATGACCTGAGCCAATGGCAGACATTCAACCACGGAGCCACCCATGAGTCCCATAACTAAATCATTCTTAATCACTTTTTATGTGTGTTTGTGTAGTAAAATATATATATAATTTGCCAGTTCAACCATTTTTAAATGTACAATTCAGTGGCATTAATTATATTCCCAATCTTGTGCAACCACCGCCATTTCCAAAACTTTTCCATCACCCAAATGGAAATTGTATCTGTTAACCAAAACTCTTCATTTTATACTCTACTCAGTCCCTGGTAACCACTAATCTACTTTGCGTGGTTTATGAACTGCCTATTCTAGAAATTTCATAAAAGTGGAATTATGCAATATTTGTCTTCTTGCATCCAGCTTATTATCACTCAAGTTATAGTATGTATCAAAATTTCATTCTTTTTCATAACTGGGTAATATTCCACTGTACATATATACTATGGTTTATCTATCTATTCATCTCTTGATGAACACTTGGGTTAGTTCTACCTTTTAGTTCCTGTGCCTAAAAATTTTTTAGGTAATACTGTAAGCTGTGAAGTTAAAAAGGAAGTATTCCTATTGCTAAAAACAAGTTACCTCTCAAAATGTTTTCAAGAAAATTAAAAATTCTGTATTCAGAATGTGAAGAATAATGTATTTATCTCCTAAACCAATAATTTACAATTATTAGCAATTAGTTTTATTTTATTTTTTAAAAGATTTTATTTATTTATTCATGAAAGACACACAGAGAGAGAGAGAGACAGAGAAAGAGACAGAGACACAAGCAGAGGGAGAAGCAGGCTCCATGCCGGGAGCCTGATGCGGGACTCGATCCTGGGATTCCAGGATCACGACCTGAGCCGAAGGCAGGCGCCAAACTGCTAAGCCACCCAGGGATCCTCAATTAGTTTTGTTTTATTTAATTTAATTTAATTTAATTTAATTTAATTTTATTTTATTTTATTTTATTTATTTTATTATTTTTAAAAATATTATTTATTTATTTATTCAGGAGAGACAGAGAGAGAGGCAGAGACACAGACAGAGGGAGAAGCAGGCTCCACACAGGGAGCCCAATGTGGGACTTGATCCCAGGACCCCGGGGTCATGCCCTGAGCTGAAGGCAGGCGCCAAACCACTGAGCCACCAGGGCTGCCCTAGTTTTATTTTAAAGATGTAAACATTATGGACAGTGCAAGTCACTTTTGATCATTACCCACTGTAACCCTTTCTTTTAAAAGACAACCACTATCATGACTTTAATGTGTATACCTACTACTTTTAAATACTTTATTTTCATGAAATTAACTCAAATTATATATTACGTAGTGTTTCTTTATTTCTTTCTTCTGATATTTTAAAAATATTCTTTTAGTATTTTCAAAACATTAGTTTCCCAAATGCAGACATTACACTAGGAAAACAGCCTCCTACTACTTTAAAATAAATTACCTAAAAATGTTCCAAACTTCTGAAACATCCAAGACAATCTCCTAATTAAACTAATCAGCTGAAGAAAATTATTTATCAAAGTTGAACGTTTTTTCACTGAAATCCAAATACTCACAGGTTTTAAATGGATAACAGAACTATTAGACATCACTGTGTGGTCTCCCTCCATCATATCTAGCTCACTCTTGTCATCTGAGGCATCTGGAAGACTGTTAACACTACTACTTTGGCTACTGGCACTGATGGACATACTGGGAATAGACTGATTACTTCCAACACTATTCACTGTTCCTGTTCGGCCAACACCATGATCTTGTTCCTAAAGGAAAAGAGCATTAGGTTAAAATATCTGTCTCTTTTGAAATTGCTAATTATAATCACTTATCACACTGCTTAGTACACAGTCTTTAGAAAGAAACTCAAAAGTCTATCGTGAGAAACTTCCTGTACTTGTCAAGGCCAGGAAGTTTACCAACTGAAAAACAAATAAAAATGATCAACAAATAAATAACAAAAATTCCAACCACCTGTGTCAAAAATTCAGTTCATCACTTGGTTATTTCCGAAGCATAACATTTTCTCTAAATTGCTTGACATTTTTTTTTTGAAATCCATTTCTACCACACATCTTATGTGTGGTATATAGAGAGATTCTGCTCATTTCTCAATAATTCCCATAGTTAAAACAAGCCTCAATCTTTTTTAAATCCTATAAATAACCACCTTTAGTAGTTGTTGTTGTTGTTGTTGTTGTTGTTTTGTAAAGAGGGAGAGTATGCTGGTGTGTGCATGCAAGCAGGATGGGAGAGGCAGAAGAGGGAAAGAGGGAATCTCAAGGATGTTCCTTCCACACCAGAGTTCAAGGCTGAGGCTTAATCCCACAATCCTGAGATCATGACCTGAGCTAAAAACAAGAGTCCATGCTTAACTGACTGCACCCTCAAAATAATTTTCTAATGATTACTGTATGAACTAAAAAACAAAACCAAAAGCACCAATACTTTACATTTATATATATGTTTAAGTCCTATATTTTATAGTTCATTAATTATGTAGCACTATTAAAAAAAAAAAAAACTATTACTCCAGGTCTCAGAATGCAAAATGATCTCTCTTACTGAAAAACAATAAATTCTGACAGGAGCAAAGAAAACTGAAAATATTTAGAGTAAAAAAGCTCCAAAAATAATGTATATTTCCTTGAGAGGAAAAGTATATTTCCTAATTTCCTAATGTATATTTCCTTGTGAGTAACATTTCTACTGCAAATTTAAACTTCCATACTCCCTAAAAGGCAATATGGAAAGAACTTTGCCTTGAGAGTGAGAGATACATGAATTTGAACCCAAATGAACCTATGATGAGTTAACTACTCTGAGCTTTGTTTTACTCATCTGTAAAATGAGTATTTTAGAACTGTGCAAATGGAAGGAAATTATTCAGAACTGAAAAGAATCAAGTATCCCTGGTGACAGAGCATAATGCTTGGTAATTCTAAAGACTTCTGAATGAGTACTGTCCATTTCCATAGTCTATAATTTCAAATGCTTCCAAAAGCATGTCCCATGGAATCCGACAATAAGGCAAAAGAGGGTTCAGTATCCAAAAAATTTGACGAGGACTAAATTAAAGTTGAACAGGTTTCTTTAGTAAAAGATTGCAGAGCTTTACTATACCAATAAGCGCTACGAAGGGGTTGGGTTTAAAGAATGCAAAACTTTTTTTTTCTACCTGGGATCTTACAGGACCAGTGTTAAGAAAACACAATCTGGGAACCATTAATATAAAACATTTGTGGTAAGACAAGTTGTATAAGGAAAGAAGCCAATAAAGAAACAGAGCTCAAAATGTGAGTCATTTCTAAGTTATTACCTCTTCTTCTTCCTGTGCTTCTACTGCTGGTCCATTATGTGCCTCCTGGAAAAGGAGTTTCTTCATCTTTCGATACTGTAGATTGTCCAGCTCTCTCACTGCATCCTTTGTCCTTTGAATGAGATCTATTAACACTGTTTCAGGGCGCTCGCGAAGAACAAACATGTGCTGAATAGGAGTACAAGGCAAAAGTCAGATTGAAACTTATATTTTTTCAATTAGTACAAATGTATCCTTTTCTCACAGTGGAATTACTATCTGAAGTAATCACGATAACACATATAATCTATAGCTATCTAATTCTTACACTTTTGACTTCTTGTATTTACAAAACTGCCATCTACACATATACATTCTGGACATACATAACTACCCCTGTACAATTTATGGAAATATGTTATTTTTGTTGGCCAACTGAAAATGCAGAGTTCAAATAATCAAAGAGTCTGGGGTGCCTGGGTGGCTAGGTAGTTGAGCATCTGCCTTCAGCTTCAGGTTGTGATCCTGGGGTCCTGGGATCCAGTCCCGCATTGGACTCCCCACAGGGAGCCTGCTTCTCCCTCTGCCTATGTCTCTGCCTCTCTCTGCCTCTCTTTGTGTCTCTTATGAATAAATAAATAAAATCTTTAAAAAAAGAGAAATAATCAAAGAGTCTAATTAAACACTAAGAATTAAGTCCAATTAGAGCCCTAAAAAGGGCTAAATAAAGATTTATGTATTCTTAGAACTGATTTCATAGAAAAGACATGTTCAGTTCTGAGTTATATCAGGTTTCAATGTATTTATATGTAACATATAATGTATGTTTTATTAATATGTTATTTGTAACATATAATGAATGTATTTATATGTAACATAAACTTGGGTATTATAAGTTCCTTTAGGTGCTGCATAAACAATACTCCATAAAATACTAGCAGTTTCTTAAAAGCCATTATACTTTGTAATTTTTTTTTTTAAGATTTTATTAATTCATGGGAGACACACAGAGAAAGGCAGAGACAAAGGCAGAGGGAGAAGCAGGCTCCCTGCAAGGAGCCCGATGTGGGACTCGATCCTGGGTCTCCAGGATCACATCCTGGGCTGAAGGCGGCGCTAACCTGCTGAGCCACCCAGGCTGCCCCTACTTTGTAATTTTTACCACTAACATTTAACAAGCTTAACCTTATCTAATATAGAAAAATAGAACAATTCCACCATTAGAATTATCACTGCTATATTTTGATATTTTTTTACAGAAATTTTCTACATATAAATTTGTTTTATAGATACATAGTTAGCATTTAGGTTGCAGAAAGACATCTTTTGCCTTGAGTTCTATGAAATGTACTTGAATTCTGTAATACTCTTATCTTTTTAGTTCAAATGTATTTCTTCTCTAAAATTTTTTTCTTTTCCCTTTTAATTTTGTTACTCAAAAGAAGAATCATTTTTTTATTTAGCTTGTGTTTTTTTGTTTTGTTTTGTTTTGTTTTTTAGTAGGCTTCACACCTAGTATTGTAGCCCAACCCAGGGCTTCTTAAACTCATGACACTGAGATTGAGACTTGAGCTGAAATCAAGAGTCGGATCGTTAACCGACCAAGCCACCCATGGGCCCCCTTTATTTAGGTTTTTGACTCTGTTCTTGGACTTTCAACACATTCACAACAATTTTCTGTTCCTCAATAAGGAAAGACACTTGATCCTGTCAAGAACATACTTAGCACACATGGAATCACCATAGGCCCTGCTGATGTGTTTTTCGTTTTAGGCAACTTCGTAAGAACTGTGGGTATTATAGCACAAACTCCTCAAAGTCGGGGCAGCGCGGGTGGCTCAGCGTTTTGGCACTGCCTTCAGTCCAGGGTGTGATCCTGGAGGCCCGGGATCGAGTCCCACATCAGGCTTCCTGCATGGAGCCTGCTTCTCCCTCTGCCTGTGTCTCTGCTTCTCTCTCTCTCTCTCTCTCTGTGTATGTGTGTCCTCATGAGTAAATAAATAAAATCTAAAAAAATAATAATAAAAATAAAATAAAAATCTTAAAAAAAAAAAAAAACTTCTCAAAGTCAGCCTGGGCGTACAGCACATGCAGATTTTGGTGCTTTCCCAACTTTATTGGTATAAAGGTAAATGATTCTATTACCAGGGGCTTAGGACAGGCTAGTTTTGTTAGACATTTTATTGTAGGGAAGACTATAACAGTATGCCAAATGCTAGACCATTCTGAATGCCTATGGATGCCATCCCCTGAAAAGTTTCTCTAAAGAATTTTAACTACACAGTATTTTATTCTACTTTTACTGTTGTCTAAGTATTGTTATTTTGAATTCATAAACTAATGCCTATAGATTATTTCATCAAATATTTATACTAAAAATGTTTAACCATTATCCTAATTTTGGATGGTTACTTCCAATTTTTAATTCTTAGTTTCATAAATTTAAATTTTTTCCTATTAACTCTTTTTATAATAAACTGCAACAGAAGTATAATTAGGCCAAAGGAAAAAAGTGCTTGATAGATACTTCCTATCATTATCATTTTCCTGCTATAAACCAGGTAAATGAATACTATATGCAGACTTGGGATCTAATCACCAAATACCTGGCCCTGGTGGGTTGGGTTATTACCAAAACAGCTTCTTTTGCCTATATAAGGCAAGTATAAGAAGCGAGTCAGATTTTTTCTTTTTCCTGAGCCTTAGTTTGGTATGTATCACTGTTTACGATACTCAATCTTCTTATCCAAAAATAATAAACCTTAAATTTCTAAGTTTGATAGTTTTCTACATATAGATCTTACTTATTTATCACTAAAATAATTCATAGTTATACTAAACCTTCTGCTATTATGAGTTTCTATTTATTCAGGCTTTCATTTCTGAGACTGAGTGAACTAACTGCCTAGAATCCCACAAACATTTTTAAAACTATATTGTTTTCTACATACTGTGGTTGCAAATAATACACACACACACACACACAACCATCTTTTTGTTTTTAAAAACAAATTTAAAGATTATTTACTTATTTATTTATTAATGAGAGACAGAGAGAGAGAGAGAGAGAGAGAGAGAGGCAGAGACACAGGCAGAGGGAGTAGCAGGCTCTATGCAGGGAGCCTGATGTGGGACTTGAGGGACTTGATCCTGGGATTCCAGGATCATCATGCCCTGGGCTGAAAGCAGGCGCTAAACTGCTGAGCCACCCAGGGATCCCCATATATATGATCTTTTCAATTTCTTTGTATCTTTAACTGATGTGTTGGCGAAAATAAACTGAATATGTCTGAAGTTCTAAAACAGACATGTAAAAATAGTCTACTTAAATCTTACAGGGAAAAATCAATAATATTCCTTAGGGGCACAAGGAGAGAGAGTCAAATCCTACTTACCATTGCCTTATCTATATGTTTTAAGAACTATATTAAGTTCAACAATATTATTGCTATCAATAAGATGGTCAAACTCCAATGAAATAAATTTTTGAGAACAGAAAGCATATACCAATCATGTATTTAAATTAAGCAACCAAACCCACTGAAAACTGAAAGAATTTACATGATTCTTAAAATATTTTCAATGCCAAGTTAGAAAAATAGATTTCTAAAAAGGAAACAGAAACATGATATCATTATGTATTTTTTAAAAACTCTTTTCTCCCACAATATTTATATAGATATACATTTCTTTCTTTCACATTATTTTAATGTGGGACATAAACATATAAAATATGGCAGATATAAAAATTAAATCCAAAGTTAAGCTGTTTTACTAACTAACTTTGAAATATGACATTATTTCACATGAATTAAAATGTGGAGTTATAACTCATGAATACTTTCTTGCACATAAAAACAGCCAATTGGTACTATCTGGAATATTTATATATTCTATCCAAACATCGTAAAGCACTTAATTTTGAAAACACAAATGAAAATACTTGGCCTCTGAGAAAAGTTCCAATAGACAACAGTATATAAAGTTAGCATTTTATCTTTATCTTATTTTATTTTATAGTAAATTTTTTTAGTATAATTTTTTTTTAAGATTTTATTTACTCATGAGAGACACAGAAAGAGAGAGGGGGAGGGAGGCAGAGATACAGGCAGAGGGAGAAGCAGGCTCCATGCCAGGAGCCCGACGTGGGACTCGATCCCAGGACTCCAGGTCACGCCCTGGGCCAAAGGCAGGCGCTAAACCACTGAGCCACCCAGCAATCCCCATAATTTTAGTAAAAATTAGTAGAGCATAGTGATTCAAAATCAAAGAAGAATAAAATACATCTTTAAATAATTACTTAGGGGTAGAAAACAGACTTAGTAAAACTGACCTTTATTTATTTGTTTGTTTGTTTTATTTATTCATGGGAGACACAGAGAGAGAAGCAGAGACACAGACAGGGAGAGGTAGGCTCCTTGCAGGGAGCCCAATGTGGGACTCCATCCCCGGATCTGGGATCATGCCCTGGGCCAAAGGCAAACGCTCAACAGCTGAGCCACCCAGGTGTCCCAGTAAAACTGACCTTTAAAAGTTCCTCTGATGTAGGGCGATCTTGAGGGATTTTCTGGAGGCAAGAATCTACAAAGTTGCGAAAATAATCAGACCTATTGTAAAGGAAAGTATCAAGTGAACATATTGCTATTTCCTTTTACACATCCACAAACCATACAGAGAAGTTAGCATCTTGTGCAAGGATGACATGGAAATTCATGTTCATGTCTGAGCACCAAGTGTTGTATATAAATATTGAATCACTAAAATCTATACCTGAAACAAATATTACGCTGCATATTAACTGGAATTTAAATAAAAACTTAATTAGAAACAAAACAAAACACAACCATAAATCAGGGCATGTGCCTATTGGTGGGAAGGGTAATGGAAAAGGAATGATAAAAAAAGCAGATACAAAAAAAAATAAGCAGATACAATATACTATAGATTTTATGTCTATGAAAAGCTATCTAAAGCAACCAATGAATCTTTACCATTTTCCAAAGATAAATTTGCATAGATTATTTAAAAATCCTGCTCCCACAATTTAAGAAACAAACAAGCAAATGTAAAAAAAGAAAGAAAGAGAGAGGTAAACCAAGAAACAGACCCTTAACTATAGAGAACAAACTGCTGGTTAACAGCAGGGAGGTGGATTGGGGGATGGGTGATATAGGAGACAGAGACTAAGGAGTGCATTTGTCATGATGAGCACAGGGCAATGTATGGAAATGCTGAATCACTATACTGTACACCTGAAACTAATATTACACGGTTATGTTAAATAACTGGAACTTAAATTAAAAACTTTAAAAATCATACTTCCACATATTTAAATATCATGACTTGTTTTATATTGAGGCAAAATTAGGAAACTCAATTTTTTCTTCTTTGCATTCAAATTTAAGATAATGTTCTTTTCAATTTTTTTTTCTTTTCTCTAAGCCACCTCTCTTTCTTGGTTGCTACTTGGGTCAACTTCTATATATATTTTTAGAATATCACTCTATTTTGCTTTGGAGGGAGCAGTTTTATACTCAAATGTTCCTAAGCAAATGGATAAAACTTCCATTAAATCCAGAAAATCAATTAATATATTTTTTAAAACATCAGAAGTCTACAACATATTATTTTATACAGTGTTACTGATAAGAGTTCAATGAGAAAAGTAGTAAGTAATAATTACTCTGTCAGTGTTTGTCTTTCACATTTTAAGTTCCTTGTAGGCAAGAATTCTTTTTTTGAATCCTCCAAAATATCAAACAGTGTAAAGACATTCCGTGTTCACTATATTTATTAATGATATGTACTATAATGCTAAACTCTGTGCCAAAAGATTCCTTCTACATATCTCTAAATAGGTAGCAAAGATCTATGAATGCACCTTAAATATGTAATCTTTAAAAAATTAGAGTTTCACTAATTTATGCATCTACTTGTCAATTTAAAAATACTTATTAAAAAAATAATAATAAAAAATAAAAAAAAAATAAAAATACTTATTTAGTATGGTTGATATCTCCCTAGAATTTTTCAAATGTTAGACACACTTGAATACACTTAAATACACACACACTAAAATTTTCTATCACTGATAAAAACCCTAGTTTTCTAAAACTGTCAATGTGTTCTCCATAGACTTCTTTACATAAATGAGTTTAATTTTATCAAATCTAGGAAGCACCAGGATATGGAGTAACAGACCATTTGGAATATAAATATCATAATAACAATAAAAAAAACCCAAATTACGAATTACCTGATAATTCTGATAAATCATTTATGTTTTATACCTGATAAATTGTAAACCATTCCCTAATAAAATATCACTATGGGTTGTGGCAATCTATGTATTTTAGTTATAAAATATTGTTTAAATTATGCTATTTATTAAATATATATTATATATTACTTATTATATAATCAGGGTTATATGTGTTCCTAAAGTTCAAAGAAAAAAATAAAATATAAATTTTTGTAAAAAGCAATATGTGTTGCTTCCATATGGCATCATCTATTTCTGAACTGAATTACATATATGTTACGAATAGCAGATGTTAATAGAAGATAAACATAATATAAGGGTAAAATAAACCAATCTAATATTTCTTCAGCTAATATACTTTACCTAATTGAAATAAAATTATTTTAATAACATTATAACAAAGTATTTAATTTATACAATGTTGAGTTATATATGTCTCAGGAATACTCACCATTCATTAGACTGTAGTGTAGGGGATTCATTTTGGGCTATGTGATATAAGGCACTCATTGCATTCATATTAAATAAAGGAGGCTTCCTTTCCGCTGTAAAAGAAAGAAACTTTGTTAAAATACGAGCTTATTATATAAGGGCCATGCAAACATGGTTTAACAAATTTTTTTGAGGGGGTCAGTCAGTTAAGCACACAACTCTTGATTTCAGCTCAGGTCATAATCTTAGGGTTGTGAGATTAGAGCCTGTTGGGCTCCACACTGGGTGCAGCCTGCTAAAGATTCTCTCTCCCTCCTCCTCTGTGCCTCCCCTCCCTCTCTCAAAAAAATTAAATAAGTTAAATTCAATTTAAAAAATTTTTAATGTTTTGTTTTTGAAATAGTCTTAGCAAAAAAAAAAAAATTACAAGTAAAACTCAACAAAGTTTCTCAAGTGCGTCGATTTACACTAAGTTGTTGGCCTCATGCCCTACCACCCCTAAACACTTTACTGTTATTTCCTATAAATAAGAATCTTCCACTAAAGAACCACAATTAGATCAGGCCATTAATACTGATACATGACTATCATCTAATCCTCAACTCCCATTCAGATTTCAAGGAAATGTTCCAATGATGTCCTTTTAGCAACAGCAAGCCTTGATCACCTGCATCAAGGAAAGTGTGCATCTTATCTAAATTGTTAACAATTAACATAAAATTGTGTTATATAATACTTTTATAATACTATATTATATATATTATAATATTATAATACTATAATACTTTTAATACCTATAAAATGTGTAGTGATATCACTTCCTATTCCTGATATTGGTAATCTGTGTTTTCTTGTTTCCTGATCAATGTAGCTAACGGTTTATCAATTTTATTAATTTTCTCAGAGAACTAGTTGTATTTTTTTAAAGATTTATTTATTTATTTTGGGGGGGGGGGGGAGAAGAGAGAGAAAGAAAGAGAGAGAAAATGAATCTCAAGCGGACTATCCACTGAGCACAGAGCCAGTGCTGGGCTTGATCTCACAACTTTGAAATCACGACCTGAGCTGAAATCAAGAGTCTCAAGCCTAACCAACTAAACCACCCAGGTGCATCTCAGAAAACTAGTTTTTTGTTTCATTGGTGTTCTCTCTTTTTTTTTTTAATTGATTGCTGGTTTGATTTTTTTTTTTTTTTGCTGCTTTGATTTTTTAAGTTCTCTTTCTTCTACTGATTTTAGGTTGATTTGCTCCTCTTTTTCTTTTCTTTCTTTTTAACAGTAGGCTCCATGCCTGATGTTGGGCTTGAACTCACAATGCCAAAGATCTAAAGTCACATCCTCTGCTGACTGAGCCCTTTGCTCCTCTTTTTCTAGTCTCTTAAAGTAACAGCTGAAGTCATAACCTTGGCAATTTTGAAGTATACAAGACTCTTGACTGTCCCTCAATTTCAGTTCATCCTATGACAACATTTGGGTTATACATCTTCGGCAGGAGCATCACAGAAGTGTTATATTTTCCTTATTGTATTCTATGAGAGAGTGCATGATTTTGAATACTTCTATTATTGATGGCATTCACATTGTATTACTTATGGCTGTGTTAGACTTCTTCATGGTAACTTTTTTTCCTTTGTAATTACATATTTTTTGAGAAGGTACCTTGAATCTATATTAACATCCTGTTTTCTCATAAAACTTTAATTTTCTTCTCTATTTACTATATGGGCTTGCAGTTTCTCTTTAAAAAAAAAAATTATTTATTTGAGAGAGTTAGACGGAGCAGGGGGAGAGGGAGAAGCAGGGAGCCCAACATGGGGCTTGATCTCGGGACTCTGGGATCATAACCTGAGCCAAAGGCATTTGTTTAACTAACTGAACTACCCAGGCACCCCTAGACTTGTAGATATCTATTTTATTTTTATAATCTGCTACTGTCCTTTATTTTGATGTTCAAAATGCCTCATATTTGAACAGGGAGAACCACTTTATGTTGGCTTCTTTTTGACATGGCTCTATCATTCCCTGATCACATCCTTGCTTTCTGGTACACTATGATCTTCCAGGCTCATCTTGTACTTTCCACACTCCAGATTAAGGTTTCAACCATTTCTCCAAGAAGCTATGGCAACAGGTGTATCACAGTTACTGAGGTGTCACTGCTCTTAGATTCTTTCAGTGGGTTAGGAAACACATATACATAATATGTTTATATACATACATGCACATTAAACATGTTTACTGAAAACAACAGAGTTCACTAGAATATATTCAATCCAATCAAATCCTACTGCATTTATTCTAGCTTTACCTCTTCCCTTTATTAGTCACACCCTTCTGACAATGAGGAACCTTGTTCTTATTATCCTTAATTAATATTTTCTTATCTGATAAATTCTCCCTGTAGGTAACCAGTCTCCCCATCTTTGCTACCACACTCTTGAGCAGATGCCCTCTTTCCGTCCTCAAGTTTTGAAACCCCATTCCAAGTTACTCTACAGTGTGAACATCTGTTTATCCACTCAGTTTCTAAAATCCAACCTAAACTGGGTCACTTCTCTGCAGTGTGGCCCTCTTCATCAGTCTTTATGAGGAAAGCTCTCTTCCTTTTGATCAGAGATGAACACTGTTATCAGGCCACCTCCAAATATAGAGGTACTCCTTAGACTCTAACCCAATAGGAAGTTTCCCCTATTGTCACCTCTTTACCCTACTTGGTCTCTGACATCCCATGCTGAGCCAATTCCATGACTCATGAAGGAGTCATTGCCCCTAACCCCTATGTTGTTCAAGGGTTGACTGTACTGTTGAATTTGGTTTGCTAATATTTTGTTGAGTTTTCTGGATTGACATTGACCAAGGATACTGACCTGCAATTTTTCCTTTTTAGTGTCCTTTTTCAAAAGTGACCTTTTGGCATCAGGGTAATGCTGGCCTCATAATATGAGTTTGGAAGTGTTCTCACCTCTTCTATTTTTGGGGAAGAGTTTGAGAAGGTTTAGTATTAATTCTTCTTTGTATGTTAGAATTCACCAGTGAAACCACCTGGTCCTGAACTTCTGCTTGTTGGGATGTTTTTGATGACTAATTCGATCTTCTTACTAGTAATCAGTCTGTTCAGATTTTCTATTTCTTCATGATCCAGTCTTGGAGGTTATATGCTTCTAGTAATTTGTCTGTTTCTCCTAGGGTTGTCCAATTTGTTGGCATCTAATTGTTCATAGTCTCTTGTAATAATTTGTATTTCTGTGGTATCAGTTATAACATTTCTTTCATTTCTGAATTTGAGTTTTCTTCTTCTCATGGTAAATCTAGACAAGGTTGTCTGTTTTGCTTATCTTTTCAAAAAGCCAGCTTTTAGTTTTGTTGATCTTTTATACTGACTTTTTATTTCTGCTCTGGTCTTTGTTATTTTCTTCCTTTTATTAATTTTATGCTTAGATTATTCTTCTTTTTCTAGTTTAAGTGTAAAGTTAGGTTATTTCAGATCTTTCTTGTTTCTCAATGTAGGCATTTATCCCTGTGAACTGCCCTCTTAGAACCACTTTTGTTGTTCTCATACATTTTGGTATGCTGTATTTCCATTTTAATTTATCTCAGGAATCTTTTTTATTTCTGATTTCTTCTTTGACCCATTGGTTGTTACAGTAGCATGTTGTTTAATCTCCATATATTTGCAGATTTCTAGTTTTACCCTTATCATTCGTTTTAAGTTTCATACCATTTTGTTGGAAAAGATGCTTCATATAATTCCAGTCTCCTTAAACTTATTAAGACTTATTTTGTGGTCTAACATATGATCTATCTTGGAGAATGCTCCATGTGTACTTGAGAAAAATGTGCTTTTGGATGGAATGTTCTATATGTATATGTCCATTAAGTCCATCTGTCCAACGTAGTCCATTAGTCCATTAAGTGTTAAGATCAATGCTTCCATACTGATTTTCTATCTGGATGATCTATCCATTGATAAAAGTGATGTATCAAAGTCCTTTACTATTATTGCATTGCTTTCTATTTCTCCCTTTAGGTGTGTTAAAACTGCTTTATATATTTAGGTGGTCCTACATTGGGTACATAAATATTTACAAATGTTATATTTTCTTGCTCGACTGACCTCTTCACCATTATGTAATGCCCTTCTGTCTTTTTCAGAAGTCAGTGTATTATTATTTAAAAAAATTTTTTTAAGATTTTATTTATTTATTCATGAGAGACACAGAGAGAGAGAGGCAGAAAGAGAGAGACAGAGACACAGGCAGAGGGAGAAGCAGGCTCCATGCAGGGAGCCCGAAGTGGAATTCGATCCTGGGTCTCCAGTATCAGGCCCTGGGCTGAAGGTGGAGCTAAACCGCTGAGCCACCTGGGCTGCCCATTTTTTTTTTTTTTTAATTTTTAAGAAAAGACTTATTTATATATTTGAGAAAGAGTGTATAGGAGTATGAAGGAGGGGAGTAGAGGGAGAAGGAAAGAGAAACTTAGTGGGCCTCAATTTCACAATCCTGAGATCACAACCTGAGCTAAAACCAAGAACTGGAGGCTTAGCTGTGTCACCCAGGCACCTTGTTATTTTTTTAATTTTAAGTAGGCTCTACACCCAACATGGGGCTTAAACTCATGACCCTGAAATTAAGAGTCACATGCTCTACAGACTGAGCCAGCCAGGTGTCTATACAGTCTTTGTTTTAAAGTCTATTTTGTCTGATGTAAGTATACCTACCACACCTGTTTTTTGGTTTCTGTTTACATGGAATATCTTTATCATTCCCCTTCACTTTTAGTCTGTATGTGTCCTTACATTTGAAGTGAGTCTCTTATAGACATTATACAGATGGATTCTATTTAGCCATTCTATGATTGGAGAATTTAGTACATTTGTAATTAAAATATTATTGATAGGTATGTACTTGTTGCCATTTTGTTAATTGTTTTCTGATTGTTTTGTAATTCCTTTGATCCTTTCCTCTTAATCTCTTCTTTTGTGATCTGATGATTTTTGTATTAGTATTCCTTTCTTTTGATCTTTTGTGTATCTACTACAGGTTTTTGCTTTGTAGTTACTATGAGGCGTACATAAAACAACTTATATTCATATTAGTCTACTTTAAGTTAGTAACAACTTAAGTTTGAACACATTCTAAAGTTCTACATTTTTACTCTCCAAACTCAATGTTTTATGTTTCTGATGTCACAATTTACATCTTTTTATCTTGCATATCCGTTAACAAATTACTGCAGTTATCTTTATTTTGATTTATTTTCGTTTTGCTCCTTTAATTTTCTGAAAATTTATGTCCTCTATACTTTATAATCAGAAAAAAATGGTAAATTTTATTTTCATAGACAATTGTACAATCCTGCACAAAGCCTGGAAAACAACAAAGTAGGGAACTTTTTCATCAGACTAATTGCAAACAAACACATAAACTCACCTATGAAAACGCCTGTACTTTAAGATCTCTTGGTCATAAGACATAACCAAATTACTTCAATCATTATGATAATGAAATATGATAGTATTTATTAATAACTATATTTATCAAAACCAGGGTGAGTACAATTGACTTATATTTGTTCTCCTACCTGCACTATAAGATAATAATTTGCTTTAACTCATTATCCTTAACTATTTTAAAGTAGAAAAGCATATATATTTCCAGAGACTACAAATCTAATTTGCATTGAAAATCATGATCTTGATCTCTATTTTCTAATAGGGTAGTCACTAGCCACAAGTGACTATTTAAATATAAATTTATTTAAATGACAAAATTAAATATTCACTTAGTTGCAACAGCCACATATCAAGTGCTCAAAAGTCATGCAGATACAGAGCATTTTTATCACTGCAGAAAATTTTATTGGCTTGTGCTACTGTAGACCTTTCCTCTGGAACCAGAAGCAGGCTTTAAATGTAGTTCCTAACTTAGTGCTTCATAATTCAAAACATTTGTAAGTAAAATTTTTAAAAGTGATTATGAAAGATGAAGATGCCAAAAGTATGCCAAAAACTCTAATTTCTTTAAGTGTCTCACTCTTTAAAATTATCTAAAGGCAGTCTCATCTTCAGATATTGCTTTATTTTAAGTGTAAAGACTCTCATTGTGAAGGAATTCTATTTTATTAGCTATAATAAAAAGAAGCTAGCAAGGTGCACTCAGTTAAGCCTCGGGACTCTTGGTTTTGGCTCAGGTCACAGTTTCAGGGGCATGAGATGGATATCCAAGTCAGGCTCCACTCTCAGCCTCTCCCTCTCATGTTCTCTCCTTGCTCTAAAATAAGTGAATAAACTGGACTTTAGACAGATATCTTTTTGAGAAAACAAGTGGTCAATGAATACTTTGTAATCAAATAAATATAAACATATATCAATAATATCTAATAGCACCATTAAGGCAATTTCACCATCACCAAGGGGCACATGTATCAGCCAGCATATAAAAATACTGATGGGCAGAGTATATTAACCAGCTTCTCTACATTTATATCCAAAGTTTCTTAAGAAATTAATTAGGATCTACCAGTGAGAAGAAGAATCGAGGTTAAAAGAATAGAAATTAAAACACTTTCAAATGTAAAAAAGATTCTGCAAACCTCAGAGACCAAGAAATCAGAAAAGAATGATATTGTGGTACTCTCCAAATCTCTGTTTGCTTACGCTGTCATGCTTTATTTATTTTTTTAAAGATTTTATTTATTTATTCATGAGATACACAGAGATAGAGACAGAGACAGAGGCAAAGGGAGAAGCAGACTCCCTGCGGGGAACCTGATATAGAATTCAATCCCAGGACCCCAGGATCTCAACCTGAGCCAAAGGCAGATGCTCAACCACTGAGCCACTCAGGTGCCCCAGCTGTCATGCTTTAAAATAAAATAAATAAGGAAAATGACATAGAGCTCGAAGGGAATGGTTAATGTAGGAATTACAATAAAAAGCAAAAATATCTAAAGATTATATAATTCTTTTTTTTTTATTTTTTTAAAAATTTATTTATGATAGTCACACACAGAGAGAGAGAGAGAGGCAGAGACACAGGCAGAGGGAGAAGCAGGCTCCATGCACCGGGAGCCCAACGTGGGACTCAATCCCGGGTCTCCAGGATTGCGCCCTGGGCCAAAGGCAGGCGCCAAACCACTGCGCCACCCAGGGATCCCAAGATTATATAATTCTTAAAAAATATTTTATTTATGCATTTGAGAGAGAAAGAGAACAAAGGGGGGGAGAGAGAAGGGGAGAAGCAGGCTCTACTGAGCAGAGAGCCCGATGGGGGGCTCAATCCTAGGACCTAGAGATCATGACCAGAGCCAAAGGCAGACACTTAGGGCACCCCGTCTGAACCACCCAGGCACCCCATCTGAGTCACCCAGGCACCCCAAGATTATATAATTTTGAAAAAATACTAGACTGTAAGATAGAAAGAGCTTGGTTTATAATGGAAATTATGATATTCAGCTACTATATAATGATAAGCTTTTGATTTTATTTTACCTCAATTTCCTTATCTACTTATTTTACAAAACTACTGAGAAACCCAATTTGAAAAACATTTAACCAAATTACACATGGATTTTACCTTTTTTGTAAAAAAGATTTTATTTCTTTATTTGAAAGAGAGAGAGAGCATTCATCTGCACAAGCAAGGAGAGGAGCAGAGGGAGAGGGACAAGCAGACTCCCCATGGAGCTTAAAGACTGAGGCAAGGCTTGATCCCACAATCCTAAGATCACAACCTGAGCCAAAATCGAGAGTTGGATGCTCAACTGACTGAGCCACTCAGACACCTTTCACATGGATTTTACATTTAATGTGTTATTTTCAATCTGTGGTCACTCCTAGAATGTTCAATTAAATATTCCCAATATTTACTGCTTTTAAATGAGGGGTTTTTTTTATATAAAGATTTTTTTTTTATTTATTCATGAGAGACACAGAGAGGCAGAGATACAGGCAGAGGAAGAAACAGGTTCCTCACACGGAGCCCAATGTAGGACTCGATCCCTGAACTGGGATCACGGCCTGAGTCAAAGGCAGACACTCAACTGCTGAGCCACCCAGGCATCCCTTAAATAAAGTTTAATGGAATATATTTTTTTAAAGACTTTATTTGTAAGTAATTGCTACACCCATCACGGGGCTCAAATTTACAATCTCCAAATCAAGAGTTGCATGCTCTATCAACTGTGCCAGCCAGGCACCACTGGAATATTTTTATAAGGAAAAAAAAGGGAAAGGATGTAAGACTGGAGGGGGTAAGCTTGGAGAATCAAGAGCAAGATGATAGACATCATCTTCAATTATAGTGACAAATCAATTATCTATCTGGCTCTCTTACACTGGGAATGTTAGTAAAGTTACGATGGTCCACTGACTTAAGCATATTTCCCTTTATGGGCAACAGAATAAAATGTGTGCATAAAATCAAATTGCTACAATATGGCATACAGCCTGACATCTAATTCTCATACCTAATTCAAACTAATAAGTATCCTAGGTAGAGGTAAGTAATTCATCAATGCTATATAGAGACTTTCTACAGAGGGTAAATCTAGTAATCACAGACATATTTTAGATGTGTAACAAATACTCATTAAATATTAAACATAAATACCTCAAACTTAATAACACAGTGGAAAATTATTTTAGACCTGATTTAACAGAGCAAATATAATATACCTAACCTAATATATATATAAATTACCAGATAACCAAAGTGAAAACTTTAATAGATTCATTGACCCCTTTTGTAATGGACTAAAAAATAAAAAGTTATGATATGGTACAGAAAAATGAAGTAAAACACTGATCAAAACTTACTATATAGTAACAAGGAATAACGCTTACCTAGTTCAATACATGTTATCCCAAGAGACCATACATCTACTTTGCCATCATACTGTCCTTCATCCATGGCTAAAATTACTTCTGGGGCCATCCTAAAACATAAAATGTCATTTGAAGTAAAAACAAAACAAAAAAAAAAAAAAAACCACACTATTCTTTATCAATGTAATGAGTATCTACATAAGAGAATACCTGTGTGAATTCTAGCCATCGTATCTGGACAGAAGAATTTTTATAATGAGAAATAAACGTACCACAGGTAATCACGTATTATTTACCATTGCATATATACTGTAAGACTCATTCTCACCATCTGTCATGATCATATAACAGCATCCAAAAGAAATGGATGTATACCGGAGCACGGTTGTATATTCTATTTTTTTTTTAATTTATTTATGATAGTCACACAGAGAGAGAGAGAGAGAGAGAGAGGCAGAGACATAGGCAGAGGGAGAAGCAGGCTCCATGCACCGGGAGCCCGATGTGGGATTCGATCTCGGGTCTCCAGGATCGCGCCCTGGGTCAAAGGCAGGCGCTAAACCACTGCGCCACCCAGGGATCCCACGGTTGTATATTCTAATACTGTATAACCCTTAGGCTAGTGACTTTTTTTTAACTCAGTTTTTTTATTATTATCTTAAAGAATTATTATTATTATTTTTTTTTGAATTATTATTTTTTTAATTTTTATTTATTTATGATAGTCACAGAGAGAGAGAGAGAGAGGCAGAGACACAGGCAGAGGGAGAAGCAGGCTCCATGCACTGGGAGCCCGACGTGGGATTCGATCCCGGGTCTTGAGGGTCGCGCCCTGGGCCAAAGGCAGGCGCCAAACCACTGTGCCACCCAGGGTTCCCTTATCTTAAAGAATTATTGTTGTGTTTTTTTTTTAAAGAGAGAGTAGGAAAGGGGCAGAGAGGGAGAGAGAGAGAGAGAGAGAGAATCCTAAGCAGGCTCCATTCCTAGCATAGAGGTTGACACAGGGCTCAATTTCATGACTCTGAGATCATGACCTGAGCCGAAATAAAAAGTCAGATGTTTAACTGACTGAAGCACCCAGGCACACTCCCCCTTAGGCTAGTGATTCTTAAATATTTTGGTCTCAGGATCCTACTATGAAAGTGTGACTTATGCTGGAAAGACTGAATTTTTATCATTGGCACCTAATACTGTCAATTGCTCTCCTTAAAGTGACAAGTTCACTCCATTTATTTGAGAAAATATCTGCCACAATAACCAACACTGAATAACCACAGTTTGTCATTCTTCCTTTTAAATAGGAATAGTGTTCCATGATAAAAGTGTCTAGGGCAGCTTACAACAAAGACAATTACACAATTATCAACCTTACAGGTATCTTGGTTATAAAATGGAGCTTTAACTCATATTTTCAATTAAGGTCTAACATTTTTTATGGTACTTTAATTTACACTTCCTTTGTATTTGTTGTTAAGCAGAGCTAGACACTTAGAATAGCTGTTGATGCTTAAGTAGGATTGTCACCATGCTCTTCAGTGTATGTGAGTGCGTTAAGTATAAAAACATCTAAACATGTACCTAGCTCCTATTTTCCAAATATACTATATACAAATTAATGAATATGTAAACAAAGAAAATTTTCAACTGTCAATATCAGAGTGTTTCCAAGGTCTTTTTTTTTTTTAATAGAGGGAGGGAGGGGCAGAGGGAGGGGCAGAGAATCTAAAGCAGGCTCCATGCCTAGTGTAGAGCCTGATATGGGGCTGGATCTAATGACCCTAAGACCATGACCTGAGGCGAAATCAAATGTTGGATGCTTAACCAATGAAGCCACACAGATATCCCTCAAAGGTTTTCTTTTAAGATGTTGAAATAAGTTTTGAAAATTACTAATTTAGGCAGAGTTTAACAAGTAATTTTGTTTTTTATTGCAGAACTTTTTAGGACCTTTAAAATTTGTTTGCCTCTAATGAATTTATGAAAATTAGTTAACCCTTTGTATATTTTTGAGTTATTTAAATTTTATAAGTTTAATAACTGTAAAGGATACAATGCACAGCATATACACACATACATATATACTTTATACTGTATATGTGATTTAAAGATATTTATTTTTTTAAAGATTTATTTATTTATTTATGATAGAGAGAGAGAGAGAGAGAGGCAGAGACAAAGGAGGAGGGAGAAGCAGGCTCCGTGCCAGGAGCCTGACGTGGGACTCGATCCTGGGACTCCAGGATTGCGCCCTGGGCCAAAGGCAGGCGCCAAACTGCTGAGCCACCCAGGGATCCCCGATTTAAAGATATTTAAAATACAGAGCTATAGAGTTAATTCATTTGATTTATTAAAAAATATTACATTGCTCTATAACCCAATTAGCAAAGCCAGTCTTCACTGTCCTACCAATCAGTCAAATCAGAATCAGTTTCTGTCAAAAAAAAGTCTCACTTCATTTTCAATGCAAATAACATGTTAATGTGTCCCCATAACAACCATCTCAGTTATTAATTTTATATTAGAAAGAAAGAAGGGGGGAAGATAACTGAGGAGAGAGAAAAAGGAAGGAGTAAAAGGAAGGGAAGGGAGATGACTGAATAGGCACAAGGCCTTGCCAAGAGTTCGTATCCTGACTCTTCAGTATTTCTGATAGTTGCTATATATTCTTCAAATTGTCCTTCTGGTGTTCCTTTGAGGCTTTTACACCCCAGATCAATGCATCATTGTAATATTTAGGATGGGTAAGGAGTCTTATTTTTTATAAAGTGGGAAAAGGGAGATTTGAAAGTAGATGGGAAAGAAGATGTAGTGGACCTAAGATATCACTCTCATTATATGCAAGAACATATGGAAGTTGAAGATTTGGACAACTATTCCCTTCAAACCTGCTGACATTAATAATGAATTATTTAGGGATAAAACAGATGATGCCTAGAATTTGCTACACAAATGGTAGGGCCAGGGGAAGAAAGAAAAAGGAGTACACGGGGCAGGAATGGCCAAGGGATATTGTTATTGGGCTGTGTAACTGGTATTTGAGGTTTCATTAATACTTTTGTCTACTTTTATATATATTTTAAATTCTCCACAATAAAAATTAAACCCCAAATCTCCAAATCAGCTATCAGTCTTTAAGTACTCTTAGTACGTTGAGGTACTTTAATCTTATCTTAGTTAATATAAATCTAAAGAAAACACACAAATTTCCACTTAGCATTTCTATCTTCTCCTCACTTGGATTTTCACTGAACTTTTTCACTCCCACACCCAAAATATTCAGGTTATAATAGAGAAGAAAATGTTAAGGGGACAAAGGAAAAATAGGAGATGTAAAGGGCAGCACTCCAAATCTATATTTGAACTAACTATACTTAAAGTTAAGATGTCCTAAATAGTATTATATTACCAGAAAAAGGATAAGCCATCTGAAAAAATACAACCTAATATTTCCTATTTTAATTATAAGGATCAAGAGCAAATAGGATTATTCTTACCAATATGGCGTTCCCACAAAAGAATTGGCAGGAGATGCCATGGAAGCCGATCCAAAGTCAGCAAGTTTCACCTGGCCTGGTTCTGTCAGAAGGATATTTCCTGCTTTGATATCTCTGGGTTTAAGAAACACAGAAAATTATTTCTCTTTTCTTCATTAGATTGTGTTGAAAATGATAAAAATCAAATTAAAAAGTTTAAAATAGGGAAGGAGAAATCAAAATAATTAAGTCCTAGGATAATGAGACTTAAGATCCAAATTAGAAAGTAAAAAATACAGAAGTGATATAAATATACGACAATTTTCTTCTCTAAAAGAGAAGACAAAATAGCTGTAAAGACAAAAGAGAGAAAATCAAGTAATTAGAGCATAGTGTATATTTGAGTTCCTGTTTATTGATACAAATAACGGTTTTAAAATAAAATTGAATTAGCTGCCCACTCCTTCATAATTTTAAGATTTCTGAATATATTAAAAAAGAAAGAGAAAGAAGGGACTCATATCCCCAATTTTTTAAAAAAGTTATTCTTCTCATTTCCAAAACTTAGCATAGTTCTTCTAACTAAACATGAATGAAAACTGAAACACATGGATAACGTAGGATCTAATAATTGCAAATTTACATTCAAGCTTACTTTTTAAAATCAGCAAACATACTGTCCATGCAAATAACGGTATTATGGATATTTATATAATAGGATTGTATGTCTAGGTGGCACCAAAACACACATTTAACCTTTCCAAAAAACAAAAAAACAAAAGACAAACACAAAATACCCACCCACCCAACAAACCAACCAAATTTCCAAATACTTGTCAATTCTAACTATAGTATTGTAATGGGTATAATATTAAATATCTTTTTCCTTCCATTTGCTTTATTAAAGAGAAGAGGTACTTTGAGGCTGATAAGACTTCAGATTCTAATTCCACCTCTTCTATTCGCTTATTTATTAAGCATATAGATTTCTCTTGGACCTTACCATCCTCATCTTAAAAAAAAAAACCAGGTAAGCCATTTAGCTTATAATAGCTCTGCTACAGCATTTAATATGTATTGCCTGACCCACATATACGATAAAAAAAAAAAAAAGTGAGTTTCCCTTTAGAATAGTCAAACTTATATCAATGCTAAAAATACATTATGAAAAAAAATGCATTATGAAATAGTTTAATTTTAACATTACTATCTGTTATTAAGGATCATCAAGGATTAATACTCAAAAATATAAAAAGTGTTAAATCCATGTCATGGGATCAATGAAAGATATCTGGCATTATCAGTTACTGGAAAGACAAAAGACCTAGATTTAGTTCTAGTCTGGTTTATCTGGCTTTGTAAAACCTTGGAAATATTAGTCACAAAATGGAGCATCACTTTATCTGTAAAATTAAAAAAATAAGACTACACAATCCCTAATGTCTTTTCAATCTTAAAAATTAAATGATTCTACCTATCACAAATCTATAAAATGTTCATATGTGAGAAAGCCCAGCACCAGAAGTAAACAAAGATAAAGATGATCCTATAATGAAAATTCTTTAATTTTGAATTAAATCTTTTATCATTATGAAAAAAAAAAAAAACTGATCCTAAAAGGAGATCAAATGTACTGGCATGTTTGTAGGACAACCCAAAAACTATGAGTTTATAAGATTTTGAAATGCTTTTGTGTGGCTAACACCAACAAAACTTATTAAGTTTTAAGTGGGTTAATAAGTTCCAGGGTTGATAAATCCAATAAGCCATTTGCTGTTAATACATGATAATTGTCAAAGTGCTTACCTATGGATCATGGTATGAGAATGTAAGTAGGCTAATCCCTGGAGAGCACCATGTGTAATTGCTGCTATTTCCACTTCTTGTAATGGCTTTTTGTGAACTTAAAATAAGAATTTATTGGAAAATAATTACTTACAGAATATTTTTGTTTAAAAAAATAAACATACATATGACGCAATTTAAAAAAAACTAACATTTAGTGAGAAGATTTGTTCTCCTAGACAATAAAACATTGAAGCTATTGAAGTTTATAAGTGGTATTACAGTTGTGTCTAGTTGTTAAAATGTATAGTTCACAGCCAATTTTCCTCTAACAACATTTAACAACTAGTTGATTATAAAAACAAAAGTAACAATAGAGAAGTTCTCCCTTATTCTCACGTATCTTCATTCTGAACAAAGAACAGGTTAAGCTGAATGAAGAAAAATGCTTGTTATGTCATAATGTAAGGAAATTTACCTATTTTATGCTACTACAGGACAGTGCATACCATGCTGAGAATCTCGAAAAGACGATTTTAATCTTTCCGGAAAATTTTTACATTACTTAAGAAAACCAAACAGAATTCTCATTTCATATGCTCTTACTTTTTTTTTCTGAATAATTAAAGGAAACCTACCTTCCAGTAAATCTGAAGCAGATCCTAAACAATATTCCATTACCAGCTACATGGGAAGAAAAATTATAATCAATTAGTAAAAAGATTCTATTTGAGATAAAATAAATTCACCAAGGAGATCAAAAAGATGGCTTGAAGTAAAATAAAAGCGATCCATCATTTACTTTAAAAAATAAATATTTATATATTTAGCAATTTGTTAAATGATAAAGTTAAGCCAGTGATACATTAATCTTTAATGTCAACATATAATCACTTGTACAAGATATATATTTCATCTATAGTCACTAACTAAACTATAAAATATAGTTACATTGTTATAACTGTACGGAAACAAAAAACTGTCCTCTGGATCTATACGTACAAAGTTTAGGTTATAATTTAAATGTTTTGTTAAAGCAAACACAGAGCACCTCTTGTGTGCCAGTATTTTAAATATATTAACTAATTTAATCCCCATAACTACCTTATAAGGTAGGTCCTATTATTATCCTTGGGGATCATTTCCGTCAAAAGAAAATTTACTGTTTAAAGATACAGTTATTAAACCTATACCACTGTTGGATTACTACCTTGTCACCTCAATGGTAATGAAACAAAATTAATCTCCATTTCTTGTAATAAAGTGTCTCAATTCTCTACTGTTAGTGTTATTATTTTTTTAAATTTTTATTTACTTATGATAGTCACAGAGAGAGAGAGAGAGAGAGGCAGAGACACAGGCAGAGGGAGAAGCAGGCTCCATGCACCGGGAGCCCGACGTGGGATTCGATCCCAGGTCTCCAGGATCACGCCCTGGGCCAAAGGCAGGCGCCAAACCGCTGCGCCACCCAGGGATCCCTACTGTTAGTATTATTTAGCCAAGGAATTACAATCTGTTCATATTACACCAAGATTCACCCAGACTTTACCAAAATCTTTGTGGTTAAACAGATTACCATATATGTATGTCAAAAAGATATGCTTTCATCCTCAAATAATAGGATTGTTGTACAATGTTTGATAAACCACTTGAAAAATGATACTAAAAAATGTCAGAAAACATTTTACCACACACATCAAGTTCAGCTAAATCTCTACAGTTAACCTGTAAAAGTTCTATATCTTTTATTGCCAAAGAGTCTAAGAAAAGCTGCTCTTCCTCTCTCAGTATGAACTAACATTTCAAAGTATTTTTGCATGGCTTTTGGCTTTACACAACCATTATGAGACATTCTTGAATTAATTAATTCTAATACAATACCAACTAAATTATAGCAAGGAGAGGGCAAATACCTACCCATGCCGTGTGCTCACGTAAATAGCAGCCTTTGTATTCTATACTGTTGGGATGCTTTATTCTTTGTAGAAACTTGACTTCCTTAATAATATCCTGCCATTTCTATGAGGAGAAAAAAAAGGAATAAAGGAAAGAATTATGAACAGTTGCTTTTCCTTAGAAAGTTATATAAGAAAAAAAGTAATTACCTGATTAAGCAGGGTTAACATACAACTTTGCTGTATTTGTAATATTTAAATAGGAAATGAATACATTTAAAAGAAATTATATTTATATACTTTAAACTCAATTCATAATTTATAGTTATTTTATTCAAGGTAAAACAAATTTTAGTTTGATAAAACTTATCAGTGAGTCTCATTAAAATTTTACAATCACACGCCAAGCATGTTGATGAAAACTATATACCATATTAGTGATTTTTCTTTATCAGTTCTTCTCCTTTCTTTTTTTCTTTAAGATTTTATTTATTTATTTGAGATAGAAGAGAGAACATGAATTGGGGGAGGGGCAAAGGGAGAGGGAGAAGCAAGCTGCCATATTTCTAAAGGCAGGAAAACTATTAGAATAATAGAAAACTTTAAGAAATATTTTGTACTAAAATTTAAGATCATATATCTATTTTATTTCAAAGTCCTCAACAAAATTCAGCAAAATAGGTTTACAGTGTTTTATATAAAATGTGTACAATATAAGATGCTACATTCTGAGAACATTTCATGGACTTTAAATTTCAAAATTGAATGCTCAGAACAAAACAAAAGCCCATATTCTTCAACATAAAAAAGACTTTCATGAAGGCCACTAATAATTTGATGTGGAAAGATGATATACTAAATGAAACTTTGTTCTAGGCATAACTAATCAGACTCCAACACAGTACCAGTCTGCCTGTGAAAGCTAGTTCTAAAGTTGTGCTATAGAATGGCAAATAAAAGTATAGTTAACTTATAAGAAACTTTGTAAAAATTCACGAATTTTTAGAAAATTTTTAGGTATTAAAATGATGGAAGAGTGATATAATCATAATAGTGTTACCATACCCACAATACGATTTTCACAAAAATAAGATTTACCATAAAATAGTGATTCCAAAAAAGTAGGAAACCAAAATCTTTAAAAAGGAAAGACTAACCCAGCAATTCTACCTCTAGGCATATACCTGAAATTCCTGAAAGCAGAGATTCAGAGAAATGAGCATACTCAGTTCAGAGCCACACAATAACCAAGTGGTAGAAGCAACCTAAGTGTCCACTGACAAATGCATAAACAAAATGTGGTGGTTCATACACATACACACTTCAGGAAGGAAATTCTGACACATACTATAACATAGATGAATTTTGAGGACATTATTTTAAGTGAAATAAGCTAGTCACAAAAGGTCTAATACTGCATGATTTCACTTACATGAAAGTAGTCAAATTTATAGACAGAAATGAGAATGGTGATTTCCAGGGCTGGGAGAAGGAGAAAATGGGGAATTACTGTTTAATGAGTTAAAGAATTTCAATTCTGTAAGATGAAAAAAATTCTAGAGAAGAATGGCAGCGATGACTGCCCAACAATATGTTTTCAATGCCACTGAACTGTACACTTAAAAATGGTTAAGGTGGTAAAATTTGTATAATTTATCACAATTAAAATGATTAATTTTAAAAATTAAAACCAAAAGATCCTAGATTTAGAAAGTAGAATACATGTTACAAAGTAAATTTATACAGTTAAATAGAATACATTCTGAAAAAAACTAATCAGAATATTAGCAAATGAAAGTAGTGTCAATGATTTTGTTTTTCAAATTATTACACACTGCCTATTTTTCAGACTAGATATAACTGCCTGTTGGTTATTAAAGTTTGTTTAAAACAAGCCTTCAATAATTTCTAAACCATTAAAAGATTATAAGCAATATAATTTATTGTAAAATGTATCTCACTCTAGTTTACTTTTTTTTAATTTTTTTTTTTTTTATGATAGTCACACAGAGAGAGAGAGAGAGAGGCAGAGGGAGAAGCAGGCTCCATGCACTGGGAGCCCGACGTGGGATTTGATCCCGGGTCTCCAGGATCGCGCCCTGGGCTAAAGGCAGGCGCCAAACCGCTGCACCACCCAGGGATCCCTCTAGTTTACTTTTATAAATATTGGTACTTCTTCTATGATACAGATAAGTTATATATTAATCCACTGTTTAAAAAAGTAAGCTCATTTCAGTTGCATATTTATTAAAAAATTAAAAGCAAGGGGCACAAGTTGGGAGGCTTTTGTAATGCCACTATTGTTCTATTGTTCTCTTTGTGGTTTTAGATACAACTTTAATGGGTATATGTAGTTTCTGAAAGAGAATTCATCGAAATATACACTTTTTATACTTTTCATTATACTTTTTGTAAGAATTCCCATCTACCCCCATTAAAAAAACAGCATGTCATTCTCTAATATGCCAGTGAGAAAATATCCATTTCACCCACCTCAGTAGACTGCTTTCCACTATAAGACATTTTCTTGATAGCCACCACTTCATTGGTGCGCACATCTCGTGCCTAAAAAACAAAGACCATTGTAAAAATAAATCCATTAAATCAGGGCAATCATTTCTCTGAGAATAGAAGCATTTATAAGCTATCATTTCAAAGAGGACATCAAACACTGTTAAAGTAATTTTTAAAATAATAATAAATACATAGTAAAACTTATCAAATTACCCAGGAGCTATTCATTAGAGAGAAAAATAAAGTAGGTTTATCTTTCAGTGATTTAGTTGAGAGAAAAAAAATACAGAAATTGTAATAGTATTAGACAAAACAAGACTAGTATATATAAATAAGTCTATGCTAAAAATTTTGAAATCTCACTTCTTCTCTCAGGGAACACCAAATGGCAGATGACACTGGTTCTGCAGAAGGGCCCAGAGGCCCCAGAATGGGAATGGGAGGCTGCCTGCAGAGGCTTCAGGAGTGGCAACTGGGGCCAAGGCCATGGCACTCTCGGAGGCAAGGCAGAGGACAAGGAGTGGATCCTGTCACCAAGCTGGGCTGCCTGGTCAAGGACATAAAGATCAAGTCCCTGGAGGAGATCTCTTTTCCCTGCCCATCAAGGAATCTGAGATCACTGACTTCTTTTGGGGGGCATCCCTCAAGGATGAGGTTTTGAAAATCATTCCCGTGCAAAAGCAGACCCGTGCTGGCCAGCGGACCAGGTTCAAGGCATTTGTTGCCATCAGAGATTACAATGGACATGTTGGTCTGGGTGTCAAGTGCTCCAAGGAGGTAGCCACTGCCATCTGTGGGACCATCATCCTGGCCAAGCTTTCCATCATCCCCGGGCGGCGAGGCTCCTAGGGGAACAAGATCAGCAAGCCCTACACTGTCCCATGCGAGGTGACTGGCCACTGTGGTTCTATGCTGGTGCATCTCATCCCTGCCCCAGAGGCACTGGCATTGTCTCAGCCCCTGTGCCCAAGAAGCTACTGATGATGGCTGGTACTGATGACTGCTACACTTCAGCCAGGGGCTGCACTGCCACCCTGGGGAACTTTGCCAAAGGCTACTTTTGATGCGATCTCCAAGACTTACAGCTATCTCACCCCTGATCTCTGGAAAGAGACTCTGTTCACCAAGTTTCCCTATCAAGAATTCACTGACCATCTTATAAAGATCCACACCAGAGTCTCTGTGTAGAGGACCCAGACTCCAGCTATGACTACCATATAATTTTATACAAGAAAAGTAAAAGTGAACTAAAGCTTAAAAATAAATAAATAAAATTTGAAATCTCAATGAAATGGACAATTTTCTAGGTAAAAAATTACTAAAACTGACTTAAAGGAAATGTGAGGAAAACAAACAACAGTGGCAGACTGAAAAGAATACCAATCAATTATCGTTCAAAGAGTCGTAAGTGGAAAATAGTTTTACCAGGGGAACTTTCCAGGATATAAGTGGCAACAAAAGAAAAGCTATCGCATTCATTTTATGAAGGAAGTATAACCCAATAAATTACTAAAAGCTCACAAACAGCACAAAATAGACAATACCAATTTCATTTGAAAATATAGACAAAAGCACTCTACATAAAAATTAAAAGCCAAATACTCAAAGGACATTAAAATAAATTTTCAGGGCAGCCCTGGTGGCCCAGTGGTTTAGCGCCGCCTTCAGCCTGGGGTGTGATCCTGGAGACCTGGGATCGAGTCCCATATCGGGCTCCTGCATCGGGCCTGCCTCTCTCTCTCCCTATGTCTGCCATGAATAAATAAATAAAATCTTAAAAATAAATAAATAAATTTTCATTTGGATAAAATACACAATCATCACAGAAATGCCAAAGATTTGGATACTAGGAAAACATTTCACCATTTACCATATTTTTTAAAAAAGATTTTATTTATTTTAGGATGTGGGGGCAGAGAGAGAGAGAGAGAGAATGCATGGACACCTGCACACATGTGCATGAGCAGAGGGAAGGGCAGAGGGAGAGAGAGAAGCAGGCTTTCTGCTGAGCAGAGAGCCCAACAAGGTTGGATTCCAGGACTCCAGGACCACAACCTGAGCAGAAGCAGACATTTAATGGATTGAACCACCCAGGCTCCCTCATTTACTACATTTTATTGAAAGTCAAAGAGCTAAATATATATGTCAGTGTTCAGTAAATGCTGAAAACTCAGGAAGGGCCCAACACTAAAGGTACTCAATTACAAGGAAGGTCAAATTCCTAGAAAACCTAAATTAGAAAGGTAATTTCTCAACATGACAAATCATGTCTATTGTAAACAACTGCTAATCAGAATTAACACTGCTACAAAGATATAATTGTTTACCACTCCTGTGGAAATTCTGAAAACAAAGTAATAAAAATATAACAGAAATACGATCATTAACTCTTTGGAATCCCAGAGCCAAACTCTCACTAAACAGACACACACGAATAGCTGTAAATATTTAAAATGACTTTGTAAAAGGGTCAAAATCATCTCAAATCACCTGTGGAAGAAATAATCTTCAGTTTAGCCTTGAATGAATTCCCAAAATTAAATGTTCTAAAATTAGATTATGGGAATAGGTATAAATCCTATTTACTAAAAATCACTGAAATGTACACTTAAAGTCGGTGAACTTATAGCATTCAATTCATACCTCAATAAACGTGTTAAAAAATAGCACATATGTTAAGTTATACCTCTACTGTGTTGCTTTAAACAACTTTTTAAGGGAGGTCTGGGTGGCTCAGTCAGTTAAGCTTCCAACTCTTGATTCTGGCTCAGGTCATGATCTCAGGGTGGTGAGCTTGAGCCCTGTGTTGAGTTCTACACAACAAGGCGTGGAGCCTGCTTGGGACTCTATCTCCCTCTCCCTTTGTCCCCCCACACCCCACCTCCCAAGAGCGCTCTCTCTCTCTCTCACTCACTCTTATTCTCTCTCAAAATTAAAAAAACAAAAAAAAAAACACTGTGTAGTGGGTCCTGGGAACAACTAATGACATTTCAATTTCAATTAGTAGTAGACAGGTTAATGGAAACTTGCACTACTTGTTGTAATCAGTAAAGTGGATCTAGCCACATAAATCCTGCTTGAGTACTTTTTTTTTTTTTTAAGATTTTATTTATTCATTCATGAGAAATACAGAGAGGCAGAGACACAGACATAGGGAGAAGCAGGGTCCTCACAGGGAGCCCAATGCCGGACTCAATCCTCAAAGCCAAAGGCAGATATCCCACAGTAAATTTATTTTTCCAAAATGTTCTCTGCTTAGCTGTGAGCCCCTTGATTTTAATCAACAGGTGTTAAGAGCAATATTTTTTCTTTTATAACAGCTTTATTGAGACAGTTTACATTCCATACAAATCACACAATTAATGTGTATGGTTTCATGGCTTTTAGTACACAGATATATGAAACCATCGGTATAATTTTAGAACATCCATCATCTCAAAAAGAAATCTCCAAATTGTTCATTGAAAAAAATGGTTAAAACGGTAAATTTCATGTGTATTTTACAAAAAAAAACAAATTCTCTATTTAAAAAAAAAAAAAAAACATGTCCTTTAGCAATCACCCTCTAATTCCTTTCCCCCCTTCACTTCAGAGTTAAGCAACAACTAATGTCTCTGACCCCTCTAGAGATTTACTACCCATTCTGGACACTTCATATTAATGGAACCATATAACATGTGGTTTCTTTTTGCTTCTTCCATTCGGCATGCTTTTTAGATTCATGACTCATGATGTTAAGCATCTTTTCATGTGCTTCCTGGCCATCTGCACATCTTCTTTGGAGAAATGTCAATTCAGATCCTTTGCCTTTTTTTTTTTTTTTAGATTTTATTTATTTATTCATTGAGAGACAAACAGAGAGAGGCACAGACACAAGCAGAGGGAGAGGCAGCTCCTCACAGGGAGCCTGATGTGGGACTTGATCCCAGAACCCCAGGATCACAACCTGGGCCAAAGGCAGATGCTCAACTACTGAGCCACCCAGGTACCCTCTTTGCCCATTTTTAAATTGTCTTCTATTGAGTTGTAAGAGTTCTTTATATATTCTAGACAAATACGTTATAGGATATGAAATTTAAAAGTATTTTCTCCTATAAGATTGTCTTTCAACATTTAAAACACGTTTTTTATTTTGATGAAGTCTAATTTATCTATTTTTTCTTTTGTTGTTCATGTCTTTGTTGTCATCTAAGAATCCTTTTCCAAAACCAAGGTAGGCAGCTTTACCCTTATGTTTTCTTAAAAAGTTTTATAGATTTAACAGTTATATTTGTATCTTTAATCTATTTTGAATTTTTATATATGGTATCAGGTAAAGGTCCAATTTTATTGCTTTTCATTAAACAGACACTTAAATAATTTGTTTTGAGAGACAGCATGCAAGCATGAGAGGGAGGAGGGGCAACAGGCAAGGGAGAAAGAATCCCAAGCAGACTGCTGGCTGAGCAGAGCCCCACAGGGAGCTGGACCTCATGACCCTGAGATCATGACTTGAGCCCAAATCATGAGGGGGATACTTAACCGAGACACCCAGGAACCCCCAGATGTAGGGTTTTTTAAATGTGGTTTCTTTCTTTTACAAGATTTATTTATTTTTGAGAGAGAGCATGAGCAGTGGGGAGGGACAGATGGACAGGAAAAGAAAGAATCCCAAGCAGACTCCCCACTGAGGGTGGAGCCCCACAGAGCTAAATCCCACAACCCCAAGATCATGACCTGAGCTGAAACCAAGAGTTGGCCACCTAACCAACTGAGCCACCCAGCCACCCCACCATATGTACTTTTAATTAGCCTAAGATAAAGCCTGATTTAAAAGTGGGTATATGGAATGCCTGGGTGGCTAGGCAGTTGAGCATCTGTGTTTGGCTCAGGCCGTAATCTCAGAGTCCCCAGATCGAGTCCCACATCAGGCTTCCTGCATGGAGCCTTGCTTCCTCCTCTGCCTGTGTCTCTGCCTCTCTCTCTCTCTCTCTCTCATGAATAAATGTTTTTTTTATTTTATAGAAAGCCAAATGATCATTAAAAAAAAAAACAAAAGTAGGGCAGCCCCGGTGGCGCAGGGGTTTAGCGCCACCTGCAGCCCATGGCGTGATCCTGGAGACCCAGGATCGAGTCCCACGTCAGGCTCCCTGCATGGAGCCTGCTTCTCCCTCTGCCTGTGTCTCTGCCCCCCTCTCTCTCTCTCTCTCTCTCTCTCTCATGAGTAAATTAAAAAAAAAAAAAAAAGTGGGTTTATTAGGAGTGCCCGATATAGGTCCTTGGCCTCTCTCTCACCCTTTTCTCTCTCTCAAAAGAAATAAATAAATAAAAGTGGGCGTGCTAAATGCAATGCAATTTTCTGGATTGATTCTAGAAAAAAAGAGTGGAAAAACTGGAAAAATCTGAGTATGTAAGTTTGGTGTATCATTTAATCAATGTTGATCTCTTAGTGACAAAACCGTGTTACATGGCGATGTACATTAGGGTAACTGAAAATTATAGAGGAAAACTCTTCTATTATTATAAAATCTTCTGTAACGCTATTTTAAAATAGTAAGCTAAGATAGAAAATGATTATAATTTATTAAAATCCAACATATTGGGATCCCTGGGTGGCGCAGCGGTTTGGCGCCTGCCTTTGGCCCAGGGCGTGATCCTGGAGACCCGGGATCGAATCCCATGTCGGGCTCCCGGTGCATGGAGCCTGCTTCTCCCTCTGCCTATGTCTCTGCCTCTCTCTCTCTCTCTCTCTCTCTCTCTCTGTGACTATCATAAATAAATAATAAAAAAAAAATTAAAATCCAACATATTAGTAATTATTACATTAAAATTAAATGACACGGGGCACCTGGGTGGCTCAGTGGTTGAGTGTCTGCCTTTGGTTCAGGTCATGATCCCAGGGTCCTGGGATCGAGCCCTGCATTGGGCTCTCCGCAGGGAGCCTGCTTCTTCCTCTACCTATGTCTGTGCCTCTCTCTTTGTATCTCTAATGAATAAACAAATAACATCTTAAAAAATTAAATTACAATTAAAATGAGATACCTTGCCTATTACATTAAAAAAATTTAATGTCTACAATGTTTTTCCCTCCCTTCAGGATCACATGTTGTACTTCCTTATCATGTCTTGTTAGTCTCCTCTACTCTAGAACAATTCCTGAACCTTTCCTCATCTTTCATGACAATGGCATTTTTGAAGAATATACAGTAGTATTTTATAAAATGTTACTAAATTTGTGCTTGCCTGGCATTTCTTCAAGATTAGATTCTGGTTATACACCGCAAGAGTGATTTTGTCCTTTTCAGGATACCGTATCTGTAGGAATACAGTGTCTGTCTGTTCCTCCTTGATGATACTAATTTTCATCACCTACTCAAGACTTTGTCTGATTTTTTCCAATGTATATAGTTAATAGTTACTGTTTCCTACCTTGTATCTAACAAGTATTCTGTGAAGAGATACTTTTAAACTATGTAAGCATCCTGTTCATCAAACTTTCTCTCTAGATTTAGCAACCTCTGAACGGTTCTGGCCACAATCTTCACTATGATGATTACAAAATGCTAATTTTTTCCCCAACTCTATCATTCCCTTCACATTTAACAGTCAACATCATATTATGAAGAAAAGTCCTCCTTTTTATCCATCGATTCATCATCTGTCCTGGAAATTATGGATTCCTATTTTATTCAATAGGCTATATAAATCCATTGCCATTTTTTATATGGATGTTCATATTCCAGGATTTGTCAGTGTGAGCCCCCTAAATCTGGCTCTAGTGTCCTTTTGACAGGGCTCCCCCCCTTTTTTTTGTCTAAAGCACTTTTTAACTTTCTGGCACACGATGTTCTAAGGCTTATCTTTTAATGTTCCCTGTCCCTTAAATAGAATGAGCCATTACTCCAAGGAGCTCTTGTTCCCTTTAGTGAGGAATTCAAAATCTATGTGCTCACCGATTCTGAGGTGTCATTGCAATGACAATTTTGTGGCAGATATAGATAGGAGATATGCATTTTATATATATAATCCTATATATATATATATAGGATTGGGGAAGAGATACATCCTATTGAATCTCATAGGGTTCTTCCTTACTTTCCTGAATCCGTATTTCTTGTTTTATAGTTAGGATCCTGACTCTAAATAACATCAAAATAATTCACTGCTCAGGGCAGCCCCGGTGGCGCAGCGGTTTAGCGCTGCCTGCAGCCCGGGGTGTGATCCTGGAGACCCGGGATCGAGTCCCACATCGGGCTTTCTGCATGGAGCCTGCTTCTCCCTCTGCCTGTGTCTCTGCCTCTCTCTCGCTCTCTCTGAATCAATAAATAAATCTTTAAAAAAAATAATTCACTCAGTCCTTTAACACATAGTTTCAGAACTGTCACACATATTACAATATGAAACAAATGTATTAAGAGCTGAAGATTTGTCTGCAGTTTCTTTCTCCCAGACTGAAGGTTTATAGTTTAAAAAGTTACTTGTATTAGTTCTATTCTTTCCTCCAATGTGGTTATGTCTGAAATACAGTTGGATGCATTGTTTCTGTTTGCCTTAAAAAAAAAAAAAAGATTTTATTTATTTATTCACTGAGAGACAGAGAGAGAGGCAGAGGGAGAAGCAGGCTCCATCTGGGGAGCCCGATGTGGGACTCACTCCCAGGACCCCAGGATCACAACCTGAGCCAAAGACTCAGGTAGGCTCAACTACTGAGACACCCAGGCGCCCCCCTCCTGTTTGCCTTTGACATGCTCCCTCATATATACTGGTTACATTTTAATTTTTAAACATATTAAATATTTACTACACAAAAGGTATACTCAAACAAGTATCATTCCATCCTCTAACTCTTCCATTCCAATCCCCACCACAACTATCATCATTCTGTATCCTGAATTGTTGATTGTATGGGGGCATAAATTATCTAACTTCATCAAACTATACATTTAATATCTGTATATTTACTGTACATAAGTTGAACTCAATAAATTCAGTCAATTTAATATATACCACCAGCACACTGAATGGGCTACATGTCAGGATTTTCTTAGTGTGGTGGTGGTGGTGGTGGTTGTTGGTTGGTTGTTGTTGTTGTTGTTGTTCTTCTTCTAAGATTTTTATTTATTTATTTGAGAGAGAGACAGGGAGAACACAAGCAGTGGGAGGGACAAAGGGAAAGGGACAAGCAGACTCCAGGTAGAGCCTGAAGCACAGCTCGATCCCATAACCCCAAGATCACGAGCTAAAGTCAGACACTAAACAGACTGAGACAGGTATCCTCTCAGTGTGGTTCTTTTATTGAGTCCAATTCTAAGATTCTATGTTTATTTTCCCTTGGTTCTGTATTTATTTCTCCATACTAGGTGTAAATGGAGAAGGGATAAGCATAAACTCAGACAAAACTATAATACCAAAAAATAGGGTTATTTTTGAAATATTAGGTCCCCTCTAGGTCCCTCTTCTCCCATCTTGTGTCCAATCTGGAATTTAAACAAACGTGAACAACAACAAACACACACATAGAGCATGTGTACATTAACAAGATTCTTCAAGGATGTATACTTAAATGTTAATCATGCTCTCTTTGGTAGTGAAATTATAGTTCTTACTGTATTTTTATCCTTTTTGTATCCAATTTACAAATGGGATATGAACCGAAAGTTTAAATTGTTAAGAATTTGAAACATATTTTCTCTAGGGAAATAATATTTTAAATTGTGGTTTTATTGCAAAGATGCCCACTACAAAAATAAAAACAAACAAAAAACCCCTAAATCTGTAATACTGACAAAATATTAAACATCTATATAGCATTTGTTGCTTGAGGGAGGGGGAAGCAATTTTAATAGGAAGAAGAAATAAAGAATGTGAGTAGAATTCTTCCCTACAGATTAAGAAAATAATTCTTAGAGGTACTTTATGGCTTTAGAATAATAGTTCATTGGCTCTCTTTGAAAATTACAATCTTTAAGATAATAGACATGTTTCTTTAACTACCAATTTTATCTCCTGGAACCGTTTATTTATGAAGTGTACATTATTTCTCCACAGGAAAAAAAAAAGTCAACAAACACTTCCCTTTCTTCTTTTTTGGAAAAAGTCTATTTCTGAGGTTAAATTTTTTTTTAAATATTTTCTTTATTTATTCATGAGACACAGAGAGAGAAAGAGAGAGAGAGAGAGAGAGAGAGAGGCAGAGACACAGGCAGAGGGAGAAGCAGGCTCCATGCAGGGAGCCTGATGCGGGACTTGATCCCAGAACCATGGGATCACATCCTGAGCCAAAGGCAGACGCTCAATCGCTAAACCACCCAGGCGTCCCTAATTCTTTTTTAACTTAGAAATAATTACAGACTTACAGAAGTGTTGGAAAAATATTACAAAAAAAAAAAAAATAAAAAAAAAATAAAAAAATAAAAAAATAAAAAAAAAAAAAAAAAAGAAAAATATTACAATTACCATACCCTTCACCCTGCTTCCTCTAATGTTAATATCTACATAATATAGTGCCATTATCAAAACTAACAAATTAACACTGGTAATATTATTAACCATTAACTAAACTAAGGCCTTATTTTAAGTTCACCAATTTTTCCACTAATAAACTTTTTTATTGTTGTTCCAAGATCCTACGTTGCTTGGTTACCATGTTGTCTTAATTTCCTCCAGCTTGTGGCAATCCCTCAAACCTTTCTCTTTCATAATGCTGACACTTCTGAAGAGTACTGGTTATTTTGTATAATGTTACCCAATCTGAGTATATTTCCTCATGATTTAAGTTTATGCACTTTAAAAATAAGAACAACACAAAAATAATGTAACCTCAGTTTCATGTCAGAGGGAGAGTATGTGAAGTGGACACTGGTGATTTAATCATGAACACTTGGTTAAGGTAGTCTGCCAGATTTCTCCACTGATTTTCCCATTTCAATTAATACATATCTCTGGGGCCATATTAGACATTATACATATATCCTCTTCCTCCTCAGAATTTAACCCACTAATTTTATCATCAATCAGTGGATCTTGGTTGCAACAATTACTTCTCTTAGTTGTTCTACATTTAATAAAAGGAATTTGTATTTGCATATATATATATATATACACATGCATATATATACACATATATATACATATATATCTGTGGCATGTGAGAGAGAAATAGGATCCTACTAATATCTTCACAATTCCAATCAAACAACATAGTGTTATTATCCAGCCTTCCCCCTTTCCTTATTTGTAACTTCTTTCTTGAACAGTAAGAAAACTGGTTCTCCTTATCTATAATACATTTACTTACTTATTCAAATCTTCTATATAGTTTCAGAACGGCCAAACCATATCTCTGTGAGAAACTGAGTAACTACAGTTCCTTTTGTGTTTAGCCTTATTCAGCCAAAATAATGTTTCAAAAATCATTTGAGATTAGCTCTTTTCTCCCTCATCCACTTCTGTGTGTTTATGTTATTTCTTTACAATACAGTTAGGTTCACATGTTATAGTTGCAACAATTTATATTTCCCCATCATAGTTTTTTAAAAATTATTATTAACATTAAAGAACACTTAATAAACTGGTAAAATTCACTCTTTATGGCATGCATACTGAAGTAGATTGCAATTTTGGCAATTATGAATAAAACTACCATTAATTATTCATATGTAGTTTTTTGTGTGAACTTGAGTTTTCATTTCTCTTGGATTAACATTTAGGAGTGGGAATGCTGGGTCATATGATAATAGTATGTTTAACTTTAAAAACTGCCAGACCGGGGTGCCTGGGTGGCTCAGTGGTTGAGTGCCTGCCTTTGGCTCAATTCATGATCCTCGGGTCCTGAGGTTAATTAAGTCCTATGACAGGCTCCCCGCAGGGAGCCTGCTTCTGCCTAGGTCTCTGCCTCTGTCTCTCTCACGAATGAATAAATAAAATCTTAAAAACAACAACTGCCAAACCATTTTCCACAGTAGCAAGACCATTTTACACTCCTACCAGCAATTAATGAGAATTCCAATTGCTCCACATACTCACCAGTACTTGGCACTGCCTATATTTCTTTCAGCTCATCTTTCTTTCTTTCTTCTTCTTCTTCTTTTTTTTTTTTGTTAAGATTTTATTTACTTATGAGAGACACAGAAAGAGAGAGAGAGGCAGAGACACAGGCAGAGGGAGAAGCAGGCTCCATGCAGGGAGCCCGATGCGGGATTCGATCCAGGGTCTCCAGGATCACATCCTGGGCCGAAGGCAGGCATAAAACTGCTGAGCCACCCAGGGATCCCCTCATCTTTATCTATCTATCTATCTATCTATCTATCTATCTATCTATCTATCTACCTATCTATCTATCTATCTATTTTTTTTCCTCATCTTTATTTCTAAATCATTTTAATAGGCATACAGTGGTATCTTATTGGTCTTAAATTTGCTTTTTCCTAAAAACTGATGATTTTAATAGGCATACAGTGGTATCTTATAGGTCTTAAATTTGCTTTTTCCTAAAAACTAATGATTAAGACCAAACTTATTGGTCTTAAATTTGCTTTTTCCTAAAAACTAATGATGTTGAGCATCTTTGTATGTTTACTAATCATCTATATTTTGGGTAGATCTGTTTAGACCTTTCACTCAATTTTTATTAGGTTATTATCTTAATGTTGAGCTGTGAGAGTTCTTAATTTTTTAAATTTATTTTTATTTTATAGAGAGAATGCATGCAAGCAGAGGGAGGGGAAGAGGGAGAGAGAATCTTCAAGCAGACTCCCTTCTGGATGTGGAGCCCAACTTAAGGCTCGATCTCTAGACCCTGAGATGCATGACCTCCGTCAAAATTAAAAGTCAGACAGGACTTACTGAGCCATTCAGGTGCCCTGAGAGTTTTTTATGTGTTCTGGATACAAATCTTTTGTCAGATATGTGACTTGAAAATATTTTCTGCCAATCTGTGGCTTTCCTTTTCATCTCTTAACAGTATCTTTAAGAAAACAAAAGTTTTACATTTTGATACAGTTCAACTTATAAATTTTGTCTTTTATGGGTAATATACTGTCTCTGTTGTTAAAGATTTTTTACTTACGTTTTAGTCTAGAAACTTTATAGTAGGCTTTATATTTAGCAGGATGATCCATTTTGCACTCGTTTTTATAGAAGGTATGAATCAAAGTTTATCTTTATTTTTTAAAAAGATTTTAAAGTAATCTCTACACCCAATGTGGGGCTCAAACTACAAGTCCCAAATCAAGAGTTGTATGTTGCACCAACTGAGGCAGCCAGGCATTCTTCAAAGTTTATTTTTATGCATATGGATGTCTAGTTGCTCTGGCACCATTTGTTGAAAAGACTATCCTTTCTTCACTGATTTGTCTTTGCACCTTTGCCAGGAATCTGTTAACTATAGTTGTATGGGTCTATGTCTGGACTCTGTTCTGATTGGTTTATATATTTATCCTTTTAACAGTATCATACTATCTTGATTACTGTAGGTTTTTGAAATCAGATGATGTGAGTTTTTGAACTTGTTTTCTTTTTCAAAGTTGCTTTGGCTAGTTACTTCACTTTCCCTAAAATTTTTAGAATTTTTTTTTTTAAAGATTTATTTATTCATGAAAGACACAGAGAAAGAGGCAGACACACTGGCAGAGGGAGAAGCAGGCTCCGCAGAGGGAGCCCAGTGTGGGACTAGATCCCAGAATGCTGGAATCACACCCTGAGCCAAAGGCAGACACTTAGACGCTGAGCCACCCAGGCGTCCTTCAAATATGCTTGTTAGTATCTATTTTAGAAGGCTGCTGAGATTTTGACTGGGATTGCATTGAATCTATACATCAATGTGGACATAAGTGACAGTATAACATTAATCTTCCAATCCATCAACACAGTATATCTCTTCAATTTATTTAGGTCTCCTTTGATTTTTTTCAATGTTTTATGGTCTTTAGAATACAAATCTTACACATTTTTTGTTGGATTTAAGCTCAAGTATTTCATTCTGTAGTTTCTATAAGCAGTACTTTTAGCATAAAACAAATTTTACTCGTTCACTGCTGACATACAGAAATAAAATGAAGTTTTGTATATTGAGCTTGTATCTTGCAACTTTGCTATACTCATCTATTAGTTCTCGGAGTCCTTTTGTAAACTGGGAATTTCCAAAGTAAACTATCATGTTGTATGTAACATGGTAAATATGTGGATAAATCTTTAAATACTTTTTTCTCTTAGATTCTTTAAAATACATGATTGTTTAAAGAAAAAATCATTAACACTGAATTCTTTATTTATAATGTATGCTGATGTGGGACACTGGCTTGCTCAGTTGTTGGAGCCTGCATCTCCTGATCTCAATGTAGTGAGTTCAAGCACCACATTGGATATAGAAATTACTTAAAAATAAAAAAATAATTTAAAAAATCTAGTGTGTGCAGATGTAATACATTAGACAAGAATAGCATAAATAATATAGACATTTTTATTGGAGTAATTAATATATAACAAATGAACTGAAAAGAGGATGGAATACTCCTCTCATAGAGTATAAGTCAGATGATAACAGTTAGAAAAGGTTTTTTTTAAGTGTTTATAGAGGGGCACCTGAGTGCTTTGGTCAGTAAGCATTTTCTTCAGCTCAGGTCATGATCCAGGGTCCTGGGATCGAGCCCCGCATCGAGCTGCCTGCTCAGTGGGGAGTCTGCTTCTCCCTCTGCCCTTCCCTCTGCTCACGCTCTTTCTCTCAAGTAAATAAAATCTTTTTTTAAAAAGGTGTTTATATATATATATATATATATATATATATACATATATATACATATGTATATATACACATAACAAAATACTTAAGTGATAAGTGAAGAGCAAAATACTACGTATCATCCATTCTCACTGCCTGAGAATAAAGATAAAGCCAAAATTGGCTATAGGCCTAAAGACAAACTGGATGTTGTAGAGAGCAAAAAACAGGAGGAAATCATTCTGTTTCAAACCATAAAACTCTGAAGATCCGTTCGGAAGCGATTTTAATGAACCAGTTAGAATGATCTGAAATCACCATCAATTAATCATATGTAAATTGCTTTTCTAGATCTTCTTTGTATATTTTTCTCATTTTTTTTTTTAAGATTTATTTACTGACTTGAGAGAAAGAGAGAGAGAGAGAGAATGGAGGAAGGGTAGAGGGAGAGACAGAATCTCAAGTAGACTCCCTGTTTAAACATGGAGCCCAGTACATGGCTCAATCTCATGACTCTGAGATAATGACTTGAACCAAAATCTAGAGTTGGATGCCCAACTGACTGAGCCACCTAGGCTTCCCATACCTTTTTTTTTTTAATTAACATTGAACAATTTGCTGTAACCACTGAAAATATAAACTCACCAAGCCCCTAAAAGAATACAGATTAGTAAAATCTTATACTAGAAAAAAGAGGTAAATATTACAACTCATTCTTTAAAATGAAGAAAAATAACTTTAAAAAAATGAATTTGCCAGGATCATACATGATCTGTCATATTTGTTAGCAAGCTACCTATCTCCCAAGCCAGTGCTCTGTAACCCATCTACTGACATACTGGTTCTACTTATGGTATTGGAAACTAAAAGAGAAATTTTTATCTTCCTGGCAATCTAGAGATAGTAGTCCTTTTGGACAGCTAATTCTTTTGGTTTGCTTTCAAATACTTGATACCAGCCCTTGCTTGATTAGCTTGCCTGATGAGATAGCCAGCATACCTGGTTCAACTGGAGTATTTTTAAACTTTAGGTGATCCTTATTGTCAACTAATGAAAATTCAGAAATGTTATGAAAACTATTTGCAGTCATCTAAAAAAATTAGGTAAGAAGGTCCTTCCTCTATATACTCTATAGACAGATAATAGACATTAAAAGCCCTGTCATGGGGTAGGGATGAGAGAAACAAAAACCAAAGCATTCATTCATGTGTGCACTCTCACACACACAACACATACTCATAGGTTTGATACCATGAAATACAAAAGTTAGTGACCTAAAAATGGGATTATGGCAAAAAGATTAAATTCTGGGCTACATTCAAACTTTGCTCATCCAGCTGGCACATGTTTCCCAGACATCAAAACAATTAACAAAAAACACCTGCTTTTAGCAGTTGCCCTTGATTCCTTGATGCTTTCACATGCAATGGTTCCTGATGGGTGATTCCAACCTGAACCTAGGTTTCCTGACTTCCTAAAACAGCATTTATCTTGTTTCCCTCATTCATTTTGTTATGAAAATATGTCAAACATACAGTAAAATTGGATTCATTCAGTGAACTTTTGTTATGTCTCACTAGGTCAGAAGTCAGCCAACTTTTTCTATAGTGAGATACTAAGTATTTTAGGCTTTGTGGGCCAAGTACAATGATCTTTCTTTTTCTGTTGCATTTTCTTCCTTTTTTTTTTTTTTCTAATTGTAAAAACCATTTTTTAAGATTTTATTTTTAAGTAATCTCTACACCCAACACGGGGTTCAAACTTACAACCCCAAGATCAAGAGTCACATATTCTGCTGACTGAGGCAGCCAGGAGCCCCTGTAAAAACCATTCTTAATTTGGAAGTTGAGCAAAAGTAGTTCACATGCTGGATTTGGCCCCACTGGCTGTAATTTCCCAGGCCCACCTATAGATAAATCTTTGGGCAATATTTTGCCCCATTTGCTTTGAAACTTTCTAAAGTACATATTATCATCACATTGTCATTACTTATTATTGCAGAGGATTTGAGAATACACATTCTCACCCTTGGTTCCAAAATGCTTCTTCATATATTTTTTCTAATAACAAAAACATTCTTTTTTAAGATTTTATTTATTTATTCATGAGAGAGACAGAGAGAGAGAGAGGCAGAAACACAGGCAGAGGGAGAAGCAGGCTCCATGCAGGGAGCCCGACGTGGGACTGGATCCTGGTTCTGTCTCCAGGGTCATGCCCTGGGCTGAAGGTGGCGCTAAACTGCTGAGCCACCTGGGCTGCCCAAACATTCTCTTAAATAACCACAGTACTTACCAAATTTAGGAAATTCAGCATTGATATACAATTATCTAGTACACATATAGTCCATATTCAAATTTCATCAATTATCTTAGAAAATTTATAGAAAATTTCTTCCAATCACAATGTGGGCATTGTGTTTAACTGGGTCTCTTATAGGCCAGCTCCTGACATCTAGCTCAGACCAATTTGCTTTTGCTGCTCCTGTGAGATCCTTCCTATGGGACTATGAAACTTTCTTTCCCAGCCACAGATCTTTAAAATATTCCAGGTGGGTAGGACAACTCCAGAAACTACTACATAAGGAAGTCTAAGCACTAGGGAATCATCTCCCTACATACACAATAATTCTCTTCCATGAGGTACTACCATGTGCACCCTCTTATCAGAAAACAAGTTCTCTTATTCTATCAATTTAAACTTTAGTTCAAAAATGTGTATTCATGGAGTGCCTGGCTGGCTCAGTTGATAGGCATACAACTCTTGATCTCAGGGTTATGAGTTCAAGTCCCACACTGGGCACAGAACTTATTTAATAAAAAAAGAAAAAATGTGTATTCACCTTTCTACCCTCACTGACACTATCTAAACTCTCAGTCTCTCGGGGTACCTGGGTGGCTCAGTGGTTGCGCATCTGCCTTTGGCTTGGGTCGTGATCCCAGGTTCCTGGGATGGAGTCTCACATTGGGCTCACCACAGAGAGCCTGCTTCTCCCTCTGCCTGTGTTGCTGCCTCTCTCTGTGTGTCTCTCATGAATGAGTGAATAAATAAATCTTCAACTCTCAGTATCTCTTTTTTTTTAAGATTTATTTATTTATTTGAGACAGAGAGCATATGTGCATACGCACATGGAAGGGCAAAGGGAGAGGGAGGAGAGAAACAGACTCCCCGCTGAACACAGAGCCACAATGGGGTTGATCCCACGTTCCCTGAGATCACAACTTGAGCCAAAATTAAGTCAGACACTTAACCAACTGAGCCAGCCACTCAGGTATCCCAAGCCCTCAGTATTTCTTTCCTAAATTATCACAAAAGCTTCAAAATCAGCATCCTTTCTTTGATCTTTGACAAAGCCAATTTTTCCTTCACATTACTACAAGAATAAACTTTCTATATTATGAATGGGAATATAATATCTCTCCTGCACTTCAATAGGTTCCCTAAAGACTTTAGAATCAAGCCTACATTTGTTAGTATGGTGTATGGTGCTGTCTTCAAGAGTCTTTGCTTGTCTTTCCTTTTTACCTTTCTCTGATACATTCTTAGTCCCCACTACAACCTGATTTTTTCTGTTGTTTTTTTACAACCTTGATTTTAAAACCTACCTGCTCCAGTCACTTTAAAGACTAATGACAAGTTATAGATTTGGGGTAATACAATTTTATAGATTTAAAATTTTTAAATTACTGATATTTTGCTAATATGTTATTTAACTCAGTCCCTTTAATGCAAGGAAAAGGATCGTAACATCACTATCCCCACTTAACATATCAGATGGGAAGGTCTAAAGAAGAGAGAAAATCTAAAGAAATTTATACTTTCATTACTAACAATGAAATACCAATTGCTCCAAAAACACATATATTTACAGAATGATATATGAAAACTCCATGCAAATACAAATATATCACACATTAACCTAGAAAATCTTACTACTAATACTTGCCCAAAACAACTATAAAAACAGGCAATATATGTAAAACAACCGCATGAAACTACTGAAGAGCAACAAATGCAGGGAAGGCTTGAGACACTAGAATGCTTGAGAGAGACCAGAACGCTTGAGAGAAGACAACCTACAAAGTGAGCTATAAATTTACTCCAGCTTCATCCCTGAATTTGTGGTACAGAAAAATAAGAGTCCAAGGAGAAAGCCAGGCTAAGGAGACAGAAGCCAGAAACAGGAGCTTCCAAAACAGACTTACAGCGTATCATCTCAAAAAAGGGAGCTGAAAAGCAACAGCTCAAAAATCTGCAGGGGCTCCTAGGTGGCTCAATTGTTTGAAAATCTGACTCTTGGTTTTGGCTCAGATTGTAATCCCCCTGTTGTGAGATTGAGCCCCATGTCAGGGCTCCCTGCTTAGCGGAGAGCTCTGCTTCTCCCTCTCCTTCTGCCCATCCTCCCATCCTGCTCTCTCTCTCAAATAAATAAAATCTTAAAAAAAAACAAAAAACAAAACCCTACACAATCCTAAACTTGCCTACCTGCCTCACTTGTTTCTTGCCATAGAAACCACAATAAGTGCTCTTGTCCATGTTTTTCCCTTGCTTCCTCTGCCTCCTCACTGACACCAGTGCTTCTGCAGACGCCCCCCTCTGGCCTGGCATGCCCTCTTCTCTTGGACCTGTTGAGTATAACAAACCTTTCCTGTAATCACCTGATCTTGATACCTGATCTGTTGGTGTCCCCACACCTGAATAAAACCTAAATTTACAACAATAATAACAAACTCTTGATTAATTCAAAAGATGGCAAGAACAGGGGTGCCTGGCTGGCTCAGTTGGTAAAACATGAGACTCATGATCTCAGGGTGGGGAGTTCAAGACCCACACTGGGCATAGAGCTCACTAAAAAACAGAAATCAAATACAAAAAAGACTTATGCCCAACTATAAGCAGTAATTGCATAAAATATAAATGAACAAAAAACCTCCATTAAAACAAATGAAAAAGAAAAAGTTCCTTACTTTGTTGTTGGCAGCAATTTTCTAGATAGGATCCCAAAGCACAAGAAACAAAGGCAAAAATATGGGCAGCCCCAGTGGTGCAGCGGTTTAGTGCCGCCTGCAGTCCGGGGCGTGATCCTGGGGACCTGGGATAGAGTCCCACATTGGGCTCCCCGCATGGAGCCTGCTTCTCCCTCTGCCTGTGTTTCTGCCTCTCTCTCTTTCTCTCTCTCTCGGTCTCTATGAATAAATAAAATCTTTAAAAAAAAAAAAGGCAAAAATAAGTAAGTGGGCTAAGTTAAATTAAAAAGACACACAGCAAAACAAAATGAAAAGGCAATCGATGGAATGGAAGAAAACATTTGCAAATCACATATCTGATAAGGAGTTAGTATCTAAAATGTTTAACAAGTTCACAAAACTAAACAACTTGGATGAAACTTGAGTGCATTATGCTAAGTTAAATAAGACAGAAAAAGGCAAATACAGGGCACCTGGCTGGATCAGTCAGATGAACACAGGACTCTTAATCTCAGGGTCATGAGTTGGGAGCCTCATGTTGGATGCAAACTGCTTAAATAAATAAACTTAAAAAGAAAAAGACAAATACTGTATATTTAGAATCTAAAGAAGCTGCACTCCAAGAAACTAGAATAATGGTTACCAAGGGTTGAGAGGTGGGAGGAAATGGGCAGATATTGGTCAAAGGGTATACATTTCCAGTTATAAGATTAACAAGTTCTGGGAATTTAATGTATAGCATGGTGATTACAGCTAATAATACTATATTAGATCCTTGAAAGTTGCTAAGAGAGTAGATCTTAAATGTTTTCAATACAAAAAGGAAACGATAATTATGTGACAGGAAGGAGGTGTTACCTAATGATATAGTGGTTATCATTTTGCAATATATAAATATATCAAATCAATACACTGTACAGCTTAAACTTACACAATTTTATACATTAATCACATCACAATAAATGTGAAAAAATTCGGGGGGTGAAGACAACAAAGATGAGAAATATTTTATATTTTTAATTTATGTTTTGGGGGGCAGAGGAAGAGGGGAAGAGAATCTTAAGCAAGCTCTACACCAAATGTGGAGCCCCACGCAAGGGCTCAATCTTGTAACCCGGAGATCATGACCTAAGCCAAAATCAAGAGTTCGATGCTTAACCAAGCAAGCCACCCAGGTGCTCCAAGAAACACTTTAAATGTAAGGTTCCAGAAACAGTGAGTGAAAAAGGATGGAAAAAGAACTACCAGGCAAGCACTTGCCAAAGAAAGATGTGTGATTAATATCAAAGTAGATTTCAAAGCAAGAAATACTATGAAAAGACTGAAATTTTGTAATGATAATGGGACAATTCAACAAGAAGACACGATAATCTGAAATTTGTATATTCCTAATAAATCAGCCTAGAAATGCATGAAGAGACAGCTAAAAAGAAAAAAAAAAAAGACAAATCCACAATCAGTAGAGATTTTAAAATACATTTTTGAGTTGCTGATAGAACATGCACATCAAAAACAAATAAATCAGAAAGGATGCAAAAGAGCTCAAGACTATAATCAATGTATGTTATCTACTCGACATGCATAGATCATTACACCCAACAAAGTACAGAAAATATGTAATTTTCCAGTGCTGGGACAAAATATTCACAAAATACATAAAATTGATAACTATCCAAGATATACAAAAGAACTCATACAACTCAAAAAGAAAAAAAACCAAGTTTTAAAAAACTGGGAAAAACATTTCAACACACACTTCTTAAAGATATGTGAATGGCCATTAAGTCTATGAAAAAGTACTCTATATCACCAATCATCAAGGAAATGTATGTTAAAACCTTATCGAAATACTATAACACACCCACCAGAATGACTCAAATTAAAGACTCAACACTTAATGTTAGCAGAATATGAAGCAAATGGAATTCTCATATACTGTTGATGCAAGTGTAAAATTTTTACTTAATGAAGAAGTCTGGTAATTGGTCATAAAACTAAACATATATACCTGCCTATGATCTGACAATTCCACCCTAGGTATTTAAGAGGAATGAAAAACTGAGTCCACAAAAAGACTTATACATCAAAAGACTTTTAAGTCATATAAGGTTATAAAAGACAAAGATTATTATTATATACTAATAAAAGTTCAATACAGCAAGAAGATATAACAATTATAAACATTTTATAATACCTAATAACAGGTCATTAAAATATATGAAGCAAAAATTGACAGAATTGAAGAGATATTAACAGTTCTTCAATGATGTTGGAGACTTTAATACCCCACTCATAAAAGAGAACAACCAGACAGAAGCAAAGAAACGAGAACACAATAAACCAACTAGATTGAATATACATATACAGAACACTCTACCCAACAAGAAAATACACATTCTTCTCAAGGGCACACAGGACATGTTCCAGGAAAGGCCATATATTAAGGAAAAAATCAAGTCTCAAAAAATTTAAAAAGACAGATATACAAAGAATATTCTCTGATCTCAATGGGATGAAGTTAGAAATTACAAAAAAGGAAAACTAAGGATGTCTGGGTAGCTCAGCTGGTTAAGCACCTGACTCTTGCTTTTGGCTCAGGTCATAATCTCAGGGTTGTAAGATTGAGCCCCACATTTCTCTCTCCCTCCCCATTTTCATTAAAAAAAAAAAAAAAAAAGGAAAACTACAAAATTCACAAAGTTGTGGAAATTAAACAACCTACTTCTCAAGAACCAATGGATTGAAAAAGAAATCACAAAGGAAATTAGAAATACCTAGTTGAATGAAAACAAAAATAGAATATACCAAAACTTACGGGGTCAAGTAAAAGAAGCGCTCAGGAGGAAATTTATAGCTATGGACCCACAAAAAAGAGATTCTCAAATCAGCAACCTAACTTTACAATTTAAGGAACTAGAAAAAGAACAAACTAAACCCAAATTTAACAGAAGGAAGGAAAAAATAAAGATTAAAGCAGAGATAAAACAGAGTAGAAAAACAGGGGAAAAAAATCAATGAAATAAAAAGTTGGTTCTTCAAAAAAATCAACAAAACTGACAAACCTTTAACTAGATGGCCTAAGGAAAAAAGATTACTAAACTCAGAAATTAACAAGGGCACATTACTATTGACTCTAAAATAAAAAGGATTTTAAGAGAGTACTATGAACCACTATACACCAATTAATTAGATGAAAAGGGCAAATTCTGAAAAATATAAAACCTACCAAGACTAAATTAGCCATGAAGAAATAGAAAATGTGAATAGTATCACTATAAGTAGTAAGTAGATTGAATCAGTAATCAAAAGTTTCCCAATAAAGCAAAGCCCTGGACCCAACGGGCTCTTAAAATTCAAAAAAAAAAAAAAAAAAAAAAAAAAAAAAATCAACAATAAGAAAATATACAACCTGATTTTTTTTTTAAGAAAATTTTTTGAATTTTAAGTGGCTTCACATCCAATGAGAGGCTTGAACTCACAACCCTGAGATCAAGAGTCACATGCTCTACCTACTGGGCCAGTAAGGTGCCCCCACACAACCTAATTTAAAAATGGACCTAACAGGGACGCCTGGGTGGCTCAGCAGTTTGGCGGCTGCCTTCGGCCCAGGGAGTGATTCTGGGGTCCTGGGATCAAGTCCCACATTGGGCTCCCTGCATGGAGCCTTCTTCTCCCTCTGCCTGTGTCTCTGCCCCGCTCTCTCTCTGTCTCTCCTGAATAAATAAATAAAACCTTAAAAAAAAAAAAAATGGCCTAACACCCTGACACCTTACCAAGGAAAACATACAGATGGGAAATTAGATATATAAAGATGGTTCACATCATGATTATCAGGGAAATATAAATTAAAACAATTAGATACAATACTAGACACAATTAGAATGGCCAAAATCTGAAACACCAATAGTATCCTTTGGTACCAATGAGCATACAGAGCAACAAGAACTCTCATCATTCACTGCTGGTAGAAATGCGAAATGGTACAGCCCTTTTGGAAGATAGTTCGGTGGTTTCTTATAAAATTAAACATACTTTACAATACAGTCCAACAATGGCACTCCTTAGTATTTACTCAAAGGAAGTGAAAATATATCCACACAAAAACCTCCACACAATTTGTTTTTTTCAAGGCAGTGAAAATACTCTGTATGATGATGGGTACTTAGCATACATTTGACTAAACACATAGAATGTATGGTACTAAGAGTGAATCTTAATGTACACTATGGTGATTATGTTACATCAATGTAGGTGGATCAGTTTTGTTTTGTTTTTTTTTTAAGATTTTACTTATTTATTCATGAGACACAGAGAGAGAGAGAGAAAGGCAGAGACATAGGCAGAGAGAGAAGCAGGCTCCATGCAGGGAGCCCGATGTGAGACTCAATCCTGGGACTCCAGGATCACACCTTGGGCCGAAGGCAGATGCTCAACCACTGAGCCACCCAGGGATCCCTGGTTGATCAGTTCTATTCTGGTAGAGGATACTGGTAATGAGGGAGGCTATGCATGTGTGAGGAAAAGGATAAGAGATCTTTCTGTACTTTCAATTTTGCTGTGAACCTAACACTGCTCTAGAAAAATAAAATCTTTTTAAAAAATATTTTAAAATATCTCTATGTGGGGCGCCTGGGCGGCTCAGTCAGTTAAATATCTGCCTTTGGGCTCAGGTCATGATCTCAGGGTCCTGGGATCAAGCCCTGCATTGGTCTCCTTGCTCACCAGGGAGTCCGCTTCTCCCTTTCTCTCTCTGCCCCCATCCTGTTTGTGCTCTCTCCCATGCACACGCTCTCTCACTCTTTTGTTCTCTCTCTCTCTCTAAAAAATAAATAAAATCTTCTAAAACACGAAATAAATAAAATAAATATCTCTACTTAATATCTTCATCTCAATTCCTTCAGATGAAACTGTTCAGGTTTATAAAGTATTGCAATTTCACTTCTCAACAGGAAGTATATGCATGTAAATATATTTAAGTTTTTATTTATTTATTTAAATAATCTCCACACTCAATATGGGGCTTGAACTCATGACCCTGAGATCAAGAGTTGCATGCTCTTCTGACTGAACCAGCCACACATGCCTATATATAAATCTTTTACTTGCTTATGGTGGTATATTTTTAAACAATGAAAAAGTTAACCTACTTTCCCCCATCCGTATGTTTTACACCAAAAGATGTCTTCTTGGGGATCCTTGGGTGGCTCAGTGGTTTAGCGCCTGCTTTCAGCCCAGGGCGTGATCCTGGAGTTCCGGGATCGAGTCCCACATCGGGCTCCCTGCCTGGAGCCTGCTTCTCCCTCTGCCTGTATCTCTGCCTCTCTTCTGTGTGTCTCTCATGAATAAATAAATAAAATCTTAAAAAATAAAAAAAGTAGCACCATAAAATTTTAAAAAATAAATGACACTATCCTCATTTTAAAAATTAAATGGCGGGATCCCTAGGTGGCTCAGTGGTTTAGCGCCTCCCTTTGGTCCAGGGCATGATCCTGGAGTCCTGGTATCGAGTCCCACATCAGGCTCCCTGCATGGAGCCTGCTTCTTCCTCTGCCTGTGTCTCTGCCTCTCTCTCTCTGTATCTCTCATGAATAAATAATAAAATCTTTAAATTAATTAATTAATTAATTAATAAACAAACAAATAAATAAATAAAAATAAAAATTAAATGGCATATAAAAACTATGTGTTATAGATATATGTAGGATGAATAATTATCTCATTTCGCCTTGGACTATGGGATTTCTAGGACATGGGACTTTTACCAGTAAAGCTGGGAGAATCTTGGAGCTCCTGCGTAGCTTAGTCAGTTCAGCATCTGCCTTTGGCTAAGATCATGATCCCAGAATCTTGGGATCAGGCCCCACATCAGGCTCCTGCTCAGTGGGGAGTCTCCTTCTCCCTCTGTCCCTTCCGCTGCTCATGCTTGTGTTTTCTTGCTCTCTTGAGAGAAGAGCCAAAATACTAAATAACTAAAACCAGGTATGAGTGGGAACATTACAACCAACCTACAGAAATAAAAAGGGTTATATGACATTTCTATGCACAACTGTATACCAATAAATTAGATAACCTAGATGAAACAAATTCCTAGAACCCACAAATAAAGTAACTTAAGAAAATAAAAAATAGGGACACCTGGATGGCTCAGTCGGTTAAGCGTCTGTCCTTGACTCAAATTATAATCCCAGGGTCCTGGGATTGAGCTCCATGACAGACTCTCTGCTTAGTGGGGAGCCTGTTTCTCCCTTTCCCTCTGCATGTGCTCTCTTGCTCTCTGTCAAATAATAAAATCTTTAAAAAGGAAAATAAAAAATAGCAACAGACCTCTAACAAGTTAACACTGAACGAGCAATAAAAAACAAAGTCTATAACCAGATGCCTTCACTGTGAATTCTAGCAAACATTTAAAGAAGAATTAACACAATTCTTCACCAACTCTTCCAAAAAATAAAAGAACACTTCCTAACTCAATGAGGCCAGTATTAGCCTGATACAAACACTAGACCAAGAAAATCATAAGTAAATTACAGTATCTCTTATGAATACAGATGTAGTCAAAGTACAATCAAACCAAAAACAACAGCCTATATAAAAGGATTATAAACCATGACAAAGTGGAATTTATCCCAGAAATGCAAGAGTGGTTCAATATAACAATATCAATAATGTAATTTACTACATTAACAGAACCAAGGAGAAAAACCATATGATCATCTTAATCGATATCAAAAAGGTATATAACAGAGTACAAAAAAAAAAAGAGTACAACAAACTTTCATGAAAAAAACACTCAAAAAATTACAAATAGAAAGATCTTCAATATGATAAAGATTATTTACGAAAACCCCACAGATAACATTATTCTCAATGATGAAAAATGGAAAAAAGCTTTCTATTTAAGATCCGGAACAAGGATGCTCACTTTCATCACTGCCATCAAAGTTCTAATTAGAACAAACATAATAAAAACAAATAAAAAGCATCCAAATTAGAAAGGAAGAAATAAAACAATTTTTATACTTTTTTTTTTAAAGGTTAATCTTTTTTTTTCTTTGAGGGAGACAAAGAGAGAGAGGGAGCACACAGAGGGAGAGCAAGAGGGAGAAGCAGACTTCTTGCTGAGCAGAGTGTCTGACGTGGGGCTTGAGGTTATCAGGACCCTGAGGTCATGACTTGAGCCAAAGGTAGACACTTAACCAATTGAGCCACCCAGGTGCCCCAAGTGACATGATCTTATATACAGAATTCCAAAGTATCCACATGAAAGATACTAGAGCTAATAAATTTAGCAAAACTAGAGTAAAAATCAATTCACATAAATCACTTGTTTCTATATACCAGAAATGAACAATCTCTTTAAGAGGGAATTAAAAAAGTAAATCCATTTACCATAGCAGCTAAAATAACATACTAATGACTAAATTTAAGCAATGAAGTACAACTGTACACTGAAAACTATAAAACATTGCTGACAAAATTAAAGACCTAAATAAAAGTTTAGAAGAACATCTTGTGTTCACAGATAGTTAAGACTTAGTAAGATGCCATACTACCAAGCATAATCTATGGATTTAAATAATCCCTAACAAAGTTCCAACAGCAGAAAGGAAAAGCCGATTCCCAAATCTATATGGAATTCCAAGGACCCCCACATAGCTAAAACTATCCTTAAAAAGATTAATAAAGTTATCCCTGATCTCAAACTTACTACAAAGCTACAGTAATCAAAACAGTATTATACTAACATAAAGATGGATATGTCAACAAATGGAAAAGAACTGAGAGTTCAGAAGTAAACCCATACGATATGGTCAATTGATTCCACAAAGATGTTAAGATAATTCAACAGGGAAAGAATAGTCTCTTCAATAGAGAGCACTGGAACAAATGAATTTCCACATACAAAAGAATGAAATTGGACCTTTACCCCATTAATATATGCAAAAATTAACTCAAAGTGAATCAATGACCTGTAAATAAGAGCTAAGAGCATAAAACCCTTAAAAGAAAACATAAAAGTAAATCTTCATGACCTTGGATTTAGCAATGGATTCTTAGATATAACACCTAGAGCATAAGTAACAATGACCAAAAATAGACCAATTGGATTTAATCCAAATTTAAAACTTTTGTACATCAAAGGACATTATCAAGAAAGTGAAAAGATAAACTACAGAACAGAAGAAAATATTTGCAATTCATGTATCTGGTTAAGGATTTAATATTAAGAATACGTAAAGAACCCTTACAACTCCACAACAAAAAGACAACCCAAATTTTAAAATGGGCAAACTATTTGAATAGACATTTCTCCAAAGAAGATATACAAATGACTAATAAACACATGAAAAGATGCTGAACATTTTTAGTAATAGGAAAATACAAATCAAAACATCAAGTTACTACTTCACAACGAGTAGGATGGCTATAATCAAAGTAATAAAAAAATAACAGGCATTTGTGAGGATATGGAATAATCCGAATTCTGGTAAATTGCTGATGGGAATGGAAACAGGGTACAAGCACTATGGTACAGTTTGTCAGTTCCTCAAAAAGTTAAACCTAAAATCACAATGTGATCTAGTATTTTTCACTCCTAGGTACACACTCAAATTTGAAAACAGTGACTGAAACAGATATTTGTACACCAGTGTTCATTATAGCATTTATTCACAATAGTCAAAAGGTGGACACAATCTAGTGTCCATCAACAAATGAATGGATAAACAAACCATGGTATATTTATACAATGGGGTATTATTCAGCTATAAAAAGGAATGAAGTACTGATACATGCTACAGCATGGTTGACCTGTGAGGTGTTAAGCTATACAGTATCCTAAGCGATATAAGCTAGTCACAAAAGTACAAATATTGTATGATTCCATTCATATGAAATATCTACAATAGGCAAATTCATAGAAAAAAGTAGATCAGAGATTAGGTAGAGGGAGAAGAAGTTATTGCAAATAAATACAGAGCTTATTGTTTGGGGTGATAAAAAAAAGTTTTGAAAATAGTGGTAATGGTTGTACAACATTGTGAGCGTAATTAACACCACAAATTGTACATTTAAAAATGATTAAAATGGTAAATTTGAGGATTCTTTTAGCACAACACACACACATATACACACAAGAAAAAAGACTTTGGTACATAGCTTCTGTCAAACAATAATCCTAGAATTCCTCAACACTAAAATTGACTACGTATGAGACTTTACAGAAGTCAGTGTTCTATAAAAATTTAATTCTATAGTAATGCAAGTCATTAGACTCCTCAAACTACTGTGCTAAAATGCCAAACCACATGTAAGTTAAAGCAAAATAAAAATCTTTCCCATTTTTTCAATAATCCAAGAAGCTCAATAAATAAAACTATCTACTTTCATATTATATACATACATCTATGCAGGTGATTATAAAACGGACTACTGCCTATGTTTCTTTATATTATTGTTTTTTACTCGCCAGGACTAAATATTAAGTAAATGCTGGTCACTGACATTAAGCCTTTAACACTTACAAAATACACTGCTCCAAAGCTTCCATGGCCAATTTCTCTGAGATCTGTAAAGAGCTTCTCTGGATCTTCTTTGAAGAAGAGCTCTGCAATTTCAGGGTCCTTCAGGCTGCCCGCTCGGTTAGTTGATGGCATCCTGCTGGGCAATCAGTTCTCTGATTCTAATTTTATACTGCTATCCCAATCCTTGGTTCATCTGTATGAATGAAGCCACACTGGCATAAACTACTGTAGAGAAATAAAAAAAGAAAAAAGTCAGGAAAAGCAAAAGCTACTACGAATAATTAGTATAAGATCATTTTCTGACAGCATATACAAAATTATCTCAGGTCTAGATTTTCACTGAGAAGGAAGTATGGTCTACTAGTATAGTAGTTCCTCATCTGGCTCATGATCACAATTACCTGTGGTACTTTAAAAAAAAAAAAGATTCTTAATATCCATAGTATACAAGTAAATAGTGTATGTATACTTTAAAAAGTAAACAAATCTTTATATCATAGAAGCCTTTCTATGTCAATACTTCAAGATTTACCTAATCCAGATACAGCGCACGCATCAGAAGAGATAACACATAGCTATCAAAAATCTGCATTAACAACTTAAGATGTACCAATAGTATGTCTTTGACACCAGGAAGATTCTCATCTATTAATGATATTCAAATATAAGAAAATACACAAAATATTTAATTCAGTAAGTTATGTTTCTTTTCCTTTCAGATACCATTTGCCAGTATTTAATCAACTCTAATACAGACAGTCCAAAGAAAACTACAATGGAAGAAATAATGATTTTCACACAGACAACTGTTTCCCCATAAACCTGATTCACATTAAAATATGGCCTTTATCAAATCTGCATCATTAGATAAGTAGATACTACAGATAACCAGTAAACTCCCTGGTGTTCTGGTATCAGTTCCTTTGTATCAGATTACTGGTTTTTAAAAATAGCTGTCGTAACTGAGAGGCTTTAGAACCTGGGTTCTGGAAAAACTGCCTGGACATGAATCCTGTCAACACTATTTACAAACTGTGAGCTCAGGTAGCCTCATTTTCCTAATCTGTACAATGAAAATAATCTATTTTCGAGAATGGGCTAGCACACTCCAGAAAATCAGAGAAATAAATAATGGGGGAACTGAACATTTACACTATCTAATACTAAAAGATAACTATGGCATCATTAGAATACTTGAAAATAGGACAAGCAACACACTCAAATATGGCTGTCTTGGAATTTAGCATACAACGAAAGGAGAAAAAAATAAATGTTGAGAAAATTGAGAATCCATTTAGAAAAAGAAATATAGGGCAGCCCAGGTGGCTCAGCAGTTTAGCGCCGCCTTCAGCCCAGGGCGTGATCCTGGAGACCCGGGATTGAGTCCCGCGTCAAGCTCCCCGCGTGGAGCCTGCTTCTCCCTCTGTCTGTGTCTCTGCCTCTCTCTCTGTCTCTCATGAATAAATAAATAAAATCTTAAAAAATATATACATAAAAATTATTACACTCACATATCTTATCTAAACATTACTGCTAAGTGGCTTCAGAGGCATCCCAAATAAATGAGGAAAAACTGCCTAAGTGATGCTTGGACACTCCAATAACTATTTGGCAAAAAATAAAATGAGAACTGTTCCTCAAAATGAACACCATAATTACATATGGGTCAGAAATAGAAATTTAAAAAATAAAACTCGGCGACTGGCTGGGTCATTCAGAAGAGCATGTGATTCTTGATCTTGGAGTCATGAGTTTGAGCCCCTCACTGGGTGTGGAAATTACTTAAATAAGATTTTAAGGAACACCTGGGTGGCTCAGTGGTTGGGCATTTGTCTTCAGCTCAGGGCGTAATCCTGGAGTCCCGGGATTGAGTCCCGCATCAGGCTCCCTGCATGAAGTCTGCTTCTCCCTCTGCCTGTTTCTCTGCCTCTCTCTCTCTCTCTCTCATGAATAAATAAATCTTTAAAAAATAAATAAATAAAATAAAATTTAAAAAGTGAAACTACAAATAAAAGAAGTTCCTCCATAATCAGGGATAGAGGAAACTTTATGATCCAAATCCAAAACAATAATAACAAAGAATGATACATATTTAACAATATTAAAAAAAAAAAAACTTGGAAAGAGTGGTCATGGAAAAAGACACTCCAAACAAAAAGAAAGAAAAAAAAAAGATAAACTTGGGGAAAAAAAGCTTGAAACTTAGGTTTACAAAGGGTTAATAACACTAATATATAGAGTTAAAAAAAAAAGGAAAGAAAAAAACCAACAATCTGATATCCTTAATATCCAAAATGTTCCAAAAAACAGCAGAGAAAAAATACAGCAGATATGTGAGTTCACAGAAAAAAGACTATCTTGAATTAAATTAAAAACTTTAAAAAATTAAATGGCTTAAATCTGAACAACCATTAAGGCAGCCCTGGTGGCTCAGCGGTTTAGCGCTGCCTTCTGCCCAGGGCATGATCCTGGAGACCCGGGATCTAGTCCCACATCGGGCTCCCTGCTTGGAGCCTGCTTCTCCCTTTGCCTGTGTCTCTGCCTCTCTCTCTCTCTCTCTCTCTCTCTGTATCTCTCATGAATAAATAAATAAAATCTTTAAAAAATAAAATTAACTATTAAATATACGAAAATATGTTCCAAATCACTTCAAGTAAGAGAACTATAAATTAAAACTATACTAAGATTTCATTTGTATCTATCAGAAACGCAAAAATTCACCACATGCTGATGGTACGGTAGAAGGGAAATACGTATGCACTCATCCATTAATAGCGGTAATGATAAAACAGTGCAAACCCTAAGGAGAAAAATCTAGCCAAAACATATATGCACTTATCATTTCACACAAAAATACCACTTTAAGGAATCCATGCCAAAGATACTTACAGAGAATATAAGAAATGATAAAGGCACAAGGTCAGAACTGGAAATCATTATATCGCTAATGGGAGTATAAAACAGTACAACCATTTTGGAAAACTGTTTAGCAGATGCTTATCAAGAAAAATAAATATTTACTATATGAAGGAGCAATTCCTGAACTAATCATTTATTCAAAGAAAAGAAAACACAGGTACACAAAAACTTGCACATAATAGTTTTATTCGTAACAGTCCAAAACTGCAAATACAAATGCCTCTCAACAAGTAAATGTATAATAGAATTGTGGCATATTTACACAATGAAATACTATTCACAGCAATAAACAGGAATAAACTACTGACACATGAAGAAACACACATGAATATCAAAAACATTCCGTTCACTCAGCAAAAGAAGCCAAAAACAAAAGAGTACGTACTTAATGATTCCCCTGATAAATTCTCATATAGGCAAAATTAGTCTCAAGTAATATATCCAATGTTACTTAGGGTGGGTATGGAGGACAAAAGGGCCCAAAGGAGTTTCTAGGGATAACAGAATACTAGTGTATACACTTGTATTATGTACTATATTATGTTATTCAGTTGTAAAACTCTAATTGAACACTTAAAATGGATGCATTTCACTATGTGTAAATTATACTTCAATTAACAACTTTAAAAAATTAAATGGCTTAAATCTAAGTGCAATATACACATGTATAAAAATCTAAGTACCATATACACACTCTCTTACGTGTGCACTCTCTATATAGTGCAAATTTATGAACAAGGTATAGAAGGATATGTATTGAAATATTAATATTTTCTTGGATAAAGCAGAACCATAAAAAGCATTATTGCTGGCCTACACATCTGTATTATCTGAATTTTTATAGCAATTGCTTTTATAATTTTAAGAAATTTACATTGCATTTTAAATTTGAGGGAAATAAAATAGAACATTTTTAGAACTAGAAGAATACATACTCTGACTATGGAGAACATCCAAAAAAGGCTATTAGCATTTTTTTTTAATTCACAAAGGACTAATGCATTTTACAATTTTGTATGTCAAAAAAATTTGAGTCAATCACAAAAACTGAAACATTCAGAGCAAACACAATTAAGGAGGCATATTCCTTAAATATATAAATATTATTCAAATCACTAGAAAGTAGCTAATTCATCAACATATAAATAAACGGCCAAAGGATATACATCAGCATTCCATAAACAGGTAATATAAATTACTGGCGAGAGAAGTTAAAACTTGATGGGTACAGCCATGAGTTTTAGATTATATTTCCCTTCTTTAATTCCTGGCTTTGACCTCTTATAGCCTGAATTACAGAACTATGTTCAGGGTGCTGACAAGAAAACCCTTGAAGAAATCAAATCCCCTCTTTCCATCCAAAGGACCAGAAAAAGGAGATCTAAAGACTGGGAGGGGGAAAGCCATTATTTTCTCTTTTGTCTCCTCAGTCACAGAACTGCACTGCCCTAGGAACAGAAAAACAAACAACAACAACAACAAAACATAAGAAAGCCTATCTCTTTGGCCAGAAAAATTGGAAAACAGGGTTCTTGTTGACCCAAAAAGTATGAAGGGGATTCCCATTATTTTCTTAAACTCCTCTTTCCTTTCCCCACTTCACTTAAGGGTAGCCCCATTATGAAGACTTGTACAAAGCACAGGTCTTAATGCTCAGGGAAAAACTTGTCTTTCTGATCAGAAGAACAGGGAAATAGCCACTGGAAACTGAAGAGTATGGAGGAAAATCGTGGACAAGAGAGAGATGGAAAAGAGATCTCTAATTCTTTTCTTTTGGTATAAGCCAAAACAAATACTGATTTGCACTTGTGTAGACTCAAGTGAAATGAAGGCTACACTAAAGACAATTAATCTATAATATAAACCACTGCCAAGTCTCATACTATCACTGAAAGGCATAGCTCAGGGCAAATCCAAAGAGCACAGCAAAGGTTTTGAAAATAGAACTGAGGGATGCCTGGTTGGCTCAGTGGTTGTGTCTGCCTTCGGCTCAGGTAGTGATCCTGGGGTCCTGGGATCGAGTTCTGAATCAGGCTCCCTGCAGGGAGCCTGCTTCCCCCTCTGCCTATGTCTCTGTGTCTCTCATGAATAAATTTTTTTTAAATCTTAAAAAAAAAAAAAAAAAGAAAAGAAAACAGAATTGATACTGGAACCACCACCTATAGAAAGTGAGATAGAACTTCCCATTTAAACCAGTTGGTGTCTACTGAAAATGAAAACAAATCAACATTCTCTAGAGCATATTAATAGGACTCAGAAATGACAACATAATATTCACAGTGTCCAAGATAAAATCCAAAATTACTCTACATGTAAAAACAAACAACACACACACACACACACACACACACACACACACACAAAACTGGTAAATATGACAAATTATCAAGGGAACAGAGGACCAACAGATGCCTATTTTGAGATGATTCATGTTGGAATTATTACAAAAAGACTTAAAAAGCAGTTATTACAACCATAACAAATGAGGTAAGGTTAACACTATGGAAACAACTGAAAAGACGTTAAGTTCTTAGTAGAGAAATACAAAATTTTTTTTAAAAATCACACAGAAGGGCACCTCGGTGACTCGGTGGTAAGCATCTATCTGCCTTCAGCTCAGGGTGTGATCCTGGGGTTCTGGGATCAAGTCCTGAATCAGTTCCCTATGGGGAACCTGCCTCTCCCTCTGCCTATATGTCTTTGCCTCTCTCCCTGTGTCTCTCATTAATAAACAAAAAAAAAGAATCACATAAAAAACTCAGTATCATAAATGAGGGGTGCCTGGCTGGCACAGTCTGTATGTAGGGCAAGCAACTCCTGCACAGTCTGTAGAGCACGCAACTCTTGACCTTGGAGTTATGAGTTCAAAACCCATGTTGGGCATGTTACTTACTTAAAAAAAAAAAAAGAAAAAAAAAAAAAAACCTCATTGTATGGGCTCAGTTGCACAACAGAGATTAAAGAAGAAAGAGTAAACTTTAAGACAGCAATAGAAATTAAATGAAACTAAAGAACAGATTGAAAAAACTGAATCAAGCCTTAGTGACTTATGACACTATCAAATTGTCTACATTTCAAATCATTGGTATTATTAAGGAGAGGGAAAATAAATTGGTAGAGAAAAAAGATTTTTTTAGTAATGTCTGAAAACTTCACAGATTTGATAAAAGACATAAATTTCGAGATTCAAGAAACTCAACAAACCCCAAATAGGACAGATTCAAAGAAAGTCAGGCTAGACACACCTCATCAAAATATTAGAAAAAGATAATTTAAAATTTGAGTAACAGATTTTGTGTAAAAAACAGTGGAGTCCACAGAAAGTGGAATAATATCTTTAAGGTGATAAAAGGAAAGAACTACCAAGCCAGAACATAATTCTGAACCTGGCAGAAGTCTTCTATAGGAATGAAGGGGAAAAAGAGAAAGAAAGAAAAAGAGAAAGGAAGATTCTTACATGTTACAAAACTAAGAGAATCTATTGCCAGCGGACCTACTCTAAAAGAAATACAAAATATTAAACAAAAGAAAGCTAGAGTAGCTACATTAGTATCAGACAAAATAGACTTCCCAACTAAAAAAAAAAAAAAATCACAAGAGATAAAGAACATTAAATAATGATATGATTCCACTAACAAATCCCAAATTTGTCTTCACCTGACAAAAGAGCTACAAATTGATGAAGCAAAAACTGATACAACAGAAAAGAGAAATCATATTAGTCTATAATTATACTAGGAGACTCCAATGCTGCTAAGAAACTCAAAGAAAAAGTAGTCTGAAAATACATAGAACAACATCAGTCAACTTTACCTAATGACATTTCTAGAATACTATGCTTGACAACAACAGAATATACATTCTTTTCAAGAGCACATGATATTCACACCAAGACAGATTACATTCTGGGCCATAAAACAAATCTTAACAGGCATAAATAATTTCAACTCATACAAAATATATTATCTGACCACAATGTAATTACATTTAAAGTCAGTATCAAAATGTAACTTAAAAAAAAAAAAACCTACAAAATCTGGAAATTAAACGCACACTTCTAAGTAATCCATGGGTCAATAAAGAAGTTTCAAGGGAAATTAGAAAAAAATACAAATTAGGGTGCCTGGCTGGCTCAGTCTAAAGAGCATACAACTTGTGGTCTTG